>NC_092819.1:52470000-53220000 GCF_023375885.2 Dermacentor andersoni | reverse complement strand
TTTTTGTTTTTGTTTTAACCGTCACGTGCTGCGTTCCACAAAGTTTTCTTGCCGATTGTACATACGCGCCCCCTTACTGCACCGCCTTTCCTTTGTTTTGGATCGCGGTTCTTTGGCGAGTTAGTTGGGTGTCAACTCATTTATGAAACAGCGCCGAAAGAACAGTTTGACGTCTATTTGCTCTGTGACACCCGCGTCTCCCGAAGGTCTTTATGTGCCACGAATCCGCGGGGAATCGCTGACCGTCCTAATCTGAGCGACTGTCACCACGATTGTCGACGCTTGTCATTTGTCGCGCACGCACGCTTCGTTAAATTTTGCCTCGCTCCAGTCGGTGATACGGCTTTCTCCGCACATTCGCGCTCGTTTTAAACGGCTGTCAATCATTGTTTAAATAAAAAAAAGGAGTAAGCGTCAAGTGACCCTGCATTGATCGCATCTGCTCTTGACCGTTTCTGCGTGAGTCTGGCGTATCCAATGAGCTTACATTTCACTGCTGTCATGCCGTACGTTTTCGTTTTCTTTCTTTTTGTCTTTTTTTTTTTTCATGCTACCAAACTGATTGAATCTATACCCAAGGAGCCCATGCTTGGAAATCACTTGTGTTTGTGGCTGTTGATATTTCTACGGGAAAGTTTTTATTCGATGATAAACGTTTTCGGTATTGGGCGTCTGTGGTGCCGCCATCAGCAGTTGAACATGATTTATTCGTCTTTTTTTTTTTTACCACATTATGTCGGGTCTTGTTCTTTATAACGGGATTTAATTCGAGCAATGGCACAAATAAACAAATCAGATAAAAAAAAGTATATTACCTCTTCGTACGGACATGCCTGTTTCACAAATCACTCCGCGACCGTCGTCTTGTGTGAAAACGCGGCGCCATAGGAGAATGAATCGCTGCTATGTTCTACTCGTATATCGATTAATAGTGGTCGAACAAGAGACACCTACGGAGTCAACGGGTCTGTGCGGCAGGGCTCCGATGAGGACAAGTCGTTTTGTTGAAACTTTGACTCCAGAAATACCTTCCTCGATGACTTCCTTCGAAGTCTTCCTCTTCCCTCGAACATGTCTCGTATACATACCTATATATCTCTCTCATTGATTGTACGCACGTGAGACGTGTGTGATCATCGAAGCGCAGCTTTTTAAGCTACGTAATATCTATTTCCCTTTTATTGTTTCGCCCGAGCACCACTACAGTGGATGTCTTAATTGAATTATATTTTGCGGTTTTACGTGCCTGAAATCACCAAGCACTACTATCTGTCAAGACGGGTATTCCCCCTCCCGCACCCCGCCTTATGCAGGGCGCGGGCGGTTACCCTTTGACTTTTACAAGCCCGTGCGTACCCTAACTTCGCGGTTCTTCATGCCATATACCCTGAAAGATATCCCAGTGCGGAGTGCCCTGCCTGTGGACTAAGGGCAACATTGGACCATGTGTTGTGGGAGTGTGAAGCCATCGGCTCCTCCTTCAGCGAGGATAGGTGGGCTGCGCTCTTGGGCAGCCCCGAACTCGACGACCAAACCCTGGCCGTCCAGAGTGCCCGCGATCGGGCCGTCATGCTCGGCTTGGCGGTCCCTACGTGGGACTAGCCGGGTGGCGCGGGGTCTCCCCTGCGTCTTCTCTGGACCGAAATAAAGTTAGTTCACTCACTCACTCACGTGCCAGAACGACGTTCTGATTACGAGGCACGCCGTATAGTGGGAGAATCCGGATTAATTTTGATCACCTGGGGTTCTTTAACGGGCACCCAATACACAGTACACGGGCGTTTTTTGCATTTTGCCCCCGTAGAAATGCGGCCACCGTGGCCGGGATTCGGTCCCGCGACCTCGTGCTTAGCCAGAACCAGGTGCACATGGTTCTGGCTTAGCAGCGCAAAGCCGGACCCACTAATATAGTGGACGTTTTGAGGTACTCATTTCTTACGTCTCTTCTCTCCCTATTGTTCGCGATTAAACAGTCCTCCTTTCCTGTGTCTTTCCAATATCCTCACCTTGGAGGCAGGCGGGCATTGTGCCCGTTCCAGAAATTTAATGCTCGGACTCTTTCATTCGCTTTTATCACGCGATAGCATTAAGGGCCCTGTGTCGCAGGACATCCGGCGTCAGCGTCGGTGGCATTGTCGGCGAGAGAAAAATGATACCGAACTGCGCAGGCCCACCGCTTGGCGCATAGGCGTTACTGAATTAATTGAAATTCCCAAAGTAAAACGCTTGAGAAACATAGCCTACACAGACATGATAGCATCGCACTGTAATTTGAATATACGAGAAAGCGCAATTCTGTTACACGGAAACTCGAACACAACCCCCCCCCCCCCCCTTTTTTTTTTTAGCTGTCGTCTGAGGTGTGGCGCGGCTGTGCGCAACCTCCGGTATCGGCCCAGGCAAGAGGCCGGGGTTCTACCAGAAAGCTCGCATTCGTGCATAGCGCTCGCCGCCAGCGTTTCCCTAAATCATTACTGGTACATAAGCTGCAGTTGCCGGGAAGCGTGCGAAGCAGTCGGGGGGGATCTTTGAATGCTATCCCGTTCCACTCTTAAAGATGAACCTCAAGCGTCCTCAAAATTCTCTCACTTCAAATACTACTACTACTACTACTACTACTACTACTACTACTACTAATAATAATAATAATAATAATAATAATAATAATAATAATCCTCTTCAAACAAGCCAGAGAGGCTGGTTGGGCATTGTCCTTTTTCAGTAAATATATCCGTCAAAGAAATGTAAAACCCAACGAAAAAAAAAAAAAAATGTGCGCCAGGCAGTGTTCCGTGAGTCGTATTACACAAAGGACGTCTGTCGGTCGTCTGCGCTCGTTTATACGTGCGCGGCCTAAGTGGGGGAAGAAGGAAAGCAGACGGCGTGAGAAGACAGCGAGTGTATATAGGGGGCCGCACGCGCCCCACTTAAAGAGCGGGATAACAGCGTAATTAACGAAGTCCGCACTTTCCATTCAGAGCGCACGCAGCGCATCATAATTGGAAAATGTGCGGGGTCGTCGCGGACGGAGGGAAAAAGCGGGGCCGACACGCGGGCGTCGTGATTTCGCGGTTGCGCCTGGCCGCCACCGCCGTGCGCGCGATGCGGCATGCGCGCCTGCCCGTTGCACGTGCTTCGAGCACGCGACGACGACGACGAGGACGCGCGTACCGCGTTCCCTCGCTCATAAGCCATGGCGGCATTAAAGCCCTACTGACGGGACAGTTTTCTGCCTTGGGTCCCACCACGCACCGCGGGAATCAGTTTAAGCGAAGATTTCGTCAGTGATTGCAGCGTGAACGCTGTTCTTGTTTTGAGACCATTTGAGAGTAGAGAGCACGCGATGAAGCTGTACAAATTTTCACCGGGAAGCGCTTTGCTCGACACGAATATGGGGCGCTCGTTTGCGCGTAACCCACGCGTGACGAAAAAATGAATTACGTCGACCGTGTGATGGCGAGGGCGTGACGATGGCACAAGGGCACTGGAATCACGACACAATGACGACGATGGTATACGACCACGGTAGCATGACTACGATGCAATGACGACAATGGCATGACCACAATCATATGACGACCAGGAGATGACAACGGTGGGTAACGAGGCTAGAGTGGCGACGACACTGTGATGCTCACGGCGCGAAGACGACGACACGACATCAACGCCGTGACGATAAAGACATGACGACAGTGGGATCGCGACGACGGAATGAAGATGGCGGCGTGATGACGATGTCACAGCGCAGTGATGACGACAGAGTGAAGGCGACGGAAGGACGGCGGCGACATGACAACGAAGGAATAATCGCATTGGCAGGAAAGCGGTGAAGTGACGACGGTGTGACAAGGATGGCATTCCAAAACGTGGGGAGTGAAGAAGCAGCATGCCAAAAATCGGGGGAAGAGGCAAGAAAAAAAAAGAAAGCTGTGCCAAGGTCGCGAAGCTTGGAAGAAAATGCGTGCGAATATCTATTGCCAAGGACATTATGTAGCACAGCACGGTTGGAGTTCGAGCACGCTGAAATTGGGGAACCCTCTATACTGGGCAACCCTTCAGCTTACATTCGGTGTTTGTGTTTGCCTGGGGTACGTGCTGTTCTCGACATTGTCGATTTCCTCCATATTGTCAACTCTGATTGGCTCAGAGGGCACCTACGGCGCTTCCAATTGGTTCAAAATTTCGCCATTACAGAATTTAGCAATGCGGCGGAATTTGACGATGTCCAGAATAACAGCCTTGTGTTCATTTATTCTTGTGTCCGTGTTAGCACTAATGCCTTTCAGTAACATGGGGCGCTATAAGGTAAAGCTATTTCATTGTGATTGAATACCAATATCCTGAGGTCAAATTTACGTAACCGCTAACGCAATCACGGGCGGTGACCCGTAACGTTGTTTGAACCCAATAAAACGTTCTCCTCGTTTGTAGGAGGTGGCTTTTGTTTGGTTTCAAAGCGAGTAGAAGTGCCTACCATGATGCAAGTTATTCTTATCTGCTCGGCTGACGAGATGCGAGGGGGGCGCCAAAACGGATTCTCAGTGAAGAAGAGTTGGCAGAAGACGTCACTCCGCCAGATATCAATTTTCGCCGGCAGCTTCGAGTAGCAAGCGCTATAGCAATCGGTGGGCTGCCGTGTTCCTTTCGGAACGGAGCCACATTCCGGTTATTTCAAGAAACGATTCAGTTTTGTTGTAACTTGTTGTATTGTAAATTAGTGTACTGCACTGCCAAGTTGATAAAGGAGGCAGGACCTCTGTCAAGCTTGCGAGCTTTTAGTCCTGTCTGCTTCTCTGTATAAGAGAAAAGAAAAACTGAATTGAATTGAATAGAATAATAATGCATCTCTAGTGCGTACATGTCACCTTTACGTGGTAGCTCTTCGCGATATTCTGGCGTCCCGTGACACGCAGGCGAAGTAGGCCTCGTCCGAAAATTTTTGACCAATCGCTGAGGGCTATTGATGGACATGAAATAGAAACAGATTAGAACAGCTTTGCGTTATTAGCGCCCACGAATTCCTATACTAACGCACTCAACTTCCCGTGGTCCTGAGGACGCATGTGTATTATACACACAAGCATCGAAGACGCTCAGCGAGTGACGTGCATGCCATGCGGACACTAATCACCCCTCAAAAGCGGCAACTCTTTCTTTGACAGAGATAGTGAAGGGATGCTCGTGCACAGATAACCCTGACTATCAATTTTCACTGTTTGTGGTATCAACTAGTGGAACGTCTTTATTTTATTACAGCAGAAACGGTCCTTTTCTCGAGGTAGCTCCCTCAAAATTCCGCTTCACAGAGGCTACCACCACCGTCCGACATGGCTCAAGACGGGACAACACACATATATAGAACGTCGTTTACGTATAGCTGTCGGTACTATACATACCACTACAGGTAGATGCACCAGCCACCACCTTTGTTCTCTATACCAAATATATGCCCAATGAAGCAACAAATGCTGCCTGAACATCTTCACCGCAAGAAATATACGCAGTCAAGCCCCGCGTTATTGCTTTAGTAAACCGAATTGACTTCTCTGGCTGTTTCTTCCGTTTTCGCACTCGGAACTTACTCCGCCGAGGGCGCTATGCTCTCGCGTAACCGAGCTGTCGGTCGTGTTCGTTGCCGAACGCCTATAGCAAGGAGGTTTTAAAATAGACTCTGGAGTGGCAGTACGTACCAGAAGAGGGGAAGCCAGCGCTTGATTCTACGTCGCTCTTGAAAGCCTGCAGAACCATGATAGAGAACGGTCGCAATTCAGCTGCTCTCTCTCTCTCTCTCTCTCTCTCTGTAGGAATATAAATTCTGAACTAATTGAAATATAAAAGCTTGTTGCTTCAGGGTAAAAAATATCGCCTTTGGCTGAGTATAGTGATACTACGATTTTCCGTAGAAGTTACCAAAGACATTCAACTTTCATCTTAAAACTTTGTGGCACGAACAGACGCATCGAGAACCATGTGTATGTAAAAATTGACCGTGTGAAAGCGGATGGAAGCGAGAAGGAAACGCTCCCTTTTCTCTGCCTCATGCTAGCGTTCATTGATTCATCTGGTAAGATGGCGGCGGCCGGCTTCACCTTTAGGATATCATCTTCGTGCCAGATAAAAAAAAAATTACTGCCCCATCCAGTTCGTGAAGATGGTCGAACTGCGAAGCTGTGTTATTTACACCGAGTGCTAAAACTGTACAATGGGAAACCAGCGTTGGACGGGAGGTGCTTCGGCGGCTTGACTATAGACTCTTTCGCTGTTTACAAACATAGGCCTTGGACGGTTTTGCTCACTGACGTAGCCCGCGCGCGTGTCGTTGTCAGATGGGAAGAGGACAACCGGAGGTGGCGCGTCCCAGAGCTTTCATGTACTCATCAACCCAGCATCATTCGGTACATTGACTCCAGCGCTCCCCCTCTACCCGGGCTGACTGAGCGGGGGGCTTTGGTTCGGGCCAACGGTCCTTCCCTGACAAGGGGGCTGTTGTGCGGCACAACTGAGTTACTGCACTCAACGCACAAACAGCCATGTCGGTCTTACAGGACGTAAGGCTGACTGACCCTCGGACTACCTCGACGCAAAAGAGTTCAAGGCATACAACCATGGAGACCACCAAAGCCATCCGCGGAGCAACGCGACCACACGAGGGTGCGCCACGACCGGTTCCGTCTCTGGGTTCCACTGAGCTAAAAAAACAAAACAAAACAAAAAAAAACCACGTAGATCGACTGGCCTAAGGCCGTGTCGAGCGACCTTAGGAGCATGCATCATAACTTAATGGAGAGCTTTCCCACCTGACTCATCAAAAATCGCGGCAGGACGAGCCCACACTTCGAGAAACTTCTTTTCGCCCAAGCGATGCCGCTCCCGGGTGAGATGGAACCAGACCTCCTTCCGTGCTTTCGCAAGCACTTCGTGAAGGCTCGGCGCCCGTCCCCCGAAAACCGCTTCACAGCGTGCCAACCAAACTTGGTATGAGCACTCGACAAGAAGAAGCACGAACTAATTGTTCGCCTGTTTAGGCAAAGGGTGCAAAAATCGAGCAGGCTGATAGGGAACACCTGGGAGCTTAAAGAGACCAGCAATCATTTGGAGAAGAGCTGCAGGAAGCAAACACTGCGTAAAGATATGAACCAAATCCTCACGACCGCCACAAAAAAGGCACACACCACGAGCTGGGACGGCTGTAGAGTGCCTTGCACCAGGCGGTACATGAAGGTAGCTAGCCTAGCGTCGAGGAAACTGGCCGTAATGAGTTTCCAGCTTGGCCTGTGGATGGACAGATCGTACCTTTGGCAATGCGGGGGCAGACCTGGGGTGTGGATATCGCTAAATCTAGCGAGCAAGAACAACGTTGGCCGCTATGGCATAGGCTCTATCGAGTAGCAGGAGTACGTTAAAATCTAAGCCCACAGATTTTCAACACTTTTCCTCTGCACACAAAGACAAGTTTACAAGTCAAGAGAGCTGTAAGTTATAGGAGAAATTTTATGTATTAATCTTAAGGCGCAATGCGCATTGTCTTTCCTGTCAAAACTTAAATATAAACTTTCCGCACAGTGGAAGAAATTAAAAAAACACGCTTTGTGTTCTGGCGCAGCAGACTGATGAGGCCCGTGACCGGAAGTTTCTTGGAGTCGCTCTCTCACTGGTGTTATTGCGCGATTAAGGCCAGATGCTGAACACATGAGCGGCAAATTTTTTCCGACGCGATATCGCAGCTTGTGCTGCTGAAAACTGTTTCCTCCGCTCATTATATAGGCAGTGTGTTATACGGTGCTGCCGTTGGCACGCGAAGCTTCAGCGCTGCACGGTTGCCCATACGGCGAGGAGTGTATGCGGATAGAACCGCGCGAATACGGTATACACCACCCGTGAAACGTACGGCGGTGCCCAGCAGGTCGCGAGTGCTCGATGCGCCCCCCCCCCCCCCCTCTCCCCCCTTTCTGCAGGGGACGGGCTCTTCTGTGAGAGCGTAAGGAGAGCGCAGCAGGAGCTTCTCTGGCCGCGGATCGCGGTTTGCCGCTATGTCGGAGCCGTCGTTGTGTCTGCACCGCGAGTTGAACTGGAATGGACTGCCTTGGTTCGGCACACCAGCTTTTGGCGTGCTGAACAGCCGAAGCTGCTTTGGTTTACACGTGATAGGTTCCCTAAGTTGAATCATATAGTTGTCGTTGTTGGTGTAAACGATGGTGATGATGATCGGTATACTAGTACCTCCTTTAAGTCTAGGTGGTGTCAAGTCTCCTAGCCCATGTGAGCTACTTACGTGTTACCGTATACCGTAATCTATAATAGCATTATGCCTGCTTGTGTTTTGCAGAGTAAGTTTACCTATGCCTGTACGACCCCGCCCCCATATCATTCCTGCATTTTAACGTGAGAGCGTTACGGTCCCCGTGTCGCAGGAACTTCGGTGTCGGCGTCCCTCGTCGTAGCTGGCTTTGGTGTCCTGTGAGCGAAAAATATTCTATACTGAACTAAAGTTCTTGTTTCACTAAAGTTGCTCATATCTTGTCTTACATAGTTTGCAATGTTATTCCTCGTAATTTCGAGAATGACAGCCCACAAACAAATATGTCACGCAACAAAACGCCGACAGCGCGTGCCCTTTATGTTAAATGTTGTGTTAAAAAAGTGCAAAACAATAACAAAATATCGGCCCGCGCAAGGTGCCGCGTTTCTACCAGAGAGCTCGCTTTCGTACATAGCGTTCGCCGCCAGCGTTTCCCGGTAAACATTACGGTTACATAAGCTGCAGTTGGCGGGAAGCTTGAGAAGCAGTTACGGATCTTTGGATGCTATCACGTTCCACTCCTGAAGGCGAAGCTTAAGCGTCCTCCAGTTTTTTTCCCTCGCCAGTACTTTATTGTGTCCACTGCTGACCAGCTGACGTTCCCATCAGCTTTGAGTCATAGCCCTCCTGAAAGCTGGACGTTCCTTACGGTTCTGCCTGGGCGGGTATCGTCGCATTCCGTTACAATGAATTTTTCTGCAGTGGGCGCAGGTCTCACCGTATTGTCAATATAGGTATGCTCATGTGTGTTCTTCTCCTCAGGCAGCCACTACGAGTCTGAAAAAGCAAGCTCCTTTGTGTTATCGTACCATTTTTTTCTGATCTCTTGTTTGCCGCCTTTGTAAAACGCCATGGAATTTTTTAAACGAAGCTTTCTTTGCCGCTTCCTTCTACTTTTAGGGCGTAGTCTTGCCGAGTGCACAATTTGCAACGTTATTAGATTAGCTTCACTAGTAACACTGATGACTTGGGCCTCCTGTTATATGTATGTCACTTGGCTTATCCCCGAATAGACAAGTCAGACAATTGGGTATGTACCGCTGAGTATGTGCCCAAATACACAGGCAGAGAAAGAGGCAAGTGAAGTCGGCTACAAAGAAGTGAATAAGAAGTTAGAAAAAAAAACTGAGTGTCGAGAAGATATACAGTAGAGAGAACAAAATAAGACCAGAGAGTGCTCTGAGCTAGGACAGTTGAGCTGAATAGGAGCGAAGAAGTGCGCAAAAAAAAAAAAAAGAGAATTACAGCAGAACTCATCTCGCGATGACTATCGACGGTAATGCGAATAGCAGTCGCGCAATGTAGCGACAGACCACACTTTTGAAGTCGCGTTTATTTAGCAAGTGTAGCGGTAATCCTGAGACTTTGGTTGCTTGGACTATATGTGCCACATACTTCGACGTCGTCCAACTTTCCTATGGCGCTGAGCTTGCCAAGTACGCCCGTGAGCATGGAGGCCCGACGACGACTGTGTGCAGCCGACGCAGTGGCGATGGAACGAGGAAGAAGGAATGTGATGCCGACCGAACACAGAGGCGTATAACGACGACGGCCTGGCGCAGTGATGACAATGATAAAACGATTGCATGACGATAACGGCACGAAGATGACCGTGGGACGACAAAGGCGTGACGACGACGACATTACGAGAGGAAAGATATCACGAGGCTGGATTGACGGCAATGGTACGACCACGAGGGTATCGTGATCTGGAGGACATATCTTGTGGCACAAGCAGGTATAGACAACTTGAGTCACTGGGTTGGCGTAAGAGGCTTAATTGATAGATAGCCTCAGAACGGCTGAAGTGTACATGCAAAGAATGCTATTTATACATTTAAATCCTTCGCGGATTTGTGCAAATCTGAGCAACCGATACACCTAAGATAGCCAAGCTGTGTCAGCGAGTCCTCGCACCTTTCGGAATTATGTAGTAAGGTTGTGCTTGCTGGCTGTTCTTAGAGTATTAGATACATCACCGACGCCTCATTATACGGCCGTTTCAGGGGCTCTCACGCAAGCTGCGTTGCTGGACCAAGCTGTCGGATTTCAGCGCCGCAGCCGTACAAATTCCTGGCTGAGCTGAAATGTGTAGCCGATGGAAGGCGACGGCATAAACACCGGCTAAAAAAATCGCGCAGCGAAGTTATCTGTTCGGATGAGACATGCATACACAAGGTAACTTCTTTAATTATTAAGAATTACGTTTCGAATAGAAAAATTCAGAACTTCGAGGTATAGGTTATTTTGCTGGCTGCCTTTATTACGTGATACCGGGCACTCCTCCACATGCCAACGTCGGCTTGGATTTCACCGGTAACGCACGAAAACGGTAGCGGAAGTCCCCGTAGCAGCGTCGCTGTGGAAAGCTGTCGAGATTCACACATCAAGTGGCCACACAAGCACACACGTTCAAAAAATAAAAAACTTTGTCTATGAAGTTTACAGCAATTGTCGGCTTTGCTAAGTGCCAACAAGTTGCTCTTTCCACGCCAGGTTTATGCACCGCCTTTGTTATTCCATAGGGTCCTGCAGCACTGACTGCAACCCTTTTTCGACGGCTGCTCCTATCAGCTCTCTGATCAAGTCGTCGCAGATTTGTCGCAGCTGCTCGTCGTTGAGGACAGTACCGTCTGGACGAGCGCGGCAGGGCTCCCCTCCAGTCGGTCCTGGTTCAGGCTGAGATGTGCCCGGCCAGTTGGCTTGCGGCGCAGTGCCGTCAGCTGCGTCAGAATCTTGGCTGCAGGTGTCACGCGGCTTTCCCGACATTCCCAGAGGTTCGTCGTAGTCGATGCAACAGGCGCCATTCATTCCTCCGGCGGCATCTCCGCGTTCATCGGCTTGAGACCGAGATGGCTGCTTCGTGTCTTCGGGCTCCTTTCCGCTGACCTCAGCGGGACCATTTTTTCGCCCAGAGTTGGTCTGCAAGTTTCCCGGCTGTACACTTGCTTCGCCGTTGAGACGGCGTACTTCGGCTGTGATGGCTCCTGCCGTGGCTGTTCCAGTTTTCTCCGTTCCGCGTTCGGATGGCTCCTGCAGTTGTCCAGATGTTACTTCGTCCCGATGTTGACTGTGCTGATGGTCCATGTCTTCTCGGAGGGCGATAACCGCGAGGAGCCTTGAGTCGTTGTTGTTTGAATAACAGCGGTGTAGGTGGTCACGTTCGGAAACGATGCCGGCAGTGTTCAAAGGATCGTTTGGAGCTGAGGCGACGTGGCGTTCTCATGGCACGTGAGCTCGGACAATTTAGGATGATGATGATGGTGATTATTATTATTATTATTATTATTATTATTATTATTATTATTATTATTATGATATAAAGAAAGGCAAGACAATTGCGCACTCGGCACGCGCTGACTCGTTGTCTATTTTTTTCTTTTTTAGCATGATGATGATGATGATGATGGGTCAATATTTGTGGCAAATATAACCAAAGTTAGGGAGCAGTCAAAGGCAGGACGGCACGAAGGAAAATAAATTATTTGGATGTTATAACTTTGCACAGAATTTAATTCAGAATGGTGGTTTCTCGTGACACGCGCTTGCTTGCGATTTCTTCAGTTTCTTCTTCAATTTCGTGGCGCTGTGCTCGTAATTTCTGCGTCGATCGTCGTCTTTGACTTGGATGTAACAGTTCCGGCTACACAACTGTGTCTTCGTTTTTCTTTTAAATTTCCCTGATATTCACTGTTCTGTGTTCCGCAAACTACTTTTTTCTTTTGATACAAGCCTATATATCGACACCCAACTTAATTGTGATTCGTTCCATTATAACCTAAATATACTTAAATTTTTTGTGCTCAGGTGCTGCCCGATTTTTCGGCCAATCCAATCCCCCAATGTGGGCAGGTATACTATTGCCACATAAGGATCTACCCTATATATATATATATATATATATATATATATATATACTATATACCGTGGCAGTGAATAACCGCGCTCTTTTGCCGAACACAATCTTTGTTGAAGAGTCGCACCGTCTGATTGAGTGCACAGCAGACATACGCAGTAATTTTTCGTCGTTGTCTAATAGCAGCACTTCGATTACTTGCAAGCCGGACGCCTACTGTATGGTTTTTCTTTCTTCAAATTTCGGTGCCTTGTTTTCGGTACGATAAAAGAGTCCTGCCGAAAATAGCCGAACCGAAGAAAACTAAGCAAAAACAAATGTCCTAGTCAAGTTCTCGAATGTGTTCTAGAGCAGCCTATTCACTTGTTTGTCGGACATGCTGTAGCAATTTAAGGTTAGCGAATGAAACATTACGAAGTACAGATAATGAATGGCATATAACAGGGTAGGCTGAGTGCGTGTTTGTGACGTCCCGAGGAAATACACGGGCTGTATGCGAAACGCCGCGCTGGAAGCTTGCCTCGTAAATATTTGCGACCACCCGGGGCTCTTTACCTGGCGCTTCGATTTAACTACACGAGCGTTTTTGGCCCCATCGCAAAAGTTTGCCGTTGTTGAACGCGGTTAAACTAAGTTTGTCGAGCAATAGCACGGCTTTGCTTGCTTTGGGAAAGGACGCATGACGCTGCTCGGTTCCGTCAACAACTGCCGCACGTACAATTGCACTACAACACACAGACGCTGCTCGGCTCCGTCAACAACTGCCGCACGTACAATTGCACTACAACACACAGACGCTGCTCGGCTCCGTCAACAACTGCCGCACGTACAATTGCACTACAACACACAGACGCTGCTCGGCTCCGTCAACAACTGCCGCACGTACAATTGCACTACAACACACAGACGCTGCTCGGCTCCGTCAACAACTGCCGCACGTACAATTGCACTACAACACACAGACGCTGCTCGGCTCCGTCAACAACTGCCGCACGTACAATTGCACTACAACACACAGACGCTGCTCGGCTCCGTCAACAACTGCCGCACGTACAATTGCACTACAACACACAGACGCTGCTCGGCTCCGTCAACAACTGCCGCACGTACAATTGCACTACAACACACAGACGCTGCTCGGCTCCGTCAACAACTGCCGCACGTACAATTGCACTACAACACACAGACGCTGCTCGGCTCCGTCAACAACTGCCGCACGTACAATTGCACTACAACACACAGACGCTGCTCGGCTCCGTCAACAACTGCCGCACGTACAATTGCACTACAACACACAGACGCTGCTCGGCTCCGTCAACAACTGCCGCACGTACAATTGCACTACAACACACAGACGCTGCTCGGCTCCGTCAACAACTGCCGCACGTACAATTGCACTACAACACACAGACGCTGCTCGGCTCCGTCAACAACTGCCGCACGTACAATTGCACTACAACACACAGACGCTGCTCGGCTCCGTCAACAACTGCCGCACGTACAATTGCACTACAACACACAGACGCTGCTCGGTTCCGTCAACAACTGCCGCACGTACAATTGCACTACAACACACAGACGCTGCTCGGCTCCGTCAACAACTGCCGCACGTACAATTGCACTACAACACACAGACGCTGCTCGGCTCCGTCAACAACTGCCGCACGTACAATTGCACTACAACACACAGACGCTGCTCGGCTCCGTCAACAACTGCCGCACGTACAATTGCACTACAACACACAGACGCTGCTCGGCTCCGTCAACAACTGCCGCACGTACAATTGCACTACAACACACAGACGCTGCTCGGCTCCGTCAACAACTGCCGCACGTACAATTGCACTACAACACACAGACGCTGCTCGGCTCCGTCAACAACTGCCGCACGTACAATTGCACTACAACACACAGACGCTGCTCGGCTCCGTCAACAACTGCCGCAGATACAATTGCACTACAACACACAGACGCTGCTCGGCTCCGTCAACAACTGCCGCACGTACAATTGCACTACAACACACAGACGCTGCTCGGCTCCGTCAACAACTGCCGCACGTACAGTTGCACTACAACACACAGACGCTGCTCGGCTCCGTCAACAACTGCCGCAGATACAATTGCACTACAACACACAGACGCTGCTCGGCTCCGTCAACAACTGCCGCACGTACAATTGCACTACAACACACAGACGCTGCTCGGCTCCGTCAACAACTGCCGCAGATACAATTGCACTACAACACACAGACGCTGCTCGGCTCCGTCAACAACTGCCGCACGTACAATTGCACTACAACACACAGACGCTGCTCGGCTCCGTCAACAACTGCCGCACGTACAATTGCACTACAACACACAGACGCTGCTCGGCTCCGTCAACAACTGCCGCACGTACAATTGCACTACAACACACAGACGCTGCTCGGCTCCGTCAACAACTGCCGCAGATACAATTGCACTACAACACACAGACGCTGCTCGGCTCCGTCAACAACTGCCGCACGTACAATTGCACTACAACACACAGACGCTGCTCGGCTCCGTCAACAACTGCCGCACGTACAATTGCACTACAACACACAGACGCTGCTCGGCTCCGTCAACAACTGCCGCACGTACAATTGCACTACAACACACAGACCATGCTCGGCTCCGTCAACAACTGCCGCACGTACAATTGCACTACAACACACAGACGCTGCTCGGCTCCGTCAACAACTGCCGCACGTACAATTGCACTACAACACACAGACGCTGCTCGGCTCCGTCAACAACTGCCGCACGTACAATTGTACTACAACACACAGACGCTGCTCGGCTCCGTCAACAACTGCCGCAGATACAATTGCACTACAACACACAGACGCTGCTCGGCTCCGTCAACAACTGCCGCAGATACAATTGCACTACAACACACAGACGCTGCTCGGCTCCGTCAACAACTGCCGCACGTACAATTGCACTACAACACACAGATGCTGCTCGGCTCCGTCAACAACTGCCGCACGTACAATTGCACTACAACACACAGACGCTGCTCGGCTCCGTCAACAACTGCCGCACGTACAATTGCACTACAACACACAGACGCTGCTCGGCTCCGTCAACAACTGCCGCACGTACAATTGCACTACAACACACAGACGCTGCTCGGCTCCGTCAACAACTGCCGCACGTACAATTGCACTACAACACACAGACGCTGCTCGGCTCCGTCAACAACTGCCGCAGATACAATTGCACTACAACACACAGACGCTGCTCGGCTCCGTCAACAACTGCCGCAGATACAATTGCACTACAACACACAGACGCTGCTCGGCTCCGTCAACAACTGCCGCACGTACAATTGCACTACAACACACAGACGCTGCTCGGCTCCGTCAACAACTGCCGCACGTACAATTGCACTACAACACACAGACGCTGCTCGGCTCCGTCAACAACTGCCGCACGTACAATTGCACTACAACACACAGACGCTGCTCGGTTCCGTCAACAACTGCCGCACGTACAATTGCACTACAACACACAGACGCTGCTCGGTTCCGTCAACAACTGCCGCACGTACAATTGCACTACAACACACAGACGCTGCTCGGCTCCGTCAACAACTGCCGCACGTACAATTGCACTACAACACACAGACGCTGCTCGGCTCCGTCAACAACTGCCGCACGTACAATTGCACTACAACACACAGACGCTGCTCGGCTCCGTCAACAACTGCCGCACGTACAATTGCACTACAACACACAGACGCTGCTCGGCTCCGTCAACAACTGCCGCACGTACAATTGCACTACAACACACAGACGCTGCTCGGCTCCGTCAACAACTGCCGCACGTACAATTGCACTACAACACACAGACGCTGCTCGGCTCCGTCAACAACTGCCGCACGTACAATTGCACTACAACACACAGACGCTGCTCGGCTCCGTCAACAACTGCCGCACGTACAATTGCACTACAACACACAGACGCTGCTCGGCTCCGTCAACAACTGCCGCAGATACAATTGCACTACAACACACAGACGCTGCTCGGCTCCGTCAACAACTGCCGCAGATACAATTGCACTACAACACACAGACGCTGCTCGGCTCCGTCAACAACTGCCGCAGATACAGTTGCACTACAACACACAGACGCTGCTCGGCTCCGTCAACAACTGCCGCAGATACAGTTGCACTACAACACACAGACGCTGCTCGGCTCCGTCAACAACTGCCGCACGTACAATTGCACTACAACACACAGACGCTGCTCGGCTCCGTCAACAACTGCCGCACGTACAATTGCACTACAACACACAGACGCTGCTCGGCTCCGTCAACAACTGCCGCACGTACAATTGCACTACAACACACAGACGCTGCTCGGCTCCGTCAACAACTGCCGCACGTACAATTGCACTACAACACACAGACGCTGCTCGGCTCCGTCAACAACTGCCGCACGTACAATTGCACTACAACACACAGACGCTGCTCGGCTCCGTCAACAACTGCCGCACGTACAATTGCACTACAACACACAGACGCTGCACGGCTCCGTCAACAACTGCCGCACGTACAATTGCACTACAACACACAGACGCTGCTCGGCTCCGTCAACAACTGCCGCACGTACAATTGCACTACAACACACAGACGCTGCTCGGCTCCGTCAACAACTGCCGCACGTACAATCGCACTACAACACACAGACCATGCTCGGCTCCGTCAACAACTGCCGCACGTACAATTGCACTACAACACACAGACGCTGCTCGGCTCCGTCAACAACTGCCGCACGTACAATTGCACTACAACACACAGACGCTGCTCGGCGCGGCAGCGGCAGCGAGCGAACTGTCCTTCGTGCGGCGCCTCGCTTCAACACGAACTGAGCGTCTAGAGCACAGCGCATATACAAAGCTATACCAGCACGCGGCGCACGTTGTACACATCGCAGATCGCTTTCAAGATATGGGCGCCCACACGGAGTATACGCAGCGGCCACCGATATAGTGGCAGGCTAAGTCCTAGTTTGACCTTGGCTGAGGTTATGAAGGTCTTGCGTTTCTGTGGGTTTGTAGCTGGTGTATAGTAGAGCTATCGCTCTAATAAGAGCGCCGCAGCTCGAGATTGTATACAGGTCGTCGTTGTCAGCAACAGAATGCCAAGGTCAGCTCACGGCGTGGTTCGTGTGTGTGTGTGTTTGTGTGGGTACTGTTCGTGCGTGCGTGCGTGCATTTGCATACACGCGTGGAGCGTGTAGAAGTGAACAAGATGGGACGAGAGCACGCATTGAGCGAGGGGCGCTGCAGAGTTACAGAGAATTGAAGAAGAGGTCGGCAACAGAAAATTATAAAGTACGGCTGCAGACAAGTGCGTAAAACAGCACTCCGTTTAGGTCGTTTTCTACAAACATTTCAAACGCTTTCGTAATTATCATTATGTTTGCATAGCATTTGCGTTAAGATCGAGTTACCATTAAAGAGAGCTACGCTGACGCCGATTGCAACCACAATTTTTTTTTTTGTTCCATATTTTGCGTACAATTTACTGTCTCTGTTTCTGTCACTTTCATTTAGATGATTCGGGGTTGGCCACTTTTGCTTCCATTGACTCTGCACTTGGTTGGCAGACTGCTTAACCTGTTCCTTCTCTCCATGTCAACGCTTTTGAGGTATAGGTAAGTTGTACATCCTACAGAGCTGCCCATTTCTCATGCATCCCCGTTCCAGAGTCTCCTCAAAACTATACAGTATTGCCCTGGGCTTCCCTGACTTGAGATGGGCCATAGAGTATAGCTACCCTTATGAATGTTGTTATAGAAATTAAGCTGCACTTCCATTGGCTTTATGTTGCTTTCAATGGGCTTACTTTCGAAGTGAAATTGATGGATTGCGTAATTTTCTAGCAATCGGTCTGACGTACTAAATAACGCAAGGAGAGTACAAAACCTGTCCGTGTTTAAAAGTGGTGCTGAAAAAAGATGAACCCGTACAGACTTGCTACCCCCACCCCCCCAAAAAAATAATGCTATCCTATTAAGAGAGTACAAAAGAATGCAATAGGAGTTTGGGCTCTTGGGTATCCAAAGCCTCTTGGGCATGTTACTTCTAAAGCTCCCTAATTTGTTGAGCTGCATTAATAGATTAGGCTTCTAAGCTAACATAAGAATACACTTTTGCCGTGATATCGGTGGTTGGTAAGCGAGAAGAGACGCAAAAACTAAAGACGGAGGGCGAGGCCACCGTCAAAGTCACGCACCAACATGCCAGACGTCACAGATCGCAGCTATTGTGTGTGTGTGCGTGTGTTTCTTCTTTTGGGTAAAGATAGACTGCAACTGCATTCTCAAGGAGCCAAAGACCAAACTTTAAAAAAGTTTCGAGAACATTTGCTGAGCTAGGACAGCCAAGCACCGAAGTTTATATTGAAATTCGTGACGTCACACTGACGTGTACAGACGCTGGGGTTTCGGCGCTAAATTCAACAATCGGTAATATGGTTTTTCTTTGTTCGCTCTAGTACTCATCCCGTTACCAAGAAATTAACGAAAATGGAGCCTTGGAAGAAATACTTATCAGTGCTCTAAAATGACTTACGCTAAGGCCCGAATATCAGCGTCAGACCGACCAGTCCGAAGTTGTGCACTTCTGTACGTACTGCAATGTACAGCCGGCCACAATAATGTTCACGGACCAGAGTATCTCAGAAAAGGTCCAATTCCCGAGCAGCCTGTAGCAGTAGCCAGTAAAACTGTACACGACAATGTTGTTAGCGTGTTCTAGTCGGGGCTCCGTAATAATGCAAATACAAGGCTGCGTTGTGAGGCTGCGCATATATTCAGCTTTTTCTCAGATTACATGGTCCGTAATATTTTTTTGGCCGGACGCACATTCAGTCCATCGTTAAACGGAGCACACGAGTGTGGCAGCAGATGACTTGCGGTTGGTGGTGCTGCCACCTCTAGTCACCCTTGTGCACCGCAGTGGCACAACTTCATCCGGCACTTACTGCTGGCTATAGAGCGCTAGCGTAAGAGTTGCGTATTAGAGTGCTCCCTTTAACAGTGTACCCTACAGTACTGTGTCGTTCTTTTTTACTTTACATCGTCTGACGCGCCTGACGTTGCAAATGCGCGGAACATGCTATTATAGTCGGGCATCCGCTCCAGTCTGAATGCATCACGCGTACTGTGCGTTTATAACTCGCCTGGCCGCGCCCGCGCCCGCGGTGAGTCCTGCAGTGCGTCCTGCTCTTGACAACACGCGTATACGCCATCCTCCTCCTCCTCTTCTTCCTCCTGCCGTCGCCAGTCGCGTCGTTCTCAAGGCGTGTGACATTCGATCCCTTTTTCCGGAGCTGAGAAGGTCGGACAGCGCGGGTACTTGTATTCCGGGGTTTATTAAATTACGCAGCACGACATCGCGGTGCGGGTCGATCTTCTCGCCCCCCATTCGGGAAAAAAGCTGCGGGGGTTCCTTTTGCTTCGTTCTTTCCGCGCTCTTCGTAGTTAGTAGGGTTCTGGCCCCGGCCGAACTGGAAGGAAGGACTGTAGATATAGGTGGCGCTGGTTGTAGGGGATGAATTGCGACGGCCGTTTCTGGGTCGCGGCGCTCGCCGCGTTTTCGAGGTGCGAACGAACTGCTCAAACGTGATCTGTTATTCAATTTGCATGAAGGTTTTTTCTGAAAAGAAGGATAGATAGATAGATAAAACATGGTGCGTGACAGGTAGTACATCAACTCCGGTTGAGTACACATCTCAAAATAAGCAGTAACAGCGACCCTGAAAGACAAAGTACTATAGTCATAGTTTTCGACATCACACGTGCACAACGTGCGTGATGTCATAGACACGGACAAAGGCCTCGAAAATTTACTTTATGAAAGCCTGTGACCCTTAAGAAAAAAAAAAAAAGATCTCCGTTACATAGGCGATGAATACAAATCAATATATATTTCCTTTCTTTAGCAGCGGCGTTATGCGGCTTCTACCCATACAAAGAAAGACACTTTCCTATGCGTTATCACAATACCTCGACACGGTGAACTACAGAACAAATTTTTAAAAAGTCAGTTTTATACTTGAGGGATTCAGCGAGTTCAGAAGCGATGGTAATGTGTAACGCAACACTTTAGTGCCGCAAGAAAGAAAGAAAGAAAGAAAGAAAGAAAGAAAGAAAGAAAGAAAGGAAGAAAGAAAGAAAAAAAAAAGAAGTGAAACCACACTCACGCTTAACGAAAAGAGCGCGAGAAACGAAATGACATTCATCTCCATGCATATACGTGTTTGAATGTGGGAGCGTGCCGTGTGCAATAAAGGGGTTCATCCTGTGTAGTAATACCTCTAAGCGCTAATACTGTCACTCATATACTAGCAGTTGTCTGCCAGGAGTTCGCGAACCTGGGCTTCTCATCTGTCTGTTCGCTAGACTATAGAGGCTCTGGTAAATGTCAGCCGGAAGACGTCAACAGGGACCTTGTAGATGCATGCTAAAGATTTGAATTCGTCGCGGATTCTTATGGCTTTTTGTCAGCGTGTAAATATGTGTATATATATGTTGTCTTCGTAGCAAAATCGTAAACTTCGTAATATTTATCCCCCGTCAATTTTCCTTCATTCATTATTTCTTCATCGCAATTACATATTGAGAGAGGGACCAAGCAGAAAAGCCACTACTTGACGGCTTGAAGAAGAAGAAAAAAGAAGTGTCACGCAATGCAGTTTAGGGATGTGGGAAATCAGGTTTGCGGCGAACCGCAAGGTGGAGGTATAGTTTAACGAAGCAAATTTTCATTCGCCCGAGTGTAGCGCGAAGCTACAAAGAATACCAAATGCGGGATTCCCGGAGAGAGGAAGAAACTAAAAAAAAAAAAGAAATACAGCTTCGTAGTTGAAGAAAACATCCGTCATATTCCGCATATCGAGACCGGGACCAGCGCCATTCCTGGGCTGTGGCTGTATACCATCTGAGCCAAGATGCTACGCAGATCGCAGAGTGAATTAATCGACAATTCGAAACTCAGGGACATAATGCGGAAAATGACCTCTGCGGAGATCGGCCGGTGGAGGAACGTTCATGAGAGGGAAAAAACTTCTCCACTAGAGAACGCGGCCTTCATAAAAAAATGTGACTCACCACGGTACCTCAGTGGCTGTACCGTTGAACTAGTGAACACGAGGTCATGGGTGCGCTCGTGCCGCATGTCGATGGAGGGCGAAATGCAAAAAAAAAAAAGAAAAAAAACATGCTTTTGCACTCAGATTTAGGTGCACGCAAAAGAACCTCGGGTGCATGGTTGTAATTATTCCGGAGTCTCCCACTACGGTGTGACTCATAATGAGATAGTGGTTCTTGAACGTGGGGTCCCGGAATTTAATTTTAATTTCTTAAAATATGTGTTGGCAGGGCTGGTTTGTTTGACATGATTACGCGATTCATACAACATGTATACGAACAACGGACGAAGAACGAGAAGGTCGCGGGTGGCGCAAAAAAAGCGCGTCGAGTTAGGACAACGACAAATTCATTATTAACCGCTATTTGCAGCAACTTGACGATACCTACATTCTCGAGGTTTACAAAGATAGTTTGAAGGCCACAGAAAGATGTGTGATATTTTACTACGTGCCTATTTTACATAAAAAACTTCAAAGCAGGCCGGAGGATAGCGTTATATTTTGCGTCGCGGGAAACCATTAATAAATCAAGCAACAAAGACAGCACGTTCGATACGGCGTGTTCAGCAAAGAGTCACTAGACGACGTGCGTTGCAACTACAACTGGATAAAGTGCAACAGTCGAAGTATAATCGTACTTGATTATAACCTCCAAAACTGGTACGACCCATCTTTTTTTGTGTGTAACAAGCCTTTTCAAAGTACAGAGGCAAAGAAAAAGAAAGAAAGAAAGAAGAGGAGGAGGGAGGGGGAAGCCGAGGGGTTGGCCAGACGGTCACGAAGGCTGCACAGGTTTTTTTTTTTTTTTCCCCTCAGAGACGCGCACCTCGGATGCCGACGCGGTGCGCTGGCGTTCGGAACGACCCGCGCCGCTCCAGGCGTCGGATGTCAGCGGCGTCTCCATTGTCAACGGTATATAGACACGCACACACGAGCATTCGCGGTCTTCTTCATCCAGCGGCGGCCCTATTGAACGTGTGCCCACGTGCGCATCGCAGGTGCGGATTCCAGGGACTGCCTGTATACTTCTTCCCGGGCGGGTGCCAGCATGCGTGCGACCGTTTTGCCGCTTCCTATAAGGCTCTCTCTCTATCGCTGGTGCTTCTCTGAGGTCATCGGGACGGTTTTCACTTCCGCATCTTGTTCGGCGCATACGCCACGGGTGCTTTATCTGTGGTTTAGCTGGGAAGTGCCTTTCCTTTTTTTTTTTTACGTCCATGTGTTCCTCGGCTATTTCGTCTGCGGGAACAAAGAATCTATATTGAACGCTTTTACTGTTCCCTTGTTCCAGTTGTGACGCCCACCGCTCCGCCCTCTCCGAAACGCGCTAAACTGGCTGCGCTCGAGACCCGTTTTGAGAAGCGAATATCCAATTGTACCACGGCCGTGCGTGTCGGAGAACCCAACCAACGTGTTGAGGCACAGTACCTTGAAGTGTACGAGTATACCAAGCAACAGTTTGTAGACTTGGTGCGCGCTCAAACTATTTCGCTCTTTCTTTCATTATCTCTATTTTCTCGCCCATTTATTCTCTTCCCCCTTTGCAGGGTAGCAAATGGAACGTGCGTGTTGCCAACCTCTCTGTCTTTCCATCTCTCTCTCTCTCTCTCTTTCTCGTCCACTTTGGACGGCCGTCTAACTGAGTAAACGGGGCCGATCCCGGCATGTGTAATCAAAGGCTATGACTTGGGGGGGGGGGGGGGGGCGATCTTGATATACCGGTGCACTAGATGGGTCCTCGCAATTATTTTAGTGCAGCTTGTGACTCAGGACCATCCTGGAAGCGGTGCAATGTCACATGCACCCACAATTGACTCCTAGCATTAAAGAATAGCAGTCAACCTAACTTAACCTATGTTAGGTTTGGCTAGGCAAGGTTAGGCTTTAGGTTTAAGTTAGGGTAGGATAGGTCTAGCTTCAGGTTAGGTTAGATTACATTAGGTTAGGTTTACGCTAGGTTAGGGTAGGTCTATCTTCAGGTTAGGTTACACTATGTTAGTTTATAACCTTACCTGACATAACCTAACCAATTAGTGTTCCCAGCAGCATACCTCGCCACGTATATGTCTGAAAGCTATAGCAGGGCTTTTACAACCATCCTTCCAATCTTCCGTTTTCTATATATTTTACTTATTTTTTTCTTTTGTCTGTCGTTCTACCATGCGTTGAAGGCTGGTTCATAACGCAGCGGCCATGGTTGGTTGCTTGGAAATACGATTCGTTGCGATGCGCGCTTTCAACACCGTCGCCCTGCTCTTCGTTATCTGCAATAACTTCGAATGTTCAGGGAGGCATAGTCGCTGCGGATCCGCATCGCTTTTAAGAACTTGGTTGCATCGAGCTCATATATCGCATATAGTATGGCACGGCAATTTTTGTGCGCTGGTGTACAAAATACAAAGGTCGCGTCACATTCATGGGGGTGTTCCAGTATAGGCTAGTTAGTTCGGCGTGATTGATTATGTTGTTCATGTACCGATGTACGAACAACTTCTCCTCGTTCTTCGTTCGTTGTTTGTACGCGCTGACAATTTATAGAAAGTTACGTCGCATTCACCATTTAACTGTATGCGCGCGCAAATTGCGAGTTTGCGGAAGGATAAGTGGCGCCTCTTTCTGTTATTTGATTTTCCGCAATGCGTAGAGATAGAGAACAATATGGTTCAATAAGTGTGCGATACATACTTGAACCCCGTCGTGGTAGAGCTTAATGGCTATTGGGTTGCACTGCTGAGCTCGACGTCGCAGGATCAAACCCCGCCCATGGTGAGCTCGCATTTCGATCAATGCGGGCGGAAAAAAAAAAAAGGCACAAGACCCCGCGTGTGTACTTGGATATAGGTGCACGGTAAAGAACTCCGGGTGGTCAAAATTAATCTGAAGTCCCAAACTGTAGTTGGTTATAATCATGATGTGATCTTATAACCTTGATGTGATCTTCTAGTCATGATGTGATCGCGAGTGTACATCACCATGATGTGATCGTGAATGTACAATGCCAAGGACTGGAGACATTCAGAGATAAGCTAGTACCAACCAAAGGCCGTGTCGTGCTTGAAGTATTGGGTACGGCCACAGTCTAACCTCGAAGAGACACAACGCAAAACTGAGCTTCGCATGTGATAGCGCTGTCAGCGCTAATCTCCATTTCACAATACATCGCCGGTGTTGGAACGGCGACGGTATCATACCAACATCAGGTCTCCCTGCTCTCTGTCTCAGTCCTGCAGGTGTAAGTGATACCAACGGCTACCTTATTCTAAAAGCTTCGCCGTTCACTCTCAGTGAAATGTCGCTTATAACACGAACCGTCCACCCACGGGATCGGCTCGAAATAACGACGTTTGCTATATATGTGATCTACACGGTTATGTGGCTCTCTGTGTAGACGGGACCGTGACTGTGTGGTTTGCGAGTGTGCGGCCTGTCTGTAACCCTGAGTTTTCTATGCGGCCGGCAATAACGACGCTTAAATGCGCTTTTTAGTGATACGGTTCATTGCGGAAGTACGCCTAACTTTCTTGTAAGGAAAAAAAAATTTTTTCACTCTTTTTGTTTTGTTTTCATTCGTTGCTTGTTTCTCACACCACGTTCTAACCTGCTCGCGTGGCTCTTTCTACTTCGCTGCTTCGAAACTTCGATTCCCTTACATTCTATTACTTTTCTCAAAACATCGCAAAAGCACTTCGGATGTTCTGAAACCGATGTAACCCCCTTCCTCTGCCCACTCTTGCAAGTATAGAGATTCTCGAAGGTGTTTAATACCATTGCAGCTTCTGTACTTCATCTGTACTCAACTTTGCTCTTCATCGCAGATGCGACTAGCGCCATTATAACCCTGCAATAGGCCCGCCCGAGCCGTCAATCTAAAAGCGTCCGATCGGGGAACAAACGGCCGCACCCCCAGAATTGGGCGTACACTCCCTTTCCCGCGTTAAGCATAAGCCGAGCTGAAACGCCATAAACGGGAAGCACTCATGGAGCGTGTAAATGGCGCTAAGGCGTTCACGCACAGAGACAAGCGTGTCGAATGTATGTGTGCCTCCCCACCTCCATGCCCTCTCTCTCTCTCTCTCTGCATCCCTACTTCCCATGGCCACGCGCAATACAGTGTTCCTCCTCTCCCCTCCTTCCCTCTCCCACTCCCTCTTTGCCAAGCGCAGACAGAGCGGATCTCCGATCTCCCGCTGTCGCCGACCCTCCCCCGCTGTTCCCGTTCCGGTGCGGTGCTAACAAGATTTTTCCTGCAGGGGTTTGCGGGAGCAGAGGGCGTCAGGTTCCGGCTTGCCGTGCGTCGCGGAAGCAGCGTCACCGGCGGTCTTTGACGCTGACACGCGCAGCTGACGGTTTGCCGCGGCGGCGGCGGTCCTAGCCGTGCCTCCTACGCGGTCCCCACGACGGGCCGTAAAGGTAGTACGCACACGCCGCTTCGCCGGGAACCCGCCGGGAGTCGCGCTAATCGCTTGTCAGCCGCACTGCCTATCGGGCGCCTCGAGGAGAGCTCGCAGTGAGAGGGAAAGAATAGGGAGAGCTGGAGGGGACGACAAATTTGGGCAAGCTCTACGCGCGCGAGGTTGACGAGAAGTGCGGAGCGATATATATATTGAGGAACGTGAGAAGCGAGGAAAAAACCTGAGAATGTACTGGAGGAAGCGCGTGCTCCTGAACAGCCTGTTTCCGTCTCTCTGCCCCCCTTCCCCTTTCCGCATTTTTTTATCATTGACACGATAGAAGAAGGAGATGTTGGCACGCAGATACGGCGCCGGTTGCTCATTGTCTCTTGAACAGGTGGTAAAGTTACGCATATGGTTTTGTATAATTTTGATCGTAGTTTCGTAGGAGAAGCAGCAGAAGAACGGTGAGTGCACGCGCAACGACTTTAGCATAGCGGTCGAAACGACACCGTGACTTTAAAAAAAAATGAAGAGAAGAATTGTGAACGGCAAAACGATATGACATAACAAAGCGACATCAGAAAGAAACTCTCGGAGCAACATTTCGAACGACAATAATATCACATATAAGCAGCGACAGTATAGATACAAAGATGCTGGAGAGTTCTCTACTGCACCTCTTTTGGAAAGAATGTTTATAATTTTCTTGATTTCCCTAAAAACATACTTTTGTGTGACCGTGTGCACATTTCTACGTGTCTGAATAAAAGTCTAATATTTTCTTTTCAAGCAGTTTTTCCATCCATGTCGGAGGTTAACGCGTAGTTTTTTACCTTTGAATTCTGAAGCTGTCATGAAATTTCTTTTCTTCCAGAAGAAAAAAAAAAAACTTCAAAGGAGATTTCTGAAAATATGAGCGTAAAACTGGGTGACAAGTGTCCGTCCTATCTGATCGTTAAGAAGCAGTGTGCATAATTTCAGCGGGGCGCACTTAGAACCGATGATGCAGCAAGGTCTTGTAGGCCCTTAATAATATCTTTCACGGAGCACGGAAATATCTTTCCGTGCTCTTCTTCCTTCTCCTAGTAATCAGCGGCAGCAGTATAATCGTCATCATCGTTTCTTATGTCCTTGCAGGGGACAAAATACTCGCTTTCAGTTATCTGATTTGCCTCATACCTCGGTCACAAAAGTCACTCGGTCACCTCGGTCACTTTCCACCACGATCGAATTCAATCGGGGTCGAATTTTTCGATAGCGACTGGCTCCGTTTCGCAACTTGAGCAAAGGAGGCAATCGCGATTGATAAATTCGATCCCGATTGTGCTCGATCGCAATCGAAATTTCCCATGTGACACTGGTGTTACAATTCTAGTTTCCGCTCAATCGAGGACAGCGGCGCAGGCGGACAGGTGTGAATCATGGTTCAGGACAACATTCATTTGGGCTAGATGGTGCATACTTGAATTAGGAAGGAACAGCGCCAACTAAGACGATCACAAGAGGGAGAACGACGCTTGTCCTGTGTCGTTCTCCTTCTCATGATCGTCTTAGTTGGCGCTGTTCCTTCTTGATTCAGGTGTGAATCCCACGTGAAATCTCAGTTATAACCCTTCATCAGGTCAATCGAATCCGACCGTCCTATAATGCTTGCGAATTTCCTAACCTCATTTCATGACTTCCTTACCTCGTCTAAAAAAAAAAAAAACATTGTAAATATTTTTTGACCTTCTAGTGCCTTCCTGTTTCTCTCGCGAAGTCCAATCAAAAATACAAAAACAGAAGAAATAAAGAAACTTGAAAAATAGCCGTTTGGGAATCACTCAACAGTAACATTCACTGAAATGATAGAACCAATACGAACCACGGAATTCGTGCGTGAGAGAGAGAGAGACAGAGATAGAGAGAAGGAGAGCAAGGAAAAAAAATAAAGAAAAGGGCAAATGGATACACATACACCAGAAAATTTGTCTCGTCCTCTTCGTCGTCTAATTTCGCGAAGTTTCGCGAACCGTCTTGCGACCGTGAAAGCAACCCGCCATATCACTAAGTTCACACTTTCCAGGAGAGAGAAAAAAAAAGGTAAGTAAAGAAGAAAATACAGGAGGCTAACGTTGTCGCTTTCTCCGTTCCGTCAAGTTGCACCCCGCGTCCTAGCGCATATAGAATCCCCGATCTCTTTACCTTCTTTCAATTTACTACATATATATAGTATACGCGATGATCAGGGGAAAAAAGCTTGCTTTCGTTGCGAGCAGTCGTTCGCGCGTTCGCCTTTCCTTTCCTCCAGTTCGCGTTGTATTAGTATTTCACAGCCCTCCTGAATGTTTCTTTTTTTCTTGTTTTGTTATAAATCTCGGTCTTTTGTAACTGCACAACTCACTCCGCGCCTCGCGAGCGTCTCATCACGGAGGAGGTAATTGCGCGTCCTTTGTGATGGTCCCGAAGAGGCGGGCGCGGGAGCCGTGCCTGTACAGTACAGTGCTTCACCGTCTCGCGTGGTTCTCTTTCTCTCGCTCTTCGTTTCATGCGATTCTTCTCTTAATCATCTGCTATACTGCGCTCGTAGCGACGGAAAATGAGGGTCGCAAACGGACAAAAGACCTTGTGATCCAGATTTTTTGTTCTTTTCGTTATTTTCTTTTCTTTTTGTCATCTTTGCAGGCTTGAACGAGAGGACGAGAGGAACGAACGAAACTCTCTGGCAGCGCCAATGGCATGCAGGCGGAGACTGGAGTCTGTAGATTAAAAGGAAGCTAAAAGGTTAAGGAAAGAAGCAAGATAAGAGCAAAATACAGATCTTTATCACGTATAAACAGGAACTCATTTGCCCGTGTGGTGTGGATTGTGAAGCCACTCGCTTGTGCATTCTGAGCCACTTCTTACATTCCTCTTTTTTTTTAATTTGCTCTCGTGTGCAGGAAGTTTAGGATAGAGACGAATATTGTTGCGTTACTCTTCAGAAATTCTCGCTTTTGTCCCTTCCTGTTTGGTTCTGATCAGTTTCTTTCGATGACGCTGGGCCGACGGGTAGAATTGCGCTTGCTGCTTAGCCAGTCTCGGTTCGGAGATGGTGTTTGCCAGTAGTCGTAACGCACGCTTTATTTGGCAAAAGCAGATTCGTGAGTCAACAATCCGAGGATACCTAAGCACTTCTCACGAGTTGTGAATGCGAACGCATTCGTGCCCAGTTGAACACCGCTGAGCGAGCCTTCGATTTATGAACTCCTCGCGGGCAAGCATGCGCGCTGAGACGCTTGGCGCGTTTTGATTTGGCCTTACCGAGGCGCAGTTAGAACATGCGTGGGAGCTTGCGCGAACAAGGAAGGCGCGGAATTCCGAGAGTGAGAGCGCGGGTGACGTGGCGTCGCGGCGATGCCCTCTCCCCTCACGCAACACCTGGCGCGCTATCGCGGTAGATGTTCCCTTTCGCCCTCTCTACTCCATCGAGTCGCGCTCGTGCCGTCGCAGCCAATGGGAATTTAGGTGCCGTTTTTCTGCTCCAAACGACAGGCGCTGGCTTTTTCGCTCAAAGGGTCATTCGACACTTTCGTATCAATAAATTTTCTCTGCACCTGATGCACGAATAAATGAAGAATGGATGCAGTCTTGTTCGTGAGCGTGTGGTATTATTTGTAAACTTATGTTCTTAATAAACGCAGAGCCTACTGTACACGTGTGTGTGTAAAACGTTCCCGCGTGTTTCTCGTACAGCTGAGATGGTTAATCGACACAAACTACATTACCATATAACACCATACCTTATCATACCGTGCGCTACTCTATCGTGCCTTATACCATACCATACGATGGCGTGGCGCATCACGTCGTGCCCTACAATGTGTGCCGTATTTTACCACGCCATACCACACCTCACCAAAACCTGTCCTAGCTTATTTAACCTTAGTGTGCGCGTACAGCTTTTTTCTTCTACTTGGGCATCTCTGTGCAAACAATAGATTGATTTATGCAAATGCATCAATGAATAAAGCATGCGCTCACATCGCAGCAGCCCCCAGACTTGTGTTGTTCATCGCAGAGTCAGTTTGAAATGCTTCAGCTAGCGACAATCACAGACGGAACTGCGTAACCCTGCCGAAGCGACAGTTGCAAGCAATGCCTGCACCACAGCCATGAGCACGGCCGTGCTAAAGATTGGCTTTCTATACCGCACCACCCATTCGGTCCCACGGAAAACGAAGTTACGGGCGTGAGGACGTTCTTCGCCGCATGCCTAAAACGCATCGCAGTGAAGCCAGCCGCCCACGAGTTAAAACGATGGTGTTCATGCATCATCCACGGAGACGAACAAACTTGTGCGCTGCACTTTTTCCACCTCCAGTCACCGCCCGTCCCCTCTCAGCTCAAAACCCGCAGGCTGCGCGTGAATCGTTTCCGCCAATCAATGCTACCGGCGCGCCTCCGCTGTAATATGCTAAACGTGTCGTTAAAGCGACCGGCGAGTCACTCGCTCCCGGCGCTGCGAACCCGTGTACCAAGCCCTCCCTCCTCCACCCACCCGCTTGCGAAAGGACTGTCGCTACCGAGACACGAGAAACTGTTTCTTTATACTCTTAACTTTCTCACCACTCCATCGCTCTCTGTTATTGCTTCCTTTACGATGCTTGGTGCGCGGCAGTGAAGCCAAAGCGCATCACAAAAGCGGTTCTGCCAGCGCTGCATGAAAACACACACACACAAACACGACGGAGCCACATTTTCTCGGCAGTGCCCAAGCCATTAGCATCTCATTTGAAGCCGCACTGCCGCTGCCGTTAGGGTAGAAAAGGAAAAAAATAAGGAAGGCGAGCGAAGCTTGGAACTGTGTGGGACTCAAGCTCGGGCTTGTCGCCCATTCGGTACCACGCCGCGGCAGCCGCATCGCCTGCAGCCATTGCTCGGCTCTTTCGGTTCCCGCCGCATTAGCTATGCATCGAAAAACTGGCCGCCACCGCCTCCCTCTGTCCCCGTTCAATCTTCGCCTTCTTTGTTTGCCTCCCTGTCCCCTTTGGCCTTTGGAGGCCGCCGGTTCTTCCCCATTTCGCCCCCAGGTTGTCGGCGTCTGGTGACTTCCTTAACTGCGCTCGGTGCGGTGGAGCGAGAAACGCTGCGCCGCTCTTTCTGCGGCTAGATGGTTGCGCCCTCCGGTTTTGTGGTACAGTGCGAGACACTCGTTGTTTGAGTTCGCCGTGGCAACAGACAGGTCCGGGTAGTTTAGCGTCTTCACACACGCCCGCACGCACACGCGTACAAACACACTTGAACACACACATATCAATTACACACACACATTCTCTCTCTCTCTCTCACACATACACGCACGCGCACACACACGCGCGCACGCACACACACATACACACACAGAGAGAGAGAGAGAGAACGAATGGCTGGTTGAGTATGCAAGCCTGTTATGAAACACGCGCTCGCGCACAACTAATAAATATCAGTAAGCTCTTTGCAGGCTTGATGTTAATGTGCGAAATAAAACAAAGGTGAAGAGCCACGGTTGTATGTCGTTACACCCAGCTACACGATGCTTTGTCCCAGGCGTAGCTCGTACGCGCAACTTAACTCGATTCCCGTGGTCCCCTCGTCATGTGCACATTATCGATACCGCTCCCCCGCAAGTATATACGTATATGCATCAACCGCGTATATCGGTTTAGCGAAAACACCGGCCGACTCACACCCTCAACGTTGCCGCACACGCCTATATACTTACCGTTCGCGCCGAGCACAAGATTGAATAACACTTCCGGGTTCCGGTTCCATTGTCGTCGCGCGGAGCTCCAGAGAAGGAGGAGGAGGACTGTTTCTACCGCCCAAGTCCGAAAACAAGGTATCGCTAAGAAGCGAGGAGGTGACCGCGGAGAGGCTGCCACAAATACAAGCACACAAACTGCCACAAACACACAAACACATCGTGTGTCAACCGAGACCGCGAAGCTGACGCCGAACACGTCTGCGATATAACGACGTTTGCTCCGAGCCATTGGAGCGGGGGGTACTCTTCTTTCGGCCTCCGCTGAAGCACGGCGTATCCACCCCGAGGCGTCGGGGTAACGACGGCTTCCTGTCGTGGGTGGGAAAGGAAGTCGGGGAATAGTGCGATCGTATATATACACACGACAGCGAAAGAGCGATATAGGTGGCTAGTTTGAGTGGCCTGATCTCGTCTGTCCTGGGATAAGGAGCGGGCAGGCCTTAATGTGACTTTGAAGCGGCTTCTCCCGCTTTGCGACCTCTCCATTCGTAGTCACCGATCGTGATACCTTTCCCGAGGCACATATAAGTCGCTTGTGGGTGAGTTCATGCGGGAGAGATGTTAATGAACTGTGTTCTTAAAAGGCGCTGGAGGAGAAGGTAGATAGGACACTAGAGAGGGACATACCCAGGAATTTTTGGACATTGCCCCTTTGACAATCTGTTGAACTTCGCCGCAATTCGCCCGCGTAACTCTGTGGGCAACCTTCTCGAAAAAAATATGTATTTCAAAAAATTTGGCTTAGTTTCAACAAGTTTCACTTGGCAACGTCTTGAGGGTACTTTCCTTCTAATAACGTACGCCAATAAATTCAACAAGCACTTTGTTAGTTTTTCTAGTTTTATAAGCACGCATAATGACCTCGGAGATGTCATCCCGTGGAAGAGACCATTTTTCGTGATCCAGTAAATGATGAGGAAGTTATGTATGTGTTTCAACAACTAAACAATACTAATTCCGGAGATATTGGTGGTGTCCAACTAAAACCTATAAAATCTCTTTTTGACATTATTCTACAGTGTTTAACATATATATTTAATTTATGCATTGCTAATGCAGTCTTCCTTTCCAGCAGTTGCCAGCCTGCTCCTCGCTTTCCCTTTCTTTTTAATGGTGTATATGTGTTCAAAACAAATTCCTGAAGGCAAATAGTTTGTTTTACCGTAATCTTCTAAAGAATTAAGGAATTCGGGAACTACAGGCCCATATCTATGCTTTCAATTTTTTACAATTCGTTCGAAAATATAATATATCATCGCTTGAGTAAATTCAAACGCGAAATAACACAAACATCTTGTTTTCCCAACAACTTTCTCATTTATTGACAAGCGAATAGGCCTACACAATTCGACAAATCGATAAACGTTCGTTCGAACATATAAAAAACAATATGGCTGGCAGTTACAATCATTTGCCACGGCTACCGAACATTTTGTGCACAAATAATAATTTTCTTGAAGCCGCGACTTACAAGAGAATTTTTGAATATTTCATTTACCAAGATGTTTAGCATTATTAGCTAAATGCCTTGCGCTTTAAATAAAGTGTTCACCGACATATGTGGCTACTGTTACTCCATCATTTTTTGTCGCTAATCTGTATTTTCGCGTCATCTTATTTTTCTTCCTTTATTTTTTTTACTTTGTCTGCGGAACACATCGCGGACTTCTAAATTTTATTTTTCTTACTAATAATTTATTTTTGCTTTTATCATGCCGAGCTTTGAGTATTTGCTGGTAAACTCCATGTGAATGTTTACTTTACTTATATTTTGTCTGATTTCAGGCGGCTTCAATGCCGCCAAAGTGTCATAGATGTGCATGGCGCTGCCAAGCTATCGAGAGAGAGCTTTAACCGGGGGCTCCTGGCTACCATGTATTGATGTGATGCCGAAATGAATTGAATCGAATTGAATCAAATTCAGGCACTTAGTCAGCACTTAATTCTGCGTGATAGCAGCGTTTTGTTCCTGAGCAACACACTGCTACAATGCCGCAGCGAAGTTGGGATAAGTGCCGTAAATGCGTAAGTTATTTGAAGGAAGTATCCTCTCGGCGTTGCTAATTGAAACTTGTTGAAATTTGGCCACTCTGTTGAAATGTATATGTATGCATTTTTGAAAATGTTGCCCATCGAGTTACGCTGGTGTATCGCAGTGAAGTTCAGGAAACTTACGTGACAAATTTTAGCGTCGTCTATAAGTGTCTAAATAATTATTTGCCGGTAAAGATGGGCTACATTGTGCGATCTGCAATGGTGTAGCCCACACTGCAACATCATTTACGCCCTTAAAAGTGAAAAACGGTGTAAATGTGTCTATAACTCACACCCCTAGGGCGTGATTTATGTAACGGATACTCTAAGAGTGCGAGTTATAGACACATCTACACCTTTTTTTTCACTGGGTGTAAATTATTTTACAGTACAGTGAGTATACATGGCGTTGCGCTGCTGAGGTCGAGAGCGTGGGTCCGGTTGCGACCACTGCGGCCGCATTTCTACGCTGGCAAAATTAAAAAAATAGAAAGAGAAAGATACTTGTGCACCTTAGTTTAGGTGCACGTTAAAGAACCTCAGGTGGTCAAAATTAAACCGGACGTGTATACGTCCCCCTCCCTCCCCCCCCCCCCCCCCCATGCACGGCGTGCTTCATAATCGGGTCGTGGTTTGGCACGTGAAGCCAAAAAAGTAATTAGTTTAAAATTCGACAGCAGATATATGATGAACACTATAGCACAAGTGCAAGGAGGCCGCGAGCGACGTGAAGATAGCGTTAGCAAATGAATTCGCGTGCACATAAAGCCAAGAAATTAATTAGTTTAAAATTATACAGCAGATATATCATGAACACTATAGCACAAGTGCAAGGAGGCCGCGAGCGACGTGAATATAGCGTTAGCAAATGAATTCGCTTGCACATAAAGCGGAAAATGCCGGTTTCCTCCCTGTGGGCGACATCCCCCCCCCTCCCCCTATTTTTTTGACGACCAAATGAAGTTGTTGCCCGTGTAACTAACAAGCAGCTCGCCGCAGGACCGATTGCCAAGCCGTCTCACTGAACTCGACCAAAAGAAGCGATAAACGCGTGTCCAAACGCGCACTCCAGCTTCGGGAAAAAAAGACATTCCTGTGGCACGCATTCCACGCGTTCCTGAAGTTGCGTATGCATTCTCAGTCGTGTATAGCTGTGTGTACAATCGGTACGACGAGTGAATGCCGTGAAAAACCTCCCACCTGTGCATAAAGGGTATACTATATAGGTAGCAGAGGAAGGACGGCGAACAGACGACAAACCCAGCTGCATCCAGGTATAGGCCAGAGCGCGAGTTCTAACTTCGGAATTTGTCAGTGGCGCGCAGTCGGAGGCAGCCGCGGAATCCTGCGGCTATACGTTTCTCACTGTATAGCAAGAACGCCTTGTATATATATATGTGTATATATATATATATATATATATATATATATATATATGTATGTATGTATACACGGCGCGATTCTGTAACTCAACCGCGAGCCCAAGCCGCGGACAGCTCGCCGTAGCACGCCCCCATTATAAGCTCGTTCACCCACCTCGCTGTGACAGGCTGGCTCTGCCGCCGCTTAGTACCTCGCGGTGGAGCTCTCGAACATCGTTCAGAACCAGCGCCCCCCCCCCCCCCCCCCCTTTGCCCTACGACACCGCGTCAACACCTATAATAGTCCGATGAAGAGTGCATATGCCTCTGTAGCGGTGAGGCCTGGAGTAGTTCGGCGGTCCGCGGCCACTACAAAGAACCGCGGCGGCTCTCCTACATGTAGGTTAACGGCGGTAGGGAACGCAAAGCTTGAGGTCCTTACGAAAAGACATCCCTTGCTTCTGCGATGCAGTGACGGCACAGCGCGGTGAAGTGGGTTAGGGAGAAGGGGGGCGGCGGGGGGGGGGGGGGGGGGGCAGATACAGAATACGAAAAGTCTTTCGGACAGCGGCCGGAGCGGCTTCATTCAGCCACAGAAGCTCTAGCGAAGTGTATGTGTGCCGAAAGAAAAAATAAATAATGGGAATAAAATACGGAAAGCCCTCGCCCACCCTCCCCCTTAGGGGGGGAGGGCCACAATAGTTCTTGTGGGACAGTGCTCCCGAAGCAGGTTCGGCGGACGCACGTCTCCTCCTCCTTCTCCTCCTCCTACATCTATGTGTAGGTGTGCCCGGACTGTACACACTCCCTTTCGTTTTCCCTCGTATTCTCTCAATAAGCCCTACCACCCCCCTCTTCCCCTCTCGCCGTTTCCCCATTCGTATACCGTTCATTCGCGAGGGCGCGCGCGCGCGCGCCATGCTGTGTGTGTTCAAGAACTAATTCTCGTCCCATGTACTGCGCACCCACAGTGGACCTGGCTTCTGTGGTCGCGGCAAAGTAAAGACGTCTTTGGCACCCCCCCCCCCCTCCCCCTTCTATTAGAGGCCCGTAAAGCCTGGTGAAGGAACTGTGCGGTTCCTTCGCCCCGTTTCCTCGGCTTGGAAAGCGGTCTTACTTTTGTGTGTGTGTGTGTGTGTGAGAGAGAGAGAGAGAGAGCACGGCAAAAGGGGGAGGGGGCTGACGTAGTCAGCGGCTGCGTCCACATTAGCTCGTTTTGAAAGGGCTCGCCCCCCACTCCATTGCTTGTCTTGATGCCGAGGAGGGAAAAAAGAAAACGCGAAGGTTACGCAGAACAAGAGGTCTCGCAGTCGTCCCTCGATACAGAGAGCTGCAGCAGAAACGAACAGACGCTCAATCTGGGATGGGTCAATGCGACGGCTGACCACCGCAACGCCGGCTCGCGGTGCCTTCTTCCCTCGACTTTGAAAGGCGCGGCGGCGAGGTTGGCTCCGCTCTCTGTGCGACCACTGTCCGCTGGTTGACGAGCCAAGCCAAGACGGTTCGGTGTAGGAAAGAGAGCACACAAGATCAGTTCGCCGCTCGTTTACTTTGGATTAGCGAGCGCTTTCTCTGGCGTCGTTGTCGCGCGAGGTATACATACAGCCTCTTTCCTGAAAGGCTCGCGGTTATTACTGTCCCGCGCGGGGATTGCCTGTGGGGGGAAAGTACGCAGCCTGTATACCTTTGCACTTCGTGTGCGCACGCATTGTGAGAGGGATCGGAGGGCCATCAATGGTGTGTGCGCAATTGTTGTCTCTTGGGTACGGGGAGCGACTGACGTCGCTGCGGTCATTCCTTCTATTCAATATATACTGGCATGAAAGGTATATGAGCGGTCGTCCATGGTTTGATCTTACGTTATGTGATGTGTGCATTCCCATTATTTGAACGCACTCGTATACAACAATCCTCTTGCCTTTGTGTACGCTACAGAGCGTAGCGAATGGCACCACGTCATCAAAATTCAGCGCTTAGCTCTATAGTTTCTCGCTTTCTTTTTCTTCTTCGTCGCTGCTTATGTGATGCCACAGCCCGTGTGCACTTCGTGCGTAAACTGAATCGCGTAAAGCACGCCAGTGTCGACGCATCTGTGATGAATGGGCATCTAGTAATAGGAGCTAACTTTGAGCTATTTATTTCCCATGTAATCACACGCCGCGTAGCACTGTACAGGACAGTAAGAATAACAGTTAGCATTTGCCACAAGTTCCATGAAGTTGAAATGGTAATCATTTTGTGTCACTTCGATAGTCGACAATGGCCGTGCAAACGTTCCGATGGCTGAAGAAGCCAACCCAGGTGCCTACCAGAAGATCATCATCATCATCATTATCATATTTATGTCCACTGCAGGACGAAGAACTCTCCCCGCGATCTCCAATTACCCCTGTCCTGCGCCAGCTGATTCCAACTAGCACCTGAAAATTTCCTGATTTCGTCACACCGCCCAGTCTTCTGTTGTCCTCTACTGCGCTTCCCTTCTCTTGATACCCATTCTGTCGCCCTAATGGTCCAACGGTTATCTAATCTGCGCATTACATGACCTACCCAGCGCCATTTTTCCTCTTAATCTCTGTTAGAATATTGTCTATACTCGTTTGCTCTCTGATCCAAACCGCTCTCTTTCTGTCTCTTAAAGTTATGCCTAGCATTTTTCGTTCCATCGCTCTTTGCGCAGTCCTCAATTTGTTCTCAAGCTTCTTTGTTAGTCTGCAAGTTTCCGCCCCATATGTCAGCAGCTGGTAAAATGCTCTGATTGTACACCTTCCTTATCAGTGACAATGGCAAGTTTCCAGTCAGGAGATGACAATATCTGCCCCATGTCCTCCAACCCATTTTTATTCTGTGAATTACGTTCTCATGGTCAGGGTTCCCTGTGATTAATTGACCTAGGCAAATGTACTCCTTCACAGACTCCAGAGGCTGACTGACGATCCTGAACTCTTGTTTCCTTGTCCGGCTATTCTTGAGTATCCTTGTTTTGTGCATTTTAATCTTCAACCCGATTCTTACACTCTCTCTGTTCAGATCCTCAATCATTTGTTCTAACTCAACTCCAGTGTTGCTGAACAAAATGTCATCTGCAAACCGAAGGTTGCTGAGATATTCACGCCGATCCTTACTCCTAAACCTTCCCAAATTTAATAGCTTGAATACTTCTTCCAAGGACGCAGTACACAGCATTGGAGAGATTGTCTCCTTGCCTGATCTCTTTATTTATAGGTATTTCCCTACTTTTCTTGTGGAGAATTAAGGCGCGTGTGGAGTCTGTAGATACTTTCCAATATATTTACGTAAGCGTTCATTACTCCTTGATTGCGTATAACGCCTCTATGACTGTTGTTATCTCTACTGAATCAAATGCCTTTTCGTAATCTATGAAAGCCATATAGAGAGGTTGATCGTACTCTGCGGATTTCTCGATTACCTGATTGATGACATGGATGTGATACATTGTAGAGTATCCCTTCCTGAAGCCAGCCTGTTCCCTTGGTTGGGTAAAGTCCAATGTTGCCCTTATCTTATTGGAGATTATTTTGGTAAATACTTTATATAACACTGGGAGTAAGCTAATACGCCTGTAATTTTTCAGTTCTTTAATGTCTCCCTTTTTGTGGACTAGTATAATGTTTGCATTCTTCCGGTTTTCTGGGACCGTTGTAGTTGATAGACATTTCGTATAGAGCGCCGCCAGTTTTTCAAGCATTATGTCGCCTCCACGTTTGAATAAAGCGACTGTTATTCCATCTTCTCCTGTTGCTTTCCCCCGTTTCACGTCTCGCAAGGCCCTTCTGACCTCATCTCTAGTTATAGAAGGAGTTTCTGTATCCTGTTCATTATCGTTCCGAATCTAGTTCTCCCGAGTCCTCTGGGTACTGTACAGCTCAGTATAAAATTCTTCCGCTTCATTTATTATACCTTCGAGATTGCTGATGATATTGTCCTGCTTATCTTTCAGTGTATACATCTTGGTTTGTCCTATGCCAAGTTTTCTTCTCACTGATTTCAGGCTGCGACCATTTTTTACGACTTCCTCAGTCTTTCTCACGTTGTAATTTAGAATATCACTTATTTTCGCCTTGTTGATCAGTTTTGACAGTTCCACAAATTCTATCTTATCTCTTGAGTTGGACACTTTCATTCTTTGTCGTTTCTTTATCAGGTCCTTTGTTATTTGGGAGAGCTTGCCTACGGGTTGCCTTGGTGCCTTACCTCCCACTTCATTTGCCGCCTCTGAAGCCAGCCTCATTACGGTTTCATTCATTAGCTATATGTCATTATCGTGATCTCTCTGTTCTAAGGCTGCGAATTTGCTTGCAAGTACCAGCCTAAATTTGTCTGCTTTTACCCTTACTGCCTGTAAGTGGACCTGTCTCTTCTTGACCACTTTTACTCGTTCTCTCTTCAAATTGAGGTGAATCCTAGCCCTAACCAGAGTCCTTCCATTTTTTTTCTGGTCACGAAACTGCCGCCTCAGTTTCATATAGAGCCAGCGCCCGCCGCTACCGCTGTGGTTGTGTGTGGGGCAGCCTCGGTATTCTAGCTTTCTCAACTTCCTCAACCATCGCTATAGCTTCATGTAATTATCTTTAACATTGAATATGCTTAAATTACTGCCTGAGCGCGTCTTCTGCCATGATATGAGCGCCCGGGACGAAAACAAAGCCGCTCATAACATGGAGCTTGCGGCGGTCTCAGACCAAAAAAAAAATTTTTAATCTGGGATTTTAAGAGCCAGAACCGCGATACGATTATGAGGCACGCCGTAGTGGGGGACTCAGGATTAATTCTGACCACCTGGGATCCTTTAAAATGCAGCTAAATTTAAATAAATGTAAATAAATGTCTGAATGAGGTTCAGGTAGGATGAATGCAAGACAAACTTCGCTACTAAATGTCTTTAAATGCACCTAAAGGTCTGCAAAGCGATGCCATTTCTGAATGAGATTTAGGTAGGATTAATGCAAGACAAACTTCGCTACTAAATGTCTTTAAAATGTACCTAAATTTAAATAAACGGGTGTTTTGCATTTCGCCCCCGTCGAAATGCGTCCGCTGTACACGGCCGGGCGGTCTCGGTCCAGATTTCTTCATCATCGCTGTTCGCCTCAACACTTCGGTGGGCTCCGCTTTTTAATATTTGCCTGAAATTAAACGCCGCGCATTCGCAACAAAGCGCCAGTGGTCCCACTTATCATCAGATGCAAACATATGGGCTGTTGCACCCCCGCTTACCCTTAAGTAGGCGCCAACTCTCCGTTGCGCATAGCGCCAGATTGTTCGCCGAGAACAGCTGTTCACTAAATTTCTGTTAAACTGTGGCAGAGAAGGACTCTGACTGTGGGCAGTATCTTATAAGGAGATCAAAAGAACGAAATTGTTATTGCAAAGGGCTGCTACCGTAGAATACTTAATGACAAAGAAAAGAAAATTGAGCTGCTCCGTGTGCTCAAGATTTCCCTGCAAAGCGATGCCATTTCTGAATGAGATTTAGGTAGAATTAATGCAAGACAAACTTCGCTACTAAATGTCTTCGGTGCAGCTTTTAGCAACGGATTAAGGCAAACGTGAAGTGTTAGGACCTGAACAGTTGAAACTAGCTGTATTTTAATTAGGCAATTGCCTTAGCAAGCAGTCGTTTAGAAGCGTCAGTACGTAAGCCAAGCACTTATTCACGCTGCTCGTGGTTTCGACACAGAAACGACGAGACTAGGTATTTTGGTTCTTAATGCGCAACTATTTACAATATGTTAAAAACTTTATAATTCGATTAAGAAAAGAAATAGAACGTGTTGGTGCAAAAACAACAAACAAGCATGATCATTTATTTATCATGTAAAATAAGCAGAGCGAAATACAGACAGCACAGAGGCGCCCGGTCGCGAATGGTCCACCATTCACAATGCAAGAAATTTGTTAAAAGCATGACACTGATATAATAAGCATAAAGAAATAACATCAAACGTGAGAGATATGCATTGGGGGGGGGGGGGGGGGGCAGGACACAACCACCAGCAAACGAATGGCATTAAATACAGAATGCATAATCGATTGTTTCTATAAACAAGAAAGTGTAAAGCATAAGCATTTCATAACACATGGCAAAACACAAGTAGCCAAATCACAAATACAGCATTTTTTTTAAATGGCTTGTTAGAGATACCACCATTCTACTTCTTCGGCTGTTACTTGCAACACGTGTTCGGCATCGTTGTCCCACCCCGCCACTTCAACTAAACAGCCGAGCACTCGAGAAATAGCGCAGCACATGCACAGAACACACCCGATCACTCAGCTCGCCTCGCACTGCGCACGCGTTTCGGTACACGAACGATGCCCTCTGTGGCACAGTGGCGCCGCGTCGCGGCACTTTTGGGCAGCATATGAACCTCTCCCATAGCGTGACGGCGGAGTTTCGTGACCAGAAAAACATGGACGGACTCTGCCCTAACTAACCTATGATCACTGCACTTTACCTACCTATCACTTCTCCATACTGCACTTTGTTGGGTTCGGCACAAAGTATGAAATCAATTTCATTCCTTGTTTCACCATTAGGGCTTTTCCAGGTCGACTTTTTCCTGAAAGAGGTGTTCATTATTTTCAGCTTATTCCTTTCTGCGAATTCTACCAGCACCTCTCCTCTAGCGTTTCTAGAATCGACGCCGTAGTTGCCAATTGCCTGTTCCCCCGCCTGCTTTTACCCCACTTTTGCATTGAAGTCGCCCATTGCTACAGTATAGTGAGTTTGCACTTTTCTCATCGCTAATTCAACATCTTCATAAAACTGATCTATTTCCTCATCATCGTGAATGGATGTTGGAGCGTAGGCTTGTACTACCTTTAATCTATACCTCTTATTAAGTTTGATTACGACTACAGTTACCCTCTCATTAATGCTGTAGAATTCGTTAATGTTGCCCGCTATGTGCTTATGGATTAAGAATCCTACCCCGTATTGCTTCTTATCTGGCAGACCTCTATAGCAGAGGACATGGCTGTTATTCAGCAATGTATAAGCCTCACCAGTTCTTCTAACCTCACTAAGGCCGATGATATCCCAAACAATGTCTGATAGTTCCTCGAACAGTACTGCTAAGTTGCTATGTTGAGGATGCTGATAAATCACAAACCTGGCACGTAGCTACAATGTGGAATGCTCAAACATTCGGGTGGTTGCAGAAAACGCAATGAAGAAATAATAAATACACGAGTAAAAGGAAAAGGCAGGAAAATCAAAAAGGTGGAATAGAAACAAGATTAGAGCGTAATTAAGCAACCGCGGAGCCTGGAGAAATAAACAACTAACGGTATAAAAGAAAGACAACACTCATTCAAAGCTTCAGTTCCTCAAAAATTTCGAAGAATGATAATAGTGACAGTATAGAAGCTATAAAGACTCATTTCTTCTTCTAACCACGATCATCATCGTTCTCCTTATCTTTGTTTTTTTCCCCCACGGGGTGATTTTGACAGACGACGCAATGCGAGACAGCCCGCGCTTTCTCTCTGACGCGTTCGTTATCGTAACAGCAGTCTCAAGAGTTCACTCGCGAGAGAACATCCCACTACAGAGACGTACGTACAGAGACCCGGAGCCGAACTTCGGAGCGCACGCTTCAACTTCGAGAGTAAACGAGGCGGACGAGGGTGTTCCGGAACGACTTGCGACTCTCAAAGGGGTGTCGGCCGGGAAGAGGAAAGGGCGCGCCTCCTCCTCTCCCCCCACTCGGCGCTCGCTTCCGTACGCCGCCGCCGCCGCCGACGAGCATTGATTGTCGTTCGACCGACGAGAATTTAACGACCCGTTCGCGCTCCCGTCTCTCCACTCGGCGACCCCCTTCCTTCCCCCGCGTTATACCGCTGCGTCCCATTAAATCGAGACGTGAGCTCCGCAGGAAGCGGAAACAGCGGAAGCGTGAAAGTGCGCGAGCTATTTCGAAGCAAGAAAAACTGCAGTGGACGCGGGTGGGCGTACGCTGGTGTGTATGTAACTGTACACAAAAAGCCGTGATCCCCTTTGCGGAAAGGAGCACTTCGCAGTAGCGAGGTAGCGCGTGGTCTCGGCTTCGTTATACACTGCCAGTGAGGTGGAAAAAAAATAATAGGAAGAGAAACGTGGCGCTCAATAAAGCGCCGGGAGTTTGAGTGGTATAAGAGGGCGCGGTTCGTGCGGTTACTCTCGCTGATTTCGGTTCACTCCGTTTCGCTTTATTTTTATTATGTTATAAGAACGCTCTATCGTTCTCAAAGAAAGCGCGTGGTACGGTGGTCTGCTTTAAAAGCGATATCGCCGGCCTGCGTCCTGTATTCGAATCTGGGCTCTCAGAGGAAAGAGATGATGGGAGAAATGAGACGATGTCTACACGGAAGAGAAGGAGCACGGTTGGAAGCACGTTTCGTCGATCGTCCGACTATACTTTATTAAGAAGGAGCTTTAGCTCAAGAACTGCTACCCAAATACAGAGGACGCAGAAATAGTTTTTATCGACTTCTACGGCACCGAATTTGGGGAGGTTTGTTGAACTTAAATGAAACAAGTAAAAAGCCTATACCGACAGTACGTATAGGGAGCAAACGTTTTGTTTAAACGATCAATTATTTTACAAATGTTGTCGAAAGCTGAAAAAAAGATAGACGGAAAAGAAAACCTGAGACATTAAGTCTACAAACTGCAGCTGAAACAAAATGACATCACAATTCTCCAAACTTGATTTATTGAGACATATAAGGAGGACCAAGAAATTGAGGTAATAGACACCAATATGATATATGTCAGTCATTTGCAACTACGATTTCTTTTAAAAAGACACCTTGCAAGCATTGTAACGATTTCATGTAAGATGTAAATTTGCCGGCCTGAGACGCTCTATAACCGACGCAGTTTACAGAACTGCGATATCTGTTTTTGGTGCAGAGTTCTGAATTTGTAAACGTTGTGTGGGGGGGGGGGGAGGGTGATCTAAAAAAAAAAACTTTTTCAGATTCGGTCTTTCTTTTTTTGTGTGTGCAAGTTGCGATGTCTTAAATCGAAAGTTTGCTTCAATACTGTCGGTATAATTTTTTTTTTTCTCTAACAAGCAACAACGTTCATCCGACTCAGACGCGCGGTTGTCTAAAAAATAGCATTTCTGCGTATCACATGCACTTGAATACGAAAACCGGAGTTGACCCTGCTGGAGGCAACAGCTGACCCCTAGTTAAAGCAAGAGACGCACAGACACGCTTATTTTGTCTTGTACACATTAAGTACACACAACTCGTTATTGTGCAGTTGACGCGATACAACAATGCATATAGTGCGTATGCATTCCTATCTCTTTTAGCTTGCCTTTCTACTGCTTTCATCCTTACACATATTTAAGGATTTATGACGTCATTCGTGACTTCATTCAGATGACCTCTCCCTTTTTACATTGTCGTCCAATTGCTATACCTGTCTTATATATTGTTCTTTTTAACGCTTGAGGTATAAAAGCCTGATGCTTGTGAATTTCAAATCAATAATTTCATAGCTTATGCGCCTTTCTATAACGGTCGTTTAAAAATACCACGCTCCGTCTAGCTGCGGGAATCACATCGGCGCGCCCGCTAAGAAAACGCACAATAAAAGCACACGCCAAATGGCAAGGCGTGCTGTACATAGGTATTCGCGGTTTTCAACTCGCAGTCCCCATAAACAAAAATTAGCAGCAAAACACTGACACCCCTGTGAACCATAGAACCTTTTGTTCATCGTAATTATTGTCTTCATTACCAGCCTGCAAAATCACTTCGAGGACCTCTTCAATTCATGTTTCTATGGTGTCGTTCAGCGCCGCCATATATACAGTCCATATATACGTCCTCGTCGACATTGGCCTGGTTGTTGATGCCTATATACAAAGTGACCCTTTGCTTCATGTATAGAGTGCTCAGCGATTGAAACGCAATATTGGGAGTGCGGCTTGGCTGCCGGCTCTATTGTGCGCCACTAGCTGGCTCTATAATGACACCGGGCCTATTTACGTTATGGTATACGATGGAATTGAGTGCCTTCGTGACGTGTGATAACTGCATTTGGTGCGCCAGCACTCACCGCCGGAGCAAGAAGCGCCGGTGACCATGCGCTGCCGTTATCGTGTTTCAATTGCCGAACACTATACGGTCAAAACCTATCGCTCAGCCGAACAGAAGGCATCGACGATGGTTGCTGAAGTTTGGCTTAACAGAATGGGAGGTTCGTGTTAAGCGTTATTATTACTTTTCTTTATTTTTGCATGGGGTTTATGGAAAACCAATCAAATTTCCGCACGTTGTTCGGAATATTCGAAAATTCGAATTAACCGGGATTCGTCTTGACGGCTTACGCATACCCACAACGCAGGGAGTGGAGCATAACCGGACGGTATACAGATCGTGGTATTGACACTAGCTCTTTGATATAACCGCCGCGTGTCGATGATTGTAATTTCCGTATTATAGCACATACCCACAGCGCCTGATCGGCCAGGAAGTGGCCGGTACATTTAATATAAACAAGAAAAGAAGAAATGCAAGCCAACATAATATTCGTCACATTGTGTATAGCACGGTTGCGAGAGCACACACACGCACACACGTATATATATATATATATATATATATATATATATATATATATATATATATATATATATATATATATACATATATATATATATATATATATATATATATATATATATATATATATATATATATATATATATATATATAGGATGTTTAAGCGAACACTTTCAAAATTTTGTAAAGGTTGCCTGTGGCAGATAGCTCAATTCTAGTTTATGAGCCGATCTACTCGAAGCGGCGGACACCACTTGCAAAAAAAAATTTGACATGCAAGATTGACTAATTAACAAGAATCCGCTAATTAACTTTCTAGCTAATTATCTTATGACCCGTATTGCAATTAAAAATTCTAGCAGTGGACTTCGCAAGGCGGATCCATTTCGAACGAATTCTAAGGACGACACCAGTTTCGACATGTAAAGTCCCGAACTTTGCGGAGAAATGCATTGGCGTTCCAGTTACTTGTGTGCTTCAGTGCATGAAACGACGTTTTGTTAACAAATTAACTCGAACACCAATGCAAACCAAAGAACCAAAGATCTGCTCGAACCAAAGATCTGCTCCGTCTCGACCACATTTGCTCATCTATACCTCTCCCTGAACTCGAATGGCACTTCTCGTCTAGGAAGCAGAGAGCAACGTCGTGTCGCACTTAGCGCTGCAACTCGGCTCTTCCTGTCCAATCGCCGCTGTGTGCCGCGTGTGTCGCATTCGATCCGCAAACAGAGCAATATACACGCCTGACCACACTGCAGGCACAGCGTGGCGCTCAGCAGTCGTGTCGTCCATGGGGAAACGAAGTGGAGAGGAGGTTGCATTTCTCGGAAATGTCACTACGTGGCGCCTTTTGCGGGGCTTTTAATTGATCTCCGATCGGCCAGTGGAAGCGAACGCGCCTTTCCCGGCCGGCAATTGTTTGAACTAAGCGGTGGACCGTGTTGCCCCTTCGTGCACTCTCGAGGCTACAACATGGCCTGCGACGTGGGGCTTTAAAGGCGTACGCGGCAAGTGCCCCCCCCTCTTTTTTTTGGGGGGGGGGGAAGAGAACGGATTGCCGCTTTGGCCGCTGGGTCGCCGATAGGCTTTTCGCGTGCGCGAGTCTTCTAACGGAAACTACACCCAGGGCTTTTTACGGAGAGTGATCTGGGCGCGATCGCTCTGTTGGCGCGGATCGGTTGGATGGCTTGAGAGTGTTTGCTCGGCTCTGTTTCGCGTCTGACTGGACACGCGGGGATCCGAAACCCAACCGCGTGTGCTATAGGCACGCTGGGTAGCCATGGATGAAGCACTGGTGGGGCGCTATATAAATCATGATTAAAAAAAAATAGAAGAGAGAACCCCCGCATAGTACTCGCGTTCTCTCTAATATACGAAAGGGCAAGCGTACGCCAACAAACAATAAATGTGCGAAGGCAAAGTGACAGCCAGACGCGAGCGAAACAAAGAGAAAGATAGTACAGAACAAAAGCTCAGCAAGTTCAAGCACTTGTTACACTGTGGGTGTCGTGGGTAATCAAGGAGTATCGTACTGCACACAGCGTCCTCTCTTTAACGTTTAGGCTATAAGCCATAGTCTATAGGCTATGTCGTGGCCTTGGAGGCTATTCTAGAATAGTTATGACAACGCACGATTTCCCAGCGCTCTATAAAGCTTGAGGCGCATGTACTTTCCCTGAGCAAGCTGCATTGCGCTCCATCTTCACGTCGAAAGAAAAATCAGACAGGAAAACAATGGCTATCGGTAGATAGCGCTACATATTCATAGAGTCACTGGAAAGGCTTCTTTCAGCGATTGAGTTCTCATATGGGGATGGTTATAATTTATTAATTGCCTTCTCCTTCATAATTTTTTTTTGTCTGTGTAAGTGAGGGGGGGGGGGAAGGGTCATTTCACGCGCCTTCTTTTTAGCGGGCTTTCTTGTGCCGTTGCGCTAAAGCTCTATCGCAAAAAAAAAAAAAAGGAATGAATTAGGTTATACATAAATTGTCTGCCTTCTTACGGACATGGGCCAGCATTCAGAAATCTCTTACGCTACAGAATTGCTCGTAAGAGCAAATTCCAGTCATTCCTGATGCTGGACATAATATTGCTAGCCAGCGGTAAGTACAGGGAGTATTCACGTGACGTCATCAGCCTTCCCTGAACCAGCGCACGCCATTTTGTTGTACTAAACTATAGCTGACGGCCGCATGCAGTTACGGCGGCGTGTGTACTATTTATTTATTTACCCTCAAAGCCGAAGCATTAGAGAGGGCAGGAGAGCATTCGCCGCGTTCGTTGTTTGCTTTTCGCAGAGTCTGAGTGGGCTTTCTACCTTAGCCATCGCTGCAAGATTGCTTCTGACATCGCAAGCGTGCGGGTTTTTCGTCACTGTGTGCTCACTGATTTAAATCGTGGGCACACGCACACACCCCGGCAATTCTGTGTGCGCGAACTGCGCATTGAAACGCTGACTGGCACGGCGATAATGAAGTGCTTCGTCCAGTCGTATATGTAGATTTTCGTGAGCGTCGTTTTGCTGTAGTCACGTTGAGGCTGAAAGTGGACGAGCTGCGCTTTGCGAGTTTCTGTGCCCGTGTCACAGGATTGTCCTCGAGTCGTTTTATTTGCGGGCGTGTTTTTGTATCGACGTTGGTGAGTGCGTGTGTTTGGGCTCTGCATCGTAGGTCGCGAAAGCTCATTCAGCCAAGACCACGAGTCTTCTGTGCACCTTCAACGACCTTCGGGTTCTGAAAGCGAGTGAGTGGCTGCGCTGCACCAGCATGTGTGTCTGGGTATGCACGTGTGTGTAGTGTTTGTTGTGTTTGTCTGTGTGCTGCCGTCTTCAGCCTCGTTTACATACGGCTTATCAGTGACGATGGATGCTAAAGCACGAACGCACAATAAGGACTACGTGTAACTACATTGCGCGGGGACGATCTTCAGAGCTACGAAGCCAGAGTTGCCAGGTGCGGTGGCGATCCCTTTCAGTTCGGACGACTGTGTTACGGGAAGGAATGAGTGGCCTGACGTCGACTTCTCCGACATCTACGAATTTTTAGTGACGAGGTCACGAGGAAAGATATAAAGAACGAGAAGGGTCTGGAAGCACACAATTTTCTAGTGAGTGGTTGGGTGAATGAACCATAAATAAAACACAAAGAAAACGATGAAATGATAATTCTTGGTGACGTCAGCCACTCGCAAGCTTTGTCGGCGCCGTCTCTATAACAGCTTGGTCACTGATGAACCGCGACGGCAATGTTGTCCGTGCCCACTGTATACAGCTGCGCTGACGCTTTTGCGGTTGATTCGCGCCAGCCACTGGCGGCCGGCACTGCTTTTCCGAAAGCATTTTCTTTCGGTCACACTCATGAAGTCGTACCTTCGAAAGTATTAAGGCGTAAGCCTTTAGTGGCTCATGAGTGTCCGGGCGCAGTCCGTGGTGGACGCAGGAAAGCGGTGATCACCGGCGAGGGGAGGAAGGAGAGGAGGCGCCATGCCAGTAGCGCTGTGCAAGTGGGCGCGTGGGAGAGCGCGAACATGTGCGTGGGGGGGGGGGGGGGGGGGAGGTGCGCACACATCGGCGACAAACCTTGCAGCCATATGGCTGTGATTGCATCCCATGCTCGCGGCCACGGCGGCGTCCGTTTGCAGAGAAGTTCAGACAACAGCAACAGAGGCAGTCATAGATAGGCTTTCGCCTATCGCAGTTTAGCTCAGCAAAGTGCCCATAGAATTTTTGTTTTTTAAGAAACTAGGGTTCTTCTCATTGCTGCTGAGCTTTTCCTCCTTCGTTTGACTCCGGCTACTGCAGCCGACGACTGCGCAATGAACCATAGCTGGCGGTGAAACGCAGTGTCGAGCTGACCGCTGCGCGCGCTCGACACGAAGTGAACGCCAATTTGGCGATTTGCTCTACAATAAAGGGCGCTCGGCGCGTCAGTGATTACAACCTATAGTATACTCACGAACGAAACACTTTGCGAATTCGACGTGCAGCGTTCTTTTGGCTATATTATAAGGCCATAGAACCTCCTTAGACAAAAGTTGCTAAAGAAAGCTTTTTACTTTGGGATATTGTGATATGCAAACCTTCGAACAGGTTGTTTACAGAATGTTTGTAGGTGCTGTTTGTTACCAAAGAGCGTAAAGCGTTTATCTCATGCGTTGTCTGCGTAAATGTTTGCGAAGGATGGACGAGGCAGTACACGCGAAAAGGAACGGCCGGAAAGGTCGGCTTGTGGGCAGAGGAAGTATACCGACGCGATGAAATGGAGGGCACCACACTACACAGTCAGGTTAAATGAAAACAGAGCGCCTGTATAACGTATTAGAAGGCGTTTTCCTTTTTTTTTTACACTTTCGAACGGGATCGAAGTTTGAGTACGTTCGTTCTTGAAAGCAAAAACAAATTAAGTGCCGGACAAGTTGAAATTGTTTATGAAGAAACATTTTGTGTACTGAAATATACGTTCCTGAATAATAGTTAAAATATGCCTCTTTTCAAGAAGCGGAAACAGACGGTAGAACAAGTTAAAATATAATAAAAAAAGGTTGTGGTTTCTTAAATAATCGATATTTAAGGGTCATTTAATTTAGGTGCGAAAACAAAACGCTCGCTGCCTAACTTTTAATAACAGACGTTTTGCTTCCTTGTCAAAGCCCTCTTTTTTTTTTTTTCATACGCAGTGAATCTTCCCGAATCAGGTGGAATTCTGATAGATCCGCGTTTCAGCACTTGAAAAAAAAAAAAAAAGAAAGAAACTGCCAGATTTCACTCGCATTCCGTTTCGTACCCGCACCCACGAACATTCCAGTTACGTCGATACGATCGATAGCCGGGTGGCCTAGAATTTCACATTCACACGCCCGCTCTACGTCAGTTTGCCCGCGTGACACAATCGCTCCAGGAATCGCCGCTGGATGGCGCCACCTTCGAGACGCGCGCGTGCGAATTATGTACGCTGCAGTTGTGCGAAACGCGTGGTGGTATATAACGGCTACCGCTTTTCGGTTACGTTAAAGTTGCATAAGAATATAAGTGTCAGTGAAACATGAAAATTTGATGGACTGAAAACGAAGCTTGGTTGCAGAGAGCGAGGAACGTTCCGAATTGATGTGGAGTGCTTGCGTACATATACGGGTACACACACAACTTGCATCTTCGCAAGTTAGAGTTTACAGAGCCACTGCCTCAACAAGCTCTCATCAGGTCTTGTTGTTGTCGTCGTCGTCGTTGTTGTCGTTGTTGTTGTCGTTGTCATCGTCGTCGTCGTCGTCGTCGTTGTTGTTGTTGTTGTTGTCGTCGTCGTCGTCGCCACCGCCGCTATCGTTTAAAGGCCCTGGGAGCGTTACAAAATGCGCGCTTTGTCATTTATGTCTCGACAAGGGGTAACTTGTCGGTTTATTTTACGTAGTACGCAAGTGTAAACGTAAGTGAGGGAGGGAAATATTAGAGGGGAAAGAGGGATGACTGGCGCCGTCGTTGATGGTTTGTTTAAACACACACGCGATCAAATAATAAGTGGCATGTCAATTCAAAGGGCGCTGACGTCGTGGCATGCGTGCGAGGCTATTGAATTGTATAGTTTGACCGCGCTCGAGCTCCGCGAATGCACGGAACGGCTTTTCTTCCTTGACTATGACGTCTGGCGGCGACACAATGCAGAGTCCGCGTGTATTTGACGTGCCCGACGCACCGCGGGACCGCCCGGGTGTCCCAGGGCTGATTACATCTTCCAAACTGCATGGCGCCGCTATATTTTTGAGCTGCCCTCGCTTATCTGCGGATGGCCGCCGCGCCAACCAAAACAAGTCATGCGGGCAAGTGGTCAGAAAGGCAGATAGGCTGGTGAGGTCGATTGTTGTCCTCCATTCGACGTGTCTTTTTCTTCATTTTTTGTCCCCAGGCTTTGGAAGAAAGCGGATGATGCGGGATACCCGAGCGCGCACGTCTGCTCCTGCTATAGCTGCTGTCGTCTGCAATCTCTCCGCGCAGAAGGCAGTGGAGGGAGGAATTGGAGATCTCAACAAACGTTGTGAAAATTCAGTCGTTCTTCTGACGTTAGAGACTAAATTTTTGCTACTCTGATGCCGACTGGCGCTGCGTAACGTTAATATAATGCTCGAATGGCAGGCTATTATATATGTTCAGCTTCTCATTAAATGGGACATTGTTGTCCAGCAACACTATAAGTACGTTTAAAATCATTCCTTTAGCGCTAGTTCTGTACATTTTGCTGTAGAAATATTGACTATTACTGAAAAAAAAAAAAAAAAAAAACAGCCATCAGTTTTTTTCAGTGTCAGTATTTGCTTTTATCTTTAGTTTTCCTTCTTGAATAGCGCGTCTAAACAATCGGGCCATCCGAAATCATTCGTTATACTTGTTATGTAATCAATCATTCTTCATATTCGGTCATTTCGTTATAAAGGTCGCGCGCCGCACAGCTAGCTCACAACAGAACATGGACAGAGCTATCCCTTTGTTATACAAGTCATTTCGTTCTATAGAGGCGTTTGTTGTAGAGGCGCTCGACTGTGTAGTCCTTCTGTAAAATTTAGCCTAGCCCACGCGTGGAGACGCTGTCAAAATCCATGCCCATGGGGTGCGCGTGTGCTTCAAGATCCGGCCGTCGCCCGCGTCCCTCGCATTTGCGTTTTGAAGCGAAAAGCTTCCCTACGCTAGTCAACACCGCGCTTCGCGCGAGCCGGCGCATGTCGGAATTGGCTCCGTAAGCGTGTTCGGAGTCAGCGCAGGTGGCCACTGTCGCGCGCTATGCGTCATCGTTTGACGTTCGCCGCAAGCGCGTGTTTATCGCGGAGGCCGACTATATAACCGCTAGCCAGAGAATAGGCGTGCGCATTCAACATGGACGGAGAAGAGAGTGATACTACCGATACAGAGATCTGTGTTTATGGCTGTACGGAAATCGCAAGACAATGTGCCCAACAATGATGAATAAAGAAGTTTAATAATCCTGCATAACTTATGGTATATATCATTGATAAGCAATTTGCATAACTACACAAGGCACACGTATAGCATAACCATAAGCTAACCAAAGCATATCCATGAGTGAAACCGTAAGCATAACCATAGGCTAAATCATAAAGCATAAGCATAAGCTAAACCGTAAGCATAATCATAGGCTAAATCATAAAGCATAACCATAAGCTAAACCATATAAGCATCACCGAACCTTTTCGCTTCGAGATATCCAGGCTAAGCCCCAGCCAATTTTTTTCCGGCTTGCCGAAGCCTTTTCTAGCGATGATGCAGATGCTTTGTAGCAGATGCTTTGTAGCCGCTTTGCTGTAGCAGATGTACAGCTTACAAGTATGCAGCCTCACCTAATCGTTCCCTTTAGTATCTCCTTCAAGACGGCATATCGCTCCTCTTCACGCAGATGCGATCGCCGCAACCGAAACGCCATTGCGTAAACAACTTTCAGGAAGCCCCTTTCATCTATAGACGATGGGGCGCCTGGAAGACACCATATATACGAGGCATAAAAAAAAAACGAACGTGTAAACGAACGGGAGATACCGTACACACGCGGTGCATGGGCGTCTCAGACATAACGCAGCACCCAGCATGTGTATGCGCAGAGCTATAGACGCGATTCAAAACCACTTTCCCCTCGTGTGAGGTCGCGCCCGAGGGGAAACTTTGATGAAATCTTCGCAGCGCGGGCGAGTCCGATGGGAGGCGAGAACCGCTCCCACCACGGGCCGTCGCGAACGTTCGTCACGACGCATTGTGACAGGCGTGTATATGTAGGGCGCTTCGCGCCTCCGCCTTTTCTTATGGCGCCGGCGTTGTCAAAGGAACGCAGGAAAAATTCCGGAATACGCAGAGGGTGGGAATGCAGTCGAATGGGCGCCGGTGTTTGCGATGAGTAATACGAGAAGGCCGACAGCGACCGAACGGGTCTGTAACGGGAACGAGGCGGGGTTGTGATGATGATCATGATGATGATGATGTTGTTGTCGTGGTTGTCGTTGTTGTTGTTGATGATGCTGTTGCTGCTGCTGCTGCTGAAGAAGAAGAAGGGGAAGAAGAAGATGATGCCTCAAGAACTGTGGCGCACACCAACTGAGGGGATCCAGTTATATCTATCTGCTTTGTCGTCGTCGTTGCTGTAGTGATGAGGATTATTGGGTGTTATTGGTCGCTGCTGTGGTCGTCATCGTAAATGATTGTAAAGATAAGAGAAATGTACGGTACAGAAAAAAAAAGTAACTGATCACGATTACAATTGTCCAATTCCGAAATGTAGTTAAATTACTGCTCCACAAAAGTAAATGATGAATTACTAAATAGTAATTGAATACTTATACGTTACTTTCCCCCAAACTCTTACTAAAGATTCCGCAGATGCAGCAAAGAGAACGAGTTGGTCTGGCCCCTTCAGTGCGTCCTCTGCAGCCCTTCAAACATTGCTTATCTGCACTAACAATCGTGTTAAAAAAATGGGTTGGTCATCGTCCCTCGCTTTAGTTGTGAAGACATCAACAGCAAAACTGAAAACTTGCTCTAGGATCTGTAGGAAAACGAGAAGGAGGTTATACAGTTTGTTTGTTGTGCTCGCTGTGGGTAAGACGTTGTCGTAACGTATATACGAGTCTTGCGCGCAATACTTTGGCTATTCAGCACCCGTAGATTCTTTACAAAACGCAGAGCTTCATTGTTACTGGGCCCTGGAGAAGACGCCCCTGGTTCGGCCAGTAAAAAGCTGAGAAAATCATCCATATGTGACTTCCTGGCACTAACGCCACAATTAAGTGGCCTTCGCCATCGAGACATAACTGCACCTGTTCATTTCATCGGCCAAGCTCTGGTGTAGCGTGAAGATGAGAAAACCATTACTGAGCTCCTGTGTTTGCCTGTCCGAACATGCGCATGCGCAAAGGCTGCATGCTGCTGCGTGTGGCATGATCTCGGCCGTTCTAAACGGCATAGTTTTCGCCAAATTCAGGTACTCAAAGCTGCGTGGTTTGTTGCAGCTTGTCTCATCAATAAGCTAACTGGTTTATTGTAATTGATTACTGAAGAAACAAAAGTAATTGAATTAATGTTATCGTTATCGTGTAAATGAAGTGATCGTAAAATTACAAAACACCAATAAGGTAATCGATTACGAGTAATTAATTACACGAAGTTCGTCACATGCACGTCTCACGGTAACACTGTGAGACTACACACTCAGGCGTTCGCCTGTCTCTTTAGTTCCTTTGTAGAAAACACTAGAGAGGTTTAGCCGTGCAGTGTTTCGGTATCAGCCCGTACGGCAATACCGCAATCTTGTGCTCGAAGTGCGTTGCAAGTGCTGAATGCCATCAATCCGGTTCTAGCGAGCCTTCAGAAGTCCAGTGCTTGAGAACTTCTACAGCAGAACCATGGCTCATCGACAGCAACAGCGATCGTTCCGGGATGATGTGAGAAGTGCCTCCATATTCCAATGGAATGCGAGAGGCCTAAGGTCACGTATTTCGGATTTTCGACAGTTCGTGTTTGACTACCACTTTCCTATACTGGTGATCTGTGAACCGAACTTATCAGCCTCCATAAGACTATCAGGATATGAACCTTTTGTTTCAACAACGTGTGCCCGTAGTAGTAAGGTTCTGGTTTATATTCGCAAGGACCTAACGTATTTTTCGCAACCCGTAGCGCCACACGACGGTAACCAATACGTCTGTGTTAGTGTGAAAAAGAAGAGGCTGTCTTTTACTATTATTGGCGTCTACCTATCCCCAACAAGTCAGTTTGACAGCAAAAGACTAGAAGATATTATGGCTACTACTCCCGGTCCTTGGATAATAACAGGGGACTTCAACGCTCACCACCATATATGGGGAAGCTCCAGGATAAATTCGAGGGGCAGGTCACTAATATCCTTTGCATCAGGCCACAACCTGTGTCTTCTAAATGACGGAAGTCCGACATTTTTGCGAGGAACAACGTACAGTAGCTGCCTTGACTTGACTTTGGTGTCACGTTGCCTGACTTCGAGCGTGCAGTGGTTCACTGATATTGAAACCCATGGAAGTGATCATATTCCGACCTATGTGAGAATCAATGGTCTAGACGCCGCATTACCGGATGTATCTCGTCAAATCGATTGGACAGTCTTTCAAGATCGAGTAGAAGACACCTGCAAGAAACATATCGCACGCAGATTAGAAGACATAATTGCAGACGCAATGCAAGATTGCACGCGTTGCTTCACACATTCGAAAAAGCGTACAGAGAATGACATTGAATTGGAAAGGCTTCGTACAATACGCCGCCGTGCTGAAAGGAGGTACAGGCGCACAAAGTCAATTCTTGACCTCAGAGAAGCTCGGCGCATGCAAAAGAAGATAAGACGCCGAATGGATAAGCTAGCGGATCAAAGATGGAAATGCTTTTGCGAGTCACTGGACCCCCGCAAGCCATTGTCCCGTGTGTGGCGTACCCTACGGGGTCTTTGCTCAAGACCCCAGCAACGACACCCTTTTAACGCCCTCGCTCTCTATCAAAACCGCCGCGAGATAGACGTTGCAGAGGAATTTTGCGCGCAAATCGCCGGCGGCACAGTTTTAGTCCCTGACATGGCTTTAAGCGACATCCCCGGTCCACGAGATACCAGCATGGAGGCTCCATTCTCTATGGAAGAATTAGAAGCTGCTATGGCGCTCTGTAGGTGTTCGTCTTCACCAGGGCCCGATGGCATAACATATACTGCTTTGCGCCACCTAGGCCGAGAAGCACGAAGAGAACTCCTCAGCCTTTTTAATAGTTCATGGCAAGATGGTGTCGTCCCACAGGAGTGGAAACGCAGTCGCCTGGTACCGCTACTAAAAGCAGGAAAGTCGCCGCTCGAACTGGCATCGTATCGGCCTATAGCACTTGCAAGCTGCGTCGGGAAACTCATGGAACGCATGATCCTCATGCGTCTCGAATGGTACCTAGAACACCACAAGAGTTACCCTGATTCTATGGCGGGATTTCGACGAGGCCGTTCATCGATTGACAGCGTCATCGATTTAGTGTCATCTGTAGAACAGCAAAAATCTTGGAAACGATTATCAGCAGCGCTCTTTCTGGACGTGAAAGGCGCTTACGACAACGTTTCCCATCAACCCATTCTAGACGCACTTTTGACAATTGAACTAGGAGGGCGAGTATATCGATGGATCAGAAACTACTTGACACAAAGGTCCATGTTCGTACGTACGGAAGATGGTCCCACTACCGACCACTACACATGCCGAGGAGTTCCCCAAGGTGGGGTTCTAAGCCCTATTCTTTTCAACCTCGCGCTTCTTGGGCTGGCCGAATCCCTACCGGAAACAGTGAGTGTCTCAATCTACGCCGACGACATCTGCATCTGGTCATCAGCGGTCACTCGTCTGCAGGTTCGCGCAAGGCTACAGAAAGCAGCAACACAGGCATGTCACTATCTTCACACACAAGGCCTTACCATCTCTACAGAAAAATGTGCGTTAGTCGCTTTCACACGAAAACCAATGTCTCATTATCCAGTGTGCATTAATGGCCAGCCTATCTCCTACAAGAAAAATCATCGGTTTTTGGGTGTCATTGTGGACCGGGACCTCTCTTGGAGCCCTCATGTTGCCCACTTGAAGAAGAAGCTCACATCTATTGTTCATGTCTTCAAGTTTATCGCCGGGAAAACATGGGGATCCTCAGTGGGCTCCATGCTACAGTTATATCGAGCACTTTTCATCGGATTGCTACGTTACAGTTCTCCCGTGCTTGCTAAAACATGCAAGTCAAATCTTCGAGAACTACAGAGCGTGCAAGCACAGGCACTACGTGTTTGCCTAGGACTTCCGCGGAGCGCCTCAACAGCAGGAACCATTATAATGGCTCGAGACCATCCGATCGCGACTTACATTAGCATCGACACGCTTAGGGCCCATGTTCGTCATGTTTCACGCATGCAATCAAGCTCTCTTGCCTGCCTGCCAGAACGATGACCACAGGCGTCCTTCTCCAACGAGGTCAGCATCCATCGTGCCTGTCTACCATCGGGCTTCACACCCTCAGCACGTTCAACCTCAGCTTTGTGGTGTTTAGAACAACCTCAAGTGCGTCTCACGGTTCCAGGGATAAGGAAGAAGACCGACCTGCCTACCTTGGCCCTGAAGCAAGCAGCTCTGGATTGTTTGAACACTTTCTACTTTGACCGAGTCCACATATATACGGATGGCTCTTCCACTCAGACCAGCTCCACCGGCGCAGTGGTTATACCATCACGATCAATTAGCGTCCGATACAAGATTTCTCATATGACAACATCGACCGCATCGGAGCTTGTTGCCCTCCGAGGTGCCGTTGATTACATTAACAACCAACCCGCTAATCGGTGGGCAATATTCTGCGATTCGAAGGCGGCCTTACAATGTCTTCTGTCATCTCTTCGTCGCGGGTCGTGTGAACAACTAGTGTCGGAGATACGAGAAATGCACCATCGTATGATAGCGAAAGGACACGACGTCGTGTTTCAGTGGCTGCCTGGCCACTGCGGTATCTCCGGCAACGACCTCGCTGACGAAGCTGCTACACTGTAAACAGGTTTGACCCTTTTAGGGAGTTTTGGCCTCGTTGCATAACTTCAGCCCTTAAGGGAGGACAATATCCTCCATTCGAACGGAGTTTTTTTTCACACCCTTGTGTTTGGTGGTGTTAAGGGGAATTATGGGAGTTTTTTAATTCTCCTTTGAACACCAACCCCTGAGTGGTTGCAGGAGTCTATATGGAGAATTATGGGAGGTTTTTAATTCTCCTTTGAACACCAACCCCCGAGTGGTTGCAGGAGTCTATATGGGGAACGTTGGGAGTTTTTCATTCCTCTTTTGAACACCAGAACTATGGAAGTTCTTATGAGGAGCTTTGGGAGCTTTTACAAGTTGACATGGGTATTTTATTTTGCTTCTTATGGGAATTTATAGGAGAAGCGATGGGAGTTCTTACGTACATATTTTCGGAAACGTTTGGCTTCTTAAGGGCGTTTTGAAGGATACCTTTGGGAAATTATTTTACCTCCTTGTAGGAGTGCTTAGGTGTAAACCTGGGAGCAACCGTTCCCATATTTTGGGAGCTCTGCTTAAGGGAGCACTTATGGATAGTTTTGAGAGTTCGATTTTTGCTTTTTATGGGAACATATACGAGAATGCTTGGGAGTGAATTTTTACAGCTTTAGGGAGCTGTTTTACTAAGGGAGTTTTAAACAGATGTTTTGGGAGTGCATTTTAGCTCCTTATTAGGGCTTTTACAGGTAGGTCTGGGAGTTTATTATGCACTTTTTGGGAATTTTACGAGGTTGAAGGGAGTTCTTTTTGTGTGTGTGTTTAGTAGATTGTGTCTGACGAGTGCAAAAACCATGACAAAGCAATAAAATGTCTGGAAATTTATTGCAGTTCCAGAATCAAATGTGCCAGCATGATAGTACAATCAATGACTATTAGCATAATGAAAGTGAAATAATTCAATAAATTGGATACAAACAAGCAAACCAGTTTGACAGGAAATTCAAGCATATTGCAAGCTTCAGTACAGTTGAAAATCCACAAGTGCAGCCAAGACTGAAATTCAGCGGCTCAAAACATCATGAGCTATTGGGCAGTCCTTGCATGCATTAGAACAGGCCACATTTGTTTTTGCATGTAAAAAGCATGCTACAAAAATGATGCAAAGGAGGCCAGACAGCACCAATGACCTAGAACATAATGAAAGTACCTTTGAATACCTATGCTATTTCTAATAGACATCTACGTACAACTTATTCTCTCATGTAACACACAGCTGCAAAGAAAAAGCAGAAGTGGTACCACCCACTCTGAATCAATTTCCTTAGCGTGCGGCACCTGAAATTCAAGCTTGCCAGCTACAGAACATGACAAGTTCACAGCAAAATGGGCATAATGTGATAACAGTAGACAAACAGGTGATATCTCAGGCTGAAGTTAATTCAACAAGGGGACTAGTCGTCATCAGGGAAAGAAAATCCAAGCAGACAATTCCAGCTCACACTTACTTGCATACACAGATGTCGCTACATAGGTTTGTGTTGTGATGCCCATGACCTAAGTCAGCATCAAAGAGGTTCATTAAAGAGTGGCACATATGCAGTGGCACACACCCAGCGTACATACACAAGTTTGTGTCAAAAAAGTTCATTGGAGAGCTGCATCTGCCCAGTGGCCCCAAGTGCTCGTAGTAGCCCCAGGGGCACATACTGAATTTCCACAAATATAAGGAGTTTTTTTTTTCAAAATTTCTGGCGTCAGAAGACGCCTCGCATTATATAACTGACATAGACACAAACAACAAGATCACTCATAGAAATTGGTGCCAGCAACCTGCCAAACTCCCATACTTCTACACACCTTGCTACCCCAACTAAACCCCCATGGTGAGCATTTAAACTTACCTTACCTTCTCTATGCACTCACTCATTTTGCTGGATATCCATGGAGTGGAGAAAAGTGAACTATATAAATACTGCCAAAGAAAACGGTTGTTACCCTAACGAAGAAGTCCACTTCTCAAAAAAATTTCTCCACCTGACATAACACTTGTTCGACCTCTGCTGATCACCTTCAGCTGAATATTGCATATCACACAAAGCAGCAATTCAACTATAATTTTTAGTTTTATAATGAAACAAAAATTTCTTAGGATGTGAAAGAAAATATGATACAGGAACCTTTAACAGTATCCATAAGTGTGAAATTTTTACACAGGCAAAGAGGCAAACACTTTGCCACCAGGGCACACATAAGGCGTCATTACATTTTCTCTGCAAAAAGCCTTAACACCTCAACGACAGGTGGTGTTGCATGAAGCCATGCATGCATTTAAAAAAATAGGCATTTTGTATTTTCTTCTTCCGCAAGATCAAGGCAGGCAGGCTGTGATGCTGTGCAAACAGTGGTGGCCCTCAAAAGGGAAGGAATCCACACAAAAAGCCATGGTACTGTTGAGATGGCAGTGCATGATAGGGAGCATTCTGGAAAACAGAACAAAATAGATTATGTACTATTGTATTGCAAACAGACACCACATGAATATTTAAACATAGCATCACCAATTATTCAACAGTGCTGGGCCATTCAATGCTACCACTCCAAGTGCATCTTGGCCACCTCAGATTTTAGGAAAAATTACAGCCCATTGTACAGTTGCAGACTGGATGAAGTGGAGAGTATGACGAAAGCCCGTCTGGTCGGGATGATGCATACTAAAAGGAAGAGGTCTAGACACCGACCAAAATGTTTAAAATAGTTTTTTACATTTTCAAATTCATATAAATTCAAATAACTTCAAAAATTCAAATAAGTACTTTAAACCATTTTGGTCAGTGTCCAGACCTCTTTTAAGTCGCAGAATGCACAAACAGACTACTTCGCGAAAATTTCACATGGTGTGAGTATCGTTATCTTGTAGGTTAAGGTTGAAACATCACGGCACTGACAAAGCTACAAACAAGTGTTTCTACGAATGACCACAAGGCCTTCCAGAATGTTTCATTATGTGAGATAGACCATTAATGTTTTTTATCTGCAAAGAGTATCTTCTTATTCTGACTTAAGTATAATAGACCTTCGAGCAATTTCTGAAAAGTATTTTCATCCAGCTCGGGTGGTTTATAGGCGCAAATAACCAATTTAGGAACCCCCATTTTGTAGTGAAGAAAGCTTATATTAAAAAAACCTATAGCTGCAGTGATTAAAAGCTTCTGAAATTTTGAATCAACTCTTTATGTCTGCAGAAGCTCTTTAATTAGGTATTAGGACGCCTTGCAGCACTGACAATGAAAGGAAATCATGACAACACATTACAAAAACTAATAAAATGAATGTGTTCTTGATAATATATGTTGTTGTATTATACACAGATTATACAAAACACCAGCAGTAATGTGCATATCTTCAGAGTGCACACACAGTTCACCAACGTAATAATAAATACAGGTCAACATCATAAAGCAACACATAGGTACTGGCGTTTTTCTTTCACATTGGCCTAAAAACCAATCACATGAGCATTCAGCCATCATATAAGCAGCACCTGCTTGCATGAATTCAAGGAACTTTCAGATGTGCAAAATCGTTTAGGAGCTTTTAAGCAATAGGCATGACACTACTATTATGATTAATTTGTTGCCTGTAAGTGGTAAATCAAGTGAACTGCTAGTTGTCCTTCCGGTGAAGGATATTGCAGAAAATGTGAGGACAAAAAGATTATAGTAGCTATTTGGAACTCATGAATGTTAAGAAGATAATATGCAATGTTACCATGCTGACAGACAGTCAGATAAAAGATGATACAAAGAAAATATTATATATAGATTACACAGATGCAAGCATTCTGCTTCTTTATTGCTGCAAAACTCTGTAGTTATAGAAGTGCTTCATCCCCTGAAAAATATTTTTAGCAATACATTCACTATGGAGTTCTATTGAGGATGCATCAGATTTGCATGCTACAAGTGGTTTGAGCTGTTCACAGACAGACATCTGGCTTGTAAACGCAAGAGTAGACAAAATACTGCAAGTGCTCCAGAAAAATGCTTGCATGGTAAGGGAAATGACAAAAACAAGAATGTGGATGAAAAGACCAAACTGCCCCAAAGTCTAATTTTAGCAATGTAAGGTTTTATGAAACATAATTACAGTTCTAAGACAAAACAAAATACCAACATGATATGCAGAGAATGGGTGCTGGACATCAAGCAACCTCACTAAACAATGATTACATACATAAAAACGACACATTCGCAGGAAATTTCACAATACACGACATATAAACTATGTGATTCATGATGCACCCATGTCATACATCATATTGTTCAAGTAACCAACTTCTTTATTCAAGACCCCTGTAGAAGGTTTGTTAATGCAGTTATTGGTTTCTTGGATGGAAAAGGCCTAGTATACAAATCTGCACTTCCCTGCCTTATATTTGCAAACTGCATGTGTACAGTCACAGTTTGGCATGTTTTGCAATGTTTTGTGAGATATCCAGATGCTGTTACCACCTACATCTGTGCACAATGCTCCTGCAGCCTGCCATTACCACAAATCCTGGTCTATCCTACATAATACCCCAGTCACACGGGCACTTTCAAAGTCCTTTGAACCAAAGATTCTTTACTTCAAGGGAGAATGTGCACTGTCACACAGGCACAGCAAAGGAGCCCTACTGGAAGGTGGCTTTGAGTCAAAGGAGTGCGCGTTCGTCCTTTGAAACCTCAAGGGAATACTCCCAAGCCTAGAGGGCGTCTGACAGTAGAAAAAATAATCTAAAGATATGGAAGTTCAATTTTTACCTCTTCAGAACAAGCTTATAAGTACTGAATACTGTTACTAAAGTACTAAACACTTTCGGGACACCCGCAATCTCCATCATGAAAGCGCCGATACAGCAACACCGGTACGGCCTGTCGTCAGCAGCAACCTCGACACAACACGGTTGCCATGTGCGATTTGGTTCTTTGGTTAGTGGCTGCTAGGCATCCCAGTCTCCTTGGCTTTTTTCTGCACATCTTTCCTTGTCACTTTTGTTTTTTAGTTTTTACAGCGTTTACGTGTACCTACCGCTACCTAGCCACAACGAACGAAACAAAGCAGCTGAAGCAAAGGCAACAATGAATAATCGACGCCAATGTGCGGTGTACGAAGCGGTACACATGGTGGCCATCATTACAATAAATACATCTGTTTGTGATAAAGTAATGCCTTTACTACGTGTGCATTTTGTTTTGATGTTTCTATGTATTAGGAAAAATAAATGTTGCTGAAAAAAATGTGACAAATTTATTATAAGACGCATTGGGCTATATTTTTTTTATTACTTTCAAGGTGATGGTAGCGCTAAGGATACATTGCGGTCTCTGTTAAAAGCTTCAACGGAGACTACCTGGAGACCATGTAGCACCGACATATATCCGTTGAACTAATGTCTTTGAAAGCTCAATGCTCCTTAACTTCAAAGGACCTTTGGCATGCTCGTGTGACGGGTATAACACTTGCTGCTGAAGGCATTAAAGGCACTCAAAGGTGCCTCAAAGACAGGCTGAGCATTCTGCGCAGGTTAGCGTGTCAGCAAGGCCTGAAACACTTGCAGGACATTGTAAAAGATGTCAATACATGGCAAAATACAACAGCACAACATACTCAGAAAATGTAAGGCTAAAATTCCACACTGATATATAAGGGCCTTCCCAGACAAACCGATAAATGCAATAGCACACCTTCAATTGAAATCTCGAATATAAAAATTGATTACTTGAAAAAGATGTACGGTACATGCAAAATAGAATGAGTGATGTATGTTATATGTCACGTATAGTCAAATTTTGCTGCAAGTTTGAGCATTTCATGCATGCATATAATCGCACTCATGTACAAAAACAAGTTCATGTGTAGTGCTCATCCTGTGCATTTCATGTGTTTCATCTTATAGTGTAGTAACTATGTTTCCTAATGCCAGTAACCAACTCTCCCAGCTTTCAGCAATAGTATGCAAGATTATTTATTCTTAGGAGTATGATAGCAGGAAGAAACAAGGATAAAGACCTGTCAACAGGACTAGCATTAACTACAAGCTGATTTGGCTCCTGGATGGAAACGAGTATTAGTAATCCTAATCATTATCAATGTTTCAATGAGGGAGTGGGTGAACCCAGAACTTGCACAAATAACTACAGTAGCCACATGGCTGAACATATGAGCCGTGGGTGTTTCCCTATCTTCCAGCACATGAGGTTAGTTGCAGAGCCCCGAGAGGGAAGTGATTGTGGTTTTCCACATTAGCAAATAAAGATCGACATGTGTCGGAAAATAATCACCATCTCTCATCGAAAACATGTAATTGTTTATAGAGCATTTATCCTCAATTCATTACACAGATTGCGTTAGGTGACTAATTTGTTTGACTACTGTTCTTAGTGCCCCATACAAGATTAACCTTTTCCATGCCAATTTTATTTTCAGAAAACCACTGAAATTTCTAAAATATTTTTATTAGCTATTCTTTGTGAAGAGTTTTTATTACTGCAATATCAGCAGTTCGTTTAAAATTTTCTGCGGCCTTTTACTAGCTGTTTTTCATGTTTTTAGGTTGCAAACAGACAAGGACGCAGAAACTGTCTACATGAAGCATATTTTTTTAAAGAAAGTCAAGCGTGCTTTTGTTATCCTCCATGAAAAATGTTATTGCAGGAAGAAAGGTGGTTAACCGAGGGCCCCTATTTTTATTATTCATATCATAAGAAGCCAACAAACACTGACACCAAGGACAACATAGTTGAAATTACTTGAGCTTAATAAATGAAATAATGAAACGATAAATTAATGGAAATGAAAGTGGATGAAAAAACAACCTGCCACAGGTGGGGAACGATCCCACAACCTTCGCATTTCGCATGCGATGCTCTACCAATTGAGCACCGCGGCGCCGTTTACCGATCCACTTTCTTGGGTATTTATGTTTCCTTGTAGAACCCTGGGAGTGTTAGCCAGCGTTACCACTCACAGACCTTGGCGGCGGACATGGAACATCCTTTCTGCCGCAGGCGTCACGAGAACGTGATCTTTTTTTAGTGAAGGCAACCGGTCAATAAACCCACACATGCTACCTGAAGGCATCAATGTTGCCTGATTCGAGACACTCGTTATGTAATAAATGAGAAGAAAGAGGGTTAACCGAGGGCCCAATTTTTACTAGTAATATCATAAGAAGTCAACAAACACCAAGGACAACATAGGGGAAATTACTTGAGCTTAATAAATGAAATAACGAAATGATAAATTAATCGAAATGAAAGTGGATGAAAAAACAACTTGCCACAGGTGGAGAACGATCCCACAAGTTCACTTTCTTTTTTTGGGGTGGGGGCAAAAACTGAACACATAACTAATCACTGATCTATCATGCAAGTGGTGTTTGCCTATCTCAATAGTCTATATAGACAGAAAACTAGGCTCAGGTGTTTTTATCTCTAAAAGAAAAGACAAGCTTTTATACGGCAACCTATCAACTTGAAGCCCACGTTAGTAGTTCTCTTCTATGGCATCTAGCTGTTGAGCACGAGTCAAATAAAAATTAATGCAAATGTATTAGTGTTCCATGCTTTTAATGCATGGAAAAGGGACACTAAAGGAAATTAATGAGTTAAGTTAGATTAAAGGTTAGCCTTTTGTAATAACAAATTCATCATTTATACCAAGAACAGAGCTTTTATAAGCAAGAAAATTAGAGAACTGGAACATCAAAGGGCACCAACTAATATATTGAACCAAATTCTGTAGTTTTATTTGCCAAAACCACAATATGATTATGAGGCATGAAGTACGAGGGATTCTGGAATAATTTTGACCCCCTTGGTTACTCTACTGTGCATACAGTGCAAAACACACATGCATTTTTGCATTTCACACCTATCAAAATGCAGCTGCCACAGCTACAATTTGATTATCCACCATCAGGCTTGGCAGCGCAACACCAAACAGCCCAACTCAGAGCCCATGCTTGTCAGCAACCTTCTGCAGTGAGTGCATCACTTGGTGCTCATGAGGCAGTACTTCCAGCTGCTTCAGCTGCTTTAAAGTGTGCGCACTGCTGGCTTTTGCTGTTTTACAGCCCTTAAAGCCCAACCACAACAAAAGTTAGGGCTGCATAAAAAAATGATTCAAACAGTGTAAATACAAAACAGCATTCTAGCAATCTTGATACCGAGACTGAAATGAATGCCACAATTACCAGTAACTGGCAGTGAGGCATGACTCAGATTGCAGGGCACCTTAGTGTGGCCTACGAGATAAGGGACCACCTGCAGCTGCCTGCAGTGATAAAAACCTGAAGGCAATGTGGACTCTCGTCATAGCCACTAACCACCAGGTTCATGTGTCGTCTGCTAATACAGTATTAAAAGAATATCAAAAAGAAAATTAGATACCAGCCCCGCAGCTTTGCCAAGATTACTAGTAGTATTTACTACTAATTTATTACCAATATAGCCAAAGTGAAATTTCATTGCATTTGGAATTTAAGCTTTTGCAGTAGGGGTTTTGAGATGTGATAATCGCAATGCTCCTGTGCTTTGTGACATTACATCACTAGATATTTGACAACGCCGTGGTTCTAAGTGTTTTTACACACATCGATATCTTGATTCTTTTACAACCTAACTCTAATATGACACATGAGAATACGGTAGATAACATTTGAAATGTCTTTAATGGGCACGGAAAAGGACTAACCTTTACACATGAGACACGCATGGTGAAAGCATTGTAAGCAAGGCTCCCACGTGTCTTTACATAATTTTTCACTTTGGTCGGTGTCAGTTCTGTTTTTTCCCTTGACTCTTCCTAACCGGACAAGACTTCGTCAGACTCAACTTCATTAACCCATTGACAATATGCTGCATATCTTAGGTAAACATTTGATGCTCACCCTAACGCATGTTTCCTGAAGTTACCAACTAAGAGCAAAGAAAGGTTAGCTACTGTATGAACCAGCCTAAATCCATGTTAAGCCCACAATTGCCCAATGTGCCTTGAATAGGCTCTAAAAATGTGTATTAACACAAGGCGCAATAGATTTTGTGCTCACGTTGGCATGTTCATAACAGCTGGCCTCCCTCACTCTCATCATCGGAATCTCAGAATCCCTACTGCGAAAACTTCAGGAGTGGAAAGCAGCAAAGGTAACAGTGCGCAGTTTGAAGCAACCAGAGGCACTGCCTCATGAGCACAGCAGTTGCACTCACTGAAGAAGGTTAATGACAAATATGGGGCCCCATTCGTGCTGCTGGTTCCGAAGAAGCCATCTAAGCTTTTTTCCCACGCTTGAGTGTAAAAATACAGCTGCTTTTAACAAAAGGCATGCAACACCGTTCATGAATTGTGCCATTGGAATGGTTTACCAAATAACCTCTTACTTCTGGTAAGCTCTACACAAGCCAAATTGGACGCTGCACTGATGAAAGGGCAAGAGAACATTTGCAGAATATAAAAACAAAGTAAGACCAATGTAGGTGAGCATTGTAACACATGCACTTGTCATCCACAGCTTGAAATATATTCTTGGCAGAAGTAGAAACATGAATTCACAACTGATATCAGAAGCTCTTTTAATATCAAAGAATGACTGTGTAATTATTCTTTTTTTTTCTATTTCTCACAAGTATGTGTATGAATGTTTTTTGCTTTCGGTTTACCCAGGTTGCTACACCTCGATTTGTTTGACCCTGTTCCCTTCTTTGCAATCTTTCCTCCCTCCCCCTCTGTTATGAACTTCCAGAGAGATTATATGAATAGTTCCTGCTTTCTTAGAAAACATGGCACACACGCGGTGGATGTGGAACATCCTTTCTGCTGCAGGCATCACAAGTACGTGATCTTTTTGGGTGAAGGCAACTGGTCAATAAAGCCGCACATGCCAACTGAAGGCATCAATGTTGCCGGAATCGAGACCCTTGTTATGTAATGAACGAGAAGAAAGCAGGTTAACCGAGGGGCCAGATTTTTATTAATCATAAGACGCCAACAAACAAAGGCACCAAGGACAACACGGAAAATTAACGGAACTGAAAGTGGATGAAGAAACAACTTCCCGCAGGTGGGGAACGATTCCACATCTACGCATTACGTGTGTGATGCTCTACCGATCGAGCTAACACAGCACCGTCTTCCCATCTATTTTCTGGGGTATTTATGTTACTACTAGAACTAACCCTGGGATTGTTAGCCAGTGCCACCACTCACAAACCTTGGCGATATGTAGAGCATCCTTTCTGTCGCAGGCATCCCGAGTATGTGATCTTTTTGGGTGAAGGCAACTGGTCAATAAACCCACACGTAGTACCTGAAGGCACCAATGTTGCCAGATTCGAGACCCTCGTTATGTAATGAACGAGAAGGGGGTTAACCAAGGGGCCCGATTTTTTACTGCTGGTGTAGTACACACTTTCCTGCGTTTAGGGTGATGCCAGCTTCTTGCAGGTGCTGAAGTACTTTGTGCAGTCGTGCATCATGTTCTGTCTTCGTGCGGCCAAACACTATTATGTCGTCTTGCAGACATGCTTGGCCGTCCAGGCCTTCTAGCAGTCTTAGCATTTCCCAGTGGAAAAATTCAGTTGCTGTGGAAATTCTGAAGGACAATCAGAGGAACTTAAAATGGCCAAGTGGCGTCAGGAAAGTGTTGTACCTCTGGGACTCGGGTAACCAGTAACCAATATCCGGCTATAGCATCAAGTTTGCTAAACCAGGCAGCTCCGGTGAGTTTGGCCAGGCAATCATTGATGGTGGGCACTAAGACTCATTCTCACAGAATGTTCTATTTTAACCCTCCAAAGTCACTGCAGATTTGAAGCTCGCCTCCTTTATTTTTAGCCACTACCATAGGTGCATGCCACTCTGTGGTTTCTTCGACCTTTATGATGACACCCAGGCTCTCCGTTCTCTCCAACTCACATTTGGACACTCGGCAACATGGGCAGAGGTACTCGCCCCGAGCACATAATAGCACACCGCTTGGCATCAGGGAGTAGCGATATATTGTAATCGGTCCTGAGAAGGTAGGCCCAGGTCTGTAGCCAGGTAGAGGTAGTGGCATAAAATGTTGGCTGGGTCGCTGACCTTGCCTTTTGACTCCGCTACTTCTAGGAGACTTGGTTGGACATTGAAGGATTTGATTGCGGGGGGACGTCAAAAAGTGCGTCATGCAGCTTGTCTATTACATAAATTTGTTCTTGACACAACCAGCCATTTCAGCACACGGTAGCAGTCTAACCGTTGCTTTTTTTGGTCCTGCCGGGTCCGAGCAGCTGTTCTTTTGCTTGCTTCAGGTTTCCCGTGACTTGTTCGTCGTAGAGGCTTGTTGGCATGGCAGTCACGTCTGCACCAGTGTCTACCTTGAAGCCATTGACCATCACATTGATTTTTCATGGCCCAGGATCCTGTTGGTCAGTTAATTGTCCAAGTAAACCTCTTCCAAAACAGCTTGGTATGTGCATTTTGTTCTGCTTTTTGGAAGCGGAAAAGCATATGGCAGCTGTGTTCCTTTTTACTGCAGGCACTGCATGTTTTGCCATTCGCCGTGCACATAGTGTGTGATGGTGAACCATAGGTGTCTTGTTGAGCCATACCACTTGCATGTCAGCGCAGTTTGGTCACGCTGGTTTTTACGAGAATTATTTGACTTTCCTTTGCTCTTCGAGAAGCTGTGCATGGTGTCTACAGCTTCAAGTGATTGTAGCTGTGGCCGTAGGTCCTTTTGCTGCTGTTTGATTGTTGCCGCCATGTTGCGAGCAGCGTTGACAGCGGCTTCCAGAGTAAGCTCAGCATTAAGTTGCAGCTTCTCACTTACCTACGTGTCTGTGGGACCGACCACGAGTCTATCACAGATCAGTTCCTCTTTCAGGGCGCTGTACTCAGAGGCTTCAGCGAGCCTGAAGAGTTCGGTGATGAACATATCAGCTGTCTCATGCACGTCTTGCTTCTGGCTGTTGAACTTTGCACACTCGTATATCATGTTCATCCGTGTCAGGAAATTTTTTATGAACAGTTGCATTACTGTATTGTAGTCGAGTTTCTCAGCATCACAGAGCCTGAGCAAGGCTAGGACGTCTTTGGCTTCACGACCCATGGCATAAATGAGTGTGTTCACCTGCGTCTCGTCGTCGTCTTTAGTCTGGAGATAGCTCTATAGCCCTCCCTTCTCGTGAGCCACCGTTTCTACTCCTCGGGCTGCCGAAAATCAAGTTTTTCCGGCAGTTTGACGACGAACGAGTTTAGTGGAGCTGCGTGCTGGGCTGTGGACACTGTAGTTGAAGCCATGGGTAGCAAAGTGTCGTATTCACCGCAGTGCGCTGTGATGTAGACTTCTACTTGCGTGGTGCATTTCTCACAGCGTTGTCGAGTATCCCACCGTTGCCTCCATGTCATGGTCGGGTGACGAGCATACGTGATTGACAAAACGTAAGTGTTAACTGGAACTGTTTACTAGGTTGTGTATGCAAAACAAGCACGGCTACATGCCGGCTCGGCTTACACGGTCTGGTCCGCTCTCCCAGAGGCGTTGTTCCGCATCTTACATGACCGTGTACACAGCGCCATCTCGTTGCGGTAGCTCGCATGACACGGTGCACCAGTGTAACTCAATGGACAGCAACTTCAAAAAAAGTATATTTCGGAAGGCTGCCCAAGTTTAAACAACTCTCAGTTACCGTTAAGGCGATTTGCCCTCTTATTAACATGCACATTTACGCCACTAGACCATAACCTCATTGCTACATTATAGCACAGTTTTGGTCCGAATTAAAACACTGATATAACACAGCGGAAAAGTTACGAATAAGTGCCATAAATACGAAGAATATTAGAAGGGCATACACTATCATTCTTGCTAACTGCTCATTTGTTGAAATTCTGGCAGTCTTCTGAATTATAATCTTTAAACGTGCTGCCCATTGAGTTATGATAATGCATTGCGGTGAAATTTGATAGATGGCCGCAGAGCCAATTCAACATTTCAGTTTCAACCACAGCTAGTTACCCCTATGCTTTTCTTGGCTTCATTGCCTGCTGGCTTTATATGGTCGTGATTTTAAAAAAATGAAGCCCGTTTTCCTTCTCATTCATTCATGCGAGGGTTTGAAACCTCACAGCTTTGATGCCTTTAGGTAGCATGCATGGGTTTATTAGCCACATGCCTGCTCTCTTCAGTTCAGGTGTTACGCGACACCATCGTGCAAAAAAAGATGTTCCACATCTGCCCACCATGGCTCTAAATGGCGCTGGCTAACACTCCCAGGGCATAAATACCATAAGTACCCAAGTTAGCACAATTGGTAGTGCATCGCGTGTGTACTGCAAAGGTTGTGGGTTCAGTCACCACCACAGACAAGGTCCTTTCGTCTGCTTTCATGACTTTCAATATTTTCTACATTTCAATTTCAACCACAGCTAATTACACCAACGCTTTTCTTGGCTTAATTGCCTGCGACCTTTATATAATCAGCAAAAATAAGGTTACAAGAAAATTAAAATAAATAAGTGGAGGACAGGGTCATCGGTGTTCAAAGAAGCACCTTCCTTTTTGTATCGTTAACCAACATGTGCGCCCAATAGGTAACTCCTCTACCTGCACATCGAATGACAATGCAAGAGATGCAGCTGGAACCCACAGTCAAATATATGTACAGCATACCAATGCATCTCTCCTCCGAAGGTAGTGAAGAGCACAGGTGCCTGTAGAGTTGCGTGCCACGGTTCCTCTTGCCAACCCATGGAAAGGAGCATAAGTGATGCTGTAGAGCTTGCTCCTTCAAGCAGTGTTCAGGTATCCATTCATAATCCTGCATGTAGTGTCCAATGTATTGTAGATATCAAGACAGCTTCAGTCCTGCAGCAAATAAAGTGATCAGTTCTAACCAAAATGTTGAGATGTAGACACTTTGGCAGGCAGATGTTAAATGTTGAAGTTTCTGGGATGCCAGTGATAATTTCATTAAACATTATATGGGCCACTCATACAGGGATGGAAGCAGTCAAAGAAGTTTTGGAGCAGCTCTGGGAGGTGGCAAATTTGACACACTGGAGCATGAATTGCCCGTTTTCGAGCAGTAAATACATATTTACATGAGTAGCTTGATAGAGGTCAATGAGTGAAATACAGGTATATGAAGAAAAGGTGTTCCTTATTTTACTTTACAGAGCACTATTTGATTATGGCAGATCAGTTCTGTGGAAGCCTGCAAGGCAAGTAAAATTCATGACAGGAAAAATTTTCATCCACCCTACTTTAGCATGAAGCTACGAAGGAGACCTGTACAGGTTTCTCGGAAACCACCATTAAATTACATACTGGATATGACAACTAACTGTGGCCAAGAAAAAAATTAGTGAGTGCTTTCCGTGAACATCACCCACTATGTTGATAGGTTTATGTTTGTGCTACTCAAGTTTTTTTTTTTTCCATTGTGAACAAGCAATTAATATGTACTTGTAATGAATGTTTATTTCCTTACTTATCGAATATGGTGCCAATGCAAAGGTTGTGGAATACGCCGAGAAATGACCGATAACAGCGTTACAACGACCTAGTTCATGTGTGGTCTTTTTTTTTTCCGACAAAAAAAACAAACAAACAAGCGAATTTTTCTTTAGAAATTCACGTGACAATGCGCTCCGCATCAGTAATATAAGTGGTCTCAGACAGAAACAGTGTCATCAGTGCACTGCATATATTATGAATGTGCAAACCTGGGGCACAGTCTTGTAAAGGTTCGCAAAGCGAACTGTTACCAAGATCGCGCTACTTCGCATTTGGTAGGGACTGTACTTGCACGCCAAAAACTGCTGACATGTCGAGAAAAAACTGCAGCTGCTCTTTCCCAGTGCCCCTATTTGACAAAGTTTTTGTAAAGATTGATGCAATAGTGCGCAGAAGCATTGTCATGGTAAGGGCAGTTTATTTTCACCTTTTATTTATTTCACGGGCTTTCGTTCTCGTGCCTTCACAAATCCTAGGCTGTCTTAAATGCTGTTACCGGCCATTTGTAACCATCATACAAAGCTTTTCACTGACATCTCATCGATTAGGTAAATCAAGACACTCATCAGACACAGTGAACACCATTCGAGTAGTGCACTCTGGTAATTTTTCATTCTTGGCAACCTGCAGTTGAGATAGCAGAATATTGCAGAATAAATGTGAAGTGACGTAGTGGTCATTGCATATTTGCGAGTATTTTATATCTGTTTTGACACACTGGTTGGAAAAAAGACATGAACGGGCATGTTAATTGCACTTGAGCTATGGTATACAAGTTTCCCTTGTTGTGCAAGGGCGTCTACATTAGACAGACGGGAAGGGGTATCAATGATTCATAATAAGGTTAGTTACAGCGCAACCTAAGACAAGGACAACAGAAGGTACAAAATGACGACACGGCGCTGTTTTGTACCTTCTGTTGTCCTTGTCTTAGGTTGCGCTGTAACAAACCTTAGTATGAATCCCAACCAACTGGCCCAACTAGCCGTTCTGATGCAGTATCAACGATTGCTTGGGCGAGCATAGTTACAACCTTCATAAAAGTTAACGAAGTAGGCCCCTTGCGATGCATTGCAAGACTTGTGGATGCAAACTAGTTTTTTTAAAGAATGTGTCATCATAGGATGCAGTAACATTCAACTGATGCGCGAGATTACTGATCAGGCTAATTCCATTGCCAAATACGTTAGGGTGTGCGTGAGTACACCCTCCTTATCTTTATCAGGCAAGGAACTTTACTTTCTAAGTTGGTCGGCACGTTTTCAGTGAACTGCAGCCGTCTGCTTCTTGTAAGGTTGTTGTTTCAGTTGTTTTTCTCATGTGTGCTATGAGCGGCGCATATAATGTGCAGTAGGGTCGTGGAATAAGACCAGTTAGAAGTTAGTGCTCATCCTGTCACCTGTACTTTTTCTTCCATACTCAAACTGAGTTATGCTAAAGCAAGATAAGAATCCATTCAGTCAGTTTGTGCCTTCGAACCAGTTCACCTCCACAGTGCACAATGATGCTATTATAAAGGGACATTGAAAATATTGTTTATTTTCTTTGAATAAATAAAGTTTAGTATGAAGTTTCACACTGCATTTTGCAAGTTTTAATTACCCTAGTATAAATTTGTATTCTAGAATGTGAAGGATGAAAACAAGCATTTCCAACCTTACACATTTCCAATGACATCTAATCACTACAACTTAGAGGAAAGGCGCTACGATCTCAAACAGTCGCAACTTCTATCCGCGGTTGTTGTATATAAAGGCATTACGCACTGAGAGAATATGGTCAAATCTTAAAGCTAAAGCTACGGTAAAGGCTTGTACCAACACGCTTAAACAAGGGAGAACATTTCAAAACACATAGTGCGGAGGTAAAAAAAATGGATCATGGAGTTTTACTTGCCAAAACTACAATCTGATTATGAGGCACGCCATAGTGGGGGGACTCCGAAATAATTTTGACCACCTGAGGTTCTTTAACGTGCACCTAAATCAAAGTACACGGGTGTTTCTGCATTCTGCCCCCATCAAAATGCGGCCGCCGTGGCCGGGAATCGATCCCACGACCTCGTGCTTAGCAGCCCAACACCATAACCCCTAAGCAACCACGGTGGGTACAGTGCACAGCTGTGAAAATTTTTCCTATACCAGAAATAAGTTTTTGGCCAGGGGCTCAAGAACCGGGGGAATCGCGCCCTGTCTGGCGCTGTTCACAGTGCCACCTCAGCCAACTGGCACATTTGCACGCGAGAACGAGAGCACCAAGTCCGGCCATGACTGGTAAACCCATATGACGATACATTACCAAAATATACAGTAACTAAAACAAAAGGACACGTACAAACGAGATGTGTCCTTTTTATTCAACTGACATATAATCTTCGCGCCTTCTCCCCCTTGTACGATATAGAGGTTACACAGTTCTGCTTATTCTATCGTCTTACATCATGCATGCGCACTGAGCACATCAATACGTTCTGGATATCGCAGAAGCCGTTGTTCACGGCGTGAGACTCACGATAGCGAAGTCAAATGCGATCCTTCTAGAAATAAAGAAATTGTTTGCCTGCGACAAACTTTGCAAACAAGAAATAAAATACGAGCTTACCAAAATGCTTCGTCCAGGTTGGTGGCGGCACGCAGTTCGTTGGCGTTCACCGTTGCGCATTACGCTGTGTTGTTAATCACGCCGCCCTCGCTTGCAGGCGTGAGAAGAGCATCAAAGTATTATTCTTTTCTGTCAAATACTGCTGCTTCGTAAGTACAAATAGAAAATTTTGAGTTGTCAAGCCTACCCCAGCATACTGGCACATAACAGCTTCCCGCGCTCAAATCTCGCTGTGGGTTCGAATTCGCGCTGCGTGCATTTGGATGGATGGATGGATGGATGTTATGAGCGTCCCCTTTGGAACGGGGCGGTGGCTTGCGCCACCAAGCTCTTACTACTATGCTGCCTAATATCCTACCTATGTTCACCAATGAAAAAAAAAAAAAAAAACCACTATGAACTACCACGTCCAAATTTTCTGATACCCTATTGCGAACTGTGCTTTTGTACGTCTCCGTCTTTTGTCGTTTCCCTACTTTTCTTCCACCAATCCTCCAATCGCCTCTTACTGATGTCTATTGCGGACCTGTTTGCTTTACCACTGCTCCCGCTGAACCCAAGGGCTTCAAGGAGGCCAGTGGTGCCTAAATCTTCGATGAGCTGTGGGGCGCCACCTAGAAGAGTTTGAATATGGACAAAACAAAACAAAGTTCTAACATATGTCCGTCTAGATTATTTTATATTTATTTATTTAAGATATAAGGCACATGCTGTTTAGAAAATACTCACGGCAAACAATGTTTCAGTTTAGTTTCTTTGGCCCCTCGGCCCCTCCGATTTATGTCCATTGTCAGCTGGCCTGCGGCCTTTAAACGATATTCCTTACATATTGTGGCTCAATGTCGAGGACATTAAACCTGGTTGAATGGGGTTTAAATGTAGGGACAATATTTCGTTTTGTAGAGTATTGCTGCTGGGGATAAAGCGAGAAATATAGGCTGCTTCTCGTCGGCAAAAGGAGCCGGACGAGCAAGTCACGAAATGCAAGAAAACGAACGGCTTGCATGATTACTAGTAAAGTCTCGCTTGGTTGACCAGTGAGAAACAGCATAATTAACAACCTAACAAATACAATGGACAGCCGCCAAATCGTTGGTCAATTAGACATGTTAATGATGAGTCAGAGTGGTTGTTATTTCGTGTTTGTCCGTTTGTAAACGTGTTGTGCAAAGCTTCGTTTATTCGATGTTGTGCCCCATTTCCACCAGAAAAAGAAAGAAAGAAAAGCGGCGTGTTTCTGTTGACGCGGCACGCGCAAGTGAAACGGATTTACGGGCAAGCCGCGCGTGTCACGTTCACACATATATCGCTCAATAAAGCATTCCGGCGGTATCGATCGACATACCGGCCGCACCACTGGTGGTAACGGCTATAGTGGTACCGGTGGTAATAAGGGGAGCCGAAAGGACCTAGAACCTCAGGGCACTACAAGAATATATTTCATGGTTTCACACCTGCTTACTGCAAAAGTGTACAAAGTACATGCATGGTATAGCACTGTACTCGTAATGCAAAAATAAACGAATTAAAATTAATTTGTAAACTAAGAAACCAAGGTGAACCTTCAATAATTCACGAACAGGTAGGTTCACACTCAACTGACTCATGAAACAGTATGCTAGCTGTGCCAAGAATCTTAATTAGTCGAGCAATTAAGGGTGGTGACTGTCATATGTGCAATGCCTTGGGGAAATGCATGCAGAAGTAGGACAATAGCTGTTGCTCTGTCTTTGCTCATGCCCTATCAACTGATTAATCACTTATTTATTTATTTATTTTTATTTTCACATACTGTAGTCCAATTGGGCTATCGCAGGAGTGGGTTTGTACATTGCATATAACAAAATATTTTTCTGCACAAATCAACTTCAATGCCTTAAAAAACATGATAACTTCAATATAAAAGATACAATCAGTATAATAAACGCAGCATGAATCAAGTAAATACAATGATTTTTCTAATTTACCTAGTTTCACCTGGGAGTAAGTTCCATTTTTCAATTGTATGAGGAAAGCTATACTTAAACAGGTTAGTATGCAGTTGAAATGGAGCAATTAAGGTTAAGTTTGTGGCTATTCCTAGTAGGTTTCAAATTATCAGGAGACAGATAGTTGTTCTTTAATGAGTAGTGTGGGGTGTTATTTGAATTATGCAACAATTTAAGGCATTCATAATCACGCCGCTTGGACAGAGGTAGTAAACCGATTTGTTGTTTATTTAAGTTCATTATTCCAAAAAATTGGAGAGTTGGAATTTCCCCTCACAAGGCACTATTGGCAATAAAATCACCTACAGTGCTTGTCGAATGGGTGCCGCAGTGCTACAGTTGACCTGCAAAGACGGGGCCGAACCCCTGCTTAGAAAATGGAAGAGAGGCCGAACTCTCTCGAGCCCTGGCTAACTTTGAGCACTGACTGTGTTGAGTGGTATACTATATATTGTACTACCACACAGTACAATGATGTATATTAATGATTAATACAGTAATATTATGTATATAATAATAATAATAATAATAATAATAATAATAATAATAATAATAATAATAATAATAATAATAATAATAATAATAATAATAATAATAATAATGATTCAGATCTGCTACCATATCTGCATCTCCTTCCTTCATGCTACAGAAAATGTCTATGGAATTCTTGCTGTCAAATCAATAAATATATACTTCAGAGCATTGTTGCGTTGTTGTGACATCACTGGAAACATCACTTCACAACATTAAATCTTTATCGGTCAAACCTGTGCTCAGAAAAACATGTGGCACTCAAAGCACAACAACCCAGCGGCGAGCATGGTGTGTCAAGCGCGTCACATGACTCGTCAAAGGTCGTAACATAATTGCTGGTGCTATATATATATATATATATATATATATATATACATACCTTCCGCAAAGTACAACACTATTTGCATCTCACGTTGACTGATATCTTTCAATTGTTAGTAGGTGAAATGCAATCCACAGAAAAAGGATAAACAATTGTATGCATATCTATCAGTATAATCACGGAGTATCAGGCTGGGCATCAACCAAATTGATTCTTAATATCTGTAACTGTGGCGAGGAAAGCATATGTCGCCTTGAAGAAGACAAGTCCACTTGTTGAAACGTTGGCTCCTGCTTTCATCTTGTTCTCGGTTTGCTCATCGTCTTGAATTTCCATTTCCTGCCTTCCCCATGTTTTCCCTGGGTTTGTATACATGGTATTTTAACACGCAGCCTAAAAGATTGCAGATTCTTCTCCTATATGCATAGTTGGTATATAATTGTGAATCAGCAACACACTAAAAAAACGTTTTCTTCTAGCATAACACTGAAGCATACAAAGTTGAAAATTTACTGTGCCTACCTGGGCGTCATTTCACATATTTAAGAGGTGAATCATTTTCCTTTGTGTACATGTGCATTGGGCTAGCTCCCAGATCAAACTATATGCCATCAATCTGCACAGTTGGCACAGTAGGAATTCACAAGACAAATTTTAGCAGAGTGCACCTTGTTTACACTTTTCTGCATTTCTGTATGCAAGATATAACACTACAATTTCCGCTGAAGATACTGTGCTTGTTGTGCAGGCCATGTTTTGATGCTAATGGATGGCACCTGTATAATCATGTAAGACTTTTGTGAATATATTGGCACAGCAGCACCTTCTGTTATTTTGTATGTATATTTCTGACCAGCAACACAACCAAGCAGAGGTATATTGTGCTGTAGGCAAAACATGTGGCCACTTAGATTTGGCAGCTCTAGATGGGCACATCGCATCTAGTCGTTCCTCACCCCACTTTAACATTTACATTTCACCAATGGCAAAGGACAATGTTGGATTCCGTAAAATATCCAATTTCAAATGCACTATGGATGACTGACTTTTGAAAGAACAATGAAGTGATGCCTGGAAACCTGTGTACCAACTTTCTTCCCATATTAGTTACTATAATGCCTTACAATGTGTCTTAAAATTCTTCACATGGTGCACCTAAATTTGGTGCTAGAGTGGAGAGGAGTGCAGTAGTTTGACTTTACCTAGGGTAGCAAAATGCCTCACAACACTGCTACATCAAAGTAGCAGTGTTGCAGCGCTCAACGGTGCCCTTAAAGGCATCAGTTGCGCCCATCACATAACAGGGGCAGGGGGAGTACAAACATAAATGAGATTACAAAGAAATAGTTACAACAAATAATAGGACAAAGTAAAGAACAAAGGTATGCTAACATTGTTTAGGTATTAAGAAACAGAATGTAAGAAATCATAAGAATTGCAAAACAAAAGTTATGCACACAGCAAAATAAAATGTTGAAAATATGCATGCACACATAAACTACGGTATTAATACAGGTATTTATTAGTAACTCACAAAAACAACTAAACAAGAATGTAATAAAAAAGGCAACTAATTAACAGTGCGTAGCACGTCGTAAAATTTTAATGTCAGATTCTGTGGCAATATCAGAGGGAAAGCAGTTCCCTTCAGTGATGGTGCAGGGTATAAAGGAGCATGCATATTGTAACGTGCGAGATGGTGTACGCTTAAATATGAGGTGGTGATCCCGGCATGAAAATACGACAGGTGGTGACTGAAAGAAATCATTGTGAAGAGAAGTACGATTATAAAGTTTGTCAAGCAGGCAAAGACACACTGATTTGTGGCGAAGGGATAGTGCTTGTAAATCAGTACGTGCTTTTAATGATGACACGGAAGTGTAAGATGAATAGTCGGAAAATATGAAGGTGAGCAGCCCAGTTTTGAACAAATGCAATCTCGTCAACAATGTTTACCTGCCAGAGTGCTATATTAGCGATGCGTATTCGAGCTTTGTGTGGATTAGTGTAGTGTAAGCAAGTTTATGTATGTTGACAAAAGCATGCTTTAGGTTTAATTTGATGATGCCAAGAGAGTGGTGAGCTGCTGCAAAGATGGAGTAAATGTGGTGGTTTCATGCTAAGTCGTAATGTAAATGAAAACCTGTGCTGGTAGTTGAATGTTAAACTGGGATCTTCGAAATAGTCGATGACTTGTGAATTAATAATGTGTTCCATAAGTTTGCGAATTGTACTGGTTAATAATATTCATTGGTAGTTAAAGGGTGATAAACACTCGCTGGATTTGTAGAATGGGAGGACTTTAGCCACTCACCAGTCTTAAGAATGAACCCAGGGGGTATGTTGCGACACTAGCTGGGACACATTCTTGAGCAGCTTGTTATTAAATTTGCTGTGACCTGTTGTAGATGAAGTTTTTAATCTGTTTAGTAAGGTAAAAATGCCCGACCCACTAATAACAATTTCAGACATGTCAGATTGCATGGGGAAGTCAGGGCATGCAGTGATGTCTTCACATTTGGACACTCAACAAAACATGTCATTTAGTAACTGCACACACTATAACTCAGGAACTACATCACCACCAGAATTAGGATTATGTCAGGCTGTGAATAGGGGTTTATTACGTGCCATAATCACTGTTATTCATAATAAATCATAGCTGTAAACCTGTTGACGTGTGGATTTTAGTAGGATCTGGCATTCTTTGTCACATAATATGTATCTTTGCCATGTCTTGGCTTTTTTTTTTATTTGCCATTCTATAGAGCGCTTCATTTTATTTATGAGGTGCTGCAGGCGTTTATTGAATGTTTTGTTGCATCTAATGCTGAGAAAAAGGACGAACATTTTGATAAGATTTGCAAAGGTGGCTCTAAACATAACCAGTTCTCTTCAATAGCTCGACTGTGTCTGCAAAGGTGGCTAATTAACGATTATGCCGAGTAATGTTGGCCCTATTGTAGCACCTAATGTGTTTAGTAGTGTTTTCTTTTTTGTTAAAGAGAAGTTAAGCAGACCTACTATAACTGCATGATCAGACAGCCCGTCCAGGTGAGTAATGCCGGAACAGATTAGAGGATCGCTGGTCGAGATGAGGAGGAGGAGGAATGAACATTTATTTTTGAAACAGTATCCCGGGTTAAGCCCCAGTTCTATTCTAGGTGGGAGGTCTCCTCATTCCAGGAATCCTCTGGCCTTCGCTGCCTCCTTGGCCCTGGCGACGAGGTGTCATTGTTGCTCCAGGCCCTCGGAGACGAGCTTGGCCTCTCACGTTTCAATGAGGTCTTCGCTTTCTTGTCTGGCGTTATATTCTTTCGGTGAAGGCGATGCGTCTGTATCTAGATGCCATGGACACTCGAGGATCAGGTGCGCCAAGGTGTATGGTAAGCCGCACATTGGGCAGCGGTATCCTTGTAGCATTGGGCATAGTCTGTGCATGAGTATTTCCTTGTAGCATTTGGTATAGTCTGTGCATGAGTATTCCGTGGGTGTAAGTGTTACTCTGTAGTCTTCTGAGTGTGGTACTTTCTTCTTCGGTGAGCTTTGGGTGAGGTGGTGGGTGCAGCCTGCGTTCCAGCCTGTGATATTGAAGGATCACTGAGTAGGTGATGGGTACGGTCTCTGCCCCTGCTGACGCAGACCGGCATCTTGAGAGTAGGAAGGGTTGGCCCGGCAGGTGTGGCCTCGGGCCACGGCGCGTGCTGATTCGTTCCCCTCCAGCCCGTCATGCCCAGGAACCCAGGTCACGCAGGTGTAGCGGATCGAAGCGCTGTCGTGCTTCAATATCTTTAGTGCTTCTGTCGACACTAGACCCTTAGCATAGTTCCTGACAGCTGCTTCAGAATCGGAAAGAACTACAGCTGCGTCTGCACGTGGTAGTTGCTAGGGCGATCGCCGTCTCTTCTGCAGTCTCAGAGTTTTGCGCACGGACTGTGGCAGACGCTAGCTCTCTGCCCTTAGAATCTGTGACGTTCAGGGCGTAAGCATTTCTTTGCGGGTATTTGACTGTGTCGGTGTATCTGGCATCCGGACCTTGCCTGTGTCTTTGCCGTAGGGCATCCACTTGGGCTTGTCTTCTTTCCTTGTGGTACAATTGGTGCTATGCACAGGGATTTGCAGATGTTTGGAGGAATTCTTTCTTTTCAGTCCGTGGTGGCCTATAAAGGTTTCACTGTAGCTCAGCCGTTGCAGCACTGATCTCCTGGTGGGCATGAGCTTAAGTCATTCTAACTGACTGGCTTTACAAGCTTCGGCTAATTCTTGCCAGGTGTTGTGTATGCCCGTCTTGAGAAGTCTCGTAGTCAAAGCCGTAGATGGTAGGCCCAGGGCAGTTTTGATGGCTTTGCATATTTGAATGTTAATTTTTTTCTACCTCTGATGAGATCTAGAATATTGGCCAGTGTACATGATGAACAGGTTGGGAGAGTAATGAGTTGAGGTAACATGAAGTGTAGACAGGAATGAAGGAAAATATGCCATTGAGCGTGAGCAGCTGTGACAGATTCTGTTGTCCAGTTAATAATGGAGAAATTAAAATTGCCATAAATGATCACAGCTGAATGCCAAAATAGCATATGCACTTTATTTAGAATGTTTTGAAACTCGCTTGAAAATGCACAATTTACATCCGGAGGGCAGTAGTATGCACTTATGAGAACATTCTGCTTGAGCATTGAAGTGAAATGAAAATGTGCTCTAGGAATGAACGAATGCCAGTTGGAACTGCAAGAATTTATTTTTTTAAAGCTATGAGCATGCCACCTTCTATGCAGTTGCATCATTCACAACAAAAAGTGTTGCATGCAGATGTGAAAAGAAAAATTTTATAGGAGATGGTATCGTTTAGCCACGTCTTGATTAGTACAAGAAGAGATGTCACGCATGAATCAATGAGTGATGAAAGTGACATATATTTTGACATCAAACTTCAACCTCTAGTGCATAAGAATGACAGGTTTGTAGACGTGTTATGGGTGTGTGGTTGCATAAACTGTCAGTTTCCACACTTGCATAAGATGAAGGTTTGGCTTGTCATTCTTAAAGCATGCTGAGACAGACGCACTGCACAGTTTATTTCCGAGTCCCAAACGTATGTGTCGTTGTTGACCAAGAGCTTGTTAAAAACCAAGCAAGCTTAGTGTGAGCTGTCTCATACTGACTACAAATTTTAAAAAATTAATAAGAAAATAAATATATCTGTCATCCTGATTGCTGATTTGCTGTTCCTAAGTGATGGAGTAGTGTGAAAGTGACATATTTTATTTGTACATATTGTACTCAACCCACTGCAACAGTAAAAAAAAAGGAAAGAAAGGAAGGAAAATGTAATTTTGTGAAATTATACAGATGGAGCATCCTTCTTTTTTTTATGCTGAAGTAAACAATCAATATATGCACATGTGAATACGATATATGTGCATGCACTAGAATAACTTTCACCAGTCATATTATGTCAGCAAGACAGCAAGGTGGGCGAATTGGTTAGGATTTATCTTAGTTTTGGTAACAGCTAGCGCAAAGGTACGATGAGTAGAAAACGTTATTAAATACACGAGCAGGGCTGTTAATGGTTTGTGAACACTTTTCTGTAACGCTATGTGTTATATCCGCGTCCACAGCGACCAGGCCGGCATGGATAAGCGTAGTTTATGATTGAGCTCTTCCTTGTCATTTGACGCGCTGATAACCACGACTTATTACAATACGGCAGTTTCTTAACGTTTGCTAATCCGGCTTGGGCAAAGCTCCCGTCGTTGTGTGCCACCTCACGTCCGCCGTACGCGGTGCCGGCCGGGCAATAATAGATTGACTTTTGGATGGTAGTACGCTCGCTGCGTGAGGGCACCCCGCAGGTGAAGGGCATGGGAAAATAGCCCATTCTTACGACGCGGGGTTCGGTATCCCACATGAAAATGGGCTCTGAATTTCTAGCTGGAAATGGTCTTCCCAGCCAGGTTTCCAACTGGAATCAGCCCTTCCAGATGGAAATTTTCCAGAGCCAGCTGGAAATGGCACTTTCCAGCTTGAAGTGGAATCCACCTCAGCTAGTTTTCCAGCTAGAAGCAGCACTTCCAACTGGAAGTTTTCCAGCTTCAGCTGGAAACAACTGGATACAGCATTTTTTAGCTGGAAACAGCGCTTCCAACTGGAAACAACTGGATGGAGCATTTTCCAGCCGGAAGTAGAATCTATCGACTGGAAAGTGGAGCTTCCCACTTGCATTGACATTTTTTGTATCTGCAACATGTCCATATTTAGCCCTAGGTGGTGTTTGTAGCAGAACGAAGAGCTTTTACTCTTGCAGCAGCAGCAAAAAAAAAAAAAAAAAAATATTTTTATTCGTTTGTGTTGTGACAACAATCGTAATTAATTGCATGAACTGCATGGAAATGCTCGTCACTCAGGGTACCTTTGATCGCGATCGATCGGGATCGATTGCAATCGAAAGTAGGAGTTGCCAAAAAATATATCTCCAGGAAAACTGCCACTTTTATTGAACCTTACTTGTAGTAAACAAAAGCGACGCGCTCTTGATCGACACTGTGTTACCTTGCTACACTGTCGACGTCGTCTAGCGAGGAGCTTGCCCGATTGGTCATGATGAGCCGTTGCGCAAACGGCTAGTGTTTACAGCATAGCAATTCCTTCCCTAACAAAAAAGAGCCTTAACATGTGGCACCTTCAGCAGTTATCAGGCTGCAATGACCGCTGCTCCTATCTTTTCCTTCCTGCACGACGCCGCTACAATCGCCGCCATTTTTGTTGAATGCTTAGTAGCTTTAGTCTCGTATCTTGTCTTGATGTGCTCTTTTGACACTAATAATAAAATAATAGCCTGGTATTGCAATATAAGCATTTCTCGGAAAAGCTCGGATTTTTATTCGCAGCAAACAGCAGCATTACAGATGCAGTCCGAATATAAAAAATATGACGATGCCACAGTGGCCCTAGTTTCGTACAGCACATGGCGGAATCTGTCACGGCGAGGCAATTTTGTGAGACAACGAGAGTCTCTCGGGTGTGCGTGTGATCAAGGTTTTGTGAGGAACCTGCATGATCTTGCGCATGAAGTAAATATTTTTGGACAGTTTCTTCTCTGGACGGCGTTACAAGTACAGGCAAGCGGGTATCAACGGTTGTTATTGCTGTACTTCGTGGTGTTGTGATTCACCAGTGCGGATCGAAGAGCACCGTTTTCTCCAGCCCGGATTCTACAATTTGGAGGTAATTATTTCACTTGCTTATGTTTTGAGCGTAAGTTAATGTTTGTTTTTATCCTGAATGTTGGCACGCTTGAGCATGATGTCATAGGTCCCTGCTGTACGTGATGTTCGTATACAGGTTGATCATTTTTATGTTTTGCGGAATTTGTAGAAATGGCCTGTGGCAGATATCATAATTCTTGTCGCTGAGCTGAATTATTCGAATAGGTGGACATTATTAGCAGGCGAACTCGAAAGACATCTTCAAGTAATTAGCAAAAATTGACAAATTAACCTTGCTGCACATATTGAAATTAACGAATTGTAGCCTGTGAGTTTGCAAGATGCATCCACTTTAAATGAATTTCCAGAATTACGCCAGTTTCGATATATAATTTTCTGAAGTGCGAGGCGAAATAAATGGGCGTTCCAGTTGCTTTTGTGCTCCAATACATAAAAGAGCGTTTTGTTAAAAAAGTAAGTAGACCAAATTTTACGGAGAGTTTCATGACACATGTTTTCAACTGGTGTCATTCTGGAGAGTAAGTCCAAGTGGATACGCCTGGCAATCTCAATGGCTACAATTCGTAGATTGCGACATGTGCCGTAATGTAATAAATTAGGAAGTTAATTATTGAATTTTTTAAAATTAGTTCAATATGTGTTTCGATTTTTCGTGCAGGTAATCTCCTCTGAAGGACCCAGCTGAAGGACTAGAATTACGGTATCTTCAACAGGCGATTTGTTAAAAATTGCATAAAACTTAAAAATTATCACGCAGCATATGTGAAGTGCTTGCCAGTTTGCGTAAGCCCCTTTTGTCTCCAATAGCCCATTTGAATATAGTGCCGTGCAGTGTTTGTGCCCAATGTTGCACAAACGTCTATTAAATACTAGTGCGTATATGTCAATCTGCCCAACGCAATAGAAGCACATTTATGCTGTGCTTTCACTGCAAGTGCGTGCTCGCAAACACGTAGCCTCGAATGGCAGGCTTTTGAATTGGTGCAAAACAGCAGTAACATTAAAGACTGGCCCTCAAGCTCTTGTGTTATTCAGCAGAAGAATGCTTCTTGGGAGCCTGAGTTACATCACACACCAAGTTCAAAATACAAATGAGCTCATTTGAATTCTATTTACACTAAAGCAACACTCAATGGCGCTAAACAATTTAACAATCATTGCATAGCTCCTGTAGCTCAGGTTGAGAGCCTCGTGAGAGCTCAGGTTGAGGCCTTGCGCCACATAAACTGTAAAAGGGGCTGTGATGAAGGTACACTGTGGTACTGTCCAAAGGCTGTTGATACAATCCACGTGATTTTGGTAAAGCTCACTGTTTACTAGAACTTAGTGGATTGAAGTCATGATTGTTTTAAATTTCACTCACTATGCCTAAATATTTCTTTCAGATGGTGTACAAGGCAATGTGCAAGTGCATTTCACACCTTGGGGAGCTACAAGATATGCTTTCACAATCCTTGCTGCAAGTGTTCAAATAAAGGGTTTCAAGTTTCAGCACCATGCTGTTTTGCCTGCATGTATTTTCACCGGACCAGTTGGTCCTGTGGCCAGTCACATTAGGAACTAACTGTGACTTGCGACAGCAAGCTGATCCATGCGAGTTCTAGCCAGTTTGTGTCCTGCTTGATGCGAGGTTACACCCTGGGATTTCACCTGGGCATGGCTCAACACCATGGCGACCAGTGCTGTGTGCCAGCCCGGACTGTGAGTCTATAGGCGCAACTTCAAGGGGAGTATGGTAGCGCGATTCAAAGACGGGACAAGAGAAGACACAAAGGGACACACACAGCGCTGTGTGTGTCCCTTTGTGTCTTCTCTTGTCCCGTCTTTGAATCGCGCTACCATACTCCCCTTGAAGATGCATTACCAGCAAGCCCACATCGCAACCCTCGTGAACTACAGACGCAAAGTCCGGGCTGGAGATTCTAGCTGGAACCTCTTCCAGCTGAATTACAGCTGGCATTTCTTGCAGCTGGATCCAGCTGGAACCTCTTCCAGCTGAATTACAGCTGGCATTTCTTGCAGCTGGATCCAGCTGGAAGACGTTCCAGTTGGGATATATTCCAGCTGGATTATGGAACCGGAAATTTCACCCAGCTGGATTTTTTCCAGCTGCCTTCCCAGCTAGAAAAGTATCCAGCTGGGTGAAATTTCCAGTTCCATAATCCAGCTGGAAGTAAAAACATTTTCACCTGGGATGTGACCTGTGATTAGCCCGAGGGTTCAGATTAACTGCGTAGCTGTTGCGCGGCCCAATGCTTCGCGCTGCCCGATTGTAGACGGTGGACATTGTAACATATTTTAATTTCGCTTGCGTTTCGCTCGCGCAAGAACTTTCCACGACTCGCTGACTTCCCGTCTGTTGCCAATGAATGTTCCCCGGCCAGACGCTCCTAGGTCCAAGCCCGGCCCGGGCCCGAGTCAGCAATTGCTTGGCCGCCCCGAGCATCCTTGGACCGAGTTTGGCATATGCGGCCGACAACGCTTTCTGTCTGGCCAGCGCTAGTAGTAAAATCGTGTTTTGTCAACAATTAAGTTAGCGTGTTGACGGTACGTGAAACGTCGATCGCTTCCGTATCACAGCTCTGTTGGCATTAGCCTCTTTAGGTGCGATTGCGATCACTTTATTCCGACGGTTATGCTATGTTATGATAGAGCAGGCAGGCCGGATCGAGGTGCCGTACTCGCTAGGGCCTTTCCTTGCCGTGCTGCGCGTACACTATCACCGATAGGTCGTTTATATGGACGGTAGGTAATAATAATAACGATAACCCCGAGAAAGGAATCCATTGACATACTGGCCCTGGAGATAGGTTCATGTTTGCCGAATCGCACCGTATGTATGTATGTATGACTCGGTCGAAGTGGCACGTACAGTTGAGAGGCTCTCATGAGATATGCTCGCCGACGACATGCCGATGAAGTGCTGTTTAGTATTTTTCTCGCACACAACTATGTAAACGAACTTCCTATTAGCGTGTATACGAATGATGAGGGCGGCATATAGGTACAGTACCGTACATATTCGCCTGAAGAGGAACATTACAAATGTGCACATGGTATTCACATTTTATTAATTTAATGATGATATATGTGGGCTGTGTGGACCTTTAGGGTGTAGTGTAATATGCAATGTAGGAATGAAGTATTAAGAACACAACAACAAAATTTCTTGTCATACGACCAACTGAGTAAAATCTGCTTTTCAAGTGAACAAACATACCCCACAGGAATGCCACTTGTAGCTTTTTCAACTGAGCTACCACATTTTTAGTCACATATGCAGCTAGGGTATGCAATCCAATTTTAGAACATGGCTTAATTAGCAAAAAGCTTTCATAATCTCGAATACAGTTAATGCATTAGAGGTGCAGCCTTAGTTACTGTACACATTGCATAATCTGCACACTGCAGAGCATTAATTTGCATAATTTGTTTTGTACTTTCTTCTGCATGTGGCTGCAAGCCTTTGTTTTCAAGAGTGCGCCTAGGAAAAAAAGTGTTTGTGTTTCGTTTGGATGATGCACTTCGGTGGCCAAGAGAAGAAACATGCAAATTATAATATTTTTTTATTAAGATAGCTGCATTGGACCAGCAGGACCTACCTTTCATACCATGATTAGGGCAAGACAGATGGCACCTGACAAAATCCAGAAAATGTATCATCCACTCTGAGTAATTGGTGAGCAAGCTTCAATACCATGAGGGGCCAGTGAGCCTTGGCTTTGGTATGACAGGAACAGTCTTGAAAATACCAAAACATATGTGCATAAGGGACAGGAGTTGCCTCTGTCTGAAACCCACTGATGACTCCATTATAGACGTAAGCAGCAGTGCTTGTGCCATGCTCTGCTGCTTAATTTCAGAGAGACTAAGAGATGAACGAAAGGCATAGATAGAAACATTGAGAGGAGCATTATTTATGTTCTTTTGCAATATCATGCTGCAATTACCACAAATTATAAACACTGCAATAGTTGTCTCTAGCTTGCTCATTTTAATAATCGTTCCATTCACAGTCTCAACTCAACAGCATAACACAACATATTAACTTATTGCGCTAAAGTCTGAGAGTGTGTTGGTTACATATACTACATTTGGTTACATTTACGTATACTGGATGAGTGAGGGGCATATGAACACACTTAGTGCTGCTTTCCAACTGAGATTATTCAATCCATTGAGCAACCTGACTTTAAACTTTTGCAGGTGACTGTTCAAGTCAATGCACATACATTTACCCACATCTACTGTTTGTTCTATATTGATTTCTCTTTTACGAGTAATCACTGTGGATTATAAGGGATATTACAATTAAACATTGAAGGCCATAATTATGAAAATAATATGGCCTTTGAAAACAAAAAGCATAGACAGGCCATCAAAATGACAGCAAAAATAAAGAATAAATTAATTGTTTGTTTAAAAAGAAGCCTAATAAGCTTATTAAATCACCCATGACATGCCTCTTAATTGGCTCTTGAAAGTTGAGCTCCAAGACTGGCATGCTGTGTATATCACTGACAGTAAGCACCAGACTAGCAATACCAGAGTAACAGGGGAATCACCCATTGCAATCACCTCTGAAAATTTAGTCAATGGAGTTAGAGAGCTCTTCTAAATCACCTTTCTAGCAGCGGAGTAACACTGTACCATTTTGGAACAATACATTTGTGCTTCTCTGACATGACCCAAATACCTCAAATGGATCCCAGTACATATGGGAGAAGTAACCATGAATGGCCCTCCCAACCTCAATGAGAAGGCCGACCGAGCCGCGCGAGAACTAATCCACCGCGTCTCGGACAGTGACGGCACAACACCCCGCAACCCCCGGGGAAAGGGGAAGGACAGCGGGGAGGCAACGACAACGAAGTAGCGATACGAGACAATAGGCATAGACTGGTCACGTACCACGACATACTGACACACTATACGAAACGAGGAGAAACATACCCACAACCCCGCAAACAACTCGACAGGTTTCAAGAAACAGATTGGAGGAGGTTGCAAGCCAGAATATTCCGAAACCCAGTACATTTAGACAGAGTAAATTCAACACAATACCCAGACGCGAGCTGCAAGCTCTGCAAGCACGAACCTGCATACAATGCACAGATCTCATGGAAGTGCACACAGATCAGATCTATATATCTAGAGGACAAGATAGAACAGGACCTTCTCGAGGAGCGATAGCTAAGCGCTCTGACTAGCTCGGAACTACACGACCAACTATGGGCTATCCAGTGGGCCCGGGCAGCAGTGGAAAGGCTATGCCTCACCGCACATAATGCCCGGGTGGCCTGAGCCTGGGCTGGAAACCTTGCAGATCCTTTTCTCATTAGTTATTTCCGTACGTCCCTCCTTGGTTCAAAAAAATTTACCTTCCTAAACGCCATGTGCATCTTTAGAGGCATGCCTTATAGAGATACACTGGCAATTTAATCTCTCCCCCATGGATGCTAAAAAGTCTCAAAAGGCAAAATGCTACTCCCTGATAGATGCTTCATATCAAAGAACATTTGCCCTTTTTACACACAATGCTTTGTTTAAGGTCACATTCAGAGCAAGTGAAAAGCACAATTAGGCCTATAATTCCCTGCCTGTAATGATACTTTGTACAAACTTGCTGTGAAACAGTATTGCATGAAGCTACACTGACTCTCTACAACTGCAGAAGATTACTCTTTTCATTCAGGCAGCAGTGACATTTCTTTCCATTCATAATAAGTGAGTCAAGATGCCTGTGCTCACATTATTAAAATTACGTATTTCCTGATAATAAATTGCAGTTAAGAATACTGCGTCCTTGACAGTGCTTGCAAAATTGATGCAGCAATGGCTGTCAAACTTGAGCGTAAAAGCATGTGTCGCATCAGAGCAAACTTTTCAGGGTAGAAAGACGGTAAGTGAGCCTGGCACAAGAGGTGCGGGTAGATACATGTTCTTGATGTTGTTGTGTTCTTTGTTATCTGCCATGGCATTGAGAAGGCCAGAGATGTGTCCCTGTACCTAGTGTAAGCAAGCATTAAAAGTGAGTAGTTGTGAAGCTTGTGTATCTTCTGACAAAGCTATGTGGCTTTACTGTCTTGCTTCAGCTGCTAAATGGCACTCAAGGAATTGGTGTGTCTGTATTTGGGTGAAGTTTGATAAAAATGAGGCTGCCTCATTGGTGTCATGTGTGACTTTACCATGTACCAGCCCCGTTCTGCAGACTCTTGTCATGTATGGTATGAAGCTCAAGTAGAGTTGCAGACATCCATTGTAGATTCCTTATTTTTATAAAGAGGGAAGTACTTAAGGCTGACTGATACTATGCTTCCATCTCTTGTAATAGCAGCGTCTGTACAAAATACATTGGTCCAAAGGAACATCAGTGTACAGCCGTGCCATGGCCTTAAGTCTGTTCTTGCACCCAAGCAATCAGAAGTGACTGCAACATGCAACCTCTTTAATTCAAATGCTCATTCACATTGAATTAGCAATGCTGCCGTGGTGTTCACCTGGGCATGTTCTTGAGCGAACAGAGGAAGAGCAGCTATTGCCCTCATCACGTTCTGAATAATGATCTCAATCTGGTCCCTCTGCTTCAGTGAGGGCCAGTAAAACTGAGCCTGATAAATAATATGTGGCTGGAGTACAGACCAAACAGCATTACTGGCTATTTCGGTACAATCTTCTCCACATTTAGATGCAATCCTTCATATCAGGTGGAAGGTTGACATTGGTGTCTTCTTTATTTTGCCTAGCCAATTTGATCTTGTTCCGGATTGGCGAACATCGAGACCAAGGATCCGTACTTCTATTTCTTGTAACAAGGACCAGTGCCGGTAGCCAGGAATATATTGGTGCATGTGTTGGGGGGGGGGGGGGGTGAGCATTGTCTGCACATTGTCCTATGCCAGGTAAACAGACATGTTGGGTTGGGGGGCAAGGAGTTACGTTCCCGGTGTAGAGCATGCTGCAAAGCAATGCCGGTCTAGCCTGGTGTGGTTGGAAACGCCTTTCTCAAACTAATTGCCAATAATTGTTAGAAAGCTATATTGTGGCTACTTTTCCTTGCAGCAAGGTGTGTATTGTCCAAAATGAGTGATGCACGAATGATGGATGTCGCTGCACCTATTGCTGCCTGCAAATGTGAGCCACCATTCAGGAGCACAGCAGTACTGGACGGTAGTGCTAGTAAATTTGCATAATTAGCAAGGCTTCAATATGCATACCCTGGAGTTAAATGTCAATATTGATTAAAATGGCTGTGACATATGAGTAGGCTTTGTTTTTTGTGGCCATTATCTGGCTTTCGCGCACCCCCTGGATGGGCTGTATTATTCTTGCATCCCTCTGACAACAAACATTTGCTTGTGAGTACTTCTTGCTACCTTTATTACTGATTTCTTTTCTTGATACTCAGATCCCTGTCTTTGCAATGTGGCCTCTGGCTGTTTATGTTCTTAGGAATGCAGACTTGTATGATGTTAACATATCTGAAAAGAAGCAGTATACACACTGAATACTTGAATGATAGAAAGCCACTGCTGTAAAATTAATGGTCAATCTCGGAAAGGGTCACCTGAATTGGCCACAATGAATAATTTACTGAAGCTATAAAAGCTGCTTTTCTGAATAAATTTTCCAAGACAAATACAGCAATATGCATGTCATGTTTGACGAGAATTCACAATTACCTGAAGCATATTTGCTTTGAGAATTAGTCCCAGGTGCCACAAGCACACTTGATGCAGAAGCTTGAAAGCAGTACAGTGACAGCCACACACCTCTACCACGTGGAATAAAAAAAATCCCAGACGGTAGCACACTACTCCCAGTTAAAAAAACAAAACACATGTTGTCATTTATTGAAATTGCTCTTTATTTTTAAAAGTTCAATTCAGAACAAGTTACTACAGAGTGTATTAATGTTTATGTTGGTTTCCATATTACATACCCCTCTGTGGCAACAAAATGCTGCACATACGCAATCAGTCATGCATGCCCTCCTACAAAGAGTGAAATGGAATCTGAGTGAATCAAGTGACATGTGGCTCATTTGTAGTTGTAGGTAAACTTGATGGCTGATAGCACTAAGGGCAAGTAATAGTAGTATAAAGTTTATTTCTCTTAGTGGTTTGGGCGGTCGGTGCGTCCCTCAGTCCAGGGCTCCACTGATCTCTGTGGTTTGCTGGGCTTGATCGAGAAGAGCTCTCTGGCTCTCTACATCTTCACTAGCAAGCCAAACATCCCAGTGCCTGTTACTTGGCACTTACGCCATAAGGGGCGAATTGGAATTTGGAGGCTGCAGTTTATACGTTCATGTTACGTGGGCAAGAGTTGGCAGCTCCTCGCACCAAGAACACATACTTTCATAGAATGCAGGGTGTACCTTAGTGAGTATTTGTAGGTGTAAATATGTGTTAGTCTGTACACAGCGCGAATCCCTGGCCTGTTCTTTCATAAGGTTGGAGTGCGGGCGGCTGTATTTTTGTCTCTCCTTTTCCTGGTTTTCGAAGTGTCGTGTGGGTCAATGGGAGTTCCTTGAAAGGACTGACTAGTGCTCGGATGCTTATTGCTCGAGCAGTTCGGTCCACCCTCTCATTTTCCTCGAGTCCAGAGTGCGCCGGGCACCAAATTACCACCTGGTGCAATTCTGTGAATTTTGTATGGGACGGTACCCGTCATGCACGAACAGCATGCTGCCTTAGAGTCCATCATGGCCAATGCAGATTGTTTCTTTTGCTTCTGCATCTCGAAAGGCCAGCGCTATGGCTGCTGCCTCCACGGTGCAGGTTAAAGGGTTCCGAATGGAAGTTGTTATCCCTGTGGACCAATTGAAGGCGACTATTTCGAATTTGTCTGTTGCCACTCTACATGCATCTGTGTAGTATACGTCTGGATTTCTTTCACATTTCTTTTGTAAAGCCTTTGATTGCGCTTTTCTTCTGCTTTGGTGGTGTTCCGTGCTCATATTCTTTGGGATTCGTGAAACTAGAATTTCCTCTCTTGTTTGTCTGGGTAGCAAAACTTTTTTTGCTCAGCCATACTGCGCTATCAGGGGATATCCTGCCTTTTGTAACAGAGCCTTTCCTTGTTTTGTAGAATTCAGATGTTCTCTCTGAGGCATGACTACATGCCGTGTCATGTTCTTCATATGTGTTGTGAATACCAAGAGCCTCCAGCTTTTTGGCACATGTGTTTTTGGGAGCCCTAGCTGCCCTGATGATGGAGCTCACTTTAGACATTTCAGCCTTATTTAGTTTTTGAAAGGGGAGGCTATAGGTCACCCTGCTAATAATTAATGCTCGCACAAGTCTGACTGCCTCCGCTTCTTTGAAGCCTCTTTTTTGTTTTGTGACTCTGTGGATCATTTGTGCCACATTCCTTGTTCTTTGTCTTAATGTTTCTAGCATGTGTGATGCCCTGCTGTTGTCTTAATTGGTACAAAAACTCAGAATACATTCAGGTATGTGGACACCAAGGGCAAGAAACAAGGAAGGAAATTGAGATTGGCTGGGTGGTCTCTTTTGATGCAGTGAAACGTAACTAAAGTCCTAGTATGCATTCACACGACATCTGCACATGAACACGTTACTAAAATACATCAAAGCCTGACCAAGCAAACAAATTCGCAGGCCTATTTGAATTTATTCCATTTGTCCTTTTCAGCACTGGTCAAACGTGCAATACATGACTATGAAAACACAGTTAGTGTCTGTATACAAAAAAAAAAGAAATTGTAGGCTGTAACTGCCTGAAACTGTGATTTCTAATGCACAAACCTTTGTGCATAGACAACTTGATACAAGGAAGTGCTGGTACAGATTTCCCAGTGAAAATGCATGCAGTTTGAAGCTTATTTCACAAAACTGACAAAATGAACGTAATTGTGTGCACACACTGCGTGCCTCCATTTAACACAGAAACAGGCTGGCTGTTCGCATTGTTCATGCTGCATAACAGTAATTTGCCGCCTTAAAAATAATGTTGCTGTGACGCAAATCGCTCCCAGTTGAAAAAGACAACAGGAGTTCCTGTCGCAACTACGGAAATTTCTGTTGTACGACAGAAGTTCCTGATGTTTCTGTAGTTGCGACAGACATTTCTGACATTATGACAGAAATTCTGATGTCCCAACAGAATCATCCTGTCGTGAAGACCAAGAGTTCTGAAGTCGCAACAGCAACTTACTATCGCAACAGCGATTCTGACGTCGCAACAGGAACTCTCTGTCGGGACTACACATTTTCGGTCGTGGCGTTAGAAATGTGCCACTTTCTGTCGCAGCGACATAATTTCTGACGCCGCGACAGAAGCGCTTTCAGTCGCGACGCTTTAAAATTGTATGTCAATTTCGCATCGGTGGTGTACCCTGTACTTTTCTCTTGCGCGGTATTCAATCGTGCTTCTCTGAAGCCGGCAATGCTGATAGCACAGACACCGGTATTAAAGTCGAAGTGGCCAATTGTTATAATTGTGCCGTGACGACGAAGCACCATAAATGCCCTACCGGCCTCCTCAAAATCGGCCGCTGATGAAAATCATATCATCTGCGGGAATGGCTGCGTATCCGTTTTGTGTTATTTGGTAAGATGTGGCACACAGGCCTGTGGACTTACATGTGCCGTTACACTGACACAGTTAACTTCCCAGAAATATTGCATAAGCTTTTACAAAGCGAAAAAGAAGTTTTGGGTTGTTCCACAAAGTTGCGTGAAAAGCTGTCTCGCTCGGGTCTCATTATTCTGGTACAGCGCTGCCGAGAGATGCCAGTATGCTGTCAGAATGAACAATCATCCACGAATGTTTATGTAGCTATCTTGCATTGAACACAGAATTATATGCGCGCTCAAAAGTGCAGAGCGAGAGACAACTGTCGAAATTAGCAGTAACAACCTAACAGTGTCCCCGGTCACCGTTGTCTATTTCTGTATTTCTTATTTAATATGGATATCCTAAGCAAAATCGATGTTCTAGCACTACACAATGTACCTGTCGATGGTAAGAACACTTTTACTTTTCTAGAGATGCGGCAGTTGACGCAGTGGAATGAAAGCGCCTGTTGACTCTTAAAAATGCAAATATAAACATAAACGCAAAGTGTTTGTATAGCTGAAATAGGCATGAAGGCGCATATTCGGCGTGGCGTAGTGGTAAGATGCTGGGCTCGGGATGCCTCAGTCCGGAGTTCGAATCCCTTGCAGGGAGATTTTTTTTTTCCTTTTCTTTTTTTTTTCTTTTTTCTACAAACAAATTTACATAGCCTTAAAGAGGTCTCTGTCAATTTTTAATTGAATATTGATCAAGAACTACAGGACGTCACACTACGGACAACAGAGCGACAGACTAAAATTTCCTGTTGTGTTTTTCAAGTGGGCTGTCACAACCTATATCGACACTTAAGGCGAAGTGGTTATCAAACACACCTGATGACGAAAACTCCAATACTCTTTGACCCGCCGTGGTTGTTATAAGCGTCCTTGGAGTTGTGCTTAGTATTAAGCACGAGGTCACAGGAACAGATCATGGTTCTGACACGTAAAACACGACAATTAAATTGAAAAAGAGAAAGAAAAAAGTTGAAACGTCTCTTTTTTGTGCGGCACTGGCTTCTTGAGTTTTATTGAGAGGACCGGTAAGTCTCAACACCGCGACATAAAAGGTGTGAGCACTATGCGCATAGCGCAATGCTTCCGCGCCGTACTCACCACCGCAGCTTGAAAAGGCCGCGTCAAACATGAGGCAACTGGGCAAAGGGTAATCCGAAACGCGCCGTTTCCAAAAGCAGTCGACACCGTACGCGGTCCGATTTTGTGAGGACTGTGGGTGAGGTTGCACTAGCCGCTGTCATATCGTGGCGCAGGAGGGAATACCCGAGCACGGCCGCGCGAACCACGAAAGTGTATTGTAGTACACAGATCACGTCAAAGCGATGACTACGCGGTGGCCGATCACCGCCGTGCTGCGCAGTGGGGCAGGTAGCTTTCTTGTGAGGTTCCACACTACACGAAACACTCTCCGATGGCCGCCAAAATTACCTCGTAAGCACGCATATAGACACACACGCAGAACTACGATGAGCAAAACAGGTGCCGTCACCGGCGCCGACGACAGTGGCGCTTTGCGAGCTTTGCCTTCCGTTTCACTTTTAGTTGATGGGAAGACGAACAGAAGCGAGGACATTCTGCGGCCTAAGCCGTCGAAGTTTTGCATGGTCTCGCTTCCGAAGACAGTTCGTCAGATGCCGACCGGGGGTTCTGGCAGCGCGACAGGACATTGTGGTCGACGAGACGAACAAAGCGTCTATTATATCGCCCTAAATAAGTTGGCTTGCACTCCGGAAATGTATAAATTTGCAGAAAGAAAAAAAAAAGAAGAAGAACCACTTGGACAATATATCTCTCCTTTCTCGTTTCCTTCTCACAGATGTGTAAAAGAAAAGAAAATAACGCATAAAATAAGAAACAGAACTCCGTTTACGCTAAAGGGAGGCCTGTATCTTCTAAACTCCCTCTTAAAAAGGATGTAGAATTGAGGTTCTGTCTCCTTCTTTCATCCGCATTTTGCGAGGGAGAGAAATGGAGGACGCTGAGCATTTCTACACCACTCTAAGGGAGCACGGTTTTCAGGCACGTAGTCTCAAGGGAGGTCACATCCCTTAAAATGCCTTTTTCGGCTCATTTCCGTTTACAGTGTAGGAAAGCACACGAAGGAGCAACCCTTGTTTCTGTACCTTTATCGCGGACCGACGCAGCCCAACACCTAAGCAAGGTAGCACACCGTATGACATTAGAGAAGTGGCACACACCTGAATTCACCCAAGAACGATTGCATTCCCTCGACCCCTCTATGCAACTGCGGCTGTTACCAGGGCTTCTGCGAAATGAAGAAACAATGCTGTGCCGCTTACGCTTGGGCGTCGCATTCACCAATGCATATACGGTTTTGATTGGAATGACTGATAGCGCCAACTGTAATGCCTGCGGTGCCGAGGAAACTATAGAACATCTACTGTGCCACTGCCCATCTTTTCAAAACGAAAGACATGACCTCTGCACAGCTCTCAATGAGCTAGATAGAACACCGTTCACCTTGAAGAAGATCTTGGGACCATGGCCTCGCATATCGCAGCTACAAAAGGCCACAAAAGCTCTGCTGCGATATTTGAAGGCTACTGGTTTGAGTCAGCGTTTGTGATCCGAACTGAGTGACCGAACGATATACCCAGTAGACTTTCTCTTCTTCTTTTAATCTTTCCGTCCCCTTTTCCCTTTCCCCAGTGTAGGGTAGCCAACCGGGCTCAGTCCTGGTTAACCTCCCTACCTTTCCTTTATCATTTGCTCTCTCTCTCTCTTGTGCTGTGTACAACCTGTTCTGTTTATTATTTTTTTTTTCTGACGGGAAGATTCACCGTATAGGTTCAGGCGTATTTTTTTTTTATTTTTTTGTAAACAGTGATAGAGCAAGGCTAAAGAAACCCCAACACACGGCCCTCACCGAGCTAGAAAGGACGGAAAGTCAAAAGGAACGAAAGTACAAGGACACACACATCACATTACTGTTCCAAATATACTGCATACACACGGCTTGGACAAACAACTTCGTCGAGAGTTTCACGGTGCGGAGGATAGGGGGGTCGAAACGGGGGGTCCGCGCGGCGTGGCGTTCTTCGCGAGGTAACCGGAGCTCGGTCCTCCTTTCCCATTTTGTGCCAGTTAAGGAAGGCGTAGGGAGTTAGCGAGAGGGAACGGGGGAGAAAGAAGGTGGAAAGGAGACGTTAGCAAAGACGACGAAAAGAAAAGAAAGAAAGGGTCGGTCGGTCTCCGCGCTCACCACCTGAGAGCTTTCTTCCCCCTGCGTTCTCCGACTTGGTACTTGTTTACCTTTTTTTTTGCCATTTTCTTTCTACTTGGCTTCCTTCGTTTCCCCGAGAAATTTCGGCGTTGCTTCTTTCTTTCTTTCTTTCTCAGCCTCGGAACTAGACGTACTACTCGAGCTCCTCTTGAAGCCGCGGCGCTACACGCGTAGGTGTCCCTCCACGTGCGTGCGGTGCTGCTGCGCCCGTTCTCCTCGAAGGTCCGCGCCACTTGTGTTCGAGTGGTTGCTCGCGAAAGAAGGTACACGACGACGACGGGATCGCCTCCACCCCGAGCGGGCTGCCGGACGGCCGGGCTCGAGTCGCGGCGACGACGAACCGACGGACGGGACGACCGTCATTCCGAGTGCGAGGCGACGGGTATACCCGCTGCTGCTACAGTTCCGGCGATCGAGGACGACGGCCATGCCCAGCATCGACGGAATCTCGCTCCCGCCGCCCGCGGAAGCTGGCTTCCCCCTGGAGCGTCGGAGGAGGCGCGCCCACGGGTGAGCGTTGTTGTGACCTTGATCGAGGTGATGGTGGACACGCGGTATATGCACTATGAAATCATTTGCGAGAAAGGGTTTTAATGCGTCCATAACTCACACCTTTAGGGTAAACGAGAAGAGAGGGGGTTAACCGAGGGTCCCGATTTTTAATAGTCATATCATAAGAAGCCAACAAACACTGACACCAAGGACAACATAGGGGATATTACTTGTGCTTAATAAATGAAATAAAGAAATGATAAATTAATGGAAATTAAAGTGGATGAATAAACAACTTGCCGCAGGTGGGAACCGAACCCACAACCTTCGCATCTCGCGTGCGATGCTCTACCAATTGAGCTACCGCGGCGCTGTTTCCCCATCCACTTTCTTGGGTCTTCGTGTGTCCTAGTAGAACCCTGGGAGTGTTAGCCAGCACCACCACTCACATACCTTGGCGGCGGACGTGGAACGTCTTTTTTGTCGCAGGCGTCACGAGAACGTGACAAATCACACCTTTAGGGTGTGATTTGTATAACTCAGACCCTAAGAGTGTGAGTTATGGGCACACTTACACCCTTTCTCACTTTTAAGCGTGCAAATTATTTTACAGTGTCGCTCAGGGTCCGTGGCATATAGAGCTGTGGAGCTCGAGGCCGCGGGTGCGATACCGACCGCATTCCGACATCGGAGGGGGGGGGGGGGATGCAAAAACGGTCGTGTACTAGTGCGTTGTGTGCACGTTTTAATGAAAACCGGGTGGGGAAAATTCAATTCGGAATCCTACGCTAATGCGTGCGAGTCATAATCACGTCGTGGTTTTGGCACGTATTGCACCCCAGTATTTTTTTTTTTAATTTTAATGACCATGGGGAGTCCTCAATGACGAGATGTGTACTCTCTGCGGAGGACAGGCCGAGAATCGGGCAGAAACGTGTAGGTCAAATTACGGCTATAATAAGGAGAGAAAAGAATGCTCAACGAATTATACCAAGAAGCAACCGCAGAACATGGTTGTGCGGCGAGACTAACTGTAACATAAATATAAAGATATTTTAAATAAAGAAAGACAAATTATCCTTTTAATAAAGTGAGAGAGAAAGAGGAATTGATTTGTAAGAGCAAAAAATAAAATAAGGCGAGGTTTGGTTAGATTGCCAGCAGAGGGGTAAAAGAACAGGGCAATAGGGAGAGGGGAGGGGAGGGGGAGAGGGGAATCGCAAGTTAGTTACTGAAAATCACAGTACGCCTAGCTAGAAGTGCGGCCTGTTTAAGGAATTATTCGGGAAAACAGAGCATGCAAGTGAAGTGAAATGAACAGCCTCCCCCCCCCCCAAAAAAAAAAAGAAAGAAAGAAAGAAAGCAAATGTGCAACAATTTGTTACATGCGTTACTTTTTGAGCCTCCCCACTGAAACAGTTGATATGCGCAACTTTAATTCTGAGGTGATCGCGGGTTCGAATCATGGGGCCGCATCTATTTGTATGTAATGTTTTATTTTCATTCGATTCGATTCATTGCTTTTTGTGGATCGTCAACGTCAATTCGACGATCCCGGTTATCGCGGAGCCGTGATATTGTTGCGCACCAGCTGTACGTGAAGGGCAAAAAAATAAATGTAGCTAAAATAATGAAAGGATTTGTTTACACAATGTGGAACCTTGTAGCGACGACTCCATTCCGTCGAAGGCTGAACGTAACAATATTCGTGTGTACCTAGGTTTCAGGCTCTTTCCGTAGCCCCAGTATTGCTTGGGAACAGTTAATCAATCGAAACATTTTTCTTTTTAACGACATTCAAAAAATTTAATGGCACAGCGTCGTAAGTTTACTTTTTCTACCATTTTCTTGATTAAACAAATCTTTGTTGAATCGGCGTAGAAGGTTTCAAGAAAGCAGATGTGACCGAGGTCTGTTTTTGTTTTGTATTAAATTTATTTTCACTGTGTTGCTTGCAAGTGGATTTGGGGCGAAGCCCGATCTTGCCTCGTTCTTGGAACGCTTTGGGGTAAGGTCAAATTTGGCTTCCAGTAAGAGTGAAAGGGCAAAGGAAAATATCGCGTGATGTTGCTGGTAACGAAACATTCATTTATTTTGTGCAACCACAATGAGAAGGAAAAATAAAAGACAGACAGAAAAAACATGGCCAGGAAATGGTGTCAGCTAGGACGGCCTATTGTAACACTTCCGGAAGTTCGGAAACTTCTGAAGCTGCCACTTTTGGCATTCCATTTGAGTTGCAATATACGCGAATAATATCATCAACGCGGCGAGGCGATCATGACCGGGCATGTCTGGTACATATACTGTGACTGTGATGGCAGCTCCTCCAATAGCTTCAGAGCTTGTCGATCGCCCCTTCAATATGGTCGGCAAGCTCTTCATTCCTCCGAGATTTTGAATTTCCTGCCTCGTCGATTGTTCTGTAATCAGAAAGCACAAAAATAAAAGAAGAAAGAGAGGAACAGCGCGGATAGTGAACAGTATATTGAGCCAGCGATAACGGCCTAATTTTATCCTGACTCCATGCAATCCAAAAAGGAGAAGCACATGTCGGTCATCAGGTCATATGGATTAAGGGAGAGAAAACGTTTGATTAGATAACTGCAGGTGTTACTGCGTGCAGCTACATGCTTCATGTGCTATATTGCTATTATAGCCCCTTCAGTCAGAGGGACTGCTGATAAATTTCTCAAAGATCGATACTCTTTATTCTAAATCGCTGAAGACTCCATTGAAAGAAAGTCGAGGTGGCACTACGATCCTTTCTGCATCTTCTAATGAGTGCTCTTAATTGTAGAGTAATTAAATATCAGTTATTGTATCGTCAACTGTGTTGCGTTTTTCATCCAACGGATTGAATCACTTTCTCGAACCATGCGCATGTGCACACGTTAATTATGAGTTGCAAGCGTTACGAGGAGGAGGCAACTATTTTTGTCCATTGTTGACTGAACAGGCCATTTCAAACATTCCGTCAAACATGGTATAATGCAACCGACGTTGTTGCCTTGTGTATAGCTTTACTCAACACATTGATGGGAAATGAAACTAGATCGAGTACGCGGCGGGTTCAATTTATCTGAAGTTTTCTCCTTGTCACAACACCCAGTGGTAGATGCCCAAATTGGCCTCAAAGAGGTTCATTGAAGAGCGACACATACCGGTAGGAACGTCCGGCCCACTTGGACTGTGCTATAATATATACCTTCGGGGTTTGAGAACAAATGAAGGACCGTGCAAGGAGCGATGGAACGAAAAATGGTAGGCGTAACGTTAAGAGACAGGAAGAGAGCGGTGTGGATCAGAGAGCAAACGGCGATAGCCGATATTTTAATCGACATTAAGGGAAAAAAGAATGCATCTGGGCAGGCCATGTAATGCGTAGGATGGATAACCGGTGTGGTGAGTGAGTGAGTGAGTGAAGTAACTTGATTTCGGTCCAGAGAAGACGCAGGGGAGACCCCACGCCACCCGGCTAGTCCCACGTAGGGGCCGCCAAGCCGAGCCTGACGGCCCGATTGCGGGCACTCTGGACGGCGAGGGTGTGGTCGACTATATATATATAGGTGCAGAATGGCTGCCAACAGAAGGGAAAAATAATCGTCCTGCATAAATTCAGTCCTGCATAATGCGTCACTTTCTTTCTCTCTCTCTCTTTTTGCACGCACGTAATGCGACTGCAGCGCCGCCCCATCTTCGTGTGGTCAAGTTCTTCTCTGTATGGTCAGGAATGAAATAAAGAGGGCGCGAGATGAGGAAAAATTCGTAGATCCAACGCACTCGTTGCAGCAGAGTTCCCTCTATAAACGTCCGTTAAAAAAAAAAAAAAAAAAAAAAAAAAAACCCTATGATTGCCGCTGCTGCCACCATGCAGCGTTCCGGCGTTGTTTCAGTGCGGTTAAAAGTCAGCGTAAAGGTAGGCGTAGCGCGCTGTATAGCGAGGACAAAAGCAGCGACATGACTCACTTACTGCCAAGTGTGCATCCTGTCACTATACTTCTTTTGTCCTCGTTTGCAACGGGCTACGTCTGTTGTCGTGGTTATGTATCACTGACGAGCTCAATATTACCACCTTGTAGTATCGTAACACTGCCTATATAAGCTGGCCGTAAGGGCGCGTTCACGCCGACGACTAACAGAGGTCGCGCTACCGACCGCGAGTGGGCGAGGTTCCTAGATTGTCTGATCTCTATAAGGATCCCTTACGTGTCGCATCAAAGGAGCGACTGACGGTGACCGGTGTTCATATCAGCTTGCGCTGCTGCAGCCTGTTGCCGCATTAAAATGTCTCGCGATTGCCTGCATGGTGCCGTTCAACGTCCTACTCGAGCGGCCATTTACAGGTACAATAACCGTAAGCGTATTCCCACGTCCCGCGCCTGCTGCTCTGGTGGTTGGTCCAGCAGCTCTCCGGAAATCTGCCGGATCGACTGCAACTGGACGACTGCAGACGACCGTCTGCAAGTCGCGGAGCTGAAAATTCGTGCAGCGAGCGACGGATCCGAAACCGTCGCTTAGCGACGGTCTCGCGACGTATGCGATTTGCGTCCCGCGTCAATCCGCCTTCAACAGGTGGGCTGTCGCTTTTCAACTGCAGTCGCCTCCTTTACCATTGCACATATGTATACTGCCGCGATGTCGATGCAACGCTCTCTCTCTCCCGTTGTCTAACCGTTGTGCCTCCCGCGGGGCATTCAGACCGTCCTTTCCGCGTGCGGTTTTTTTCGCTCGCGTGCGGCCATGCGAGCGCGTTCGGGTTGGCACGTGCCGTTGGTCGTCGGCACGCTTTCGCGCAAGCGCCTCAACGAGTGGCCCGCGCGGCGCGGCCGTTGAGAACACACACCGCGCGTTATTGAGGCTTCCAGCTGAGCCGTCGTATTCTTCGACGGAACGGGCGCGTGCGGGCGTCTCCGGTTACGCGAAAGCTTATTGCGTTCAACCGCGACGACGTATACGACGGCGAGACACGTGCGACGGTCGGTTGCGGTTTCCGCCGCTTCTTTTATCTCTGTTGCGAACACCCCCCGCCCCCCTCCCGCATCCGGTTTCTTTCATTTTCATTTCAGTCTTTCTTTTTATGATCATACCCTCAGTGCATGAATCTGTTCTCTCTCTTTCTCTCTCTCTCTCTCTCTTAGATGAGGTGGTGACACGACGCCACCTGTAAGCGTTTTGGACATGATCCGGGTATATACTGTGTATACTCAAGCAAGGCCATAGCCTCGCTTCCGGGCGTGGCCCATTAATATCGCTTGAGTTTTTCTTTTTTCGGTGCTTTTTCGGTGCTTTTTTCGGTGTTTAATAACTACGTGTTCTCAATAAAACGAAGTTAAGATGACACAATCCGAAAGAAAGTTTTCGCCAGAACCGACCTCACGATGATTGTAGATCGACGTCAGTGCGAGACAGCAGTCAAGCAATATGCACCGACGCACATACCGCAATGCTTAAGACGCACCTTTAGTTTACGATCTGCAAAATGAGAGAGGTAGGCTAACAATACTAGTCGGCTCATTACACTACGCCCACCGCACCACGACAGAGCGCAAGGTCTACATCTTCGTATACACATCACAAAGAAAAGCTCATAAACGTGGCCTCCCTGCCGCGGCAACAGTTTTTATCCCATCTGGCATGCACTGTATAGAATCGCACGACGTTCAGTGTATCCATTGCAACTTCGAATGAACTGCGGCGCGATTGCATACATAAGAGTCTTTCTCAAGCGTGAAACGTATAATTTTCGTTGTCAGCTATACTAGGAGACAGCGCGTGTTCTCACTCTTATGTAAGTCGGCGAGCACGGCGTTTTGACATCAGTGTGCACCAGTATATATATATATATATATATATATATATATATATATATATATATATATATATATATATATATATAGTGTGCTCGCAGCAAGTCGACAGATACTTGTCAGTTTCGCCTAAGGGGGAGCATTGAAACCGACAGCAAAGTCTATCGTCGTTACACTCGAGCTTCTCGGACGCTGTTCTATAACACTATAAGCGGAGGCGACATGGCGGGATGCAACGGCTGCAGAGCAGCATGGAATAAGCGACCTGTATATCGTGGCGTGTCACAACGTGGGAGCGATCTGGAACACGCCGGTAGCGGTGATATCGCGGCGTCGCATATCTGGTATACGCACGAGATAAGATTGCAATAATTTTAGAAAAATTGCCGCAAATAATGCAGGTCGAAAAAATTCTCCACTTCGTTTCTTTCTTCTTTTTTTTTGGGGGGGGGGGGGATTTGCCACGGCAGTGGAGGGGTTGATGCCCGTTCCGCTGAAGACCAGTGTACGCATGCGCCACTGGCTGTGTTCACGGTGAGCCCACAGCCGCCTATAGCGGGAACTATACGCAGTTAAAACTCGATCTAACGAAACCCGAGTCTACGAAGTTCCCCATCTAACGAAATTTCCATTCCCAGGTGGATATGCCCATAGGGTTCAATGTTATCATCGACCCGAACTAACGAAACAAACTTGGCCGAACTCGGTTTAACGAAGTGTTTTTCCTGAAATAGATGAGTAAAGAGAAGCGGTGATTTCTTTCTAATTTTGACACAGAAGGGTTCTTCGAGTGCGCGCTCTACAGCTATAGGGCGTATTTAGGCGCCATGGTCGCATCTCTATAGCTTTATTTTGACGAGGCTGCGCGCCGCGCTGATTTACGGAACAGCCGACTCAACACCACCTCGGTAGGGGCGAGCGGCGGTGGTTGCTTTCGTTATTTCATGGTTTATGCGAAAGATATCTGGATTAGAGGCAAATACAATGCCGTGGTAGCTTTTGCGAGTCGCGACGTTAGTTTTAGATTTCGAAGGACCGAAAATTTTTGTTCTCGATTTTACGAACTTCGCGATTTAGCGAAATAATTCGAGCGTGGTCGATCGTCATTTCGTTAAATCGAGTTTCAACTGTAATCTGTGCGCGCACATCGTTCGGGCCATAAGCGGATGCCAGGACGCTGCCCCTCCGTGACTTCCGCAGAGACGCTGAGAAAGAAGTCGCAGAGCTGCGGGCGTATTCTGCGATGATCCACTTCAGCGATACAATCGCAAGCTTGGCCGTGCTTTGGCCATCAGGCGCGCGCTGATTGATATGGTTGAGCAAAATTGAATGAATTGATTGTCATGGTTGGACAGTATACGTCATCCGATTTCGATCGACCAGCCAATCAGCGCTCCTGACGGCCAAGGCGATAGCGTCACCCACGTGGATCGTCGCAGAATACGTCCCCTGATTGAGCGAAGCGAAACGCGGCGCGTGCACTTTGGCTCCGTCGCTTTTGCAGCCAAACGCTCCGTGCATCCCTGTATGGATCTCTCCACGCGCCGGACAGCGCATGCGCGTCGACACCGTGACGTCACGATGGCGGACGGCACAAACGCGCCTCGAGTGCCAGAACTTACTTCAGTAAAGATGAGTCATCCAACCTTTTAGTGTAGAAAACATTTCAATAGCGCAGTTCCCAGTATATTTTTTTTTACCTATGTAATTCGGAGACGATGGCTTAAAGGATACGAAGGAGGCCTAAAGAATTTTTATCGCCTAGATTTTTATGTTATGGTTGCCCCCGATGATAATTAGATGTGCATACTAACTTTGCTGACTAACCAGAAGAACAATGGATCGAGGATTTTCAACATAGCGTATGCTAGCAATGTGCCATGATGTAGCGTTCTCCAGTAGCAGTTCAAGTTGGTTGCGTGCTTGTGTTAACGGGCGTGCGCTTAAATTGCGGACTGCAAGTATTAAGCGCACCTGCATTATACTCTCTGCCCGTGACATACTATCGCCACGTACAACAGGTGCGTCCTAATGTATATAGACGTTCTCGAATACCGTGTTGTAGATACAATGTCAGCCTTACTGCTTCCTCTAGTTTGGGGAAACTAGAGGAAGTATGCGCGCCCCGCATGTTCCAATAATGTGCCGTGGGGTGCGATAACGGCGTCATTTCTGGCTCACCTACGCGACTTCATGTGGCGTCTATAGGTAGGCAAGTTGTCCCAACGCGTGACAAACTAGAGCCGTGGCATAGTCCCATCTTCGCTGGGTCCCAATTGCCTCCTTCAAGAATCCAACAAGCATGTGCTCCTGCAATGCGTGGCCTTGGAATTAACCGCTTTATTACATCTAGTCGCTGCTCACGTGGCCGCTTCGCGCGACTTTTCATTGCTGCGGGGGCCTTTTGTCTATGGCGTAACCGGTGCGAGGCAGTTGCCGCGGGACGTTGTCGCCGCGCTCTGTTTCCACTTCTGGAGAGGCTCTATACTCTGAGCTACTGTCATTTCTGTGAGAGGAGTTGTTCTTCCTTGGAAAAGAGGAGTTCCTTCGACAGTGGTCATGCCGTTTCCTGTCGGTGGCTGCGTGATGGACGCGTGTTGCTTAATTTTCGACCAACCTGGTTCTTGTAGCCAGGCCATCACAAGCTTTCATTGAATGTGCACAGGATGTAGGTGCCCGCGATTTCTGTGTCTGCGTGCTCTCGTATACAAGATCACTTTTGTATATGCACATCTCATAGCATCACTACAAAATTGTGTAAAGTGTCTCTGTCACATCGTCATTGTGCGTAACCATTGGGTACACTGCATACATAGTGAACATCATTTCATATATGTGGCATTTAGTTTATGTGTAACTGCGCGTTTCCGTGGGTATATATGCGGTTATATGTTAGTGAGTGAGGACTCGGACACTATGAAAACTTTCCGTGTGTACATGCAATGCTTCGTACTTTCCACATGTTATCATCACGGGTGGAATTTATTTATTTATTTATTTATTTATTTATTTATTTATTTATTTATTTATTATACCTCAAATGCCCCAGAGATGGGGTATTACATGAGGGATGGGCTTAGTTTAACAAAACGGTGATTCGAGAGCAGCCTTGAAGTGATGAGCGTCGGAGTGGTGCGTGACGTCGGCAGACAGACCGTTCCAGTCCCTTGCGGTTTTCACAAAAAATGATCGTAGATGGGAGGTATAGTCTGCGCCGGGGGAGGATACACGGCTTTTCTGTGGTTAATGCGGTTGCACTGACGATGAGCTGCTAATATAGCTGAAATCTGGAGTGGTGAATGATAGAATTTGTGAAAAAGACACAGTCTAGAAATAAGTCGTCGTGATTTTAGATTAGTAAGACCGGCACGGGTTTTTAGTTCAGACACGCTTGCATGATAAGAGTATTCAGAGTAGATAAACCGGGCTGCACGGTTTTGAACTGATTCCAGTGTATTAGGTTATGTTGATGAGGATCCCAGACAGAGCATGCATATTCTAACTTAGGACCGGACATATGTAACATAAGCTAGTAATTTTACTGATGGGGGAGCAAGTCTTGGGTTCCGGCGGAAGAAACCGAGGGTTGGATTCGCGGCATTGGCTCAGTTAATGACATGATGTGACCAAATTAGGGTAGTTGAAAAGGTTATGCCGAGGTATTTATATGAGTCAACGGATGAGATTTCGGAGCCGTATATAGTGTATTTCCCTGATTGGTGATGCTGTCTGCGATGGAAAGAAACTAGTGAGGTTTTTTTAGCATTTAAAGACATCAACCATTCGTTACACCATAATTCAATGCGTTTTAGGTCATTTTGAAGCAAATCCATGTCTTAAGTGTTAGTTATGGGTCGATAAACTACACAATCGTCTGCGAACAATAGAATATTAGAAGAGATCTCAGTAGGAAGGTCATTAATGTAAATTAGAAAGAATAGTGGTCCGAGAACTGTGCCTTGTGGTACGCCCGAAAGGACAGAAGATCGTTTAGATGACTGCGTGTTAGCAAATGCAAACTGCTGTCGGTTAGTGAGAAAGCTACGTATCCAGTCTAGTACAAATGGATTAATCTTGAGGCGGGAAAGTTTTAGGAGTAGCCGTTGGTGTGGAACTTCGCGAAATGCCTTTTCAAAGTCTAAGAAAATCGCATCTACAGGTACGTTCAAGTCGAGGTTAGGACTTAGATCATGAAGAAATAAAGCTAGCTGGGTGTCACATGAAATACCCTTACGGAAGCCATGTTGAGCAGGATGAAATAGGTTATTGGATACCAAAAAGTTTATGAGCTGAGAGTAAATAACATGCTCCATTAGTTTGCAACAAACACTGGTGAGTGAAATGGGACGATAACTATAGAGCACAACGATAGAGGATCTTTTTTTTTTTCTTTGGGGGGGGGGGGGGGGGGGGGACTGGAACAATCTTGCCTACTCTCCAGTCTTCCGGCAGCCCTCCGTGATTGTGATTCAGTGTTCGTATCACCTCTTGTTGAAATAACCTTTTTCTAAACAAAGTTTTGTTTTATCGAGGGCAGAGAGAACATCCTGCCGGAATGCGGCGTGGCAGTACTAAGGCTCGCGCAGCAGTTTCTGCGATGCCCTTGAGCGGAGGTTCACGCTCAATTACCACAGGCCATGGCCTGGGGCATTATGGCAACGCCCAGGGTGTTCCCGTTGAAAACGTGTAAATGCGACGCGTATAGCCGTCATTTAATTCATGATGTACATCATTCGCAAGGTATGCGTAGAAATGCAGATGTGCGGATGGCCCTGCGAGACGTCAACCCACAGATGTCAGGAGGATGTGGCGATGCTATAGAAGTCTGTTGTTGACGTAAGCATAGCGTTGTCAGGAGAGGTCGTATCTATGATGCGGGGTGTCCCAACTATAATGCACCAAGATTTAAGAATATGCAAATGCAACGTACTGCTGGGCAGAACCGGTTTTGACCAGCTATACGTGGCATTTGCATATTTTTTAAACCTTGGTGCATGATAGTTGGGACACGCTGTATATACAACCTCTCCTGACAATGCTATGCTCACGTCGTGAAAGAAGCTCGCGAATACGCTCAAAGTGCCTCAGGCGGCCATTCGCGCGGCAATTTTGCGCGTATTCGATGGCTTCTTTCGCGCTCGGAAAAGAACACTTTTATGTAGTGCGTAGTGAGCAAGAGAAAGCTTTATCGGGAGTTTTTCATGTTGCTCTACAATTTTCTGGTTTAAACTTTTCATTTAATTATAATATTTTAGAAGTTGATTAATTTATTAAGACAAATTATGTGATTAGGCGCACTGCGAGAATCTAATCTGAGAATCTCCTATAGGTGACGGCAAACAACATTGCCTTGGTTCTTTCTGTCTAGCTACGTGGCATTTGTGTATATTAAAATCTTGGTGCATGATAGCTGGGACGCCATGTATATATACTATATGAGAAGTGCGACAGGTGTAAATATATTTAAGCCTTCTACACGTCTTGTGTCACTGTGGCACATACCATTCCGGGCGAGTGGCCAAAACTGGGTCCAAGTGGTCCAATTATGGGGTATAGACAAAATCTAAGAAATAGGTAAAAACAATTAAAGGAACCATTTGAAAAATTAATCGCGCCCTATATATATATTCCGTGAAGTATATATATAGTCGGTGCGCTTTTAGACCTGAACTTATATACGATATAGGAGCCGACATTATACAATAGCTTTGCAGCAATGCAAGTGTACGTGAGTTCGCGGAGACATGAATGAAATTATGCAAAGGAAGGAGAAAGGCTGGCTCATAAAGTGAAGGTGTGAAGTTATAGAAAACAACGGATAGAGGTTTTCATTTATCTTTTTTCATAAGTTCTACGGAATTGGTGAGGGGTGCCATATACGCGAAAACCACATAAAATTACTTGAAAATTCACATTTGGAACGTTTCGGCAGCCTTGTCGAACACTTAACGACATGTAGACACGCGTTCATAACGTAATGGCAAACAGTGCAGCTGCACAAGGCGCCTATATATACATGCAGTTGCAATCAGTGACGGCTTCTACATACTCATAGGAGATTTAGGCAGCACTAAACCGGTGTTTCCCACAATATATTTAGTGTGAACTTCTTACGCAATCTCCTCATGTGTGTTAAATTAAAATTAAATTATGGGGTTTTACGTGCCAAAACCACTTTCTGATTATGAGGCACGCCGTAGTGGAGGACTCCGGAAATTTCGACCACCTGGGGTTCTTTAACGTGCACCTAAATCTAAGTGCACGGGTGTTTTCGCATTTCGCCCCCATCGAAATGCGGCCGCCGTGGCCGGGATTCGATCCCGCGACCTCGTGCTCAGCAGCCCAACAACATAGCCACTGAGCAACCACGGCGGGTATGTGTGTTGTATACTGTATATAGCAACCGATTTCTCGCGCGATCACGAACGGCTACTATTTCCGTATATTTCTGGACGTTATTAGGACGTGTTCTCGAACGGGAAGGGGGGGGGGGAGATAAGTAGAAGGCAGGGAGGTTAACCAGAATAACGTCCGGTTGGCTACCCTACACCCGGGAATGGGAAAGAGGGAAAACAAGGATAGCAGGGAGAGAGAGGAGGGAAGGAACGCACATTCGAGGTATATATTCTCAAGTGGCATATATATGTTTCCGACGCGTGCAGCTCAATGCTTCTTGCCGATGGTGATGCGTGAAATGACAAAATAGTGCCGGAGACGTACATGTCCAGGTTAGGTCACCGTCAACGTCGGAGAAGCTTGTTTACACTTTGGATTATGTATCATGCTAGTTCCACTCTAATGCAATACGCCAGGTCATGGTAAGAGGCCTGTCGCCACGTCTTGCGAGTCCTATATTTTCGTCCACATCTGGTTGCTGTCGTCGACTGCGCCAGATTCTACAAAATTTTACTCTCACTATGTTTATTATTCTTACTACTCTTACTACATTTAATAATACGAGTAGGAAGTCATTGTGGCTTTCCATATTCTCCTTCTTGTCTTCTTGTCATCCTCCGTCTTCTTCGCGTCAGGTGACCAACGAGGATCACTGTATATACGCGTTAGGTGTTTCCAGACCTATTTACGACCTGGGTCCTGAAAGTGTATCTTAAAGTGGTATATCTGACGTATTCCCAAGTCGTATTTCCGACGTGTGCCCAAGCGGTCATTCCGACGTATTGCCGAACAGTACTTCCGAGCATTTCTCGAACGCCATGGATGAGATATACGGGTCTATTTTACACCGCTCAGTGGCGGGGCTGTGGTCCCTGTCGCAATGCAATAGCGCATGCGCAAAGGTAAAGATTTCGGTAATTGTAATAGCGTCGCTATAGTACCGGACAGCGTGGGGAAATGAGGCGACATCTGGTGACGGCACGCCGAAAATACGTGAAAAATGCGTCGAAGAAAAAAAAAAAACGGTATTTCAGATTTTTTTCGTTCTGAGCATTTAACACTTATCTGCACTGTGCTAGGATTACTAATGGAATGCTGATATGTGTGGACTGTAATTACAGCAATGCATTTAACGGCGTATTTTGAAGACGTGTTTCTCGAAACTAGTTGGTAGTACGTCAGCCCAGAATTTCCTCTAAATGAATTTTTTTTTTTACTGCCTTGGTTGAATTACGCAATCAGAACATGTGGGCTAATGCAAGTGATTAGAAAATTAATTATGTGACCTTTTGTTATGATAGTTAACATCACTATGTATGCACTTTCGCGCTTTGTCTTGCAAGTATAGTCTCTGCCTCTCCATGTAACTCAGATGATGACAGAGAAATTCCATATCTATAAGACAGGAGATATTTACTATGCATGTTTCTATTAGACAATAATAAAAAGAAATTTGATAGCACTTAAGCTTCGCCTTTAAGAGTGGAACGCGATAGCATTCAATAACCCCTCACTGCTTCTGCCACTTCCCGGCAACTGCAGCTTATGTAACCGCGTAATGTTTACCGGGTAACACTGGTAGCGAACGCTATATATGCACGAAGGCGAGCTTAATTTGTGATACAAACGCGGCCTCTTGCTTGGGCCGATCCCGGACGTTGTGCAATACCGCGCCAGAAATATTACATATTTCCAGGCTTCTTTTATTGCCTCGCACTTTTAATATTTCAGTCTGAGAAGATTTAACATAAAAGGCATGCGCTGTCGATGTTTTGTTTCATGACATTTGTCTGTGGGCGGTCATTATCACAACTCCGAATATTAACTTTGTCAGGAATATAAGCCACGCGGTATAAGCAACTTGAGTTATACAATGGTGTGGCAATATGTAACCCGCATATACCGCATGTCATATGTCAAGGCGTGGCATATACATGTACCTAAGTATGTACGGTTATTTTTCGCTCACGGGGACGCTGGCGCCGAAGGCCGACACCGGATTTTCTGCGACACGGCCCTTAACGCTTTCGCGTTATAGTAACAGTGGTAAATACTTTTGTATTTCACTGCGAGTACGAACTATGAATTGTCGTTCAAAAGCTGCGTGCTTCTGTCGGTACATATGCTGCTGCGATCCCGTTCAGTTGTCCTTTCTGGCCCGCTAAACTTAGCGGCCTATTTTGCGGGCCGAACAGGCCGGAACCTTCAAGCATTCCTTTAGCTTCCTGCAAACATTACTCGAGGAATTTCTCACGCTCCTCCTCGTGCTGCAAGTATATACGCAGGAAGGTTCACACCGCATGATAATGTATTGGTCTGACTGAACTCCGTCCTCCTGGCTTGCAAGCATGCTTTGTAACTTTGCAGATCGATAATGTTCAACAAAATGATACCTCTTAAGCACAACAATTCACAATGATTATAAATGCGAGCAGGAACTCTTTGCCTTCGTGCGTGTACAGTGAACTCTGATTGCTTTGAAACTTACAAAGGGGATGACATAATAAAAGAATGCATGATTAAACCATCGAAGATGATTAATTTGTAAGTAAGCAAATAGCCGGTTTCACCACTTTCATTTGCTGTGTAGACGACGTCGCCTTTCTTCTGCTTTCTGTGCACAGCGCAGCGTTGACGCTCTTTCTCGAGTTGTCGTCGAAGTACTCATCAGCATTGTTCGGCCTGCCTGGTGGACCTGCCTTCGACGAGCGTTCAACGAACTAATTTGCTGGAGAAAATAACTGGCGAGGAGCAGTGGGAGGCTGCGCGCAGCTCCAGACCCGACCTTCAGGAGGCCAACCTGCATGCGGTGGGCAGAGAAAGTATATACATAGTATTCACGTGACGTCACATCCGTTGCTGTCGTCTGCTTCCGCTACCTTCCGCCACCTTGGGGAACCTTATCAACAGGCGTCGCATAGGCCTATTGGTTCCTCAAGATGGCGCCGCCGTAAACCAGAAGTCGCGAAGTATCCTTGAATGACGTACGTGCATACTATGTATAGCGGAGGCCTACCTCAAGTATAGTCTCTCCCCTCGTCTACCTTCTTCCCCTTAAAGAGGGATATATAATGTTTTTCATTCATTCATTCATTCATTCATTCATTCATTCATTCATTCATTCATTCATTCATTCTCTTCGTCACTTTCTGCGTTGCGCCGAACGCCAGAAGGCACACATCGTTGCACATCACTCGGCGCTAAAGCATGGGTCCATCGCGCGTCCAGTGGGCAGCATTTCGAGTGTTCTCGTCGTGTGAGAAATGCAAAAGACGGCCGTGTATACATGCATGGGGTGAATGTTAAACAACTCCTGCAGCGCGAAGAGCAATGTGGGAACTCTGTCATGATCAGCGGCATCGGAACCAGCTGTGAAAGAAGACGACGACGAACGCGCGAGCAGTGGCACGAGCGCATCTTTGGGACCACGTGGCGTGTGCAATCAGGCACGCACTAGGCACATGTCTTTATAGTAAGCCAGAACCGTGGAGCAGCCGTGGCTTCGGATCGGAACGTCATCAGCGCAACTTAACAGTTCGGTATTGCAACCGCGCTTCTCCGTTTCACGATGCTTTCAAGGTCGTTCTCGCAATTATACCAAACGCACCGGCGCACGCCCACTCAACACAACATCGTAACTATACGAAATGGTTACGCATCATTCAGATAACTCCCTGACGAGATTCTACGTAATTTTTTTCTTGATTAGGAATTTTATATACGGACGGTCGAGGCGCATTCACATCATCGACGCCGTCGTCAATTGTCGTGCGGTCCCGATGAGGCGATGAGGGTCTCCATGCAGAGACGCGGAGTGTGTTTGGCTGAACAAACAAAACAAAACAAAAATAAGTGGACACACACACACACACACACACACACACACACACACACACACACACACACACACACACACACACACACGCACGCGCACGCGCGCACGCGCACGCGCACACGCGCACGCACGCACGCACCAAGAATTTTTAAGAAAAAAATGTGGTTAGCCGCAGCTGAACGAAACCAACGGCATATGGTTTGCCGTCATGTGGCGCTCCTTGGCGTATTTTTCATATTCCACTTAATTAGGCGATTAACTAAGATGAATCATGCAAAATCTTAAGTATTCACTTTAGAGCCGAGTGCGTTTCGTGGCGTTGTAGAGGGCCGGGGTTCAGGAACTACCGATCCATTTTTTTTTTTTTTTTGTGGCAACGTACATGTGATTTTCTTTCGGCGTTCGAAGAAAGCGCGCGAAATATGAAGTAAAACCACGTGACTGCGCTCGCGCGCTATCGCATTGCAGCGCTCTCCATCAAGCTTCGAGCCTATTGCTTATCAGGGAAGACGGCGCATCATTTCCGTGTGCCACCATCTATCGTGCCACCGCCAAAGATGCTGACTCACTGTGAGGCCGATGCACAGCCGCGGCCGCTCCCTTCGCCGTGGTCCACGGGCACGGTTCCCTCGCGCAAACCGCTGTTTATAGGCGCAGTCACGTGGTTTTATTTGATATTTCGCAGGCTTTCTTTAAATGCCTAATAAAATGGGCACGCATCACGTACGTTGCCACAAAAAAATGAATCACCCGCCGTGGTTGCTCAGCAGTTGCTATGGTGTTGGGCTGCTGAGCACGAGGTCGCGGGATCGAAATCCCGGCCTCGGCGGCCGCGTTTCGATGGGGGCAATATGCGAAAACACCCGTGTGCTTAGATTTAGGTGCACGTTAAAGAACCCCAGGTGGTCGAAATTTCCGGAGTCCTCCATTACGGCGTGCCTCATAATCAGAAAGCGGTTTTGGCACGAAAAACCCCATAATTTAATTTTTTTTAAAATGAGTCAGCTGTTTCTGACTCCCCTGTATACAACGCAACGAAACTCACTGGCCGCTAAAGTGAATATTAAAAATGTTGGTAATTCATGTTGGTTAATTAACTAATTAAGCGGAATATAAGGAGACTCTAAACTGCGCCACATGACGGCAAACAATATGCCGTTGGTTTCATTCAGGTACGGCTAACCACTTTTTTTTTTTTTAAATCCTGGGTTCAAGTTACGTGAAACACCCTGTATATATACCAGGTGTTTTAATCAACACTCTGTCCGAAACTTTATTTTAATTGCCTCGTGCAGATAGCACAATTCTAGGTCCATGAGATGGTCTACTCGAAGAGGCGGGCATTGCTTGCGGGAAAAAAGAAATTGAAATGCATAATTGATCGACTATTTAACCGAAATTCACGATTAAGTTCGGAACTATAATTACCTTATGGCACGTATTGCAGTTTACAAATTCTAGCCGGGGAGTTCGCACGGCGAATCTACACTTGGACCGAGTTCTCGGGATGGTATACACCAGTTTGCAGTTCTGAGGGTGACGCGTCATGTTTGCCGCTCAGTGGACGCGATGCCTTACATCTTGCATGGTGTGAACCCGCACTATCTCAGCTATATTCGAACTTTACAACGAAGTTTTGATACAGGTGCGCGAGAGTTGGTTGACGTCTACTTCATGAAAAGGACAGGTGATTCATTTATAAGTGAACATTCTATTGTAATACACAGTAAAAAAAATATATGTATACAACTTCCTGCGATATCGCTTTGATTGTGCTTGTTGCGCATGCGCTGTACACATGCATATATGTAATGGGCGTTCTTCTGGAAGCAGATCAGTCGGAAGCGTGCGTGCGCTTGCCGATGTTGCTCCCTGTCCTGCGGCTCGTCTTTTGCTGCGCCCAAATTGTGGCAATTAATCGTACGCCAACTATACATAGCCCAGCAACGTGTTTCATTGAATTAGCTGGAGGTATACACGGCTTTCGTGATGCCAAGGAAAAACAACACGACGGAATCTTTGTTCTTCGTCATCTGTGCATACACATGCCACGCCTGAATTGGTCGACTAGATAGATGCTTTAAGATTCACAGGTGTTCCATGCGCGCGTTCTTCGGATATACAGTGCTGGCCACTCTTGGTCCGTTGCTTTTCTCTCATCTGTGCATCTGTTTGCGCTTCCTGCACTAACGCGCACTGAAGTTGCTGCGTCCTGTGAGTATACAGACCGGTTTCTTACTATTTTCTTTATATAGTGTTGTTCTTTCGGTTTTCATTTTATGTACAATCCAATTCGCTGTTAATTCCTCGTGGGCCTCGTCGCAGTTAGGGCACATTATACGGCGCTTTCGGCACAATTAGGTCCTTCTTGCATCACCGCCGCACCGAGGACATGCTGTCTATAAACAGCATTCAAGTGCCCCAATTTTTGACATTTGTGGCATTGTAACGGCCGAGGAATGTGTGAACGAACAGGATGCCATGTATCATATACTTTCACATGCATGATAATTTGTCCCCTTCGAAAAAGAGCTTCACGCGTTTCGATCGACCAAACCGGTGGATGTCTGTGATGCGGAGAGTTGATTACGATAGCGTTCGACGGTCATTGTTATTTATTGTTCGTGTTCACATCAGATATAATAACTCCATGGGGTTGTTCTGTTGCCGGAATTCGCGATAAACAATCGCACATGGTATATTTTCTATATAGTGTGGACACATTATTGAGAGTTTCTAGAATTGTTTGCGTGGAAACACCAACAGTTAGTATGTTCCTCCTTGGGTTGATCGGGGCCTCTCTGACTCTCCCAGAGGATATTCGTTGAAGACAGGCTGTTTGCCTATTGATATTGTTGAGAATGCCCATATAGCCTCAACTGGCACAACGTATACGTGGTGCGTACTTTTGCTGGGTGAGTTGCTCAGCTGCAGACTCACCCGTACACGAAGTTCCGAGGAACTTCCTCTTCAACCGTCGATTCTCTTACTGACTGGAACAGCTAGATCACCATAGAAGCCATCCGGATCGAACAAATTTGCGATCGGTAATGTCTGCGTAGAAGCCTTCTATATATCTGGATGTGGCTCGGCCGCGATCGAAATTGCTTGGGCAGCATAAATCGACACGGTCTATAGGATGATTTTTGTTCGTTCACGTAGTTCATTCTTCCCGCAGTTCACCCTAATCTAATACAATATGCGACGTAGAGCGCTGCTTACGTGTCTTGTGCTGTTTTTATCACGTAAACGCGAACTTGACCACATTTGTCCCGTCGCTTGTGGAGAAACAGTGCGGCAAGACGAAAACTGTCAGAAATAATACAACGCAAGCGCTGTCTTCTTTCGTACTGTAGAAGCGTAATGTACCAATAACTCTTACAACTTAAGTTTATTTTTAGGGGAAACATTTAAGGAGAGGTTAGCTCCTATATAGGTGACGTCGGCTACTGCAGCGCATGATTGTGTGCGAAACAATGGTCATAACAGAAACAGCGGTAAGAAAAAGAAATACAGGGGCGTCATTTGTAAAGTTTACGCATACAGAAAATATAAATGTTCGCAAAACAAATGTTCTTTGCCAAGCACAAATGAGGGGTCCTTCCGGAGTGCCCCACGCATGCACAAGACAACCCCTTGTGATTATTCATTTAGTGTCTCTTTAACCCTATAGTCTCGGCTCTGGGCCACGATTGCGTAACGCGATGCCTTTTCCGATGCTATTCCTTTTCGTGCTTCGTCAGTGGCCAGAGCGACGGTTCCACCCGCTCTATCGATGGCATCATCGAGACGGTCGTGAACGACATGGATGATAAGAGTGGCGGGGAATCGATCGGAAGGCATCGCTACAAAATCGCACACCCGATCTCTGATATTCGGGCACTCGGTTTCTATTAATCGTCGAAAAAAAAAAAAACGCGTGTATACGCTGCATGGTGCCTTGCGCACATCGTACATTATGCCGCGACTACACTCCCTCTTCGCGGAGATGAGATTCCCACCGCGGACTCCAGTCGAGGAGCGCGACCAATGGGGAGAGAAACCGAGAGAGAGAGAGAGGGTCCCGAGTAGCGAAGCCGGCTTCGTTTTCGAAGGGGGGCCGGCCCTCGACGGTCCGGCCCAGCACTCCCGCGTCATTGTGATGCCGACAGTGCGTGCATGTGGTTAGTCGAGTGCGGACGCTGCTGCATGCATATGCAGCAGCGGACCCTTGCCACAGATGGCGCGGCGGACGGAGTGGACGCACGATGTGGGCTGTCGCTCCCACGGCTTGTTGCAGCCTTCGCGTGGGTCTCCGTTGTGTATCCGCACACTGTACGTGTGCTGGCGGGGTCCTTACTCGTATACGAATACGGAGGATTAATCCCGAGTGTGACGGATACGCTGGAAAGCTGTACTTGCCTGTCAGCCGCGGTGGCTCGACCTCCTCGGCGTCTCGCCAATAGGGGATTAGCGCGTCTCCTTCTCACCACCGTGTGCGTAAATGTGCGCGTTCTTTTCTTGTGTTTGTTACACGTTCGGGGAAACCGGAAATCTGTTCGACGCGAAACAGCTATTCGGAGAATACCCGGCGACAGCATCTCGCTCCCTATTTGCGGTTTCACCGCTTTCTGGCCGAGAGTCTTGAATTTCTGGGTGGAACAAGCTGGTCGAACTGTATGTACTGTTGTTCCGCTCATACACTGTATGAACGCGTTAAAGCTAGGAGACATGAGATAGATAGATAGATAGATAGATAGATAGATAGATAGATAGATAGATAGATAGATAGATAGATAGATAGATAGATAGATAGATAGATAGATAGATAGATAGATAGATAGATAGATAGATAGATAGATAGATAGATAGATAGATAGATAGATAGATCATGCATCAGGTAGCAAAATTATAGATCGTTTGAACTCCCTCGATGCAATTCAAATGATCAGTTTGATCATTTCCTACATAGTAAAATTATAGTTCGTTTGAGCTCCCTTGATGCAGTTCAAATGATCAGTTTCATTATTTCCTGCATCAGGTAGTAAAATTATAGTTCGTTTGAACTCCCTTGATGCAGTTCAAATGATCAGTTTGATCATTTCCTGCATCAGGTAGCGGAATTATGGTTCGTTTGAACTCCCTAGAAACTCCCGCCAGAAGGCGAGTAACCTCTTTACTCCTACGTACGGGAGTGAATGAAACACCAATGCGGGAATGCGCTAGAGGCGAAGTGTAGTGTTCCAATTTAGGGTGTATTGTGCAAAAAAAAAGAGAGCTAAATATTGGGAACAAAAGGGGATACGTTTTAAACACATCACTACCTGCCGTTATAAAGATTCACGAATAGCCTCTCAATATCTTTAACGCCTCGTTGCAAACAAGCTTTCCAAGAATTTATGGCTTCTGTATAGAATGAAGCTTTCCAAAGACGTTAAATAAATGGTTGGAGAGAAAATGTAAGACGTTGTGGAAAACGAAAACAAAATAAAGCTGCTGGATGACTTGCGTTTATTAAAAAAAACGTATAAGGGCCCGTTGCAAGGGAAACATCATTGGTCGCAGCTTAAAGGACAGAAATGACATGAGTAGACTGCCAAAAACACTAAATGACAGAGTATATACCAGCAAAACTCAAAGGTGTAGTCACGCAGGCTTCTGCTGCGAAACCGAAAACAAAACTTGCACTTTCCATTTTGTTTATACATTGCTTCGAAAATGTTTGTCGTTGTCTCGCTTGTGATAACTTGCGATCTGCTTTTTTTTTTTTAGCGGACGGAGAACAGTAACAACGCATTAATGATAGGTTGTTGCCCAATATTTGGTTAGTTTCGATATTCGAAAATGTCTACCGAATAGTTTTTTTTCGAATATCAATACAAATCTATATATTGTGTAATATTTGCTTCGTATTCGAAACCTCGAATATTCGCCTAATCTATCGATTGTAAAACTAAGAAAGATGGTTACACGCGGTTAATTACATGTATCGATAGATTAGGCGAATATTCGAGGTTTCGCATACGAAGCGAATATTACACACCATAGATTTGTATTGATATTCGAAAAGGAACTATTCGGTAGACATTTTTGAATACACACACACGCGCACACATATATATATATATATATATATATATATATATATATATATATATATATATATATATATATATATATGCATGCCCTAACACTGTACGTTCCATCACTCCTTGCGCGGCCCTAAACTTGTACTCGAGCGTCTTAGTTAACCTCCAAGTTTCGGCCCCATATATGTTAGCACCGGTAAAATGCAATGATTGTACACTTTCCTTTTCAACGACAGTGGCAAGATCAAGATCCTACCTAATCAAGATTTGTTAGTGCCTACCGATCGCAATCCAATCCATTTTTATTCTTCGTAAATTTCTTTCTCATGACCAGGGTTCTCTGTGAGTAATTGACATAGATAAACGTACTCCTGCACAAAGTTTATAGAGGCTGACTGCGATCATGAATTCTTGTTCCCTTCCCAGGCTATTGAACATTTCATTGTCTTCGGCATATTAAGATTGAACTGGCAACTCTTTCACCTTCTCAGTTAAGGTCCTCGATCAATTTGTTGCAATCCACCACCAGTGTTGCTGAACAGCACACTATTGTCTGCAAAGCGAAGGTTGCTCGGATATTTGTTGTTGATCTTCACTCCTAAGTCTTCCCAGTCCAATATCTTCAAAACTTCTTCTAAGCATGCAGTGAATATCATTGGAGAGATTGTGTCTTTTTGCCTAAGATCTTTCTTGATGGGTGATTTTCTACTTTTCTTGTGGAGAAGAAAGGAAGCTGTAGAATCTTTGAAAGTATTTCTCAAGATATTCACGTATGCCTCCTGCACTATTTGATTACGCATTGCCTCCAAGGCTGCTAGTATGTCTACTGAATCAAATGCATTTTCCTAATCCGTGAAAGTCATATAGAGATGTTGATTAATCTATACGCCGCAGATTTCTCAAATACGTGATTGATGACATGATTGTGATCCATTGTACAATATTCCTTCCTGAAGCCAGCCTGCTGTCTTGGTTGATTGAAGTCAAGTGCTGCCCTAATTCTATTGGAAATTTTCTTGGCGGACATTTTATACAATACTGAATGCAAGGCAATGGGCCTATATAATTCTTGAATTTTCTGACGTCTCCCTTTTTATGGATTAGTATAATGCCGGCATTCTTCCAGCTCTCTGGCATACACTTGGATTTGTGAGGCATTGCGCATACAAATGGCCGCAAGCGCTTGAAGCATGATATATCCTCCACCTTCGAATTAATCGACTGTTATTCCATCTTATCCTGCCGCTTTTCCCCGGGACATGTCTTGCAGGGCCCTTCTAACTTCATCACTATAGTTATAGAAGGAGCCGCTCTATCGGGTTCATTACAATTTCCATGCAATGACGTTTGCGTGGCTGCTCTGAGTATTGTATAAGTCAATATAGAATTATTCTTTTACGTTTGCTATATCATCGAAATTGCCGGGGACATTACCCTGCTTATACTTTCACTGCATACATTTTTCACTGTCCTATGTCAGGTTTTAAGGTTTTATTCTGACTGATTTAACGCTGTGGTCATATTTTTTTACGGCTTCCTCAATGTTCCCGACGTTGTAATTTCGAATATCGTCAACGCTCTTCTCGTTTATCAGCTTCGACAGTTCAGCGAATTGTATCTGATCTCCTGACTTAGACACTTTCATGCACTGCGCAGTTACATGCGAAGTGCATAGAGAGAGAGAGTAAAAGAGAGAGAGAGAGTAAGAGAGAGAGAGATAAACAGGCCCGGGTGGGAAAGGCAAGGAGGTTAGTGCATGTAACTGCGGGTAAACTCCGAGACGAGATATATGCTCGTCTAATGGGTTCCTTCTGAAAGCTTACGTTCTTTCTGAAAAATAGGAAGAAGTATAAGCCGAGGTCCCACGAAGTGGTTGAACTCCGTCAGCCATTTCTCATTTTCGCCACGTCCGCGCGAGATGCGTATTTTCTATAAACGCGCACCGGGCGGGCACTCGAGTATATAAGAAAAGGGAAACGGCTTCCCGGCACGCAGACAGGACAGTAGTGAAAGGAACTCTCCAGGCATCAACGAATCCGCGCTGCGGAAACGACATCTGCCGCTCTCACACCGCGGGAGCTCCTGGCTCTTATAGAGCGAGATAGGTCGTACTCAGTGCCGCTCTGAGTTTGCCATTTTAACGAGTATACACATAAGCGTTTGAGCCGAAGTATACGCACCGCCCCGCTCTTACCTTCTTTGCACTCCTTACTTTTTTTTCTTCCCCTTTTTCTAACCGCAATGTTCTTTGAGTGCGGTTTCACAGCGCTGCAGCAGACGACACACAGAAGCGGACGAATCCGCAGCAGACGAACAGCAGAAGACAAACTGTGAGCCCTTTTGGCTGTTCGTTAGCGCCGCAGGACGCAAGCCCTATATGTATATGCATTCAAGAAGCATCGTGAGAGAGAGGTTTTAAAAAATCACAAATAAAAGAAAGAAGAGAAGGAAGAAGCCACGAACTTAAGAGCTACGTTGATGTACAGCACAGATAGAGAGCATCCAGGGGTGAAACGCGCACTCATCGCGTCGGCCAACGCCTATATATGGGCATCTATACTTTCGTTTTTCCCTTTCATGTGACACTGCAGCCACATCACCTTCTCTATCTTTGATTTTTCTTTTTCTCCTACACTATAGACGGGCGGAAACCGCACGAAAATTCATGGTGCTCAGCCCGCATCCGCATTGCATGCTTCAACGCTCGCGCGCGAGGTTTATTATTATGCGCGAGGGCGCGAACTCGCGGTGGATCTGCGGGCTCCCGCGCAGATCAGTGCGTTTCCTCGACGACCTCTCTGTACGGCGCATGTACGGATCACCGATCGCAGAGATCTGTTCCCGCTTTCTGGTTGGCTCCCTACTGTGAGTGCGTGCACTTTTCGCGCTTTCAACCTCCCTCCCCTTTCCTCTTTTTGCGGCCGCTTCACTGCAACGTCGTTCACATGCCTGCTGCAGAAGCGCGCTGCGGTCTCATTCACATCTCCACGCCTGGAGTTGTTCGCGCGTACATGCACGAGGCGTCTGTTCGTCGGCCGTACAGCTTTTCTCTCTCTCTCTCTCTCTCTAGGTATTATTCCAGTTTCGAATGCTTCTCTATTCTCAGTCTTGGTCCTTCTGTCTGTCTGTTTTCTCTCTCTCTCTTTTTTTTAGGTAATGCACTTCGCTTCGTGGTCTGCGAACACGCCTGCGTAAAGGCACAAGAGGAGGATCCTAGAAAGAGAGTATATATATATGTGCGTGGTCCCATCAAAAGCCGGGGATGCGGGCTCGCTGTGATGCATCGCAACCGTGCTGCGCCCATGAACTGTCGAAGTAAATAAACAGAAAAAGGTCATAGAAACTGCCTGCCCCGTCGGGCTGAAAATTACGGATTTGGCAGCAGCAGCTGTCGCTGCTCCTGCCGCTGGCGCTGCCATGCAGCTCTGGAGGAGTGAAGAACACAATGGCGGAAAACGTTTTTTCGGGCACCACTAGAAAGGGCGCTCGATTGGGGAAAGAAGGGATGAGGGCAGACAGAAAGGTGGGAGAAGAAGGGGGAGGGCTCTTGGTGTTCGGTCTCGTGGAGATGTACTATACACAGAGCTATATGTGCGACGTCACAAACGTCACCGCGAATAAAGCAGATAGAGAAATGGCGGGGCCCTATACGGCGAGAGAGAGAGAGAGAGGAGAGAGAGAGTGATTGTGAAGAGGAAGAGAAAGATAAGAGATGCAAAGAAAATAAAGGTGTCCCGTAGAGCGACGTCAGCGGCTGCGGCTGAGAGCGCGGCTGGAGACCCGGGAGGGGGCGGCATCGTGCTGTCGCTGAAACCAAAACTGGCGATGCGAGCGCCGAAAACGATAAGAAAAAAAAGGAAGTGGCCTGGGGTTGGTCGGGATGAGGGTAGGGAGAGAGAATAAACAGGGAGCAAACAAAGGTAAAAGAGAAAAAAGAACATCGTCATCATGCGGTACTTTTTATACGTCGCTTTCCACGCAAGCTTTCACTCCGGCCGCCGCCGACAGTGAGGACGGAAGAACGTTAAACCAAGAAGAAAGCGAACGTTGGAGGATGCGCGGGAGTGGTAGGGGAGATGGGGAGGGGGGTGCGCAGTACGAACAGAAAGGAGGCCGCTGGGAGAGCGGCCGACGGATCCCGAAAACGGGAACGCAGAGGGCGGAGCTTCTCCTCTCCCCCCGTTTTTTTTTTAAATCTAGAGGCTGAAACGGGTGCTGCTCCGCCATTGGCTGGCGGGCCGGGCCTTTGTCGTGCGCCGGCCGGGAAGTGGCTCGCGATTGGTTGCTCCTCTCGATGCGTGCCAATGGGGAGGCGAGCGGGCGCCGAAGCGAGCGGTGACGCGGGCGGCGGAAAGGCCGGCGCAACCGCTTTTGCGGCGGCGTGGGTTTTGCGCGGGGGTTTCGGCGGCGGCGCGAAATGGTCACCGCGTGTTGCGCGACCAAGTGGCGCGTCGGAGGCGTTGGCGGTGGCGGCGGCGCTTTTGCAGTTCACCTTTCAGACGCGTCACGAGGGCCAATTTTGGGTCCGGGCGCCGAGGAGGAAAGGAACGCCGCTGCTTCACAATAGGGATAGCCCGAAGACAGCCGAGCCAAGTACGCGATCAGACTATAGCTAGCGCCTGTGGTACACTCGACTACGTAACCGACGTGAAAAAAAAAGAAAGGGGAAGGCCTCTTCAAATTTCGCAGCGACGTTCTTAGAACTACGCGCGGAAGGCATTTTTTTAAAATATAGGGATTCCATAGGATCTCCGGCGTGTAACACCATCTACTGGTTCTTGTCTTCGTTGAGACCCATCGCGTTATCGTTTTACGCTGCCTGATTCGCGGATTTCGTAATCAACGGTTGGCATTATCGTCCCGAGGCAGGATCTTTAGAACGCACTCGAGTGTACGCGGTCTTTGCGCCCGCTTTCTTCGAGCTCAACGGTGTGTTGGCAAGGAAGCAGGGCTGTTGTCTGACGCTGTCATCCGCTGCGATGATTCGAGCTACAACTCTGCGCTGGGCCAGCTAGGACAAGTTCGCCAGTCGCTGCTAAGGTGAGTGGACGCTTCCTGCGACACCTTGGCCGCCGCCAATATGTTCGCATTGTGAGCCACTCGCACGTGAATGACCTTTGCCCTTATAGGCGCTTTGGGCGCGCAGAGTTCGGCATTTCATAGGGCGCAAGCATCTGCCCGCTGAACGTTGTTTCATTGATCGTATCTAAATTCATTATTGGATCTAAATTAATTCATGTTCTATATAAGGGCCACAGAACTTCGAGTATCTTGGGCAGGCTAATTTGCTTCCTCAGTGATGTATATATGTACCTTTATATGCGACCATATTGTTACGATAGTGACAGCGAACAACCACAACGGAGCAACGCAAGTCACGAAACTAACTGTTAATTGGGCCCGCACCTGTGTCCAGGGAAACAGGCAACCCTCAAGCATGCAACGATAGCGGTGAGTATTCAGGCGGTGATCGTCGAAAAACTGATTTGCGGGTCAAGCGCGTCAACTTTTTTTACTTGACTCGTCGAATGTTCCAGCGTAATCGCTGTGCGCCTGCGTCCCTTCCAGAAATATATGCACAATTACTGTCGTACGCACAATCTCACTATGTATACACAAGGTTCGGTGCCAGCATGCAGACAACGGATATAACCATGCAGCGATAACATTCGAGAAACTTCCGCTATATACAGAAAGGCGCGCGTCTATCGCTGAACCATAACTTGTAACTTTTGTTATAGCCGGTCGTGAAACGCGGCCACCGGTAAGTGATGAACAAGTAAGCATGTCAATATGTGAATGTATATATACAGGATCATCCACTGTTTAGGAAAAACTTCGTTAGTATAGTATATATAATACGGTGTCTATACATTGCTTCTGCTTTATTATGGAATATATATATATATATATATATATATATATATATATATATAGTATGCACACTTCTACTGACGTATACAATATGCGCACGCATGCCTTCATGAACCTGTTTTTCATCTTCACGAAGAAGCCCGCGGGTTTTCTGTTCGCTGCGAAAAAATGACGACATTTTCAACCATTAACAAACCCTCGCGATGCTTCAGTGTGAAGGTATAAAGTGTTCTCCCAACGGAAACAGGGAAATAAAGTGTCAAGCTTGCAGTCCTCATAAAACTATGGCTATAGTTGTGTACCATGTTTTCTTGAGCTCTGCACCGAAAATAGCTTACGCTATAGATATAGAGCTAATTTTATGAGTCAATCATGGAGTTCCCTCAATGACCAGCTATAAGCGCAGCACAAAACTGTTTTTTACATGCATGGTGAGATAGACCAGATGTAATATATCAAGGAAAGCGGCTGCCGGTGCGGCTGCCGGGCACGATAAATGAGCTCTTGGGTTCTAATGCCATATATATGCACTATATAAACGCGTATAGTTGTCCGTCTCACGAAAAATGTGGGCCGATCCCGAGATCCCGAAGGCAGTGCATATGCACTGCACGCATATTAAAGAACGACTTCGGCACGGCAGAAGCATATGCGCGTGATCGAAACCTATAATGGTTATAGAGCATAATTGCGCTGCTCTATATACTCTAAGGCAGCTAGACGTTCGATCGATCCGCCACCATGCTCCACGCATTTCTTTATAACTTTATATATGCGTGCTTCACCCAATATATGGTGGTATCTAACAGAAAATTCAAGGTGTGTTGAGCGTATGCGTCACAGTGTGCACGAAATCGCAAGTTGGTAGATACGAGGTATATATAGAAATGTCATTAATAAATGATAGGGGTCTAGGTCACCCACGAGGTACGCGCGCAACTGTCGTGACGTCACAGTCATATCATACTCCAAGTATGATATCGTATCACTAAGAGAGTCAGCGGTTACGTACTATAGTTATGACCTATCTGCAATCTGCTACAAGCCTGCAATAGTGTTTTCTCTTTCATCTGAAACGCCCTATTTAATCACCCGATTGTGCCAGGATTTCATGGAACCCTGAGCATCGTTCACCCGCATTAGTCGTAATCGTTCTTTGACGCATAGGGAAACGTGTCGAATTATGATACAGACTGCCCATAAAGGTATGTTTAAGAGACATAATTTTATTCCCAAGGTGCGGCCGTTTACATTGAAATGAAAGTCAACGCGGTATATACGACTGCCACTTTGAATAACCGCTTCGAGGTATGCAGGCACGAGTTAATTCTTTATAGCAGGCATCATGATGATGTAGACGGTGTTATCTCGCTCTTTGCTGGTAAGGGAACGCGACACGTCGAGCATCACCTCGAACATGGTATATAATAGTGCAGCGCGGATTCTGTAATGAATTCTTGTATACCGCAGTACTTTGCAGACTCCGTGAAAGGAAGCAACCCGCATTGAGTGAGTGAGCGAGCGATTTATTTCGATGGATTTGGAGATGTTGGCAACTACTGTGTCACCGCGACTTCTCCACAGACGATATAGAGTGAGAGAGACTGCGCGTTGAGGAGATGCAGTGAAGTCAACCAGACGAGCACCAACAATACATCGTTTAATGATCACGCATGAAGAAGCTTCCGGCAATAAAGCACATTTTCAAAACGTGCTTGGACATTCATGTGAGGAGAAGAAAAGAAACAGCAAGGATACGGCATGTCGTACAGTTTCTTCTGCGATTAGACACCATATATAGTCGATCAACGAAGACAATCAATGATATAAATTAAATAAAGAACACACACACAAGGGCACGATGTGTGTTAATACATGAATACAATATTACTTTCATTCAAGAAGTTTATAATAAGGCTTTTATAGAGCAGATTGCTGTAGTATATAGGCAAGGGGTTCAGTTTAACCGAAACTCGAGTTTCGTGGTTTCTTCCCTGACACCACTAGACCGAGGTTGCGTGCACCGTGACTAAAAGGGAAGTTGGAGAATTCAATTATGCAGACCTTTTGGTGAACGCAAAATTAACCGTCCGAACATGACGTGGGCATCACTGTCAAAAAAAGAAAAAAAAAAGGTGCGTTTCAATTCTGGCCAGTATTGGAGACAGTCTGCGTTGACAGCTAAGGAGGCAGCTGAATTCGAGCCTAGTTAACGGAATGGATCTGGAACACGTCTCTGATACTCGCGCCGGCAGCGCCGAAGGCTACCTCATACTGACCAAAAAAGAAAAAAAATTTGGAAAAGCACATATTATGACTAAATTCTTAAATTCGTTTTTCGTGCGTGGGCCTATAGGAAAAGCTCAACTTAGCTTACGTTATATAGGCGCACAAGAATGCGGGAGTATAGGCTTTATTGTGCGCGGACAGCTTCCCGTCGAGCTCCTAAGCATTCCGCTCAGTTTCGCCATCTTGTTTAGATAGCAGAGTATCGCATACACCACTTTCGACTTCGATGCTGTTTTCGCGAAGCTGTCTTTTTTTTTTTTGTGGCTTCGTCAGAACTGGAACAATACTCGTAAGCTGTCCGCTAGCCACCTATAGTTGTCTATATAGCCTGGTATATGGCGAGTATCGGAAGAAAACCGAAGTTGGTTGGTTGGTTACTTGATTGATCCTGTATAGGAGATATGGTTTATCCCATGGACTACGGAGATGGAGCATTACACGGGTGGTATCAGAAAAAAGACTGAAAAGTAATTAAGCAAACGATATTGAAGCTGTTAACAGAATATTTATTGCATATAATAATAATAATAATAATAATAATAATAATAATAATAATAATAATAATAATAATAATAATAAAAATAATAATAATAATAATAATAATAATAATAATAATAATAATAATAATAATCGTCAGTTTATTTTATGTCCACTGCAGGACGAATTGGCCTCTCCCTGCGATCTCCAATTACCCCTGTCCTGTGTCAACCGATTCCAACTATAGCACCCGTAAATTTCCTAATTTCGTCGCACCACCTATAGTCTTCTGCCGTCCTCTACTGCACTTCGCTTCTCTTGGCACCCATTCCGTCACCCTAGTGGTCCAACGGTTATCTAATCTGCGCATTACATGACCTGCCCAGCGCCATTTCTTTCACTTAATGTCAACTAGAATATCGTCTTCACCCGTTTGCTCTCTGGTCCAAACCGCTCTTTTTCTGTCTCTTAACGTTATTCCTAGCATTCTTCGTTCCATCGCTCTTTGCGTGGTCCTTAACTTGTTCTCAAGCTTCTTTGTCAGTCTCCAAGTCTGTGCCCCATATGTCAGCAACGGTAAGATGCACTGATTGTATACTTCCTTTTCAATGATAACGGTAAGCTTCCAGTTAGGAGCTATATTAAATGAGCTTATATATATGAACTATGCCATTATGAACTTAAGCCGAAAAAAACCAGCATACACTCTCCTTTTTCTATCCCTCCATGCATGCGCTTAACGGTGATTTGCAGCAGGGGATATGCTCTATAGCGTTCCATAATATCGCTCCCGATAAATGTATGCAGTAAAACTTCGTTTGAAGTTGAAGTGGAAGCGACAATTACTTCGTTGTATTCATTACTTCGTTATGTTCATTTTTCATGTGCTGAAGTGTGAATCTCCATGAGGATTTCATGGGGAATTTGACTTGCTTCATTATATTCGCATTTCGTTATACCCCGTTTCGTTATAACGAGGTTTGACTGCAATGAACGCACGATGTGACTAATACTAATACAAAAACGACAATGTATCGGAGGACATCCTTGACTTCAATTACAGTTCTTCTGAGGGCGCGAGAAAGAAAAGGTAATGTTCATAAGGTGCACAATTACACCCCTTTCAGAAAAAAGGGTTCTTTGTATACCGTATAAGAAGGTATTCTTCAGAATTTGACAGGAACTTGTATATGTGTACGTTATAAAAAAATATTCACATAACCTGACCACCAAAAATGAAATAATTCTCACGCTGATGACGAGAACTAAGAGAGAGAGAGAGAGAGAGAGAGAGAGAGAAATCTTCCGCGCTTTCGACGGGCCCCATATGCCTGCCTCTGTCTCTCTCGTATTGGTCCATTTACCGAATTGAAACTTTCCGTTTGGTTTGAGTAGATTTCATAGACGTTCCGGTTTTACGATGTATGCACGACAGGCATACATCAGGATCCGTCAGGCGGGAGCGTCAGACGAAGGGCCCCGGAAACTAGAAAAAAAAAAAAAACCCTTGTGACCGCGCTCTCGCGCGTGCAATATACTTTCAAGCCACTTTGTCGTTATACTTTCAGTCTTCCTCATGCAGTGCTCCTCAGCGTCCGTTTCTGTAGTCACCCATAATTTGGTTCACAAAATAAAGTTGTCCAACTTTTTTTTAGCAAAGGCCATACTTCACCCCCGCATTTATATATGCTATATTACAGACATTACATTATACTGTATACCGGATATGTAATAAACAATGTGGCGAATAGGGTGCGTTGTTGCATATCTGAAAACGCGGCATTGCAAGAAGACACGGGTGGAGACGAGACGATATACCAGCACTCGGCTATAGTCGTCGCGTCCTCGTCCGTGTCTTCTTGAGCTGCCGCGTTTTCAAATATGTGCTGAACAACTCCGGTTTTGCTAAAAAAAGTGTCTGCAAACATTGTATAAAACAAATGTCTACAATAGAATATCACATACTATGATATAACTTTTAATTCTTTGCGCTTCAGCGCATTTTGCTTCGATATTATCTTGAGATCAGAAATGTATCATTACTCATGTATACAGTATAGTAAAATATACCCCAGAAAGTGGACGGGAACACGGCACCATGCACGGTGGCTCATTTGGCGAGAGAATATCACGCGTAATGCGAAGACGTAGGTTCGTATCCCATCTGCGGCCAGTTTTTTTTTTTTTTTGATCCACTTTCATTTCCACTTATTTATCATTTCTTCAAGTAATTTTTCTTATGTTGCCCTTGGTGTCTTTGTTGGCTTCTTATGACACTACTCATGTATGTAATTTGGTTTTTTTTGTAACCGCGAATCGTGCGTTTTATGAACTTTTCGTTTGCTATATTGGCGCTGGTATACTGTATATGCTCTCTGTGAGTAAACAATCTGCTGAGTTGCACTCCGACTGTTCTGCCAAGTTTGCAAGAATTAAGGCGGGGTGGCGGCGGTGGCGCTCGAACGCAGCAACGAGTGCGCGATTTGGGGACTCGTCGAGCTGCGTATCAACGAAGCTTTTATCTCCCTCTTCTCTCTTCACATCATGCACATGGGCTCACTTGTCCGTGAGAAACAAAAAATCAAATCAACTCAAAACGTATATTTAACTTCACATGTGCATACATCATCCATAATATATTACCTTCATTTTCAAGAAATTTGATCTGAATGGCTGTTCTATATTAGACACTGCGTTCGTATGAAACACGCGCACGTAATGCTATGTGTGGCCGCATGCTTGAGTAATTTGCGGCAAAGGTCATAATTAACCTACACTGTAAAATAATTTACACCCTTAAAAGCAAAAAAAGGGTGTACATGTGTTTGTAACCGACACCCTTAGGGTGTTATTTATATAACGGACACCCCAAGGATGTGAGTTATATACACATTTACACCCTTTTTCACTTTCAAGGGTGTAAATTATTTTACAGTGTACACACACACCGTTAAACTTGTCACATCACCCAAATACGTGTGCGCCCCTCCTACTCCCCCCCCCCTTTTTTTTTTCTCACTAAATATGAGCAAAGTGCTTTGCTTATAGTTCACCGAGGATATCGCGGGAGCCTCGTAGAGTAACTCATGAAAAATAGGGACTGTAGACGAATGTTCAATAAATATTTACAAGTCACATAATCAAGCCGGAAGCGTCCAATTCTCGCCACACATTATATACAGATAACATGATTCCCATTTCAGCCGGATTTCAACTTTGCGTGACGCAGGTTTCTCTAGCAACATTGGGCAAAATAGTGTATGCAAGCGCTCACGAGCTTCCTCATAATGCTTTCGAGAACTTGCCTGTAATTTTTTTCTTCTTTGTTTTACATGGGTCCTGATTCAGCCATACACATTTAACTTCGGCATCCACAGCAGCCACGATGTTCTGCTCATTTCGCCTAAATTTGATCTCAGTGGCGGTTTTTCTTTTTCCCAGGACAGCGGACTAAATTCGGCGCAGCTGGTAACCCGCATCTATAACGCTCCGGCCGGAGCGCTCGCATTCCTAATTTACTGCAAAAACTTGGACGTAAATAACTTTAGGCTTTTCGTACAGAACACCCATAAGCTTCCCCATGTTTTCGTTGGATATGTAAACAAGGTGCCTTTGCTAAGTTCACTGAGAACTCCGGGCAAACCTATGACGCGTTTCGTATATTACGAATAAAGATAGGGGAAAAGCAAGTAGTTATAGTAATTATTAGCCATCCTAGCTCACGACTCAGCCAGAAAAAAACTTTTTTTTTCACATGTCAGACCTATATACGTGGCCCCAATTTCAACCGAATTTGAACTCGGTGGAACGCATAGTTCTTCTACAGGTTTATAGGAAACATTGCTGTTTTCAGCCGTGTAATGCTTCCAGCACTTTATTAAGGAGATCGATAGTCAAGGAAAACGTTCTGTCGAGCTAGATTGAAAGATGACGTTTCTGTAATAGTGGATTCGGCATTCGTATCGAGAAGAGGAAACGTATTCTTGGAAGGCCACTTTCGGAGGTATCGGTATAAATGCGCGCTGATTGGCTGGTTGAGCAAAACTGCTCGAATCATACAACTCACGCCGTGCACTACGTCACGCGATAGTGATTATATATATATATATATATATATGGCTCACGTGCCAGCACATACCTGTGGCCCAAGCTAGTACACAACTTTGGCCCCTGGTTGAAAGAGGTTCGATACATACCGTAGAGTTACCGAAGAGTGCTATAATCGCAGTCTAACTACAATTTTTGGTATGGAGAAGCACTTCCCGTTTTTTGTTCACCTACTGTTGTCAGTTTTGATGCACAATGATGTTGTCTTACTATTGTTGCAGCCGCCGTAGTTTTGCTGATGGTAATAATATTTGTATACAGTTAGCATTTCGTCGCTCTATGCGCGTACTTGTCTTACTATGTAGTATGCGCTGAGGTTGGTATATTACGTTTTTTCTGTAATTTTGTTTTGGGGGGGGGGGGGGGGGGGGCGTAAAGCTGCTGTCGTAGCTTTTAGCCCGAAATGATCGTCTAGTCTTCCTTTTTCACTGGAATAATAAGGTTAATTTAATTTTATTTGATTAATAATTATCCTTTATCCTCCGCTCACGTGCCACTGCTCCAGCGAAGAGCGCGTCGTTTTCGACAGAGGAACGCCGCGTATACATGCGGAACGCTGTTTCTGTGTTTTCATTGGTCGTCCGAATGGCGGGCTTCAGGTGATCAGGACAGCATGCATATATATGTACACATATGCACATCCGGGGCATGACGCCGCAGATGCAGCTGAAGTAGATCAGCATCACAACTGCTAATGCAATATAGACTGCAGGGATAAAATCCAAGCTCGGCCACTGAAGCTAACATTTATGCTTTTAAAAAAAGCCAATGCCTAAGAATTTAAATTCAACCAAGTAAAAGAGACAACGCGCCTGCATATGCTTGCTCATTCTCATTCTTGATTTACAATTTCCCCTTATCTTGAGTATGCAAAAAGTATATCCGCTAGCTTTCGGTTGTCTGTACGAACAAAAGTTCGTTAAAGAAGCACGTGTATGCGTCAACCTTATACTTTGTTACGCCTGCCACTTGCGAGAACTGCTCGCATTTCCTGAATAACTGTTTCGCTAAAAAATGCCGGGTAACTTGAATGATCGCCGGTGCTATATAATTAAAAATATATTGCGTGCGCCTATTGTATACGCTGTTGGGAGCCTCTGAGTGGAACAACTGATTTTTCATATCGAAGAGTTTTCAAAAAAAAAAAAAAAGGAGAAGGCGCATGTTCCATGTTGTTTGTAAGTTTGAAAGATTCTCATTCGTCACTTCTTGATAGTCACGCCACAGCGTGAGAAGCCAACTGCTGCGTTCTGATTTTATTTCGCTAACGATCATGACACTCAAGGCGCTTTCGCGCCGTCGTGCTGTCATGGTATCGACTCGCATGCAACCCTGCAGCGTTGAGGTGGCTATAAGTCTCCATATATACGCGAAGTATACGTTTGTCTGCAAAACCCAACCCACGAATCCAATTGGGGATGTACTTTGGGACGATCACTTTCGGCGAACGATATATCGCCTCGGTCGTCAGGGCCACGTTGATTGGCTGGTTGGGCAAAACCGGAAGCACTATATACGTCACGCGAAGGCGATCGACCTATAGAATCGCCGAAAGTGATCGTCGCAAGAATACGTTCCCCTGGACGGGCACCACCATGACGCTCCGCTCAGTCGGCGAGCGATGCAGGGAAGCTCTCTGGCTTCTGCTGCTGGAATGAGTGTTGTCCGCTCACGCATTAGACAAGTTCAGCAGCTATAGAAGGTTGCTTACGTACGATTCCGCCCCGTTCCCATTTAACGCGTGGCTTGCTTTTTGCTTAACATTGCATGGCTACAACGAAGGCGCCAAATAAAACGGACGAAGGAAGGAGACACGGGACAACCTTGTACTCTATCGTCCTCTGCTAATCAAGCGAAACCCGTGGATAACCGGTTTTCAACCGTTAAGTCCATATTTCCTATGGTTGTCCCGTGTCTCCTTCCTTCGTCTGTTTTATTTGGCGCCTTCGTTGTAATCATGTATAACCAACTCGCCCACCAGCACGTGCTCAGTGATTGCATGGCTGCATGAAATGCGTTGATTTTGCTTCTTTAACAAGCGCGTCTCTCAAAGACGCCTGCCACGCGCTGTCAGCTTGGTTGTAACACGACGAAGAAATCAAGTATAGACGCACCCTAACGCTCCTTCTCATTCTATTTCGTATAGCTGAAAGTGGAGAGCTTTCGGTATCATGAGCGGGTCGCGGGATCGAATTCCGGCCACGGTGGCCGCATTTCGATGAGGGCGAGATGCGAAAACACCCGTGCACTTAGATTCAGGTGCTCGTTAAAGAACCACAGGTAAATCCAAATTATTCCGGAGTCCCCCACTATGTACGTCGTGTCTCATAATCAGATCGTGGTTTCGGCACGTGAAACCTCATAATTTAATTTTTGTTGTGTGAGCGTTTGCGCACGCGCATTAGTGTTCAATTCTGCTGAGCGGGTGTGCGCGAATTGTCAGGATACACCCTGCATGCAGTCTGAGAGGAGCGGCGCCCTGCCAAATCTGTCTACACTGCAAACTATAATTAAAGGGAATAAAGGTGCAAATGATTTCGCAGTGTAATATATGTATATAGCGTTATCGCTGAGTACCACAGTGCGCATACCACACTGCGGTGCATGTATACGCACTATATATAGTCTGAGCGGAACAGACCGTACAAACGTCGATCCCGAATGTGGTCCTTTCATTGGGGTGTTGATGAATGCCGACGGTTCTGCGTAGGCCACATCTGGGGCACCCATCGAGCTGCGATTCCCGGGACGCCGGTGCCGCGGCGTTCCTCACCGGGCCAGCCTCTAATTAGTTGTGACGCGCGCGGTATAGCTGGCAGGAGGATGCTGCGTGAGGCAGTGGGCTGCAGGCGCTGCGCGAGGAGGCAGCGAGCGCAGCACCAAACCTTGCTAACGTTTTCCATGCTTTGGCCTGCGGCCGGCCGACACGGCTGCTAATTTTGAAAAGCGAACAGCTTTCTTAATTGCTTCTTTCACCCGTTTTTTTTCTAGTGGGCGGTGGTTGATGGACTTTCACCGCCGCCGGTAACCAAGGCGCCGCCGATACCAACCCTCGCATAATTCTCAAACGATCCTCCACTCGAAAACTATTTCTCCACTCATGATGATGATGATGATGATCTCTTGTGGCTGAGTTAAATGAGTTTAGCGCAACCTAGTTGAGCACAGCGCCGTCCCTTGATCGAAAAAAAGACGCTACGTACGCTTTTCAAGAGCTGCCGTCGGAGACGAGACGTTCATTTAAGGGATCGCCGGCCGTTTGTGCGCAGGCGCGAGTAAGAGCGAGCGCGAGAGAGAAAATCTGGGTGCTTTTGCTCCTTGAATATATGACTCTGTTTAGGCACTACGGGGGGAAGTTTCTTGGCGCGTGTTGTATGTGTTTCTCCCCTAGACATGCCGGCATTGCGGAGTGCGGTCGAGGACGCGTTTGTTTATGCTCCGTCGCTGGCTGCCCGCGCGGTGAGGCAGCGGGCACGGACGCCCATTTTAGTGATCGCTGTGTCTGAAGGGGCAATTAAGGTTCTGACTGGTGTTGTATGAGTCGCGGGTCACTTTTTTCGTCGTGACGATAGATTGGATTTTTTACAAGCACTGCTCCAGGAGAGCACATGTAACCAACAAACGGAGGCCTCAGGAGAGCACCTGAGGTTATAATAAAGCAGGCGGCACAGGATCTCCAGGCCCCCCAAGGGGTAGCGGGGGGATCAAAGCTGGAAGCAGGGCGGCCCGCGGGTTGGGGCCGCGGTGGCCGAAAAGTGCCAGGGTTGCCTTCATCGCCGAAGGTGAAAATATATAACAGACGCATGCAGGCGCTTTCGCGCGAAAGCTTTGGGGCGTCTGAAGGCTCATATAGTATGCTGTGGTGGGGTGTGCCATATATAAGCTACATACCACTATAGTAGCTCTGGTTAACGGCTCTGTTCCGCATACCAAATTACTCAATGAAACAACGAACTCTACCCATATATTCCGACTGCCGCAAACACGCACCTTCGAGCGCGTCATTTTTTTAAAACGAATCGCTATAGAAACGTCTCTTATTTCGCTTACATCGACAGTCATCGTCGATGGTTTCTACAAACTGAGTCGTCACTTGTACCATCACATTCTTTCTATCGACTAGACAGCCGAACCATTCTTATCGCAATGAAGAAATGCAATCACTCAATCTAGCTATTTTTGTAACTTTGTAAACACGCTATTGCATGTACCACTTGGGCGCTTGTATACCTATCGCTTGCTCAGTGTGCGTATAAAATATATCATACTGAAAAAGAAACGATGTTTGTTGTTTGAAATGCTAGTACGCTGCATTTGCGCTTACGGTTATTTCGCTGCTATATCAGCACAAAGCCACGACGAGCAGTGTGTCTTATCCTCAAATGCTATTTATACAATTCGCATCTGCAGTTTCGTGCAGGATCAATTTGGCTGTTGACGATCAGGAACATTTCTTACGTCACTGAGTTAACGAAAGTCTACACTACCGCTGAACGGAGAGGAGCGCTTAATACATCTTCCATATATTTTGAAAGAAAGGTTGATAAGTTATTTCTCGAATAATTACCGTGCGCATTTAATTCATTCATGGGTGTCGAGATGTGTGATATTTTTTTTTCATGTGTTCTTTCATACCATTGCGCTTTAGCGCAGTGTCTTCGTTTGTGACAATGTCAGTTTCTTGTTCTTTTTGTTTTAGTAGATTAATTTATCCCACATATATGTATATATATACACGTTCGGCCGTTGCGTTTATTTTAAATGTGAAACACCCTCTATCTGCTTCGCCAGGTTCTTTTTTTTTTTTTTCGTCGTAGGTCGTCGGTGTATATATAGCCTCTTCGCCGCAGCCCATTGTGTACAGCGAGCACAGTGTTTCTTCCTGATGTCATAGCTAGGTTTGATCCGATCGTGTACACCATGCAGATGGCGCTTCAGTAGCCTATCTTATTGCGGTTTGCTTGATATGGCGTTCTAAAGGGAAGCGTCCTTTGCCTGTGTGGCTGGGTCGGTTTTACGCCTCGATGTCTCAGCAGCAGCTGTCACTCAATGAATGAATGAATGAATGAATGAATGAATGAATGAATGAATCAATGAATGAATGAATGAATGACATCTTTGTTAAAAGGCTGGCACTTCGGTTTATTTTTGGGGCTATATAAGGGAATTCAGACATGGGGATTAAAGAAGTTGTGTATATTGAATGGGGGGTATTGAAACAGGTTTTCAAGAAGAAAAATCCAATGATCTGCCTGTTAGTGCGTCACCTCGTATGGCAACAAGTTGCGTGTAAAACCGAGAGCGCGTCAGTTTGCCCCATCTTTTCCTCTAAGATGCTAGTGCTTAGTGCGTTATTATGTGACACTTTACCACCTTCAGGGTCGCGTTCCGGTTCATGACGGGACAGGTTGGAGCGTTTCTTCGCCGGACACATTACCGTCGCCGTCATACCACCGTGGACAATCGCCGTCGTCGTTGCCTTGCTGCTGACGTCACGCAGATGCTCTTGTCATACGCACAATTGGTCGCCCTATACACGTTTATGTCGGGTCATCATGCTAACGCTTTTCAGAGCCCCAACCAATGCTGGACAATTAAGTTTCGCGCCAAATGCTTCACATAACATCGATTTCGACAATGTTTGCAATCTACATCATTTTCATACTTCTGACTCGCGATTTTGTCTTTAATGTGCTATAGTCCAACGTATATGTTGGAATAAATTATCTTAACAATGGTATAAGCACACTTATCCCCAATTTTGTTTTTTTTTGTGGACTTGCAGATGCTTACGGTCGCTATAGTATATATCGCGTTGTTCCAGCTGGTGTGTTGTTTCTTCCTCACATCAAGCGAAATTAAAAATTAGGTTATGGGTACGAAAACCACGATCTGGTTGTGAGGCACGCCGTAGTGGGGGCTCCAGAACAGTTCGGACCACATTGGGTTCTTTAACATGCACCTAATTCTAAGTATACACGGGTGTTTTCGCACTTCGCCCCCATCGGAATCCAGCCACCGTGGCTGGGATTTGATCCCACGACCTCGTGCTTAGCAGCCCAACGCCATAGTCACTATAAGCAACCACGATGGGTCTCTAGCAAAATTATAATCGTTATTTCAAATAATAATTCCTAACTTATCTCTTAGCATATCCGGTGTTTGACGCTTATACTGTGCGTATGTGTGTGCGTGTGCGTGTGTGCGTGTTTATGTCACTGTATCTGCAGCAGTGAAGCTTGTGGACTGCTGTCTTATCATTGGTTGGTAACAACTTTATTTCGAGTCCTGCAAAGCTTTCGCCGACGGGGCCTTAGGTCTCCCACGTGAGGACGTCGAGGGGTCGCACCGCCGCCGCCTCGCGGGCCTGCTGGACGGCCCAGAGTTGGTCACCGAGGCTGGGGCTGCGCAAGGCAGCGGCCCACTGCGGCGGAAGGGTTCCGGAGTTAGCACCGAGCGGGTTTTTGTTACAGTCCCAGAGCATGTGAGTTAGAGTGGCTATATCGGTGTGGCAGACCTTGCATATATTTGTCGGGTATGTGTCAGACGCCTATGGGTACGTGAGCGTCTGCAGTTGTCTAAAGGCCACCCCCTGCGCCCTGTCCAGCTTGTCGCTGGGTGGAGGGAAGGTGCGGCGGGCCAGGCAGAGGGCCTTGGTAATTTCATTGTAGCTGGTCAAGCAGTCTTTGGTGCTGTCCCATGGACGACGGTCGCCGGCGCGGTTCGCGAGCTCGCGCGCCTTGGTGTGTGCCATCTCGTTTCGGCTGCGATGTGTATCCGATACTTCTCCCGTGTGCGCCGGGAACCATTAGATTCTGGTTTGAAAATCTACCTCCCGCTGGACTTGCCGATTGCTCAGGACTCGGGCCGCGATCCGTGAGGTCCATCCTTTGGCGAAGTTTCTGACCGCTTGTCGCGAGTCTCAGAGAACCGTGGTGCACGTCGGATCCGTAAGGGCGAGTGCCACCGCCGCTTCCTCCGCTTCCTCCGCTTCTTCCGCGCTCGCACGCTACACTTGCCGTTATGCCCGTTTTCTCACTCGAATCGACGACCGCAACCGCGAATCGCGAGCGTTCTGCGTATTCCGCGGCGTCAACGAACCGTGTCCCCGTTTCGTCTCCGTGGGTGTGTAGGAGAGCTGTGCGCCTGGCCACTCTTCTTCCCCGGTTGTGTTCCGGGTGGACGTTCCGTCTTAACATTCCTGTGAAATTTTAGTGCACCGATGCTCATGTTCCTTGTCGAGTATTGAGTGTACATTGAGTGTGCATTGAGTGAGTATTGAGTGTACATTGAACTATTATGAGCTGTTGGCATTGGAGTTAACGGTGCTGGAGCACCCTTCGCTTTTTGCTTTCTTCCGGTGATCTGACCTCAGAAGGCTGCGCTAGGCAAGTATGTAAAGTGTGAGTTGACTCCACCAAAACCATCACCGTTAATCTGTAATCGTCACTTCTTCGTCGTAATTGAGTCGCATTGTCATGCCGTTGTCGTCACAGTCGTCACAGTTGTCACGGCGTTGTCCTTCTGAATTCTGACTATCCATGCATATATTATAAATTCATTTCCAAGAGGGATCTAAATTACAAGTCTATATGGTTACAGACAATACGTGGACCGCCTAAATTTATTTTTACAAGTCATCTACAGGAAGTCTGTATTTAGACAATCCGCGGATTGTCTAAATTCACTCTATATGGGGTCACCGTTAAGTATAAATTTATAGGCAATCCATGGGCAGTCAAACTTCGTTTGTGTAAGTGAAGTCATTCACTTCGCTCGCACGCGGCTAAGAAGCACGCAGATACACACGCACGATACAGAAAAAGGCAAGCTGCCTGCAAGCGCTTTCCGATGTACCGCGGCCGGCCCCACACAAGGCCACACGTATACCCAGCTTGCACGTATGTACCACCCACCAGCACGATCGCAATCTTAACTGCCGCAAAACTGCTCCCCCATTGTGCCATATGGCACTGGCACGCTCGCCGCTCCCGCTGTCATCACAGTCGCTCCTGTCGTTGAGGCTTTTGAAGTAACAAATCAATTCACCCAGCGCGCGAGTCGTGCGGGCAGGAAGAGTTTCAGTTTTTTTTGCCGACACCGACGGTATATCGGAGAACGGGATCTTCGTCTCGTCGCTGCCTCGTCACAACGCCACCATGCAGCTTCCGCCAAAGAGCGCTCTACAAGCGGCCTTTCGATACACCACCACCACCACCACCGCAAACAGCCGCACCTTCGCCTTTCCCTCTTCACCGACCCACCCAACCACCCTTCTCGAGCTTGAAGAGCGGGCTTTGAGCGAAATACAAGCGACAGCGCGGGGAAGTCGGCGAAGGAACGGAGGTCGCGGTCAAAGGCGGCTCAAAGGAAGCCGCCCCGCGCGCATGCCGACCGTTAATTCTCCTCTCCAATTCGAGCAAGATAAAAGGAGAAAAAAAGAAAGAGAAGCGTCGTTTAGACCCACGGCACGGTAACGTAAACCAAACGGACGCGGTTTGTCTGTATATGTTTACTGTAGGCATAGCGTGTATACCTCTTTCCTTTCTGTGTGCCTGCTTTCAACTCGCAGCCTCAGTACGCGGACGTCTTCGTCGGCTGCTGTGTGTGTTTGTTAAAGGACGCACGCAGTGTAAACACAAGTATAGATGTTCAACTGTGCGCGACATCAGAGACAATTTCGACCACGTCCTTCAAACGTTAGGGAAGGCAGGGAAGTTGAAAAGGGCAGAGCTTCCCTGTCTTTTTCTTTCTTTCTCTCTCTCTCTCTCGTTGCTGGTTCATGGCAGGGCCGGTGTCCAGTTTCCGCGACGCAACTGACTCGGATAGCTTTGCTCGAATTACGGTTCTCGATGTTTCGATTTTACGTTTGTCGAGCGAAACTTCCGCCTTGTAGCTAGCTATATCCGAGCCACAGCGGCCTTGGTTGAGTCTAGATGTGGTTCTAGGTCGAAGTGACCCCGATTTCTGACTCGTATGTCGTCTCCTCCTCCTTTCGTGTTTGTGTCTGAAACACCTGTGGCACGGGTCGCGAACTGGGGTCGGGAGTCCCGACTACCTTGCGGTGCTTGGCCGCCGGAAACAGAATTACTTTGTTCTTCACTCACTCGTTCGCGTTATTTCTTTCTTCACGATTTCAAGAGTTAGGGAACGGGAGAAGTGGAATTGAAAACAGAAAAAAAAAAACGAGGTCAATGTTGCGACCCGTGATGCAGCGAAAGAAGGGCGCGTTATGTTCCGCACGTGCGTGTAACGAAGCCTCGTCGTTTTGATGTGCACGTGTAAGCATATGTGTATGTATATGTATATGTATATGTATATGTATATGTATATAAGCGACAGCGAAGACATGTGCGCTTCGGGTGTCGTCTTTCTGTCTTTAGAACGGGATTGAGACGTGACCTCCAAACTTGCGAATATTCTCTTCATCCCTTCTTGGTTGAATTTCGCTTTTGCCTCAAGCTTTTTTTTTTCTTCTTCCTCTCTGTTCTTCCATTCTTCAGGGGAATGAGGTCGGTGGTTACACACACGCAGGTCCTCGGAGAAGAGTCGAGTATCCGTCGTCCGTCGTTTTGTTTGCTACGGCGCAAATGTCATATGCTCAAGCGAAGCAGGACTCTCTTGAAACGTGAACTTTGGCCTTGACGCGTTTTGACTGCATGCTGTTCTGTCTTGTGATATCTGGCGAACGCGGCAGGTGCCGCCTTTTGAGTTTGTTTGTTTGTTTGCTTGTTCATTTGTTCGTTTTCTTTCGTTCATTCTTGTTTGTTCGTTCGTTCGTACCATCTTGGCCCGTCGTTGTCTGAATGTGTACCACGTGATTTCATGCAGCGGCGTATTTTAAACGTTGCTAACACGTACACTTGTGATTTCCTCGTGCCGAAAGACGCGAATGTGTGTACCAGCCTGTGCACAGCTGAGCCAGCAGTTGTGTACCCAGGTGTAATATTACACTCCGTGTGCCAAAGAGCAAGAGCTTCTTTCCAATTGCTCCATGTTTATCAAAAACAGAAGAAGAAGACGTAGAAAAAAGAAGAGCTCTGTTTGCGATTGCACTATGGGACTAATGCTTTTTGTACAGCACTGTTTCGAGAAAGGACCGCCTAAGGATCACTCACTGTGAACCGTGAAATCCGCGAACTGCGATGTGTGTCTCGATATCAGCTGATTCGTGACTGACTATATATCAGCTAACCCGTCTGAAACCTCATTTCCGGCTATATCCCTGGTTTGGTAGCCACTGGAAACAAACCTCGTGACCAACGAGAGAAGTCCGGGAGAATAATAGCAATAGCGTGGAGACTTCAGTGGTAACTGCAAAGTCAGGGAAGACATCCCTGAAGAAGTGATTCAAAGGTTATTGGTTAATGTTGAGAAACTTCGGGTAAATAACGCTGCCCTTTTGCCGACAAAACCTTTGACGCCGCCGTGAAGGTGAGTTAAAATTTGGCCCTTGAAATGGTCGTCGACGTCGTCAGCGTTGTCATGTCATTATGTTAGCCGCTGCCATCACCGTCGGGTAGTCTCTATAGGCCATCGTCATCAGCGTCATCATCGCTCAGTGATCATCAATATCATGGTAATACCACTGTCGTCGCGTCGCGGTCATTGTGCCGCTGTTGACGGACCGTCGTATTGATGTCGTCACACACACTCTGGTAGCACTTTGTAGCCCTTTTGGCAAAACATTGTGAAACTCCAATCGAATATTCATAGCCAGCTACCTCCAATATGCTTCGGACGACGTTGATTACATAGAGCGTGGGATCTCCATGTCTTTCTCGAGCTACATACAACTGCTTTTGCTTAGGCCCGTCTGAATATTAACACTGTAATTTACTGCTAGTCGCTAAATGAGCCATATCTTTTGAAAACTCAAACTGTAACTATGGCCATACTTTGAAGCAGCTTTTGGCACTTCGCCTGTCGTTTCCTGAAGAGAAGAGCTGAAGTAATGCGGCGAACAGCGTAAGCTGTCACTGAGTATCAGTGTCGACCTGAATGCGTCGGCGAAGATAGAACCGTGACGTAACACGTTCACTAAATGCGTTGCCGGCCGGGCGCCATTGACCGTATTTTGCTGTGATATTTTACAATGTGCTCGTCAGAGCATGTAGCCTCGTGTGAAGAAATCCGATCACAATGGGGTTATAATTTTACGTTCCTCGGTTTGTTTGTGTGTTTGTATGTTTTGCTGTAGTTAGAGCTTTACTATATTTTTTTTTGTTATGTGGGAATTGAGGATTTCTGGGACTTCTCAAGACTTAGTCATTCACTCCAACATTAAAAAAAATCGCGCTTTCATTAACCAGCCAACAAGTATCGATGTGGTCGCCGAGCAGCGGGTACGAATTCCGGCCGCAAATTAGCATCGAACGCTTTTCAGTTTTCCATTGCGTAAGAACACACGCACCGCGCAGAAAGCCTGCCTTACAGCTCGCGTTTGTAAGCTTCCCTCGTCACCCGCTAACCTCCGCCCACACTCTTCGAACAGCTGGTCAGCTCGGAGAAGCTCCTGCTGAGAAAAAGAAAAAAAAAACGCGGACAAGGCGTACACATTCCTCTTCGACAAGCTTTCAATATTGCAGCTATACTCGCACTCAAGCGCAGGAGGAGACGCGTCCACTTCGTCGACCGCATCCACTAGACAAGGAAGGGATGCGGTTAAGAGCTCGCAGGTGACATTTCCGAGCGTATACCGCGGACGCTTCCGTTCCCTCCGCGCGTCGTGTATAGGACACACCGCAGATGACACTTCTCCGATCAACGGCCCCCTTTCGCGCTGCCCGAAGCCGTCTATAGCGTCCGCATGTATATATAATATCTAGACCACTTCCACATACCTACTTCAAAGCACACACGCACACGTGTTTCTTCGCATCCCTACTAGAGAGAGAGAGAGAGAGAGAGAGAGAGAGAGAGAGAGAGAGAGAGGAAGTAGACCGGGATAAACCAGCCTTTCTCTCTCCTTGTCCTTTTTTTTTCTTCGAGCTCGTCTTTGCTTTCAGTGACACGCCGAGACGCGGCGACGAGGGCACTCGAAGATGCATGAAAAGGAAGACCGTGATAGAGAAAAAGAGGGAGAAGGACGGGATCGGGTCGTGTGGATCGCGAAGCCAAAGGCGAAGCCACGGGCGAGTCGTACCACGCCAAGTTTGATTCACCGGGCCGGAGCTGCAGGCGCTGGCGCAAGGCAGCTACACCGAGGCCGTTATGCCGCCGACACATGTATACCGTGTTTACTCGTGTATAGCACGCGCGCGCTTTGTATGTTTTCGGATTCTCGGCCAGTGGGCGGCTCTCACACGAGTCGGGCATATATGCGATCACCCGCTAAAAAGTATCAAAGACGTCGCGAATGATGAATCATGTTGGCACTGCAGGCTACACGCTGTACACACGCTCGTTTATTTCGAGCGCACCATCCGACATCATTTTCTTTTTTTAATTTCGTAAACTCTTTTTCCTCCACCTTGCGGAATTCCGCCGAACTATAATTTGCCAAATTTATTTCAAGACTCAGCACTACTGGTCAAGTTCCGTATCAATCTTGATCGCTTCCGCTCTCAACACCGCTGCCATCATTGCCGGAGCTTACTACCTTCTCGAAGGATGAGGTAATACACTCTAGTATTTGGTCTACACCCTATATTACACTGCCAAAGATGATATCGTGCTGGATGCCGTCCCTGATGCTCCAACATACCACCAACTTCTAGCGGTGGTATAAATTGAAATCTAACCTCAAGCATTCGAAATTCAATTTTTTTTTTTTTTTTGGTGAAACTACCTTTCTTCAATATTTCGAACTCGAACTTGGCGAGTGCGCGGTCTTTACACGAATAAATACGGCATGCTATACTTGCACTCGGCGCACGGGACCCCCGACTTTTTGAAAGACATCGCGAAAATCGCGTTTTATACAGCCGCCGCCACCGCCCTCTCGTAGGCGGCTTCGGACACACAACGCTGCAGGCCGCGCGACCGTCCACCCCACCCGTCGTGCATTGAGGCTGGCCGCGCGGCGGCATGAAGGGGGAGGGTGCTCCTAAATAGGGGGGTGCACCTCGGCATCCGTGGCCGTGCCGTAGAAAAAGGTGCGTGTGTACACGGTAACAATGGACGGCTTGCAGACTTTGGGAGTCCATCGTGAGCGACTCGAATACTGCATGGGGCGGCGTGTACCCTATATAACGTGACGATGGTTGGGAGAAGAGGCGGACGGCAGGAGGCTTTTCCCGCATTGCCTTCGGCAATGCGGGTGAAGTGTCCCGTGTGTGCGCGCGCGCGCACGCCTCCAGGTCGCGCAGGGTCGTGCCAGCTCCTCGGGGGCGCTTCTTCAAGCTTCCTTCCTTCCTTCCTTTTTTTTTTTTTTTTTGTTCCTGAGCGGAGTGCGCACCTGCGTTGGGGGCACAAAGCTCGCGCCAAGATGCGGTCGCGTCAATAAGCGGAGCGAAGAAAGGAGTCGCAGAAAGGGAAGAGTGGGGGAGGAGAGAGAGAGAGCGAAGAGGGGACCGCGGGTCGAAGTCGCGAAGGCGGACCTGGGAGTCACGCCCATCGCTTCGCGATTCGCAAGAACGTGGGCGCTCTGTTGTACAGACAATGAGGGAATGGCTGTTTAAGGACCGTAAACGTCTTCACACAGGGAGAAAGATAAGAGAGCCATGTGCGGCTTCTGTGGGCGCGCGTACGCAGGCTTTTGTGCCTCACGAATGTGTGTGTGTGTGTGTGCTCGAGCTGAAGACAGAATTTCGGCTTTGTCGTAAACTGTTTGTCACGGGAAGAGTCTATAGGCTAACCAGGTGCGAGTTGGGTGCCTGCCGTTGGGCTGAATTTACCGGCGAATGAGAACATACACATATATATCTCTCAAGAAAGAAATCTGTAACCAGCCAACGTCAAAGGAAAGTATAACCCAATACAGCGATGGATTCTCGACGACAGTACCTGCGAAATCGACGATAGAGTCTATATCTACGCCGACGGCAATGTCGCCGATGGTGCGGCAACAGCAACGGCGGTGGCACGGCGGCTGCAACGACACGACGGCGATGACGATATGTGACGACGACGGAGGTGAAAATTGTCACGTCGCACAAGAGAGATAGAATGGCGGACGTGAACAAGTTCCTTTCTTTTCTGTTGCGACTTCAAACTAGAAAAAGAAACATGATGACGACGCCATGATGATGTGTACTGGAATGCATCATGTAACCGCGCAAACAACAAAGGACAAAAAAGGCCTGTCCTGTGTGTTTCCTTCTTTGTCCTTTGTTGTTTGCGCGGTTACATGATGCACTCCAATATCGACCACCAACTAGCCCGCCTATCCCTGTTAAATGGTGTGTACTTGCGGCTACAGAAGTTACGAAATTTGCATTGTGGAAGTAACCTTCTAAACAAAGTAACTATAATGTTCTGTGTAAGGTAACAGGAAGTCTATGTCAACGTCTACATGTTATGGGTGAACATGCAATGGGATGGAATTTATTGCATATTTGTTTCAATTTTATGGGGGTTCCATTTCGCAGTTGTCGTTCTGAAGTATTCGAAAGCATTTGAAAAAGAAATTGTATTTATGAATCGCGTTCATTCGATTAAATGAACGATATCGAATGGTACACGCTTCTATTCGTTATTGTAAAGTTTAAAACATTCGCACGCTGCAGAACGTACACGTCGACAACGCAACATTCAGCGGAGACCGCGACAGCCCTAGCTAATCGCCCGGAGGCGTCGGCTTGAACGAAGACATACTGTAAGTCCGTGGACTTAATGTACTCGACAAGACGGGAGGCTCGGAGGCTACATTTATTTGGTTAACACACTCGTACACGGCGCTTCTCGTGATGGCGCTATAGAATAAACAGTGCGAATTTTTTTATCACATAACTGAACTTTTCGGATTTACTTGAAACCACGAAACAAGAAACGTCATATTTTTCATGGTGGAACCTGCCGGCTCTGGAGTAGCGGTAGAGAGCCAGTAGAGACGTTTAGCTTGTACGCTATTCCGGTAAACGGGAGCGGTTTGGGCGGATTACCGGATGGTCGGGGCGTAAACGTGAGCGGTGAAGCCGCCTGGTGTTGTAGAGCTCAACCAGACAAACGCATAGCTAAAACTGCAGTAACTCACCATATCCTGCTTCGCCACCCGTGCAAATTTTTGGCAGCGACGTATTTGTGAACACGGCTACGCCACTGTCGAAAATTTACGCCAGCAGCTAAGCAGAATATAGTAATTAGCTCTGTGTTTGTGTGGTTGAGCTTTGCGCCACCAGCTGGCGCCACCAATCTGGCCGCTCACGTGGACGCCCCCGCTAAACCGGAAAACCGCCCGCGCTTGCCCGAATACCGGACACGCTAAACGTCTCTAGTGTCACCGCCGGCGGGGTTGCCGGTTCGAACCTTACGAATGACGAGAATTTAATTAAAGCTTTCGAGACGTTCGAGCATGATGTTGAAGAGATGGTCAGATATTTTAAATAGCTCATACTTGTTAGCGCAGTAAACAAAAAGAGCGATTTCTAGTGGTTGTTGTGATCAGGTTCTTCATATATATAGCCCACAAGGCTTTGAGGAAAATTGTCGACTACGAGAGGGCGCTACTAGATATTGAGCGTTATTATCGAGCCCTCGTTTAAGAAAACAAAAACAAAGTTAGCTGCGAAGGTGTAACTGCCCCTATGTTCTACATTCTCTCACAGGAAGTCAATGCACTTGCAGTATCTCTCTCCTACAGCTTATTAAGTTCTTGCAAACAAAATGCTTCCGTTTGTTTATGTAACCACCCATTCGCAGCATAGGTAGCCACCAGAACGCTCCGAAATCTTTGTCCCTGTGGGTGTTTCTTTAGATTAAGGAAAATGTGATGCTCATGAGGGGACAGTTCATGTGTATAGGGCGCATGGTGCATGACTTGAAAGCCCAAGTAGATTAGTTTTGCCATTGTTTCACCATACAGTGTGTGACGGTCGCATCGTGATGCAACCGGACGACACCTTTGGAAAAGTTTCCTCGATGTTTTCCTTTAGAGCGGCGAGCATCGGCGTAACCGAGGGAATGAACATAGCGAAGGATGAAAAAACGAACGCGGAGCGCAGCGAGGGATGAAAGACGCGAAGAGGAAAGCGGAGGAGGAGGGTATGGCGAAAGCGTGAGAAGAAAAGCGTAGTGCGGCGACGATGGCTACGAGATGGCGCCAAAGTAGCGCGCATCGTCTGCATGGGAGGTCAGTTTGCGGCTGATGCTGCGAATCGCGCCCACGCGTCACCCACGCGCTGCCTCTCGCGATCTCTCATTGCCACGCTCTGTTCGCAACGTGCCGACAGATTCACGTTTCGAGCTGCGCCGGTTAATTTTTTTTTCTTGATGTATCGACTCAACTTGTCAATAAATCATAGTAATATTTTGCGTCGAATATTGCATCCTGTTGGAGGTTGTCCACCAGCAATACTCCCTTCTCATTCCATCAAAATTGGGTAGGTTGCCTCGGGGACGCATCCACATCGAGTCACGTCAAACGACTTGCACGTGCTGCTGGTGGTGTACGAACGCTAGGGTACAGAAAAAAAAACGCAAGTAGCATTTATTCGAGCATTACAAAGCTTACAAGCATAACGTGTGATACAGCTATATTGGGGGTCATATGGTCTAACCTTGCAATCCTGCTTGCTCGCTATTCGCACTCGGCTGGCCGAGGTCGAAGAGGGCCCCGGACGCGGAATGGCGATCCCTCTATCTTGCTATCCAAGTCTTTCCACGCCATTTCTGAACCTAACGTGTCGAACGCAGAGGGTCCTTAGCCGAGCAACCGCCAATTCCTTTTTGCAACAAATTACACACTTGTAATCCTTATAACTCCCGATGATCGAGCAGAGGTTTGAGTTTGATGACTTATACCTACTGTGACAGAGTGAGCTCTCTAAAACGTGTCCCCTCCCGCTTGGATCGACCAACGCATAACGGCAGCGCAATAGCGGCTCTCTGAACGCAGAGCGAGCGGCTAAATTTAGCTCCGATTGCGTCGTGCGCGGGGAGACAAAGGCGCTGTAATTGCACGCGACACATGCATGATCGTGTAGTGGATTCTTTCCTGTACGCATCGATACCAAAGCAAGACGAGTGAGTAGTACGGTTGCAAAGATGTAAGCTATATTAGTGTTACATGTTTCGTTATATTTCGTTACAATATACATGTAGCCTCACATGGGGTTTCAGCAGGCGACCTGCCATGCTGACCGAAATGAAAAGACGTTTCACATTAAAGCTGTTGCCACTTATTTCTGCACCGACCTTTTCCACGCGGAATTTCTCTGCCCTGGGAGAAGCGATGGGCACCGATGTTTCCACACGTTGCCTTTTTTTGCTCAGTTGTAAAAGAAGCTTTAGGAGCTATCCTCGGCCCATGGCCTGACAGTACAACTTCAGTGCGTGAAGTAAAATGTTGTTGACGTTTATGCAGGACACCAAGCTCGACGAGCGGCTCTAGCAAGGCAACTGTATCATGTAGATAAGCACTCACCACTTCTCTTATCATCATCATCCATCCCAGTACTTTCACCCCCCTTTCCTGTTCCCTTGTTCAGAGTAGCAGTCTGGAGCGCACTAGCTTAGGTCGACCTCTCTGTCTTTCCTATCAATAAATTCTATTCTGTATTCTAGTGTCGCTCGCAAAAAGAACAATGATTCACAGAACGTGGTACTCTGAACAATGGCACGTAGAAAATACCCGCGAACAAACTGCCGCAAGCAAAGCTTATCCTGCATTCTTCCAACGCTACTCAACAAAACGGCAAACCGTCAACGCACGACCAGAGGATGCCACAGTTTCCACCTTCATTGAAGCTTGCGCGGTCACATGAAGGAAATATATATGTTCTCATTTACTGATTTGTTACTTAATTAGGCAACCACTACTTTCGATAATATACCACTAACCGATCATATATCGAGTGCATTTCCTACGTTCACCTTAAGCAACGCTCTCGCGTATCACTGTCATCTGCTTTGAAATGTGGTGAGTCGCAGGCCAGTGAAACTGACATGACCAGCTCTTTCCTTTGCCTCGTTCGCTTCCTGTACTCATGTACATTTGATTTCGGATCAACCTTGGTTTGATTTGATTTGACTTGACCTGATGGCTTTGACATTTGCAGGTACAGAAACCGAAACAGGCCTTATACTGGGTTTCTCACTTTCAACACCTGAATGGCCAGCTTTAAAATTGGCAACCCAAGTTGAACTGTGCCATATTCAGCGCCACTGTCGCTTAAAGTTTGTGACATTTCATCATGGATTGGCTTCGCGCTTTTACCTTGGAGAAACAGCAACTTGGTTATGGTCATCTGCTCTTCCACATTGAACTTTTCTTGAGGTTCTTTCATGGTCAATTTGGACCTTAAAAAGGAAGTCAATCTCGAAACATAAGTGGCTAAGATTTGCACCGTTGAATGTAGACAAATCGACAATATACCCGGCAATTCACAGTTACACTGCTCCACTTTTCTTTGTAAGGCTCAATACCTACCAACAGTACAATACCAAGTTTACAACTACGTGACACTAAAAAAAAAAAAAAAAAACGTGTTGCAGTTTTACTGCGTGTATTAGAGAGTCTAAAAATCGACAAAGCTAATCATTATCCTTGGATATTGCATGATTCACTTGCTTCTTTTATGTACGTATTATGAAAAGCAGGTTCACAACCCGCTGTTGTGAGAGCAACCTGCCAAGAGCAACGTTGTATATATCCATTTTAGTAACACTGCGTTCTTTTGTAGGTAAATAGTTTATGACCTGCTGTTGCATTTATGTGTGTGGGGGGCATATGTGTGTGTGGTATTGTGGAAACAGGTTAAAGTGTCAACTTCTTAGAAGTGTCATCGGCTAGACGGCTGTAACGCCACCTATACTTTCTCGTTTGTGTATATACAAATAATAAACAAAACAACACTGTGCAGTAGTGCAAGTTGTCCACATCATCGAGTGATCCACACGAAGAGGCGAAATTGTTGTATCAACCTCTAACTGTGTCCCTAAACCATTTATAACCTCCGAAATAAATAAAAACAAAAAGCAGCCCGATATATATACACTCTTTTTTTTACGCCGGACATCTTTTGCCTAATAGCGTGTTGTACAGTTCTGTAGCGAGGCTACGCTTGTGACATCCCTTCGGGGGCTCACGGGATTCGCGGCACACTCTCTGTGCCGATAATCCGCTTCCCGCGGTCACGCTTACACAGGACGCGACGAAAATACCCCTTAATCCCGCTTCATCGGCATTCAAAACTCGAGGTCCCGTCACAAAAGACGACGTCCCGCCTCCCCTATAGCCGCGCGCACAAGACTCTCGCGTACACACGTGCGATTCGAAATCCACCGGATCATCAGCGAGAAGGAAATCCCGGATCAAGACCCGCGCCTGTGCACAATAGGCGTTTAAAAGAAGACCGCGCGTGCCTATGCCCACACAACCGCATTCCTCTAGACAGAAAAGAAAGCACGACAAACGTTGGGTTCCTAACGCTCCAAGAAGACCCGATCCGTTTCGCGCATGCGCGTTCTTCGCTGTCCCGAGCATCCACTCGAAGCGCGAGGTGTGCGTTTATACGCCCGACAATGGGCACGCCGCGGTTAATACGGTATTAGAATGCCCCCTCCCCGCTCTTCGAACCTATATATGCAAAAGTGTTAAGAGACAAGACGTGCGCTCAGCCGAGTCGGGTATTTGCGGCCCCGGAATCCGATCACGGCGAGTTCCGTGAGTCTACTGTATAAAACGAGTTAAAAGAGGAAGCTCAAAAGAATACGAATACTTTCGAACGAGGAGGGAGCAAAAGCAATGTGTATAGAGCAATATTTGATAATAGAGAGCCCGACACAACGACGAAGTAGAGTTGCTCTATAACCCTGCGTGGAATGGGTGAAAGAAGCGGGGGGGGGGGGGGGGGGGGGGCTCCGACAGATCCTCTTCAAATCCTGCGGCATGCAGAAGAGGCTGCGTCGTAGAGGCCAGCAGGAGAAGCCTGTCCCGAAGGCAAAGACGTTATACCGCGCGGGTTGAACCGTGCTGGGGCGGCTTCTCAGACAGAGCTATACGTATGGGCCCCGCGCAGTGGACCTATACATTTTCTCTTTTACTTCTTTTTTTGTCTTCTTATATTTAGTTCCCTAGCGGCGAGGCAGTGATGTCCACCACAATGAAAAGGAGGGAGGTGTTGTCATGTGTTCGTAGATTATCGAACGTCACTGAAGGATTAACGCCAATAGAGGGGAAAACGCCGCTCAAAGCAAGCAAGTCGCCGCCGCCGTCCAAGTAGAATGCGCTTCACATCACAGGGGTCTTTTGCCGGACCCCAGCCCATGTACGTTGTATGGTGGTTATAGTATATACAAGACGCTGCTGTATACACGTGGCTGGTCAATACCCGCCTTTCAACGCGGTTAGATTCTGCGGCAGCCTATGTAGGTAGCGCCGCAGTGTATAGTATACTAATACGGGCGCTTATGTGCAGGTTCGGCACACACGCACACATGCACACACATAGGGATCGGTACTCTTGCAAAGCGGGCCGGGTCGGTGGCTTTCGTCAACTGGGCGCAAAGGGATATCGGCCAGCGTAGAGAGAGAGAGAGAGAGAGAGAGTATGTGTGTATGTGTGTGTGTGTGCGTGTGTGCGGTAGAGGAGGCGAGTCCATGGTAGCATAGCGAGTGTAATGAAACGGGACAGGCTCCCGGAGAAAGAGAAGAAAAAGAAAGGAGCAAAGGAGAGAGAGCAAGAGAGGGATGCGTTCAGAACTCAACGTTGGGAAAAGAAAGTGAGAAAGAGAAATGAAAAAAAAAGGAGGATGAAGGGAGTAGTTAAATAAGGAAGGGATGCAAAGGGCATTTACGAGCAGGAGCAGACAAATCGGCGAGGAACACTGTATGCAGAGGGCGCGCACCTCGCGTACCCAGGAGCAGCGAAGCAGCGGGAGCCACGCCGGACCCGCTATGTACACAAGCACAAAAGCCGATAATCCGGCGGGGATCGGCCGCCCCGGTCACACAATCGGATCAGGAACCAATTGTCGGTAAAAATGGGAACCGAGGGTTGTTGGAAGGGAAGCAAGGCGGGGGGGGAGGGGGAATAGAGGGGAGGGTGTTCCCTAGAGGAGCTAGGGGCGAGGGAGGCAGCGGCTTTATTATTTGCGGTCGCCGCGCCGCGGCGCTCCGCGCGTTGTCAGTGTACGCGGGTTCGGACGGCCGCGGTCCCGGCCAAAGAACCGGCGTACACCGCCCGCGCTTTCTCTTTATTAGCCGTACGCATGCGGCTAATACTGCTACTGCGCTAGTGTCAGCACACCGTGCGTGCGTGCGCGTGTGCGTGCGTCAGGGATACACGAAGTTGGCGTGCTCCCCCGACATGGCTCGCTCGCGTCGCAGTGGTCGCGTAGGTGCGTATACCGCACGGGCCGCCGCACCGTTTTGTCGTCGTCGGGGACCGGCGAGCGTATTTGCCTTGCAAATGAGCCTTCCTTTGCATCGCTTGGCTGTATCTGCCGGTGTTTTTCCTTTTTTTTTTCTTTTTAACGAACTACAACTGTCGGCCGTCTCTTCCCGTGGGCGGATCTCTTTTTTTATCTATCTATCTATCTCTCTCTTTCTCTCTCCTTATTATAGTCTGTGACTTTGTAAACCTGGCCGTTTTTTTCGTTTCTTTCGAGGCGTGTCGTTAATGCGAGAGTCTAGTTTAACGGTACATTGTAGGAGAAAGCAAGTTTGTACAGTACACAAGAGCAAACGAGCAACAGTGACGAGCACTGACAAGGGTCTTTGTCTGACCATGTTCGCTGCATCGTCAATATTTAATAATGACTCGCCCAAACCACCACCTTGTCGAACAATTTTGCTTATATTTATTATTAATTTTTCTCTGCTCGACGGCATTTGTGTATTGCGGACCAACTGACTGACCGCAGGATGGTATTACGTGAATACCCGTTTGTGATCTCAGTGCTCTCAATAAAGTTTTTCCATCCATCAATCCACCGGCGTAAAAAAGACCTACGTCAGCTGTGACTGTGGTATTCATACAGCTAGCCTTTTTACGTGCGACAGCGGCCTTCAAGAGCTGCCCCGGCACTCTTACGTATCTCAGTAAATCTTATCGTAAAGCAAGCTTCCACGTAAGTGAGATACTTATGGGGAGAAACAAGCTTTACCGATGCTTCACTGCATTTTAATTTTATTTTCTGGCGAGTGCTTCCTTATTGGAAGTGTTTACGAGCACGCAAAAAGTTCATGCATGGAGAAAGTTTCTACGAAATGTATTATTGCGCAAGAAAAGTACGAAAGCTAATGAAATGAACGTTACGTTTCCTTATCGCGAAGGGAATCGGTATAGGCGCAGCTCCTGCAGCCCATCGTCTTTGGGCGTGGCGCCCGGTCACTGCGGTGAAGCCACAAAGACGAAAACCAGCGAAATGGACGCGTGCGTCCACCTCCTCGTCCACAATACACCGGTGTGCACAGTCGTTGAAATAAACACAAAAGCTCTCACCAAGCGCATGCGCCAGCACAAAGCAACAATACAAGTACCATCAGGACTAGGGTGGCCAACCGCCCCAAATTTAGCGGGACAGTCCCGACGTCTGAGTAAATGTCCCGTGTCCCGACTTGACCCAGTCGAGACGGCCAAATGACCTTACTTTTTTCTTCTTTTTTAAAATCTACTGGATAACAATAAATAGACCGGATTTCCTTTTTATAATGCCTGGCAGCTTGGTTGCGCATTCTTATCGTCGATCTTCTGTCACAGTGTCATAAACATAAGGGCGGCTTAGTGTTTGTAGTAGTTCAGTTGCAGGCCCTAGCCATTCACAGCATCTGTGTTCGTATTGGTGGACGCGTTGTTCAGGCAACTGTGCTGCACCTTTCTCGCTGTAAATCGCCACACGGTAGGACTAAACTAAAATGCTTAAACTTCGTTGCACATGCGTACTGGCGGCTCCTACATTGGCAGGGCCGGTCGTCTCCATCCACACTGACACTTCAGGCTCAATTCAATGCAGGCTCAATAAACGTTTCCCCAATCCAGCCCAATTTCAATTGCGAGCGTCCATAATTCATTGTCAGCACAGTTTACGTGAGTAAACCGCAGACCTCTCGATAAATTAACCGAGAGCCGCTGTCCGGCTCTAAACATACACATATCTTAGACTATGAAGAAAGTGTCATATTTCTCTCTCTCTCTCTCTCTCTCTCTCTCTCTCTTGTTCCGTTCCTTTATCGCAGACGACTGCCCGCGTACAGTAGAACACTGCCTAACGGATGGAACAATTCATTTCACGTTTCGTTGTCCCCAGACCTATGGCTGCGTATATACCACCTTGATTATTACGCAGTGAACCATGTTGTATTGTTTGTGGCACGAAGCCGCATTTAGCAACTCCCACGCCGTCCTCATTGAAATTACCGACTGCCTCACTTGCGACGCATGCAGCTGTGGCAAGGCACTCACACACCTTTTCTATGTCTACCCGCACTGTATAGTACCGAGGCAAGCGAGGTTCACAGTACTGAATGGACTGAACATTCACATTTTATTAGAAGAAAATTTTCTAGGTCAGTGCCTTCCAAACAAACTCCGTGCAAAAGGTTGCATTTGTGTTACTCAAGTTCTTGAGGCATAATGGGCCTTCATTCATGCAGCCTGCTGTTGCTGTATAATGTACGTGGGTAACTTCGGGGGTAGTCCTCTCTCATTCTTTTAGTGCGATAACAATTATAGGGACACTCCAGGCAAGTTCCCGCCGTCGTTGTCAGCGTGAGTCTCCGTACAAATTTCAAGGGCGGTAAGACCACGGTCGTGTGCCGTGTGATTTAGGTGCGAGGGAAATCACGCGAGGATGAGCCGAGAGGGATGGTGGCTTAGTGCGGCGCAGTCTTCTCACGCGAGCTAAGGACGAAGGCGGGTGCTCGCGCGCCGGCTTTCCACGCGCGCGAGGGGGAAAGCGGGAGGCGTGCGCACGATAAGGGAAGGGGGGGTGCAAGGGTAGCGCGCGTCTTTGTTTCTGCAGCGGCTCCACAAGGCACGGCCGCGCTTGTCCTATCTTGGAGGTAACCTGCGATGAGTTCGAAGGCTAGCCTACCCATTATAGCTGATGACTTTGTGTGCAATGTGTTCTCGCGCGCGCCTATAGTTCGCGTTGAAGCGAAAGGCAACACAAAGGGGAATTCGCTCGCCACTGCTGCCGCGATTCATCACGCCAGCGTTCGGACAGCGAATGTCCACGGTCGTCGAGTGAGATGTGTTCATGGTTGCCAGTTGCGCGCGTGGCACCGTGATCGTTACTTTAGTTAGTGAGTGAAAGTTCACAGCAGTTTATATAGCTGAGAAAACCACTAGCCTTACTGCGTATGGATGTCTAAAGATTCGCTATCGCTATGAGTGCTTCGCCTTTCGGGCGAAACTGCGACTTTTTTCTCTCCCCTTACGCTAGCTTACTCTTTTTATCCTCGCACGTCTTTGCCAGTTTCAAGGTAGCCAACGAGAACTACGTTTGGTTATAACCTTCCAGCCTTTGCATGCATGATTTTTTTTTTTTCACACATACCCCATCATTTCATTCAAACAGCTTAACGTTACGTTATATTGGTTGCCAATAATCCTATCGTACTGTGAAAATGCATCATTTGATCAGTAATCACACTCTCCTGATGCCCATGAGATGCCTAACGTGGGATACCTAAACTGAAATTCTACCTGTCCGATCCGGGCGACTGTGTCATGTGCCGGGATCGACGTCCGTTCTGCCCGTACAGGTACCACATTTTACCTAGTCTTATTTAGCAGGGCAGCGACATCCCAATACCCTACATGTTTCAGTCTAGATCGGCCGGACGAAAGCGCATTGCTTTAACGAATGTATATTTACTCGCAAAAGTCCCCAGACTTCCTCCTCCGCCCTCCCATCTACCCCGCCCCCTCCTTTTCAGCTGCCTCTCCAGGGATCCCCCGTCCATCGAAAGGCGACAGGGCGCGCGTCAGAGAGCGTAGTAATACGCATAAGCCTCCACTTGCACAGCAGCCTAGTGTTACGTCGGCTTCGAATGTTTGCTCGCGGGCCGGGCCCGGAAGATACCCACTCGGGGTTTCGCCGCTGTCGGCCAGACTGTGCACACACAAGAGGAGCGTAGCAAATAGAGTGATTTGAGAGCGGAACAGAGCAACAGGAAAGGGAGGTATAAAGGCAGAGGGCCGCAACAGATGGATACCGAAAACCGGGGGAGTCGGGGGAAAGCCCCGGGCTCATCTCCATTGCAAATGGAGTGGACTTCGTGAATGCCTCTCTACACCCCCCCTCCCACCCCCACCCCTGCTACTTCCACTCCCCCTCTCCTCCGCGGCAATACGCCTGCTCTCTGGCATAGACAAGTTTGTATTATAACCCGCATGTACATACGTTGTTTGAGCTCTCACTTAGTGGGTGTAGTTAGGTCGAACCAGGACGCTCAATCTGTAGTACGCCATTCTGGAAATCTCGTTTGACTTTCTCTTTTGTATACCCATACCTCGTCTTCCTTTTTTTCTTTTTGCCTTTCACTGAGCTTTACTTTTACTTGTCAAGCTTTCCTTTTCTCTAAGTACACCTGACTGCGTAGTCGTATACGTCGCGCCTATATCAACTAGTATCATAGTGACGCCTACAAATGAATGCCCACGTTTGAAAGTTATTGTGCAGTATTTGCTACAAGTAAATGTTGCTGCGCAATTTGACTCCTTTTGATTATCTTATGCTGAGTCTTAATGGAGTCTATGATAAATAGCTGTCGTGTGACTTTCTTATTTTCTTGCTAGATCATAAAAAAATCTTCCATTTTCATAACACTTAAAGTGAGAAGAATGCTTACATATGGTAGTGGTACTGCAGCTTCATGATCCTATACCCATGGGGTTAGACTTCTGCTGCAAGTGTAGTTCAGGTGAAGGTGACGTACCTTACGGGGGAGCTTCGTTCGCCTACGCGGTGGGGCTCACGTGGCACTTCACGAATGCGAATCCATAGGCGTGAGCACAAGAGGGCCAGGGATGCCGTGCGACCCCCCCCCCCCCCCCCCTACAAGCCTGCTGCTGTGGGAATATCGAGTGCACAGCCGTTACTTCCGTGTCCTATTAGCGACTTCGATGACTGCAAAATATTCTGGTGCCTTCTAATAGAAAGCCCTGTTCGCGCCAATGCGCGAAGCTATAACAAATGAGGGCAAAACTTCTGATCAATCTGCAAAGTTTAAGCGGTACTCAATTGACATAGAATCAAGAGCTATGTCTTTTTTTTTCGCGGATATTGTAGATGAGACGAAGACTCTTGTCGAAAACGTTGGTTTCAGGCAGAGGCCTCCCTTGTTGGGCCACCGTTTACCACTTCAAATCTCTATGTCCCATTGACCAACTTATATTGCTTAGATATCGTATGGTCCGCATTTTTCTTTTTCGGCAGAGCCTGCAACTCGACTGTTTTACAAAAGCATAACACACGTCGTCAATGACGATGGCGTTCGAAAGCTCATGCCCATAGCTTCGTGCGTACGTGCAGTTTAAGGCGTAAAAGCGTGCGCTATTAAATAACTTATTCTGCGTTTCTTCTTTTTTTCGTTGATGCAGATGTCCAGATGCGAGGCGTAAGAACCGGCACCAAACGGCCATGGGGGAACCACTGCCGACGAGCCAGGTGGGCTCCGACTCGGAGCTGGACGTCGAAGACGACGACGAGGAAGACTCCGGCAGCACCAGAGACGAGCCGTCCTCATCCGCCAAGAAGGCGGCCGGCGCCCTGGGCTTCTCCATCGCGCGCATCATGGCCCCGGACAAGGCGCACAGGAACAGCGCGTCTTCCGCCGCCTGCTCGCTCTCGGCGATGCTCCACGACTGGCACCGAAAGCTGCAGGCCTCCGGGGCGTCCTGGATCAGGCCCTCACTGCCGTACGGCGGCCCTCACCACAACCCTGGAGTCGAGCGCCAGGATTCGACCCTAGCTCTGGGCATCGCCACGACCGCGCTGAGTCAGCTGGCCAGGCTACACCAGGGAGGAGGCGGTGGTCTCGTCTACCCCTGGCTGCAGCAGGCTTCCGACGGCCTCGCCTCCTCGACGCCGGCGTCTGGGTTGCCAGACGTCGCGACCCACGCAGAGCAGACGACGGCGAGGCTGGTGCGACCTCAGCCGCGCCTAGCAACCATGGCGTGCGAGGTCCTGAAGCACTCCAGGCTGCAGGACACGGAAAAGGCCGCCACAGGAGCAGGCGGAGGCGGTGGAGCCGGCGGAGCCGGCAACAAGCAGAAGACATTCACGTGCACCGAGTGCGGGAAGGTGTTCAACGCGCACTACAACCTGACGCGACACATGCCCGTGCACACGGGTGCCCGACCGTTCGTGTGCAAGGTGTGCGGCAAGGGCTTCCGGCAGGCCAGCACGCTGTGCCGCCACAAGATCATCCACACCCAGGAGAAGCCCCACAAGTGCGCCACGTGCGGCAAGGCGTTCAACCGCAGCTCGACGCTGAACACTCACGTGCGCATCCACGCGGGCTTCAAGCCCTGGGTGTGCGAGTACTGCGGCAAAGGGTTCCACCAGAAGGGCAACTACAAGAACCACCGGCTCACGCACACGGGCGAGAAGGCGTACAAGTGCAGCGTGTGCAACAAGGCCTTCCACCAGGTGTACAACCTCACCTTCCACATGCACACGCACAACGACAAGAAGCCCTACACGTGCAAGGTGTGCGGCAAGGGGTTCTGCAGGAACTTTGACCTCAAGAAGCACTCGCGAAAGCTTCACGAGAGCGTCGTCGCGTCCAGCACAACTCCGTCGCGCCGACCGTCGCCCACCGAGACCGCGGTGGTGGCGAGGTTCCAGCAGCTGCACGCTGCCCCATTCGTGGCCGCGTCTGGGATTCTCGTCGACCGAGCCATGATGCCCGCCGCGCTCCTCTGACCTGCGGCGAGGAGGCGCGGCGTACGGAACCGTTCTCAAGCAGCAGACCACCGCCGGTGTACGATTCCGCGGGCGATTTGACGCACGACCTGCGCCTTCAACTGGAGTGCGCGGCGTCCGAGACCTCCAGTGCGCTCCTCTTCTCAAGAATTAATGGTCTCGGAGGCCACGACAGCTCGCCAACAGGCTCCGACAGCCTATGTAGTGGGCGTACACATCGTTACCAGAATTCACGTCGCAACATGTGTAGCAAGAGGTGCACGTTAAGGGCCGATGCGGCGTGCAGCACGTCCTCAAGATGACCGCTCTGACCGGAGGAACGTGTTGGAAACGTGGTGGACCATGCTGTTGTTGTCACGACTCTACGAAGTCGAATAGCTCGCGGAATCGCACCCCGTGTCACCTGCTTTATGTGCCGACATTCCCGGACCAGACTTACACAAGAGGAATGTAGTGTTGCTGAACCACGCATGGTCTACAACACGACGGTTCAGTTTAAGCGAAGGACTGCGCTTCGCTGAGCGCAGTTGTTGGGTGTGTGTGGTGTACCAGGACAGATCAAGTATGTGCGGGACACTTGCTGCGCGTACCCTCTGCACATATGGGCCCCTGATCGTGGAACTTGTTGAATTGAGTCATACATGCAGTATAAAGCTGTTTAGTTTGTAATAATTAAGGCGGAGATGCAAATGCGTGTGAAATGTTTGCGGAATGTGTGTTACGGAATCTCTGAGACGCGTCCAGCCTCGCGGGAACATTTGTCACAACATTCTCTGGTGCTGTTATGGCAGACCGCGCCAATTACGACAATTTTCGGCGTACTGAAAAAAAGAAATAACGTGGTGGCGGCGGGCTTTACGAAGCGATAGGGGCATATGTATAGTACGGTGTGCTCGTAGGTATTCGAAACTGATCACGTCTCAACGAGAACAAACAAGTAAGCTTCTTCTGCTTTAGAACTGAAAAGCTTGGGCTAATATTCCGCACGAAGTCTACATCATGACCATTTATTTTCCCTAGAGGAATAATGCTTACGATAGCGCTTGTAGGGACTAACGAACGGCCAAAATAACGCTGCAATGTCTGTGTGCACATCACCAGACAGGTCACATCGTTTCTTTTTTTTTTCTGTTTTTGTTTCCAGCTGCCATTCAACCAGTATCATAGTATCAAGACAAGCTCACACTCGCCTTCAACTACCCTTCCAAGGGGAAACGTTTCAGTATAGATGGTGGCTTCTGGTTATATTATTTTTTATTTTTTATTTGTCGCATGGTTCAGACGTGATGAAACGAACAATGTTGTGTTACTCTGCAAATAGAACCAACTGAAGTGGGGTTCCCGCATTTGTGGTCTCTGTTCCCCCATGTGCACAAAAAAAAAAAAAAGAAGAAAAGGAGAAAGAAGGGTTGAGTACCGTGACAGCGGTATACAGTGGTATAGAGCAATAGATGTACCCTAAACACTCTAATACAAGAACGCGAATCTAGTTATTTTCGAAATAAGACGATTACAGCTAAGTGACTAGCACAAAGGCTCGATTTAAGCAGGAGAAACATGTAATGCCAAAAAAAAAATATGACGGTGCAGGAAACTCCTAATATGCAGTTTTCATCACTGAGCAAGCTCCCCTTCGTCGCACGATATTACAGGGGCTGAATTCACAGAGCTTTTCGTTCGTCCGAGCTGTTTGGGATTGGCTGGACGCTTTCGCTAATACGATGTCCTACATTACGTTCGTCTGGCACTTACACTAACCAATAGTTCTAGCGTGAGAACGCTTTTGCGAATACAGACCGAGATTTGTGTCATGTAGAGTTCTAATGCAATAGCTCGACTGCAATAAGGACAGTCTGACGATATATCATGTACATAGTGCTGTATAGAATGAGTAAATTGTGAGAGCAGTGTAGAATAGGCATGTTATTTATTAAAATAATAATAAAAAAGCTACTGACGACGAACACGGTTTGTTTGTGTTTCATTATACACACTATCCCATGAATTGGTGATTTAGTTGCTTGCACGTTGGGAACGAAGTGGCTCACTAACCGTAGTCGAAACAAAATGACGCTTCAGTATCCGTACATGTCCCTCCGCAAACTGTCTATAATCACGTACTCAGCAAGCGACCCGCACGAATCTCGGAACGTCATTTTGTTTTGACTACGGCCACGGATCTGTTTCGCTCCTAAACATAACTTTTCCAGACGAGACTGTATCTCTTCGACCTTTCGACTAACTACTTGTACGTCATCTGCACGCCTGCTTTGCGTGTCATCCATCTAAACAGTGTTTCAACGCTACGGCATCGAAGTGCAAGCTTCCTAAGGTAAGCTTTAAAGGGCTCACATTTGACTTTTGGAGGGTATCTTCTCCACGTGTTCGCACGTTCTCTGCGACGGCTTTGTATACAAACCGCGTTTTCAGAAACCCTACTAGATGTTAACGCTTGGGCGTTCGCTTAATGTCAGCACCGAGCATTCTGTAAGCCCGTCCCGACCGATCATCGGCTCAGAAGGCAGTGAAAGCACTTTTATGCTTTCTCAGAACTTCTGGTTTCCGCGAGCGTCTTTAGCTCAAGTGCTGTCCGTACACGTATCTCCACCTTCTCTCTCCCTTCTCTCGCTTCCCCTTCTGCCTTCCCCCAGCGTAGGGTAGCCAACCAGACTATTGACTGGTTAACATCCCTGCCTTCCTATATTATTCTCTCTCTCTCTCTGGAGCGAAAGTGCGATTACTAGGCGTGCATGGTAGCACTGCTGACGGTATTTTTAGTTTAGTTTATTTTTATAGTTTAACACGTGTATAAGCATACGCAGTGACGTATGTTTCAAATCCAACGCGTTCCATAGAAAAGAGCGCACCAGCCTGCGCAGAAATTCTACTGGGCTATAGCCTTACCTTTTCTTCTGCAAAAGCCGATTTCGTTACAGTCATTTATTCATCTCGTAAATCGAGTAGAGCACGTGTACGAGCATGCGCAGTGACGTATGTTTCAAATCCAGCGCGTTCCATAGAAATGAGCGCACCAGCCTCTGCGAGAATTATACTGGGCTTTAGCCTCACCTTTTTTTCTGAAAAAGCCAGCGATTCTACCGGGCCACCGATTTAGAGCGTACTTTTCGAACCTCGCTGAAACGATATTTCCCTGGGCTATAGGCTTGGTGTTTTTCCAATTTTTCCGATATAATTATTCTTCGCCTATTCCTTTATTTATCGCGTAATTCGGCCTCTAGGCATGCGTGGGGAGTGGTGTAGACAGCGAACGAGCGATATAGAGCGAACTTTTCGAACCTGGCTGAAACGATATTTCCCTGGGCTATAGGCTTGGTGTTTTTTCAATTTTTCCGATATAATTATTCTTCGCCTATTCCTTTATTTATCGCGTAATTCGGCCTCTAGGCATGCGTGGGGAGTGGTGTAGACAGCGAACGAGCGATATAGAGCGAACTTTTCGAACCTGGCTGAAACGATATTTCCCTGGGCTATAGGCTTGGTGTTTTTTCAATTTTTCCGATATAATCATTCTTCGCCTATTCCTTTATTTATCGCGTAATTCGGCCTCTAGGCATGCGTGGGGAGTGGTGTAGACAGCGAACGAGCGATATAGAGCGAACTTTTCGAACCTGGCTGAAACGATATTTCCCTGGGCTATAGGCTTGGTGTTTTTTCAATTTTTCCGATATAATTATTCTTCGCCTATTCCTTTATTTATCGCGTAATTCGGCCTCTAGGCATGCGTGGGGAGTGGTGTAGACGGCGAACGAGCGATATAGAGCGAACTTTTCGAACCTGGCTGAAACGATATTTCCCTGGGCTATAGGCTTGGTGTTTTTTCAATTTTTCCGATATAATTATTCTTCGCCTATTCCTTTATTTATCGCGTAATTCGGCCTCTAGGCATGCGTGGGGAGTGGTGTAGACAGCGAACGAGCGATTTAGAGCGAACTTTTTGAACCTGGCTGAAACGATATTTTCCTGGGCTATGGGCTTGGTGTTTTTTCAATTTTTCCGATATAATTATTCTTCGCCTATTCCTTTATTTATCGCGTAATTCGGCCTCTAGGCATGCGTGGGGAGTGGTGTAGACAGCGAACGAGCGATTTAGAGCGAACTTTTTGAACCTGGCTGAAACGATATTTCCCTGGGCTGGCTTGGTGTTTTTTCAATTTTTCCGATATAATTATTCTTCGCCTATTCCTTTATTTATCGCGTAATTCGGCCTCTAGGCATGCGTGGGGAGTGGTGTAGACAGCGAACGAGCGATTTAGAGCGAACTTTTTGAACCTGGCTGAAACGATATTTTCCTGGGCTATGGGCTTGGTGTTTTTTTCAATTTTTCCGATATAATTATTCTTCGCCTATTCCTTTATTTATCGCGTAATTCGGCCTCTAGGCATGCATGGGGAGTGGTGTAGACAGCGAACGAGCGATTTAGAGCGAACTTTTCGAACCTGGCTGAAACGATATTTCCCTGGGCTATAGGCTTGGTGTTTTTTCAATTTTTCCGATATAATTATTCTTCGCCTATTCCTTTATTTATCGCGTAATTCGGCCTCTAGGCATGCGTGGGGAGTGGTGTAGACAGCGAACGAGCGATTTAGAGCGAACTTTTCGAACCTGGCTGAAACGATATTTTCCTGGGCTATGGGCTTGGTGTTTTTTTCAATTTTTCCGATATAATTATTCTTCGCCTATTCCTTTATTTATCGCGTAATTCGGCCTCTAGGCATGCATGGGGAGTGGTGTAGACAGCGAACGAGCGATTTAGAGCGAACTTTTCGAACCTGGCTGAAACGATATTTCCCTGGGCTATAGGCTTGGTGTTTTTTCAATTTTTCCGATATAATTATTCTTCGCCTATTCCTTTATTTATCGCGTAATTCGGCCTCTAGGCATGCGTGGGGAGTGGTGTAGACAGCGAACGAGCGATTTAGAGCGAACTTTTTGAACCTGGCTGAAACGATATTTTCCTGGGCTATGGGCTTGGTGTTTTTTCAATTTTTCCGATATAATTATTCTTCGCCTATTCCTTTATTTATCGCGTAATTCGGCCTCTAGGCATGCGTGGGGAGTGGTGTAGACAGCGAACGAGCGATTTAGAGCGAACTTTTTGAACCTGGCTGAAACGATATTTTCCTGGGCTATGGGCTTGGTGTTTTTTCAATTTTTCCGATATAATTATTCTTCGCCTATTCCTTTATTTATCGCGTAATTCGGCCTCTAGGCATGCGTGGGGAGTGGTGTAGACAGCGAACGAGCGATTTAGAGCGAACTTTTCGAACCTGGCTGAAACGATATTTCCCTGGGCTATAGGCTTGGTGTTTTTTCAATTTTTCCGATATAATTATTCTTCGCCTATTCCTTTATTTATCGCGTAATTCGGCCTCTAGACATGCGTGGGGAGTGGTGTAGACAGCGAACGAGCGATTTAGAGCGAACTTTTTGAACCTGGCTGAAACGATATTTTCCTGGGCTTGGTGTTTTTTCAATTTTTCCTATATAATTATTCTTCGCCTATTCCTTTATTTATCGCGTAATTCGGCCTCTAGGCATGCGTGGGGAGTGGTGTAGACAGCGAACGAGCGATTTAGAGCGAACTTTTTGAACCTGGCTGAAACGATATTTTCCTGGGCTATGGGCTTGGTGTTTTTTCAATTTTTCCGATATAATTATTCTTCGCCTATTCCTTTATTTATCGCGTAATTCGGCCTCTAGGCATGCGTGGGGAGTGGTGTAGACAGCGAACGAGCGATTTAGAGCGAACTTTTCGAACCTGGCTGAAACGATATTTTCCTGGGCTATGGGCTTGGTGTTTTTTCAATTTTTCCGATATAATTATTCTTCGCCTATTCCTTTATTTATCGCGTAATTCGGCCTCTAGGCATGCGTGGGGAGTGGTGTAGACAGCGAACGAGCGATTTAGAGCGAACTTTTTGAACCTGGCTGAAACGATATTTTCCTGGGCTATGGGCTTGGTGTTTTTTCAATTTTTCCGATATAATTATTCTTCGCCTATTCCTTTATTTATCGCGTAATTCGGCCTCTAGGCATGCGTGGGGAGTGGTGTAGACAGCGAACGAGCGATTTAGAGCGAACTTTTTGAACCTGGCTGAAACGATATTTTCCTGGGCTATGGGCTTGGTGTTTTTTCAATTTTTCCGATATAATTATTCTTCGCCTATTCCTTTATTTATCGCGTAATTCGGCCTCTAGGCATGCGTGGGGAGTGGTGTAGACAGCGAACGAGCGATTTAGAGCGAACTTTTTGAACCTGGCTGAAACGATATTTTCCTGGGCTATGGGCTTGGTGTTTTTTCAATTTTTCCTATATAATTATTCTTCGCCTATTCCTTTATTTATCGCGTAATTCGGCCTCTAGGCATGCGTGGGGAGTGGTGTAGACAGCGAACGAGCGATTTAGAGCGAACTTTTTGAACCTGGCTGAAACGATATTTTCCTGGGCTTGGTGTTTTTTCAATTTTTCCGATATAATTATTCTTCGCCTATTCCTTTATTTATCGCGTAATTCGGCCTCTAGGCATGCGTGGGGAGTGGTGTAGACAGCGAACGAGCGATTTAGAGCGAACTTTTTGAACCTGGCTGAAACGATATTTTCCTGGGCTATGGGCTTGGTGTTTTTTCAATTTTTCCGATATAATTATTCTTCGCCTATTCCTTTATTTATCGCGTAATTCGGCCTCTAGGCATGCGTGGGGAGTGGTGTAGACAGCGAACGAGCGATTTAGAGCGAACTTTTTGAACCTGGCTGAAACGATATTTTCCTGGGCTATGGGCTTGGTGTTTTTTCAATTTTTCCGATATAATTATTCTTCGCCTATTCCTTTATTTATCGCGTAATTCGGCCTCTAGGCATGCGTGGGGAGTGGTGTAGACAGCGAACGAGCGATTTAGAGCGAACTTTTTGAACCTGGCTGAAACGATATTTTCCTGGGCTTGGTGTTTTTTCAATTTTTCCGATATAATTATTCTTCGCCTATTCCTTTATTTATCGCGTAATTCGGCCTCTAGGCATGCGTGGGGAGTGGTGTAGACAGCGAACGAGCGATTTAGAGCGAACTTTTTGAACCTGGCTGAAACGATATTTTCCTGGGCTATGGGCTTGGTGTTTTTTCAATTTTTCCGATATAATTATTCTTCGCCTATTCCTTTATTTATCGCGTAATTCGGCCTCTAGGCATGCGTGGGGAGTGGTGTAGACAGCGAACGAGCGATTTAGAGCGAACTTTTTGAACCTGGCTGAAACGATATTTTCCTGGGCTATGGGCTTGGTGTTTTTTTCAATTTTTCCGATATAATTATTCTTCGCCTATTCCTTTATTTATCGCGTAATTCGGCCTCTAGGCATGCATGGGGAGTGGTGTAGACAGCGAACGAGCGATTTAGAGCGAACTTTTCGAACCTGGCTGAAACGATATTTCCCTGGGCTATAGGCTTGGTGTTTTTTCAATTTTTCCGATATAATTATTCTTCGCCTATTCCTTTATTTATCGCGTAATTCGGCCTCTAGGCATGCGTGGGGAGTGGTGTAGACAGCGAACGAGCGATTTAGAGCGAACTTTTCGAACCTGGCTGAAACGATATTTTCCTGGGCTATGGGCTTGGTGTTTTTTTCAATTTTTCCGATATAATTATTCTTCGCCTATTCCTTTATTTATCGCGTAATTCGGCCTCTAGGCATGCATGGGGAGTGGTGTAGACAGCGAACGAGCGATTTAGAGCGAACTTTTCGAACCTGGCTGAAACGATATTTCCCTGGGCTATAGGCTTGGTGTTTTTTCAATTTTTCCGATATAATTATTCTTCGCCTATTCCTTTATTTATCGCGTAATTCGGCCTCTAGGCATGCGTGGGGAGTGGTGTAGACAGCGAACGAGCGATTTAGAGCGAACTTTTTGAACCTGGCTGAAACGATATTTTCCTGGGCTATGGGCTTGGTGTTTTTTCAATTTTTCCGATATAATTATTCTTCGCCTATTCCTTTATTTATCGCGTAATTCGGCCTCTAGGCATGCGTGGGGAGTGGTGTAGACAGCGAACGAGCGATTTAGAGCGAACTTTTTGAACCTGGCTGAAACGATATTTTCCTGGGCTATGGGCTTGGTGTTTTTTCAATTTTTCCGATATAATTATTCTTCGCCTATTCCTTTATTTATCGCGTAATTCGGCCTCTAGGCATGCGTGGGGAGTGGTGTAGACAGCGAACGAGCGATTTAGAGCGAACTTTTCGAACCTGGCTGAAACGATATTTCCCTGGGCTATAGGCTTGGTGTTTTTTCAATTTTTCCGATATAATTATTCTTCGCCTATTCCTTTATTTATCGCGTAATTCGGCCTCTAGACATGCGTGGGGAGTGGTGTAGACAGCGAACGAGCGATTTAGAGCGAACTTTTTGAACCTGGCTGAAACGATATTTTCCTGGGCTTGGTGTTTTTTCAATTTTTCCTATATAATTATTCTTCGCCTATTCCTTTATTTATCGCGTAATTCGGCCTCTAGGCATGCGTGGGGAGTGGTGTAGACAGCGAACGAGCGATTTAGAGCGAACTTTTTGAACCTGGCTGAAACGATATTTTCCTGGGCTATGGGCTTGGTGTTTTTTCAATTTTTCCGATATAATTATTCTTCGCCTATTCCTTTATTTATCGCGTAATTCGGCCTCTAGGCATGCGTGGGGAGTGGTGTAGACAGCGAACGAGCGATTTAGAGCGAACTTTTCGAACCTGGCTGAAACGATATTTTCCTGGGCTATGGGCTTGGTGTTTTTTCAATTTTTCCGATATAATTATTCTTCGCCTATTCCTTTATTTATCGCGTAATTCGGCCTCTAGGCATGCGTGGGGAGTGGTGTAGACAGCGAACGAGCGATTTAGAGCGAACTTTTTGAACCTGGCTGAAACGATATTTTCCTGGGCTATGGGCTTGGTGTTTTTTCAATTTTTCCGATATAATTATTCTTCGCCTATTCCTTTATTTATCGCGTAATTCGGCCTCTAGGCATGCGTGGGGAGTGGTGTAGACAGCGAACGAGCGATTTAGAGCGAACTTTTTGAACCTGGCTGAAACGATATTTTCCTGGGCTATGGGCTTGGTGTTTTTTCAATTTTTCCGATATAATTATTCTTCGCCTATTCCTTTATTTATCGCGTAATTCGGCCTCTAGGCATGCGTGGGGAGTGGTGTAGACAGCGAACGAGCGATTTAGAGCGAACTTTTTGAACCTGGCTGAAACGATATTTTCCTGGGCTATGGGCTTGGTGTTTTTTCAATTTTTCCTATATAATTATTCTTCGCCTATTCCTTTATTTATCGCGTAATTCGGCCTCTAGGCATGCGTGGGGAGTGGTGTAGACAGCGAACGAGCGATTTAGAGCGAACTTTTTGAACCTGGCTGAAACGATATTTTCCTGGGCTTGGTGTTTTTTCAATTTTTCCGATATAATTATTCTTCGCCTATTCCTTTATTTATCGCGTAATTCGGCCTCTAGGCATGCGTGGGGAGTGGTGTAGACAGCGAACGAGCGATTTAGAGCGAACTTTTTGAACCTGGCTGAAACGATATTTTCCTGGGCTATGGGCTTGGTGTTTTTTCAATTTTTCCGATATAATTATTCTTCGCCTATTCCTTTATTTATCGTGTAATTCGGCCTCTAGGCATGCGTGGGGAGTGGTGTAGACAGCGAACGAGCGATTTAGAGCGAACTTTTTGAACCTGGCTGAAACGATATTTTCCTGGGCTATGGGCTTGGTGTTTTTTCAATTTTTCCGATATAATTATTCTTCGCCTATTCCTTTATTTATCGCGTAATTCGGCCTCTAGGCATGCGTGGGGAGTGGTGTAGACAGCGAACGAGCGATTTAGAGCGAACTTTTTGAACCTGGCTGAAACGATATTTTCCTGGGCTTGGTGTTTTTTCAATTTTTCCGATATAATTATTCTTCGCCTATTCCTTTATTTATCGCGTAATTCGGCCTCTAGGCATGCGTGGGGAGTGGTGTAGACAGCGAACGAGCGATTTAGAGCGAACTTTTTGAACCTGGCTGAAACGATATTTTCCTGGGCTATGGGCTTGGTGTTTTTTCAATTTTTCCGATATAATTATTCTTCGCCTATTCCTTTATTTATCGCGTAATTCGGCCTCTAGGCATGCGTGGGGAGTGGTGTAGACAGCGAACGAGCGATTTAGAGCGAACTTTTTGAACCTGGCTGAAACGATATTTTCCTGGGCTTGGTGTTTTTTCAATTTTTCCGATATAATTATTCTTCGCCTATTCCTTTATTTATCGCGTAATTCGGCCTCTAGGCATGCGTGGGGAGTGGTGTAGACAGCGAACGAGCGATTTAGAGCGAACTTTTTGAACCTGGCTGAAACGATATTTTCCTGGGCTTGGTGTTTTTTCAATTTTTCCGATATAATTATTCTTCGCCTATTCCTTTATTTATCGCGTAATTCGGCCTCTAGGCATGCGTGGGGAGTGGTGTAGACAGCGAACGAGCGATTTAGAGCGAACTTTTTGAACCTGGCTGAAACGATATTTTCCTGGGCTATAGGCTTGGTGTTTTTTCAATTTTTCCGATATAATTATTCTTCGCCTATTCCTTTATTTATCGCGTAATTCGGCCTCTAGACATGCGTGGGGAGTGGTGTAGACAGCGAACGAGCGATATAGAGCGAACTTTTTGAACCTGGCTGAAACGATATTTCCCTGGGCTATAGGCTTAGTGTTTTTCCAATGTTTCCGATATAATTATTCTTCGCCTATTCCTTTATTTATCGCGTAATTCGGCCTCTAGACATGCGTGGGGAGGGGTGTAGACAGCGAACGAGCGATATAGAGCGAACTTTTTGAACCTGGCTGAAACGATATTTCCCTGGGCTATAGGCTTGGTGTTTTTTCAATTTTTCCGATATAATTATTCTTCGCCTATTCCTTTATTTATCGCGTAATTCGGCCTCTAGACATGCGTGGGGAGTGGTGTAGAAAGCGAACGAGCGATATAGGGCGAACTTTTTGAACCTGGCTGAAACGATATTTTCCTGGGCTATATATAGGCTTGGTGTTTTTTCAATTTTTCCGATATAATTATTCTTCGCCTATTCCTTTATTTATGGCGTAATTCGGCCTCTAGACATGCGTGGGGAGTGGTGTAGACAGCGAACGAGCGATATAGAGCGAACTTTTTGAACCTGGCTGAAACGATATTTTCCTGGGCTATATATAGGCTTGGTGTTTTTCCAATTTTTCCGATATAATTATTCTTCGCCTATTCCTTTATTTATCGCGTAATTCGGCCTCTAGACATGCGTGGGGAGTGGTGTAGACAGCGAACGAGCGATTTAGAGCGAACTTTTTGAACCTGGCTGAAACGATATTTTCCTGGGCTATATATAGGCTTGGTGTTTTTTCAATTTTTCCGATATAATTATTCTTCGCCTATTCCTTTATTTATCGCGTAATTCGGCCTCTAGACATGCGTGGGGAGTGGTGTAGACAGCGAACGAGCGATATAGAGCGAACTTTTTGAACCTGGCTGAAACGATATTTTCCTGGGCTATATATAGGCTTGGTGCTTTTTCAATTTTTCCGATATAATTATTCTTCGCCTATTCCTTTATTTATCGCGTAATTCGGCCTCTAGACATGCGTGGGGAGTGGTGTAGACAGCGAACGAGCGATTTAGAGCGAACTTTTTGAACCTGGCTGAAACGATATTTCCCTGGGCTATATAGGCTTAGTGTTTTTCCAATTTTTCCGATATAATTATTCTTCGCCTATTCCTTTATTTATCGCGTAATTCGGCCTCTAGACATGCGTGGGGAGTGGTGTAGACAGCGAACGAGCGATTTAGAGCGAACTTTTTGAACCTGGCTGAAACGATATTTTCCTGGGCTATATTTAGGCTTGGTGTTTTTTCAATTTTTCCGATATAATTATTCTTCGCCTATTCCTTTATTTATCGCGTAATTCGGCCTCTAGACATGCGTGGGGAGTGGTGTAGACAGCGAACGAGCGATTTAGAGCGAACTTTTCGAACCTGGCTGAAACGATATTTCCCTGGGCTATGGGCTTGGTGTTTTTTCAATTTTTCCGATATAATTATTCTTCGCCTATTCCTTTATTTATCGCGTAATTCGGCCTCTAGACATGCGTGGGGAGTGGTGTAGACAGCGAACGAGCGATTTAGAGCGAACTTTTTGAACCTGGCTGAAACGATATTTTCCTGGGCTTGGTGTTTTTTCAATTTTTCCGATATAATTATTCTTCGCCTATTCCTTTATTTATCGCGTAATTCGGCCTCTAGGCATGCGTGGGGAGTGGTGTAGACAGCGAACGAGCGATTTAGAGCGAACTTTTTGAACCTGGCTGAAACGATATTTTCCTGGGCTATAGGCTTGGTGTTTTTTCAATTTTTCCGATATAATTATTCTTCGCCTATTCCTTTATTTATCGCGTAATTCGGCCTCTAGACATGCGTGGGGAGTGGTGTAGACAGCGAACGAGCGATATAGAGCGAACTTTTTTAACCTGGCTGAAACGATATTTCCCTGGGCTATATATAGGCTTGGTGTTTTTTCAATTTTTCCGATATAATTATTCTTCGCCTATTCCTTTATTTATGGCGTAATTCGGCCTCTAGACATGCGTGGGGAGTGGTGTAGACAGCGAACGAGCGATATAGAGCGAACTTTTTGAACCTGGCTGAAACGATATTTTCCTGGGCTATATATAGGCTTGGTGTTTTTCCAATTTTTCCGATATAATTATTCTTCGCCTATTCCTTTATTTATCGCGTAATTCGGCCTCTAGACATGCGTGGGGAGTGGTGTAGACAGCGAACGAGCGATTTAGAGCGAACTTTTTGAACCTGGCTGAAACGATATTTTCCTGGGCTATATATAGGCTTGGTGTTTTTTCAATTTTTCCGATATAATTATTCTTCGCCTATTCCTTTATTTATCGCGTAATTCGGCCTCTAGACATGCGTGAGGAGTGGTGTAGACAGCGAACGAGCGATATAGAGCGAACTTTTTTAACCTGGCTGAAACGATATTTTCCTGGGCTATATATAGGCTTGGTGCTTTTTCAATTTTTCCGATATAATTATTCTTCGCCTATTCCTTTATTTATCGCGTAATTCGGCCTCTAGACATGCGTGGGGAGTGGTGTAGACAGCGAACGAGCGATTTAGAGCGAACTTTTTGAACCTGGCTGAAACGATATTTTCCTGGGCTATAGGCTTGGTGTTTTTTCAATTTTTCCGATATAATTATTCTTCGCCTATTCCTTTATTTATCGCCTAATTCGGCCTCTAGGCATGCGTGGGGAGTGGTGTAGACAGCGAACGAGCGATTTAGAGCGAACTTTTTGAACCTGGCTGAAACGATATTTTCCTGGGCTATAGGCTTGGTGTTTTTTCAATTTTTCCGATATAATTATTCTTCGCCTATTCCTTTATTTATCGCCTAATTCGGCCTCTAGGCATGCGTGGGGAGTGGTGTAGACAGCGAACGAGCGATTTAGAGCGAACTTTTTGAACCTGGCTGAAACGATATTTTCCTGGGCTATATAGGCTTGGTGCTTTTTCAATTTTCCCGATATAATTATTCTTCGCCTATTCCTTTATTTATCGCGTAATTCGGCCTCTAGACATGCGTAGGGAGTGGTGTAGACAGCGAACGAGCGATTTAGAGCGAACTTTTTGAACCTGGCTGAAACGATATTTTCCTGGGCTATAGGCTTGGTGTTTTTTCAATTTTTCCGATATAATTATTCTTCGCCTATTCCTTTATTTATCGCCTAATTCGGCCTCTAGGCATGCGTGGGGAGTGGTGTAGACAGCGAACGAGCGATTTAGAGCGAACTTTTTGAACCTGGCTGAAACGATATTTCCCTGGGCTATATAGGCTTAGTGTTTTTCCAATTTTTCCGATATAATTATTCTTCGCCTATTCCTTTATTTATCGCGTAATTCGGCCTCTAGACATGCGTGGGGAGTGGTGTAGACAGCGAACGAGCGATTTAGAGCGAACTTTTTGAACCTGGCTGAAACGATATTTTCCTGGGCTATAGGCTTGGTGTTTTTTCAATTTTTCCGATATAATTATTCTTCGCCTATTCCTTTATTTATCGCCTAATTCGGCCTCTAGGCATGCGTGGGGAGTGGTGTAGACAGCGAACGAGCGATTTAGAGCGAAGTTTTTGAACCTGGCTGAAACGATATTTTCCTGGGCTATAGGCTTGGTGCTTTTTCAATTTTTCCGATATAATTATTCTTCGCCTATTCCTTTATTTATCGCCTAATTCGGCCTCTAGGCATGCGTGGGGAGTGGTGTAGACAGCGAACGAGCGATTTAGAGCGAACTTTTTGAACCTGGCTGAAACGATATTTTCCTGGGCTATAGGCTTGGTGTTTTTTCAATTTTTCCGATATAATTATTCTTCGCCTATTCCTTTATTTATCGCGTAATTCGGCCTCTAGGCATGCGTGGGGAGTGGTGTAGACAGCGAACGAGCGATTTAGAGCGAACTTTTCGAACGTCGCTGAAACGATATTTCCCTGGGCTATAGGCTTGGTGTTTTTCCAATTTTTCCGATATAATTATTCTTCGCCTATTCCTTTATTTATCACGTAATTCGGCCTCTAGGCATGCGTGGGGAGTGGTGTAGACAGCGAACGAGCGATTTAGAGCGAACTTTTTGAACCTCGCTGAAACGATATTTCCCTGGCTTGGTGTTTTTTCAATTTTTCCGATATAATTATTCTTCGCCTATTCCTTTATTTATCGCGTAATTCGGCCTCTAGGCATGCGTGGGGAGTGGTGTAGACAGCGAACGAGCAATTTAGAGCGAACTTTTCGAACCTGGCTGAAACGATATTTTCCTGGGCTATAGGCTTGGTGTTTTTTTCAATTTTTCCGATATAATTATTCTTCGCCTATTCCTTTATTTATCGCGTAATTCGGCCTCTAGGCATGCGTGGGGAGTGGTGTAGACAGCGAACGAGCAATTTAGAGCGAACTTTTCGAACCTGGCTGAAACGATATTTTCTTGGGCTATAGGCTTGGTGTTTTTTTCAATTTTTCCGATATAATTATTCTTCGCCTATTCCTTTATTTATCGCCTAATTCGGCCTCTAGGCATGCGTGGGGAGTGGTGTAGACAGCGAACGAGCGATTTAGAGCGAACTTTTCGAACCTGGCTGAAACGATATTTTCCTGGGCTATAGGCTTGGTGTTTTTTTCAATTTTTCCGATATAATTATTCTTCGCCTATTCCTTTATTTATCGCCTAATTCGGCCTCTAGGCATGCGTGGGGAGTGGTGTAGACAGCGAACGAGCGATTTAGAGCGAACTTTTTGAACCTGGCTGAAACGATATTTTCCTGGGCTATAGGCTTGGTGTTTTTTCAATTTTTCCGATATAATTATTCTTCGCCTATTCCTTTATTTATCGCCTAATTCGGCCTCTAGGCATGCGTGGGGAGTGGTGTAGACAGCGAACGAGCGATTTAGAGCGAACTTTTTGAACCTGGCTGAAACGATATTTTCCTGGGCTATATAGGCTTGGTGCTTTTTCAATTTTCCCGATATAATTATTCTTCGCCTATTCCTTTATTTATCGCGTAATTCGGCCTCTAGACATGCGTAGGGAGTGGTGTAGACAGCGAACGAGCGATTTAGAGCGAACTTTTTGAACCTGGCTGAAACGATATTTTCCTGGGCTATAGGCTTGGTGTTTTTTCAATTTTTCCGATATAATTATTCTTCGCCTATTCCTTTATTTATCGCCTAATTCGGCCTCTAGGCATGCGTGGGGAGTGGTGTAGACAGCGAACGAGCGATTTAGAGCGAACTTTTTGAACCTGGCTGAAACGATATTTCCCTGGGCTATATAGGCTTAGTGTTTTTCCAATTTTTCCGATATAATTATTCTTCGCCTATTCCTTTATTTATCGCGTAATTCGGCCTCTAGACATGCGTGGGGAGTGGTGTAGACAGCGAACGAGCGATTTAGAGCGAACTTTTTGAACCTGGCTGAAACGATATTTTCCTGGGCTATAGGCTTGGTGTTTTTTCAATTTTTCCGATATAATTATTCTTCGCCTATTCCTTTATTTATCGCCTAATTCGGCCTCTAGGCATGCGTGGGGAGTGGTGTAGACAGCGAACGAGCGATTTAGAGCGAAGTTTTTGAACCTGGCTGAAACGATATTTTCCTGGGCTATAGGCTTGGTGCTTTTTCAATTTTTCCGATATAATTATTCTTCGCCTATTCCTTTATTTATCGCCTAATTCGGCCTCTAGGCATGCGTGGGGAGTGGTGTAGACAGCGAACGAGCGATTTAGAGCGAACTTTTTGAACCTGGCTGAAACGATATTTTCCTGGGCTATAGGCTTGGTGTTTTTTCAATTTTTCCGATATAATTATTCTTCGCCTATTCCTTTATTTATCGCCTAATTCGGCCTCTAGGCATGCGTGGGGAGTGGTGTAGACAGCGAACGAGCGATTTAGAGCGAAGTTTTTGAACCTGGGTGAAACGATATTTTCCTGGGCTATAGGCTTGGTGCTTTTTCAATTTTCCCGATATAATTATTCTTCGCCTATTCCTTTATTTATCGCGTAATTCGGCCTCTAGACATGCGTAGGGAGTGGTGTAGACAGCGAACGAGCGATTTAGAGCGAACTTTTTGAACCTGGCTGAAACGATATTTTCCTGGGCTATATGGCTTGGTGTTTTTTCAATTTTTCCGATATAATTATTCTTCGCCTATTCCTTTATTTATCGCCTAATTCGGCCTCTAGGCATGCGTGGGGAGTGGTGTAGACAGCGAACGAGCGATTTAGAGCGAACTTTTTGAACCTGGCTGAAACGATATTTTCCTGGGCTATAGGCTTAGTGTTTTTCCAATTTTTCCGATATAATTATTCTTCGCCTATTCCTTTATTTATCGCGTAATTCGGCCTCTAGACATGCGTGGGGAGTGGTGTAGACAGCGAACGAGCAATTTAGAGCGAACGTTTTGAACCTGGCTGAAACGATATTTTCCTGGGCTATATATAGGCTTGGTGCTTTTTCAATTTTTCCGATATAATTATTCTTCGCCTATTCCTTTATTTATCGCGTAATTCGGCCTCTAGGCATGCGTGGGGAGTGGTGTAGACAGCGAACGAGCGATTTAGAGCGAACTTTTCGAACGTCGCTGAAACGATATTTCCCTGGGCTATAGGCTTGGTGTTTTTCCAATTTTTCCGATATAATTATTCTTCGCCTATTCCTTTATTTATCACGTAATTCGGCCTCTAGGCATGCGTGGGGAGTGGTGTAGACAGCGAACGAGCGATTTAGAGCGAACTTTTTGAACCTCGCTGAAACGATATTTCCCTGGCTTGGTGTTTTTTCAATTTTTCCGATATAATTATTCTTCGCCTATTCCTTTATTTATCGCGTAATTCGGCCTCTAGGCATGCGTGGGGAGTGGTGTAGACAGCGAACGAGCAATTTAGAGCGAACTTTTCGAACCTGGCTGAAACGATATTTTCCTGGGCTATAGGCTTGGTGTTTTTTTCAATTTTTCCGATATAATTATTCTTCGCCTATTCCTTTATTTATCGCGTAATTCGGCCTCTAGGCATGCGTGGGGAGTGGTGTAGACAGCGAACGAGCAATTTAGAGCGAACTTTTCGAACCTGGCTGAAACGATATTTTCTTGGGCTATAGGCTTGGTGTTTTTTTCAATTTTTCCGATATAATTATTCTTCGCCTATTCCTTTATTTATCGCCTAATTCGGCCTCTAGGCATGCGTGGGGAGTGGTGTAGACAGCGAACGAGCGATTTAGAGCGAACTTTTCGAACCTGGCTGAAACGATATTTTCCTGGGCTATAGGCTTGGTGTTTTTTTCAATTTTTCCGATATAATTATTCTTCGCCTATTCCTTTATTTATCGCCTAATTCGGCCTCTAGGCATGCGTGGGGAGTGGTGTAGACAGCGAACGAGCGATTTAGAGCGAACTTTTTGAACCTGGCTGAAACGATATTTTCCTGGGTATAGGCTTGGTGTTTTTCCAATTTTTCCGATATAATTATTCTTCGCCTATTCCTTCATTTATCGCGTAATTCGGGCTCTAGACATGCGTGGGGAGTGGTGTAGACAGCGAACGAGCGATTTAGAGCGAACTTTTCGAACCTGGCTGAAACGATATTTTCCTGGGCTATAGGCTTGGTGTTTTTCCAATTTTTCCGATATAATTATTCTTCGCCTATTCCTTTATTTATCGCGTAATTCGGCCTCTAGACATTCGTGGGGAGTGGTGTAGGCAGCGAACGAGCAATTTAGAGCGAACTTTTCGAACCTGGCTGAAACGATATTTTCCTGGGCTATAATAGGCTTGGTGTTTTTCCAATTTTTCCGATATAATTATTCTTCGCCTATTCCTTTATTTATCGCCTAATTCGGCCTCTAGGCATGCGTGGGGAGTGGTGTAGACAGCGAACGAGCGATTTAGAGCGAACTTTTTGAACCTGGCTGAAACGATATTTTCCTGGGCTATAGGCTTAGTGTTTTTCCAATTTTTCCGATATAATTATTCTTCGCCTATTCCTTTATTTATCGCGTAATTCGGCCTCTAGACATGCGTGGGGAGTGGTGTAGACAGCGAACGAGCAATTTAGAGCGAACGTTTTGAACCTGGCTGAAACGATATTTTCCTGGGCTATATATAGGCTTGGTGCTTTTTCAATTTTTCCGATATAATTATTCTTCGCCTATTCCTTTATTTATCGCGTAATTCGGCCTCTAGGCATGCGTGGGGAGTGGTGTAGACAGCGAACGAGCGATTTAGAGCGAACTTTTCGAACGTCGCTGAAACGATATTTCCCTGGTGTTTCCCCGATATTTCCCTGGCTTGGTGTTTTTCCAATTTTTCCGATATAATTATTCTTCGCCTATTCCTTTATTTATCACGTAATTCGGCCTCTAGGCATGCGTGGGGAGTGGTGTAGACAGCGAACGAGCGATTTAGAGCGAACTTTTTGAACCTCGCTGAAACGATATTTCCCTGGCTTGGTGTTTTTTCAATTTTTCCGATATAATTATTCTTCGCCTATTCCTTTATTTATCGCGTAATTCGGCCTCTAGGCATGCGTGGGGAGTGGTGTAGACAGCGAACGAGCAATTTAGAGCGAACTTTTCGAACCTGGCTGAAACGATATTTTCCTGGGCTATAGGCTTGGTGTTTTTTTCAATTTTTCCGATATAATTATTCTTCGCCTATTCCTTTATTTATCGCGTAATTCGGCCTCTAGGCATGCGTGGGGAGTGGTGTAGACAGCGAACGAGCAATTTAGAGCGAACTTTTCGAACCTGGCTGAAACGATATTTTCTTGGGCTATAGGCTTGGTGTTTTTTTCAATTTTTCCGATATAATTATTCTTCGCCTATTCCTTTATTTATCGCCTAATTCGGCCTCTAGGCATGCGTGGGGAGTGGTGTAGACAGCGAACGAGCGATTTAGAGCGAACTTTTCGAACCTGGCTGAAACGATATTTTCCTGGGCTATAGGCTTGGTGTTTTTTTCAATTTTTCCGATATAATTATTCTTCGCCTATTCCTTTATTTATCGCCTAATTCGGCCTCTAGGCATGCGTGGGGAGTGGTGTAGACAGCGAACGAGCGATTTAGAGCGAACTTTTTGAACCTGGCTGAAACGATATTTTCCTGGGTATAGGCTTGGTGTTTTTCCAATTTTTCCGATATAATTATTCTTCGCCTATTCCTTCATTTATCGCGTAATTCGGGCTCTAGACATGCGTGGGGAGTGGTGTAGACAGCGAACGAGCGATTTAGAGCGAACTTTTCGAACCTGGCTGAAACGATATTTTCCTGGGCTATAGGCTTGGTGTTTTTCCAATTTTTCCGATATAATTATTCTTCGCCTATTCCTTTATTTATCGCGTAATTCGGCCTCTAGACATTCGTGGGGAGTGGTGTAGGCAGCGAACGAGCAATTTAGAGCGAACTTTTCGAACCTGGCTGAAACGATATTTTCCTGGGCTATAATAGGCTTGGTGTTTTTCCAATTTTTCCGATATAATTATTCTTCGCCTATTCCTTTATTTATCGCCTAATTCGGCCTCTAGGCATGCGTGGGGAGTGGTGTAGACAGCGAACGAGCGATTTAGAGCGAACTTTTTGAACCTGGCTGAAACGATATTTTCCTGGGCTATAGGCTTAGTGTTTTTCCAATTTTTCCGATATAATTATTCTTCGCCTATTCCTTTATTTATCGCGTAATTCGGCCTCTAGACATGCGTGGGGAGTGGTGTAGACAGCGAACGAGCAATTTAGAGCGAACGTTTTGAACCTGGCTGAAACGATATTTTCCTGGGCTATATATAGGCTTGGTGCTTTTTCAATTTTTCCGATATAATTATTCTTCGCCTATTCCTTTATTTATCGCGTAATTCGGCCTCTAGGCATGCGTGGGGAGTGGTGTAGACAGCGAACGAGCGATTTAGAGCGAACTTTTCGAACGTCGCTGAAACGATATTTCCCTGGGCTATAGGCTTGGTGTTTTTCCAATTTTTCCGATATAATTATTCTTCGCCTATTCCTTTATTTATCACGTAATTCGGCCTCTAGGCATGCGTGGGGAGTGGTGTAGACAGCGAACGAGCGATTTAGAGCGAACTTTTTGAACCTCGCTGAAACGATATTTCCCTGGCTTGGTGTTTTTTCAATTTTTCCGATATAATTATTCTTCGCCTATTCCTTTATTTATCGCGTAATTCGGCCTCTAGGCATGCGTGGGGAGTGGTGTAGACAGCGAACGAGCAATTTAGAGCGAACTTTTCGAACCTGGCTGAAACGATATTTTCCTGGGCTATAGGCTTGGTGTTTTTTTCAATTTTTCCGATATAATTATTCTTCGCCTATTCCTTTATTTATCGCGTAATTCGGCCTCTAGGCATGCGTGGGGAGTGGTGTAGACAGCGAACGAGCAATTTAGAGCGAACTTTTCGAACCTGGCTGAAACGATATTTTCTTGGGCTATAGGCTTGGTGTTTTTTTCAATTTTTCCGATATAATTATTCTTCGCCTATTCCTTTATTTATCGCCTAATTCGGCCTCTAGGCATGCGTGGGGAGTGGTGTAGACAGCGAACGAGCGATTTAGAGCGAACTTTTCGAACCTGGCTGAAACGATATTTTCCTGGGCTATAGGCTTGGTGTTTTTTCAATTTTTCCGATATAATTATTCTTCGCCTATTCCTTTATTTATCGCCTAATTCGGCCTCTAGGCATGCGTGGGGAGTGGTGTAGACAGCGAACGAGCGATTTAGAGCGAACTTTTTGAACCTGGCTGAAACGATATTTTCCTGGGTATAGGCTTGGTGTTTTTCCAATTTTTCCGATATAATTATTCTTCGCCTATTCCTTCATTTATCGCGTAATTCGGGCTCTAGACATGCGTGGGGAGTGGTGTAGACAGCGAACGAGCGATTTAGAGCGAACTTTTCGAACCTGGCTGAAACGATATTTTCCTGGGCTATAGGCTTGGTGTTTTTCCAATTTTTCCGATATAATTATTCTTCGCCTATTCCTTTATTTATCGCGTAATTCGGCCTCTAGACATTCGTGGGGAGTGGTGTAGGCAGCGAACGAGCAATTTAGAGCGAACTTTTCGAACCTGGCTGAAACGATATTTTCCTGGGCTATAATAGGCTTGGTGTTTTTCCAATTTTTCCGATATAATTATTCTTCGCCTATTCCTTTATTTATCGCGTAATTCGGCCTCTAGGCATGCGTGGGGAGTGGTGTAGACAGCGAACGAGCAATTTAGAGCGAACTTTTCGAACCTGGCTGAAACGATATTTCCCTGGGCTATAGGCTTGGTGTTTTTTCAATTTTTCCGATATAATTATTCTTCGCCTATTCCTTTATTTATCGCCTAATTCGGCCTCTAGGCATGCGTGGGGAGTGGTGTAGACAGCGAACGAGCAATTTAGAGTGAACTTTTCGAACCTGGCTGAAACGATATTTTCCTGGGCTATAGGCTTGGTGTTTTTTTCAATTTTTCCGATATAATTATTCTTCGCCTATTCCTTTATTTATCGCGTAATTCGGCCTCTAGGCATGCGTGGGGAGTGGTGTAGACAGCGAACGAGCAATTTAGAGCGAACTTTTCGAACCTGGCTGAAACGATATTTTCTTGGGCTATAGGCTTGGTGTTTTTTTCAATTTTTCCGATATAATTATTCTTCGCCTATTCCTTTATTTATCGCCTAATTCGGCCTCTAGGCATGCGTGGGGAGTGGTGTAGACAGCGAACGAGCGATTTAGAGCGAACTTTTCGAACCTGGCTGAAACGATATTTTCCTGGGCTATAGGCTTGGTGTTTTTTTCAATTTTTCCGATATAATTATTCTTCGCCTATTCCTTTATTTATCGCCTAATTCGGCCTCTAGGCATGCGTGGGGAGTGGTGTAGACAGCGAACGAGCGATTTAGAGCGAACTTTTTGAACCTGGCTGAAACGATATTTTCCTGGGTATAGGCTTGGTGTTTTTCCAATTTTTCCGATATAATTATTCTTCGCCTATTCCTTCATTTATCGCGTAATTCGGGCTCTAGACATGCGTGGGGAGTGGTGTAGACAGCGAACGAGCGATTTAGAGCGAACTTTTCGAACCTGGCTGAAACGATATTTTCCTGGGCTATAGGCTTGGTGTTTTTCCAATTTTTCCGATATAATTATTCTTCGCCTATTCCTTTATTTATCGCGTAATTCGGCCTCTAGACATTCGTGGGGAGTGGTGTAGGCAGCGAACGAGCAATTTAGAGCGAACTTTTCGAACCTGGCTGAAACGATATTTTCCTGGGCTATAATAGGCTTGGTGTTTTTCCAATTTTTCCGATATAATTATTCTTCGCCTATTCCTTTATTTATCGCCTAATTCGGCCTCTAGGCATGCGTGGGGAGTGGTGTAGACAGCGAACGAGCGATTTAGAGCGAACTTTTTGAACCTGGCTGAAACGATATTTTCCTGGGCTATAGGCTTAGTGTTTTTCCAATTTTTCCGATATAATTATTCTTCGCCTATTCCTTTATTTATCGCGTAATTCGGCCTCTAGACATGCGTGGGGAGTGGTGTAGACAGCGAACGAGCAATTTAGAGCGAACGTTTTGAACCTGGCTGAAACGATATTTTCCTGGGCTATATATAGGCTTGGTGCTTTTTCAATTTTTCCGATATAATTATTCTTCGCCTATTCCTTTATTTATCGCGTAATTCGGCCTCTAGGCATGCGTGGGGAGTGGTGTAGACAGCGAACGAGCGATTTAGAGCGAACTTTTCGAACGTCGCTGAAACGATATTTCCCTGGGCTATAGGCTTGGTGTTTTTCCAATTTTTCCGATATAATTATTCTTCGCCTATTCCTTTATTTATCACGTAATTCGGCCTCTAGGCATGCGTGGGGAGTGGTGTAGACAGCGAACGAGCGATTTAGAGCGAACTTTTTGAACCTCGCTGAAACGATATTTCCCTGGCTTGGTGTTTTTTCAATTTTTCCGATATAATTATTCTTCGCCTATTCCTTTATTTATCGCGTAATTCGGCCTCTAGGCATGCGTGGGGAGTGGTGTAGACAGCGAACGAGCAATTTAGAGCGAACTTTTCGAACCTGGCTGAAACGATATTTTCCTGGGCTATAGGCTTGGTGTTTTTTTCAATTTTTCCGATATAATTATTCTTCGCCTATTCCTTTATTTATCGCGTAATTCGGCCTCTAGGCATGCGTGGGGAGTGGTGTAGACAGCGAACGAGCAATTTAGAGCGAACTTTTCGAACCTGGCTGAAACGATATTTTCTTGGGCTATAGGCTTGGTGTTTTTTTCAATTTTTCCGATATAATTATTCTTCGCCTATTCCTTTATTTATCGCCTAATTCGGCCTCTAGGCATGCGTGGGGAGTGGTGTAGACAGCGAACGAGCGATTTAGAGCGAACTTTTCGAACCTGGCTGAAACGATATTTTCCTGGGCTATAGGCTTGGTGTTTTTTTCAATTTTTCCGATATAATTATTCTTCGCCTATTCCTTTATTTATCGCCTAATTCGGCCTCTAGGCATGCGTGGGGAGTGGTGTAGACAGCGAACGAGCGATTTAGAGCGAACTTTTTGAACCTGGCTGAAACGATATTTTCCTGGGTATAGGCTTGGTGTTTTTCCAATTTTTCCGATATAATTATTCTTCGCCTATTCCTTCATTTATCGCGTAATTCGGGCTCTAGACATGCGTGGGGAGTGGTGTAGACAGCGAACGAGCGATTTAGAGCGAACTTTTCGAACCTGGCTGAAACGATATTTTCCTGGGCTATAGGCTTGGTGTTTTTCCAATTTTTCCGATATAATTATTCTTCGCCTATTCCTTTATTTATCGCGTAATTCGGCCTCTAGACATTCGTGGGGAGTGGTGTAGGCAGCGAACGAGCAATTTAGAGCGAACTTTTCGAACCTGGCTGAAACGATATTTTCCTGGGCTATAATAGGCTTGGTGTTTTTCCAATTTTTCCGATATAATTATTCTTCGCCTATTCCTTTATTTATCGCCTAATTCGGCCTCTAGGCATGCGTGGGGAGTGGTGTAGACAGCGAACGAGCGATTTAGAGCGAACTTTTTGAACCTGGCTGAAACGATATTTTCCTGGGCTATAGGCTTAGTGTTTTTCCAATTTTTCCGATATAATTATTCTTCGCCTATTCCTTTATTTATCGCGTAATTCGGCCTCTAGACATGCGTGGGGAGTGGTGTAGACAGCGAACGAGCAATTTAGAGCGAACGTTTTGAACCTGGCTGAAACGATATTTTCCTGGGCTATATATAGGCTTGGTGCTTTTTCAATTTTTCCGATATAATTATTCTTCGCCTATTCCTTTATTTATCGCGTAATTCGGCCTCTAGGCATGCGTGGGGAGTGGTGTAGACAGCGAACGAGCGATTTAGAGCGAACTTTTCGAACGTCGCTGAAACGATATTTCCCTGGGCTATAGGCTTGGTGTTTTTCCAATTTTTCCGATATAATTATTCTTCGCCTATTCCTTTATTTATCACGTAATTCGGCCTCTAGGCATGCGTGGGGAGTGGTGTAGACAGCGAACGAGCGATTTAGAGCGAACTTTTTGAACCTCGCTGAAACGATATTTCCCTGGCTTGGTGTTTTTTCAATTTTTCCGATATAATTATTCTTCGCCTATTCCTTTATTTATCGCGTAATTCGGCCTCTAGGCATGCGTGGGGAGTGGTGTAGACAGCGAACGAGCAATTTAGAGCGAACTTTTCGAACCTGGCTGAAACGATATTTTCCTGGGCTATAGGCTTGGTGTTTTTTTCAATTTTTCCGATATAATTATTCTTCGCCTATTCCTTTATTTATCGCGTAATTCGGCCTCTAGGCATGCGTGGGGAGTGGTGTAGACAGCGAACGAGCAATTTAGAGCGAACTTTTCGAACCTGGCTGAAACGATATTTTCTTGGGCTATAGGCTTGGTGTTTTTTTCAATTTTTCCGATATAATTATTCTTCGCCTATTCCTTTATTTATCGCCTAATTCGGCCTCTAGGCATGCGTGGGGAGTGGTGTAGACAGCGAACGAGCGATTTAGAGCGAACTTTTCGAACCTGGCTGAAACGATATTTTCCTGGGCTATAGGCTTGGTGTTTTTTCAATTTTTCCGATATAATTATTCTTCGCCTATTCCTTTATTTATCGCCTAATTCGGCCTCTAGGCATGCGTGGGGAGTGGTGTAGACAGCGAACGAGCGATTTAGAGCGAACTTTTTGAACCTGGCTGAAACGATATTTTCCTGGGTATAGGCTTGGTGTTTTTCCAATTTTTCCGATATAATTATTCTTCGCCTATTCCTTCATTTATCGCGTAATTCGGGCTCTAGACATGCGTGGGGAGTGGTGTAGACAGCGAACGAGCGATTTAGAGCGAACTTTTCGAACCTGGCTGAAACGATATTTTCCTGGGCTATAGGCTTGGTGTTTTTCCAATTTTTCCGATATAATTATTCTTCGCCTATTCCTTTATTTATCGCGTAATTCGGCCTCTAGACATTCGTGGGGAGTGGTGTAGGCAGCGAACGAGCAATTTAGAGCGAACTTTTCGAACCTGGCTGAAACGATATTTTCCTGGGCTATAATAGGCTTGGTGTTTTTCCAATTTTTCCGATATAATTATTCTTCGCCTATTCCTTTATTTATCGCGTAATTCGGCCTCTAGGCATGCGTGGGGAGTGGTGTAGACAGCGAACGAGCAATTTAGAGCGAACTTTTCGAACCTGGCTGAAACGATATTTCCCTGGGCTATAGGCTTGGTGTTTTTTCAATTTTTCCGATATAATTATTCTTCGCCTATTCCTTTATTTATCGCCTAATTCGGCCTCTAGGCATGCGTGGGGAGTGGTGTAGACAGCGAACGAGCGATTTAGAGCGAACTTTTCGAACCTGGCTGAAACGATATTTTCCTGGGCTATAGGCTTGGTGTTTTTCCAATTTTTCCGATATAATTATTCTTCGCCTATTCCTTTATTTATCGCGTAATTCGGCCTCTAGGCATGCGTGGGGAGTGGTGTAGACAGCGAACGAGCAATTTAGAGCGAACTTTTCGAACCTGGCTGAAACGATATTTAGGCTTGGTGTTTTTTCAATTTTTCCGATATAATTATTCTTCGCCTATTCCTTTATTTATCGCCTAATTCGGCCTCTAGGCATGCGTGGGGAGTGGTGTAGACAGCGAACGAGCGATTTAGAGCGAACTTTTCGAACCTGGCTGAAACGATATTTCCCTGGGCTATAGGCTTGGTGTTTTTCCAATTTTTCCGATATAATTATTCTTCGCCTATTCCTTCATTTATCGCGTAATTCGGCCTCTAGACATGCGTGGGGAGTGGTGTAGACAGCGAACCAGCGATTTAGAGCGAACTTTTCGAACCTGGCTGAAACGATATTTCCCTGGGCTATAGGCTTGGTGTTTTTTCAATTTTTCCGATATAATTATTCTTCGCCTATTCCTTTATTTATCGCGTAATTCGGCCTCTAGGCATGCGTGGGGAGTGGTGTAGACAGCGAACGAGCAATTTAGAGCGAACTTTTCGAACCTGGCTGAAACGATATTTCCCTGGGCTATAGGCTTGGTGTTTTTTCAATTTTTCCGATATAATTATTCTTCGCCTATTCCTTTATTTATCGCCTAATTCGGCCTCTAGGCATGCGTGGGGAGTGGTGTAGACAGCGAACGAGCGATTTAGAGCGAACTTTTCGAACCTGGCTGAAACGATATTTTCCTGGGCTATAGGCTTGGTGTTTTTCCAATTTTTCCGATATAATTATTCTTCGCCTATTCCTTTATTTATCGCGTAATTCGGCCTCTAGGCATGCGTGGGGAGCGGTGTAGACAGCGAACGAGCGATTTAGAGCGAACTTTTTGAACCTGGCTGAAACGATATTTTCCTGGGCTATAGGCTTGGTGTTTTTCCAATTTTTCCGATATAATTATTCTTCGCCTATTCCTTTATTTATCGCGTAATTCGGCCTCTAGACATGCGTGGGGAGTGGTGTAGACAGCGAACCAGCGATTTAGAGCGAACTTTTCGAACCTGGCTGAAACGATATTTCCCTGGGCTATAGGCTTGGTGTTTTTTCAATTTTTCCGATATAATTATTCTTCGCCTATTCCTTTATTTATCGCGTAATTCGGCCTCTAGGCATGCGTGGGGAGTGGTGTAGACAGCGAACGAGCAATTTAGAGCGAACTTTTCGAACCTGGCTGAAACGATATTTCCCTGGGCTATAGGCTTGGTGTTTTTTTCAATTTTTCCGATATAATTATTCTTCGCCTATTCCTTTATTTATCGCGTGATTCGGCCTCTAGGCATGCGTGGGGAGTGGTGTAGGCAGCGAACGAGCAATTTAGAGCGAACTTTTCGAACCTGGCTGAAACGATATTTTCCTGGGCTATAGGCTTGGTGTTTTTTCAATTTTTCCGATATAATTATTCTTCGCCTATTCCTTTATTTATCGCCTAATTCGGCCTCTAGACATGCGTGGGGAGTGGTGTAGACAGTGAACGAGCAATTTAGAGCGAACTTTTTGAACCTGGCTGAAACTATATTTTCCTGGGCTATAGGCTTGGTGTTTTTTCAATTTTTCCGATATAATTATTCTTCGCCTATTCCTTTATTTATCGCCTAATTCGGCCTCGAGGCATGCGTGGGGAGTGGTGTAGGCAGCGAACGAGCAATTTAGAGCGAACTTTTCGAACCTGGCTGAAACGATATTTCCCTGGGCTATATAGGCTTGGTGTTTTTTCAATTTTTCCGATATAATTATTCTTCGCCTATTCCTTTATTTATCGCCTAATTCGGCCTCGAGGCATGCGTGGGGAGTGGTGTAGGCAGCGAACGAGCAATTTAGAGCGAACTTTTCGAACCTGGCTGAAACGATATTTCCCTGGGCTATATAGGCTTGGTGTTTTTTCAATTTTTCCGATATAATTATTCTTCGCCTATTCCTTTATTTATCGCCTAATTCGGCCTCGAGGCATGCGTGGGGAGTGGTGTAGGCAGCGAACGAGCGATTTAGAGCGAACTTTTCGAACCTGGCTGAAACGATATTTCCCTGGGCTATGGTGTTTTTTCAATTTTTCCGATATAATTATTCTTCGCCTATTCCTTTATTTATCGCCTAATTCGGCCTCTAGACATGCGTGGGGAGTGGTGTAGGCAGCGAACGAGCAATTTAGAGCGAACTTTTCGAACCTGGCTGAAACGATATTTCCCTGGGCTATAGGCTTGGTGTTTTTTCAATTTTTCCGATATAATTATTCTTCGCCTATTCCTTTATTTATCGCCTAATTCGGCCTCTAGACATGCGTGGGGAGTGGTGTAGGCAGCGAACGAGCAATTTAGAGCGAACTTTTCGAACCTGGCTTAAACGATATTTCCCTGGGCTATAGGCTTGGTGTTTTTTCAATTTTTCCGATATAATTATTCTTCGCCTATTCCTTTATTTATCGCCTAATTTGGCCTCGAGGCATGCCTGGGGAGTGGTGTAGGCAGCGAACGAGCAATTTAGAGCGAACTTTTCGAACCTGGCTGAAACGATATTTCCCTGGGCTATAGGCTTGGTGTTTTTCCAATTTTTCCGATATAATTATTCTTCGCCTATTCCTTTATTTATCGCCTAATTCGGCCTCTACGCATGAGTTTCAAGCTCCTTTATTTATCTTGTTAATCCGCATCCGCCCCGGCGTTTCGTGATCCGTTTATTGATTGTATGAATAGGTGGAACTACTCCAATTGGATGGAAGTTGTGTATATGCCACGAACGAGCGTTTTGCAGAAAAAGTCAATGGACATCACTGTTTCGTCATGTTACTGGGCTATATGTAGGCATACATTTTTTTTTGGGGGGGAATTTCCAATTTTGGCAATCCATTTATCGCGTGAATATGCGGGAACACTTCCCATAGCATGGATATTGATGTGTATGCGACTAACCAGCGTTTTGCAGATGAGTCGGTAGACATGGCTGTTTCGATAATTTTATTGCGGCTTACCTGTCTTCCGGAAGAGCCAATTTTCGCCGTCCATTCATTCATCGTGTGAATAGCCGGGAACACTTCCAATAGGATGGAGATTTGCTTATACGCCAGGAACCAGCGTTTCCAAGAGAATTCAGTAGACATGGCTGTTTCAATATTTTTACTGGGCATATCCTTACCTGTTTTTCGGAAATGCCAATTTTGGTAGTCGATTTATTCCCCGGTGGACAGGCGGAAGCACTTTTAATAGTGTGGAGGTTGACTTGTACGCCACGAACCAGCGTTTTCCAGAGAAGTCAGTGGGCATCTGCAGCTACTTGCAAGGTGTTTATACGGGCACATACTGTGTGGCCTTGGTTATTTGTTTGCTGAACAAGATAGCAGCCAGAACTTACTTAGTGGTCCAATATAGTACACAACTTTAGCTACCGGGTAAAAGATGTTAGACACCGCAATGTTGATGAAGTTCCTAAAGACTGCAAATCGCAATTAATAGACAAGGTTTGCGTTCTGGCAAAATTCAGTTAATCTCTTATAGCACTGCTTGAATGACGCTGAATAAACCAATATTACTGAATTTTAGTAATCTATTTCGTTCGGTAGCGAATACATGAAAAAGATCCTGATGTTCGCCCTATAGCGGTCAACATTGTCTTCTCTGAAACCCCTGGTGCGCTGCGATGCGCAGCTTCGTATGAACAATGTGCATGGTTTCAGGCACTATCTTGTCGTTATTTGGTTCTTGGAAATTTCGACAATTCGATAACTCGACGCAGCCACTTTTCCACACCTGCAAGTTCCGTAAATTCTCTTTCCGATTCTACCTTAGAATCCCGCATGGGCGCCTACATTTTGTAAAGAATGGCTCACACACAATGAGCAGTTATTAAATAGCCCCAATCGTTCGTATACGCCGTTGAATTCGGGGCACGTCGCTTTGGAGTGGCTGAGGTTCAGAACGCATTGGTTCGAGGGTATGCAGCTGGTTGAAGTAGCCGCTCTTCTAACGCTTGTAACGGCAACCCTGGGCAAGAAGTTCACACGCTGCCCCTTGTCGAAAGAACTTGCCAGGAACGGTATACCCAGAGGGCAGATGGCCAACTGTAAATTGCAATATGACGTTATGGAACCAGCGTTTCCGGAACCAACGGATTTAAATAAAAATTTATTGTACCCTCAAGACCGAAGTATTACAGATGGGAGTGGATAAAAAAACATAGCAAGTAAATCACAGAGCAGCAAATAATGGTTAGTAATTACAGCAAAATTCATTACTTAATTGTATCCGAGAGTGACGATGTCTGGTAAGGCCGAACGAAACGGGAAGGTGGTTGCAATCCCGAGAGGTCCTAGGAATAAATGATTCGTTACAGGTTCTGGTGCGGCATTGAATGATTCCAACTTTATGGCTATGATCGATGATCGAGAAATGGGCACATGTAGCCGGATGCGCGCATATTGTCATGCGCTATATGCTTACCTTTTTTTTTCTGGAAAAGCTGATTTTAGTACATCCGTTTAATGATCCCGCGGGTCGAGTTCAGTACCTATATTAGCACGCGCATTGTCGTATGCTTGAAACCAGCGCATTCGAGAGAAATTAGATTACCCGGCTGCGTGGATATGCCAATGGGCCATAGGCTTAATTTTTTCTGGAAAAGCCGGTTTTGGTATACGCGTTTATTTATCTCGTGAATTTTCAGCACGTATACCGGCAAGGTGGGGAGAAGTAATTAATAAAGTAAAAATGAGTTCTGCGGGTTTCCGAAGAACTACTACGTCTAATTTTGCCTTTGCTTCGGGTTGTTGATAAGGTCGACTTCGTCCTGCCATTCGCTAGCCGCCTGGTTAACTTGGACGATTAAGCGTCTGTCCCTCAATGACGGTGGTCCCGGGTTCGAATCGCGGTTCAGCACGAATTTTCTTCAACTGTGAGGCTTTTCTTAAGAAGAAACAGTATAGGTTTCCTTTGTAGCAAATGCTACGATCGGGTCTATGTCTCATTTTTCCCTTTATTAATTACTTCTCTCCACCTTGCGGGTTTCCGCAGAACTATTACGTCTAATCTACAAAGTAGTGCCAAAGATGAAAGTCAAAAGCGTGGCAGTAAGGGCGGGTTGGTACGTCATGACTTTTGGCTTGTAGCGCAGCTCAGAAAGAGCAAAAATGAAATGGAAAAGGTAACTAAAGGGAAGGGATAACAGAGTGAGCGCTAGCTTTCAACTGATATGGTTTATTTCGTGACACAGAAGGCTACTTATACACTCGGCGAACCATGTGACATCAAGAGATTACACAAAACTAAGCAACGAAACCGATAGTAACTATGTCAAACATATGCAGACAGCCTGTTGCAATGCTAAGAATTGTATTACAGCTGGGAGATTTCTTGCGCAGCACTGCAAAACGTGTGGTTTCGAACTTGTCTTAGAGGAATGCGTTATTCTCGGTCGTAGTCGTAATCAGCTCACAAGAGAAATCATCGAAGCAAAGGCTATCGTAGGTCTGGGCCATGCATGTGTAAGCTCACCTTCATTATCATTATCAAGTAATGAATTGGCATATCTCCGACTGCAGCTACAGGCTGTCTAAATATGTTTCACGTGGTTACTATCGGTTTTGTTGCTTAGTTTTGCGAAATCTACTGATGCCACATGGTTCGCCGAGTCTATAGATAGCCTTCTGCGTCACGAAATAAACCATAAGTTGGAAGTTAGCGCTCACTTTGTTCTCCGTTCTTTTTCATTATCCCTTCCTTTTTGCTCTTCCTAAGCTGCGCTGAAAGCCCAAAAAATTGCCAGAGAGCGCACCTCTTTTCCACGCAATAAAGGAATGCAGTCACGATATAAAACCGATTCTATAGTATGTTGTCTCACAGCCTGTAATTCGTAAAGTTATAGATGGTGGGCTGAACGTTATTGGCCTAGTCACCATTTCAAGACAACTTCCCAGCCATATAAGCAATTTCAAACACTTTATTAGGCGGTGCGTGACATGACCGAGATTGGAGAAGCCTGGGCCATTGAAGTTCATTAGAGTGATGACAAGCTTCATCTTGTCGCTCACCGGTGGCGCGTCAGTCAGCGTGTGTATGCTAAAGCAAAAATCCGGAGAACACTCAGCACATCCTAAAAGAATGCAGAGAGATTCACTCAGAGAGAACCGTAGGTAACGTACAACTTCCAGAAGCGTTTGGGTTGTGGGCGGCAGCTACAACCGGTCAGCAATCGAGATAAGCAAGGGACGTTTAGAGTATTGGTGGAAAAAAAGCAGGCTACAAATTGATACGACCGGATCTCTTGCAGTCATGGCTAGCGGTACAAGGTAGATTTTGAGAAAAAAAATGATCACGGAAATGTACAGAAAAATGCAATTTAAAAACGTGTATAGCATACCTGATTAAATCAAGCAGGCTAGGTGATAAAGTTTCACCGCCCAATTTCAAAAGGGATGCCTATAATACATTAACATCATCATCACCACCACCCTCACCACCACCCCCACCATTACAGACAGGTAACCGAGGTCTCGCAGGAGTTCCAAACGTCATTTCGGAACGAGTATGATTCAAGTACTCTGCAAAACCACTTGTTAGACGAGTTTTAAAGGTGTTTTCAAGGGCGCATTTGTCGCGCGCGGAAAACTAATTCCTGCGATCGAGGCCTAAGCGATATGGTCAACACCTCGTCGAAAGCGAGGGCCGGACCCCCGGGAGGCATCTCGATGATGAAGTGCTGCAGGATGGTGGTAAGAAAGATGAACGTCTCCACGTTGGCGATCATCTCCCCGGGACAAGAACGCTTCCCTGTAAGGAAGCGACGTTTTCGATAAGAATGTTTTGTTTCTCAGGCTTCAAGAGCACAAGCTATACTGCTGCATTCTATTTTTTGCGTCAAGCAATACGATGAACGCGAATACCTGATAATGGAGCTGTAGCGTACCAGAGACGCACTAGCTGATACGTATGCCGCAGTATGCCAGAATACGTATCCGCCAACGGCAGCACTCGTAGCGACATCTGGTAACGTTGTGATCAACATAACGCGGTAATGTGCTCCGCACAGCTCTTTGCTTCGAGAGCAACGATACAAATTAAGTGTTGATTATGGCGCTGCAAACGCGTATCAGCCAGCCGGTAATCGCTGCGCCGTTGGTGACTGTAACGAAAGTTCTGTTTCGGTTTAGCAAAGTGTTGACCACAGTGTCGCCAGATGTCACGATCTAGCCCAGCTGTTTTCCCCTACCGTGCAAGAGGGGACGCATTATAGTGTACTAGAATACGGCTTAGAACGCACTGAGGCAACCTACTGTTACTAGGTGACCGCGCTGCTACTAAGTGATGTCACTACTGGCGTTTATACTAGGATAGCCGCCTATTTGTCGGCGCCTCGCTTCGGAGGGTATGCATACAGACATCATTGTTATCGATCATCAACACTCACACATACTTTTACTACGGCGTATATGTACACGTTAGATGCAGTACGTATTAACTATACCGTAACTCAATGTACAGGTGCTTAGCTTGACGCATACATATTACCGGTTGCGTATTAGCGTGATACCGTGCTGGGTAAACCCAGCCCTTATCTCGCTCCTTCGTGCGCGCGCTTATGCTACTCGCCTCATGGGGAAAGGGGGAGGGGGAGGAGAGGACGAATACACGTTCCTCTTCGAAATGCAATGGTCCGAGCCTAAGGCTTCTCTTGTTCGCCGATATCTACCCTCGCTCCCTGTCCTTTACTCCTCCTATTCCACCACCTACGTTTCCCTGCGTCACCTTTGCCTTGATTTGACATGTAGTGTCTTAGTACCCTCTTTGTAGACGCTGCGGCAATAAAGTACGAAAGAAGACATCGCCACGCTCTCACCGTATGAGAAAGGGATCAGCCTCTCGGGTTTCCTGGCTCGGGTCCCTCCTTCGACCAAGAAGCGCTCGGGCCGGAAAACTTCTGGGTCTTCCCAGAAGGACGTGTCGTGGAAAATGGACCTCAGCGAAGAGATCACGATGCTTCCTCGCGGAATGGCGTAGCCGCTTATTTTCGTGTCCTCGCTGGCACTGCGGCGACAGCGTGGAGAGATCACATCAGGCAACAACAAAAAAGTTGCTAAGCGCTACTGAGACCTAAAGTAGAATGCGTCAAGCCATATCACAGATAGCGCTATGACTTAGAGGTTGAAAACGCGACAGAATGAGCTCGCAAGCCCTTTCCATGCACATACTGGAAGGTATTGTAGGTAAATAGAGCGCGAACCCAAAGAAATTCACACCAAACAAGCATACAGGTACGATTTTTGTAAGCGCAGGCTACCAACTCATCTCGTTGAGCGAAAATAAAAATGTCCATACATGCGTTCGATCCAACCTAGCGAGCGTATGTACTGACACCACTCTGGAAGGTGACTGGGCTGCAGGTTGTCTTGGTAACAGCAACGTTATACCTGCTCCTTATCCTACGTTCGCGTATCTCGATCACATTCCTCACGGAGAGAAAAACAACGTAACCGAGTCTGAACGCAAGCGGCGGCGTTCGCAAGTTGGACCAAGAGCAGAAGGACGAGGAGGAGGAGCAGGAGGACTTCGCGAAGAGAAAGACGAAGTCAGCCGGAAGAGCGTCTCTCTGTATAGCCCGGCTAAGAACAGCGATGACCCGGGACGTCCTTGTTTCGCGAGCTCACCATCGCATGAGGCCGAAAGGGTTGATCGGCTCGTAGCGCATCATCTCCCAGATGAAGGCCTGCGTGTACGGCATCCTGCTGCGGTCTTCCCACTGCACGCGAGAACCTTGACCGCTTTGACCGAGCACGACGTCGATCTCGGCCCGGATGCGGTTCTGCACCTCCGGCTTGGAGGCGCACGTCAGTAGGAGCCACTCTACCGCGGTGCGCACGGTCTCGCTCCCGGCACCGTAGAAGGAGGCCGCGTTGCTCTTAAGCACGTCGCCTGCAACAAAGCGCGTGGTCGACGACAGAGGGCGTTTAAGAGAGGCATGAAAGGTAAACACCGCATGTTTTAAGACTGATAGGCTGAAAGTTGGACGGAATCATGTTCGTTGAAAAGTGCGCTGCAGATGGCGCAGGGGCCAAAGAAACAGGAAGGCGTTGCCGCCGGACAGGGAATGTTAGAAGAGGCTTGAACTCATGTTCATCGAATTGTAGTTGCTCCACACACTCACGCGTGAACGTCTTTTCTTGCTCTGGTCGTCTCATCTCACTGAGGAAAGCATCAACGTAGTCACGAATCACGCCGTCCTGATAGGTTTTCTCGCGAAAGCTTATTAGGGTCCTGTAAAGAGAAAAAACAAGGAAGCCAAGGAGGGTCCCTAAATAGCAATTCACTGCATCAAATTGTGTGAGATTCAGTATTGCCAACTTAAGGAAATTTAAGCAGGCAAGAACAAAGGTTCATTTCCTAAAACTGAAAGAACTTGCACGTTCATATATCCCAAGCGTCCGGTGACGCCAGCTGGCATACATGTATATTCTCTAGTCGATCAAGCAGCGCCTGATTCTGGCACATGCTGACCAATTTGCGCTAGCAAGGCACAGAGCTGTGCTCCTTGGGGAAGCCTCTGAGCTAACTTAGGAAATTTTCCGCAGCGCGTATTGCGGTGCCATCTAGCAGGCAGTCTGCGAATTATTGCTGTTGCCTCCGAAACGTCGGTGACGACCTTTGCGTTTTCTCTCATATTTTTTCTTTCTTTTTTGGTCAGTAGACATACAGAGGCTTTCAGATAACACTTAAGTACAATTTCGCGTGATTACATATCTCGGAGGCACCTGTGACACACAAGCAGCTCAGACAAGGCGCCTCGCAAACCAATGCAAACACTAAGCATAACTGGCTATCACAAGTAAAGTTTCGCACGATTACCCATCTCGGAGGCTCACATGCCGTACAAAAGTATCCGGACAAGCAATGTCACGAACCAGTACGAAGACGTACAACTTGCCATCGCAAGTACAGAATGTCTGGTAGACCCGCGTAACCCTGAACTCAAGTCGGTCGCTGTTTTTATGTGGTGCTCTGAGTTTTCTGGTTTTTTGGATAGTTACGGTTACCTTTGACGACGATTGATTAACAAGACATCGAGTGAAGATTCAACGAGCCAGGCGCCTTACAGGTACGACATTTCTTTCTTGAAAACCTGACTATTACCCTGCCGCTACGGTGGTCGGAAGCCGAGAACATCGTCACGAGCCTTATGCTCGTCCAAACGTAACAAGCCATATGAATGACGCTACGGGCCGTAATGAAAAGCCTGGAGCCTTGCAAGCGTCACAAAGCTTCATAAAGCCGGCACGTTTGGTTCTTCCCAACTCAGAATCAACTTCAGCGAATTCAGGAATGATGGCTGATGGTGAAGCCGAGACCAAGAAACCTCGCCTAGAAGACGGCAAGTACGATGATAGAACATCGAATTATGAGCTAAGTGATGAAGAAGAGATGGGTGAAGATGCACCATTTACTGTGGTCACGTATAAGAAAAAGCGAGCCGAAGGCATTCCGGTTGTCTTTCGCCCAACAAGTGAATGTACTACTTTTTGGCAAGTAAATCCAAACCGAGTGTCTGCCGAAATAGTTTCCGCTGCCAAAGAAAAAGTAGTCTTTCAGGACGACCAGAGATGGAAGCTTCAGTGTCAGCGTTGCTTCCTTAGCATCGGCGAAACGCCTTTTGATGCTCTCAAGTGCAGGCGGCCTGGAAGTCAAGCCATTCATCCCAGAGTCGTACACGCGAAACGTTGGGAAAGTAAAACATGTGCCTCTGCAGTATACAGACGAACAACTCCTAGACTTCTTGAAAGACGCAGGAGTTATATCGGCACGCAGACAGATAAAGTATTCCCGCCAAGAAGATGGAGCAGTGAAGTCATATCCACTTCACACGGTAATTCTGACTTTCAGAGACGACCGCCCTATTCCTGGAAGAATTTACTTGGGTTTCACCAGTCACCCTGTCGAGGAATACCTAGGACCCGCACTTCGCTGCTATAATTGCCAGAGATTTGGGCACATGGCGAAAACCTGTCGTAGCACACGTCGATGCAAAATCTGCTCAGAAGACCATGACCACAAGGAGTGCAAGTCACTTCTTCAACCAAAATGCGCAAACTGTGCGGGGAACCATGCCGCCTCCTTCTCAGGCTGCCCACAGAAAAAAGCAGCGGCACAAATGCGTCGACATGAACTAATTCATGGAAGACAACCGCGACGCTATGAACCCGCACCAAACCTCGAGATTGTTAATCCAGTGCCAGATCACCCACCTCAGCGGGCACCGGAACTACCACAGCCAAGAGCACCAATAAGATATCCCTCCTCTAGAGAACAACCATCAGTGCAATCAAGAGACCAATCCAGAGGATCACAGTCAAGCGCCCAGTCTTATGCATCAGTGCTACGGAAACCCAGAGGACAACAGGCAGAAAGTAACACACAAGAAAGCTCCTGTACTCGCACACATTTCTCTCAGCGACCTTACGCACCTACTGCAGAAGTAACACCAGCTAATAGCGAACATACCACAGCATCGGTGACACAACTGATTTTGCCAATGCTCTTCGCAGCTCTTAAGGCAATCCTATCTGCTTTGCCGGAAGCAAACAACCTACCAGAAGTAAAAGCCTTGCTGCCTCTAGAAGCACTGTTGTGTCAACAATCCGGGCCGAAACTGCGGCAGGCACTGCATGAATAACCACTACAAAAATGTCTCCATATTTCAGTGGAATGCCAACAGTCTTCGAAGAAAGTGTGCTGACTTTCGTAAACTGCTTGTGCAATACAACTTCCCAATACTTTGCATTCAAGAGGCGGGAATCACTGACGACTTTCGCCTCTCGAATTATGTGATATATAAGACTTCTCGTCAAGGTGCTGTTAGCAGAGTGCTCCTGTGCGTCAGAAAGGACCTACCATCTTATCAAATTCAGTCCAGTGATTCAGACTTCCCGGAATTCATCGCATGTAAAGTATCCTTTGGCAAGCTCTGTATAACAGTGAATAATCTATATCTACAACCTCCAAACCGGATTTCAGTAGATGCGCTAGTGGATATCTTCAAAATAGCTCATTCTAATGTATTTATATGTGGCGACTTCAATGCACACAACATCATCTGGGGCAGTGATCATTGTGATGCACGGGGTAATGTTATTGAGTGCGCCATAGATAAATGCAACTTGACTGTTTTAAACGATGGGTCGCCAACATTCCTTCGTGGATATAATTACTCAAGCTGCATAGATGTTACCCTGTGTTCACATGATCTAGTGAATGGTGTGGGATGGACAACTGATATAGAAACGCGCGGAAGTGATCATTTTCCCATCCTTGTTAACCACCCTAGCATGCACTATGATATCAGGCGTTACAGCAGACTAACCAACTGGCAAGCTTTTCGGTACCGCCTAACGGATCAAATTACCCAACATGCAACAGTGGAAAAATTTACAGAATTTTTGCAGGATAATATGAACATATGCACAAAGAAGGTCCCAATACCAAAAGATTATGCTGCAGTTGACGGAGAATATGAACACCTAAGAGCCATCCGACGCCGATCCGAAAGTGCTTACCGACGGAGCGGAAGTTTAGAAGCATACAGAAACGCTCAGAAAATACACAATGTAATACGCAGACGAATGGAAAGCTTAGGCAAACGGCGCTGGCGCGATTTCTGCGGCACGCTGTCTCCTCACACGGCTGTCCCACGAATTTTTCTAGTAATTCGTTCTTTAAGCGGACCTGTAACACAAAGCTTCCCATTTCGTGCTCTCGCTGTAGCCCGGGACACGTGTGAAATAATAGTTGCAGATGAATTTTGTGAGCTTATTTCCAGATCTGCTTTTTCATCACAATGTGCAGAATTTGATATTTCAGTAGAGTTGGCTAAGCGAAAAATTACTGCTTGCTACTGGGCCCAACATCCTCAATAAGATCACACTTTCACATTAAGCGAGCTTAAATGTGCAATTGCATCATGTCGCCAAAAGTCCGCTGCTGGGCCGGACGGCATTACGTACAATATGCTAAGAAACCTCGGACCGACAGGTACAAATGCTCTCTTAGACATCTATAATAACTTATGGATAGAGGAAACTGTACCTGACTCTTGGAAAGTCGCTCGAATCATACCAATTTTAAAACCTGGTAAGACGCCCTTGTGCCTTGAATCCTTCCGCGCCGTTAGTTTGACAAGTTGTTTATGCAAAGTAATGGAGAAAATGATTGACGCGCGACTTCAATGGTGGTGTAATGAAACGAATGTGCTGTCCAACTACTTAGTAGGTTTTAGAAAACATAGATGCACAATGGATGCAATATTAGATATAGTAACCTGTGTGGAGCACGAGCGGGCACGTGGAAACATGACTATAGCAGTATTCCTAGACATCAAGAGGGCATTTGACACTGTTAGTCACGTTCATGTTCTGCTAAGCATGTTGGAACTTGGTCTGTCTGGCAGGTCCTTGCGATGGATTTCTGAATTTTTATCAGGTCGCAAAATATTTGTTCAGACGGGTGAAGGAAAGAGTGCTGAACATATTGTCCAACAGGGAGTACCACAGGGAAGCGTACTCAGCCCCTTCCTTTTTAACTGCGTCATGGCTGATTTAACGCGAAGACTGCCATCACAGTTAAAATTTTCACTGTATGCAGATGATGTGTGTATTTGGACATCTGGGTCTAACGCTCAACTACTTCAGATGGCATTGCAAGACGGCATAAATATCATCAACAAATTTTTGAGAGAAAGAGGAATGGTACTATCACACGCAAAGACTGCTGTATTGCCCTTCACTCGGAGGCAGTTAAAAAATTTCACTCTTAATCTGGAAGGACACCCTCTAATGATTGTCACACAGCATCGATTTCTTGGTATAATACTTGATAGGCAGCTATCCTGGGCACCCCACTTAAAAAAACTCGAAAACGAGGTCAATGCCATAGTGACTGTACTTCGCAGACTTGCAGGCACATCATGGGGCGGATCAGTATCGTCCATGCTGACTGTTTACAATGCATTAATACGACAAAAAATTGCATATTCCGCGCCCATCTTACACGGACTTTCCCACACGTCAGAAGAGAGACTTCAAAGACTTTTAGCTAGAGGACTACGCCTATGTCTAGGAGTTCCACGAGCGACTTCGAGTTCTCTTGTAATAGCTGAGGCTCGCCAATCACCATTTCCAGTTATGCGAACTACAGAAACATGCCGGCATTATTTCCGTCTTCAAACCCAGCATAAAAACCACCCATTGGCTCTAGACATAATGAAACGAGATAGAAGTTATGTTCATATAGAAATTCAAAAAAATCTTCACATATTGCCAGGAAATGAATTTTGGAACTCAGACATTGAATATCCTCCATGGCTGCTTACAGTTCCAAAAATCGAATTGTCAGTAGAAGGGATATTCAGCAAAAGAGACATGTTCATTCAAGCTGCTCAACAACTAGCACTATACCAGATATATATGCGGTATTCAGGATACACACACGTCTATACAGACGGCTCCAGTACAGCAACCTCTTCAACTTCATCATTCATTATACCGCACCTCAACAAACAAGAATCATTTAAATTATCTCGTGCGACTTCGTCCACAACGGCTGAACTGTTCGCAATCCTATGTGCGGTAAAATTTATATTGTCAGTAACAGAAGCGCAAAAATGGGTAATTTTCAGCGATTCACAGGCGGCTCTAACATCACTCTGCAGCACAAAGGGGAAAACATTCAGCGACAGTATAATATATGAAACACTTAAAAACCTCACAAAGGCAAGCGAAGCGAAACATGCAATAGCATTCCAGTGGATACCAGGGCATTGCAACATTCCTGGCAACACAGCAGCCGACGAAGCAGCACGACAAGCGCACCTGAAAGATGATACGACTCCGCTCCCAATATCAAAGAATGAATTACGTTGCATTATAAGGACAACGTCTTTCAACATGTCTAGAAACACTTGGTTTGATCAGAATTCTAAGAGCTCTGACTTATATCATATTGATCCATTTATTGAATTCAAATTTTCATTGTCATTAGATAGAACTATGGAAACGCTTATTCATCGATTAAGGATAGGCACTGCCTACACAAAGCATTTCTTACACAGAATTGGCCGAGCGGAAACCCCCGAATGTGATTGTGGATTTGTAGATGAAGATATATATCACCTCCTTCTAGATTGCCCACATCACGACACACCAAGATGCCGACTTAAATCAGCGCTAAGTAAATTAGACCGCAGACCTTTCAGTTTAAGGAAACTCTTGGGCCCTTGGCCAACAACGGCCTTGCAGAAGAGCGCTTTAAAAGCACTAAAGACTTTTCTTGAGGACAGCGGCATCGTTGGACGTTACTAGTGCTTTCATTGTTCTGTTCATTTCAATGTCACTCTATATATGCATCTGTTTGGGAATTATGTAATGTTGACTGTTCTCTTGTGACTGTATGTGCTAATATATTTACACGATGTATATACCACCCGCTGACTAGAAAATGTGTTATTAGGCGACAGTACCGTTTGTACTTTTGAGACTTTCGACTACATAAGTGTGGAGACATTTGCCATGTATACTGTATGCACCATGTGTTCCTTACGTCATAGTCTTCCTGTGGAAACGTTGCGTTATAAGTCCTGGTGCTTGTGTGAAAGGAGTATTTGATATGTAACCGTGAACCCTGAATGATGTATGACGGAACCACCCAGGAGATAAGGAGTAGCCGGCGCCTTAAATTGCGCGCCAACATCTCCTTATATCATATCAATAAAAAAAAAAAAAACGCTGAACTCAAGCTGCTCGGCCAGCCCACTCACTCTGAGCAGCGATCCCTTCGTATCATGGCGCTCCTGAGCCTCCCGCATGTTCCTATGCGAAGGATGGAGAGCACTCTGCGCAGCCACGGGAAGAAGTTGATGGCCGACATCTGTGGCGCCAACGGCGGGATCCCATCGGCGAGCTCGTCCAGCTCGACACGCTCGGGGCTGCCGTATTCGAACCTCCGGCCGTACACCAGCGCCGTGATGACGTTGGACGTGCTGGACATCAACAACGGGGAGATGGCCACGGGCTCGCTCTTGCGAGACGCCAGCTCACGAACCAAGTACGACTGTTCCTCCTGCATGCGGCAGTGGTCACGTCCGCGACGGTTCAGTAAAACAAAAGGTCCTGGTAAAACACGCAGTTCCCTGCTCGCGTCGCTTGCTTTCCTGATATGGTTGTGATATCAGCGTGTGCGTTCTTCGTGAATAGCAACGCGATGCTATCGCGATTTCGCCCGCGTTAGCGCAAGTTCCCCTTCAGTTAAGAACTTCTGCGCCCGCAATGGCAATGTAGCTACTTCGGACGGTTATGCAAAGTTCATGTGTCACGTATCGCACTCACCGATGGTACCGATGGCTCAGGACATTTCAGCGACGAGTGCAAGGTAAACGACGCTCTCTCTCTCTCTCTCACTTTTCTTTCTGATCAATTACTTTACAATCTCAGGCTACAGCACGGTTGCATTGTAGTTGCGCCACTGAATAATGTTCCATGAAGTGGCAGTGGGCTATGAGCACACGTCGACACTCACAACACTGATTCCCGCGTAACTATTCCGGACACTGTCAAATTCCACCATGCCATGTTTTAGGCCAATCGCAAAGGCCATAGCAGCTCCGTGGTCCAATCAGAGCTCACAAGATGGTGAATTCAACAACAGGGCGGAATTTCATTATGTCCACAATAACGCCTCAGAACAGCAGCCCCGGGTGAAATCACGAACAACTTCCTGCAGCTAAATGCCCTGACACTGATGAGCATATTATTAGAGCGAAAGCCGAGGTCAGTAAACGGATTGCCCGAACTAGGTAAATTCCGAAGAAGCGCTTTTAAAGGGATATCAGAAAAGAAACAGAGAATCCCTTGAGAATGATGCGGTGTTCTTTCAAAACGCTTTTTTCTTTATTTTGTGGTTATTTATTTTCGCGGATAAACGTACGCGTTAGTATAGGTCGGTGTGACGTCACGCATTTTAAGGAATTTTTCCCCGCGTTTGGACTGTTGTGGCCAACGCTCTTAAATTCTAACTTTGCTTGGCTCCTGAAACTAGCTAAGTTCGATATACAGCTGTTTTAAAGAAATAGAATGCGGTTAATTTCTACCGATAAAAAAATAATTAGACTCGAGTAGATCCCATCAAAATCTACGGAGCGCCGCCAACCGTCTTTCGTTCTTTTCCTTTTTCTTTTTTTTTTTCTTTCTCGCTGGCTTACTAAGCCTCTTATGACGTTAAGAGTGACTTTTTTGGTCCGTTATATCGGTGTGATACGTTCACTTTTGATCGTCATCGTGCTCGATCCGGATAGAATTTCTTAATCGCGATCGACAATGATCGCTGCTACACGGTCCAAAAATTCGGACCCGTTTGGGTGAACTCAAGCACACCAGCTGTTGTTGGCGGATTCAAAACAGTTATCAACTTTGTATAAACTTGTAACATAAAACTCCTTTCTCATTTTTTTTTCGCAAGAAAATATGATTTCGTTTGTCAATGTGGGTGAGCCTATTATCGCTATTATCGTCTGCTGGTCGTCTGCAACGCAGAAGTACATGGTCGTCAGTCTATACGACCACGATCAAGAGGCCTTTGTCTATGGTTTGGGCACATATATTTATGCGAAGCATACTAGCCGCACAACCACGCTCTTCCTTGCTGCGCCGCGCGCGGCCGCGTAGCTACCATATGACGTCATAACAGCTGCAAAAGCGTAGGCTCAACTCGTGCGCTCGCTTGCGGCCGCGTAGCTACATAGCCGGGTCTCGGCTCGAGCGCTCGCCTGCATGAGTTGTTTCTTCGTCTAGCCGAACCAAAAATGGCCAGGCTTAGCTTGGTTAAGCCAAGAATGCGTTGCATATTGCGCGAGTTGGGGCTGTCGTGACGTCACGTCACGTGGTTGCGCTAAAGGTCAATGGTGGCTGCCCGGCCGCGCCCAATGGCTAAACTGAATGATTGCAATATGCAACGCATAAAAATAGAAGCAACTTAATAACAAACATAGCAAACTTAAAAGAGAATAGACCCACATATGAGACGCGCAGCAATGAACAATGGCTCATACCCTCAATGGTGGCTGCCCGGCCGCGCCCAAGGGCTGAACTGAGTGATTGCAATATGCAACGCATAATATAGCCAAGCAACAGCAGTTCACCAGGCTAAACAGTGGTTCAACAACTAAAATAAAGGCTAGTATGCTTCGCATCCTGGGCTTAACCTTAGCTAAGCCACAGCCATTTTTTTCTTAGTAACAATAACATGACGCCCAGAGGATGTAGGCGAAGAGAAAGCCGTAGCCGTAGCTCACGTGTGCATGCCTCTGGAGAGCCTGCCTGGTACTGATCAGTGTCTTGAACGTCCTCATTGCGAACCGGCGCTGTTCCTTCCAACGCGGCCCGTTGGCAACAGTAATGCCTGCATGAGGAACACGCGGTTGAGTGCTTCGACATCACGCGATCGCAGCATCAAATAGAATCCGAGTACCAAAAAGAAAAAAAGAAAGAAAAAACTCAGTGCACTTCCACACTGTGAAGGATGATCAGCGAAGCTGTGTATGTGGGCCCCTTGATGGCGAACTGCACCTCCACCGCGGGTCGGCCCGGCATTGCGCTATCTTCAGGATAGACCCACGCATGGGGAGTGCTTAACGCCCGCTGCACCTCCGCCGCGGGTCGGCCCGGCATTACACTATCTCCGGGATGGGCCCACGTATGGGGAGTTTTTTGTTCATAAGTACACGAAAATTTCTTTGGACGGTAGAAGTATACAGCTTCACTGCAAAAGAACGACGCGATCTCCTGCCTCTGGTGCACGTTATACTGTACTCGCCCATGATCCTTTTCTTTTTTAATGATTAAGTTGGAATGCTGCTGGTGTCAAGTCTTACTTTTGTCGCATCAACCTCAGCTGCTTTAAATAGAGCTTCAATTTATGGATTGACTGAAGCATCTCCAGCACGGAATGCGAACGCACGACCTCGCAGTCAACAACAGAATGTTTACTATTGTTACGGAAGGATAAAAGAAGAGGAAGGAAGGAGAAGATCGCGAGATGCTGGCTGCTGCGTGTTGTTGCTGGTCAGCCATCTCAACTACTCTGAATCTGCTTGTATATGCATTGTAAAGGCAGTCTTTCTATACTCCTAACATCCCCGTAACATATTTGGTGGGAGGTGTGGGGTATACCACGGCTGGAAGCGGAACTCTGCAGTGGATGTCACATCACTGTCTCCACCATGAATGACGGTGAGCACGCGGGATCAACGTCATTGCCGCCTCCAATGTCACCGTCGCCAGCTACGTCGCTGTCCCCTTCTGTTGTGGTTGTGCAACCCAAGGATCGTGGAACTTTCTGCGAGGTCCACGGCACCGACGTTGAAGAGTGGGTGGCTATGTACGAACGCGTGAGTGGAATCAACTCTACGCTTATGCTAGCAAACCTGTTGTTCTACCTAAGAGGCACGGCAAAGATGTGGTACAAAAACCACGAAGAGGGGCTAACCAGCTGGGACAAATGCGAAGAGAAGTTGGCGGACTTGTTTGGCAAACCAGCCGGCTATAAAATCGCCGCAAAGCAGGAACTAGCCTCCCGTGCCCAATACCTCACGGAGTCCTATGTCTCGTACATCCAAGACGTGCTGGCGCTTTGTCGTAAAGCCTATCACGACATGACATAAGCTAAGAAGGTCGGGCACGTGTTGAAGGGAATTGCTGACGACGCCTTTAATCTGCTCAGGTGCAAACGCTTCTCTACAGTTGATGCTACCATCAAAGAGTGCCGAAAATTCGAAAATCCGACGCGTCCTGCAATCATTCGCCAGAATTCCCAATACTGCCGCAACCTATACGTGTGAAGATCAACCCGCACAGCAGCATGCATCGCCATCAGAGGACGAGGTGCGAATCGTTCGACGTGAACAGGATGCGATGGCACCCGCAGCTTTCTGTTCGCGTAGCCATGACGCTACCACTTTTTCAGTTCCCCTCGTACAAGCCATTGTTCGCCAGGAACGTGGAAACATTGGTGTACACTCTGTCTGTGCTGTCGCCAAGCCCGGAGCGAAGGAACGCCCTTCTACTGTTTTCGCTCCACCCCTACGCTTCTCTCCGCGTTATCGCAACCCGACTGAGTGGAGAACTGCGGACGACCAGCCGATGTGTTTCACCTGTCGCCACATTGGCTACGTCACCCAATACTTTCGCAACTCGTGGCCGTCAACACCTCGCACGCTGACCAACATGCGCCGTTTTGATGAAAATGGCCGCCATGTTTCACCCGCCACCGAGTCTAACAGCACCGACAACTCTTCTAGGAGCACGTGGTACAGTCGCTCACCATCGCCGTGCGGACACCTGTCTTGCTCACCGCAAACACGTCGCCTTTCGTCCCCTGTGACTTTTCGCCACACCCTTTCTGAAAACTAAGAAATGCAGCCCTCGGAGGTGGTGCAGCATTGCCTACTACTGCAGAAAATCCTCTGTCTCTGCCCACAAAGAGAAGTGTAATTGACATTAAAATAGACGGCGTACCTGTACAAGCACTCGTCGACGCAAAAGCCCACGTATATGTGATGAGTGCTAGCCTACGCAGATGTTTGAAAAAGGTTATTGCTTTTTCTCCCTCGTTCGGCAGCTACCTTACCAGAGTCGCTGCCATTCTTGCGGTCTTCCGAAAAGCCGGCCTCCAACTGAACTCCACGAAACGTCAGTTCGGGCGCCTTCAGATTACCGTGTCGGGAACCTCGTTGACGCATCCGGTGTACAACCTGATCCGGAAAAAGTTCGCGCCGTTCGCAATTTCCCTGTGCCACGTTCTGCTTCTGACGTGCGCTGCTTCGTCGGCTTGTATTGTTACTTTCGCCGTTCCATCAAAAACGTCGCCGACGTTGCTCGGCCTTTGACAGATCTTCTGAAGAACACGCCATTCTCATGGGGCCCGGAGCACGCTCACGCGTTCGCGGCTCTCATCGGGTTTCTGACCACCCCTCCCATACTTGCCCACTTTGATCCATCTGCACCGACCGAAGTCTACACTGACGCAAGCATCCACGACATCGGCGCTATTCTCGCCCAACAGCAGAATGGTACCCAGTGCGTGATAGCTTATGCCAGCCACCTGCTGTCCCCTCACGAGAGAAATTACTCACTCACCGAGCGGGAGTGCTTGGCTTTAGTTTGGGCTGTCTCCAATTTCCGGCCATATTTGTACGCCCGCACGTTTTCGCCCGTTACAGACCAGCACGCCCTCTGCTGGCTGTCTTCCCCCCGGGACCCGACAGGGTGGCTTGGTCGCTTGGCTTTGCGGCTCCAGGAATTTTCATTTATTGTCAACTATACAAGTCTGGACGTCTGCACAAGGACACTGACTGCCTCTCTCGTCACCCCGTGGATCTCCCTGATCCTGCTGCGCATGATCCGGTGACCTGCGTCATGGTTTCTACTGACATGACCGACATGCGCGCTGAGCAGGAACGCGACGAATCCTTACAGTCCATCATCGCCGGAGTGCAATCTGGCCGCACCGACGGCACGTGCCGCATGTTCGTGCGGCACGACGGCATCCTCTACCGTCGCAATATCAACCCTGACGGCCATGAATTGCTCCTTGTCCTTCCTCGTCATCTCCGATCCGTCGTACTCGAACAACTTCCCGATGAACGGATTGCGGGACACCTTGGAGTTTTGCGTACATATGACCACGTACGACGCTGGTTCTTCTGGCCAGGTCTCTACAGCTCCGTGCGTCGTTATGTCGCAACTTGTGAATTGTGTCAGCGCCGGAAGGAACCGCCCCTGCCACCTATCGGACGGCTCCATGCAATCGAAGTTCGCTCTGAGTCTTTCTTTCACGTAGGCTTTGACCTGCAGTGCTTGGCCCTTTCCCGGCGACGACTAGAGGTAATAAATGTATCGCCGTCGCTACTGATTACGCGACACGCTACGCGATAACACAGGCGTTGCCGACTTGTTGCGCAACTTACTTCGCAGCTTTTCTCCTCCACGACGTCATTCTCCACCACGGTGCACCTCGACAGTTACTTACAGACCGCGGCCGCTCGTTCTTGTCTCGAGTTGTCGACGACCTCCTGCGCTCTTGTGCCACTGAGCGCAAGCCGTCCACCGCCTACCACCCACAAACGAACGGTCTTAAGGAACGTCTCAACCGAACGCTCACAGAGACGCTGGCGATGTACGTCTCCAACGATCACCGCGACTGGGACGCCACGCTGGCCTACGTGACATTCGCGTATAACTCGTCCCGACATGACACCGCAGAATATTCAACCCTCTTATCTTTTGTATGGTCGCGACCACACATTGCCGTTTAACACCGTCCTCCCATCTGTGCCACGTGTTGCAACTGAGAATCGACGGTCATCGATCACGCCCACATGTCGCGCACCAAGTCGCCCGATCTCGTTTACTAGCCTTGCATTATATACAAAAAGAGCGTTACGACCGGTGCCGTCGCGATGTTTCCATGGGTGCTCCTTTGGTCACCATGTCGTCGGGTCGACCTCTCCCAGAAGCTTCTCTCTCGCTACACAGGGCCTTATGAAGTCCTACGTCAAGTTAACGACATCAATTACGAGATCTCTCCGTTACAGTTTGATCCATCCTCAAGTCCGAAGCCTGTTGACATCGTGCTCGTTTCGCGGCTGAAGCCATACTTCGCTAGCAATTCTTCACCTAACATGCGCCGGGACAGCGCTTCAGCACCCGGGGGGTGCTGTTACGGAAGGATAAGAGAAGAGGACGGAAGATCGCGAGACGCTGGCGGCTGCGTGTTGTTGCTGGTCAGCCATCTTAACTACTCTCGCACTGCTTCTATATATATATTGTAAACACAGCCTTCCTATACTCCCAACATCCCCGTAACAATATATCCATTAAGTCAACCAGCCGAGTGTGACACTGAACTGACGCGCGTGCAAAGTTTGTGCAGTGAGTTGTGTATTCTGCAGACCGTCTACCATTTGTACACACCCACATGGTTTTGTTCTTGAGAATTTCTCGAGGATATGTGCTCATGTACAGTATCTGACAGCGGATGCCTATAGCTCACGGTATGACTTCATCATCATTCATTATCCTTCCTTACTTTCCCCTTTCTCCCCTTTCTCTTTCCGCCCAGTAAAGAAAAGACGAAAGCCTCTCCCGTTCGACGTCCCCTCCTAAACTCGAATTACATCTCTTTCTCTCTCTATATCGCGTCCTGCGCTAATACCTCAACCTTGACCAAAAGGGGCCAGAAAGAGATAGATACTGGAAGCTAGCTTATTCACGGCTAAGCAGTTCCCATCATCAATTTTTCATTTATTTGACAAGAAACTGTTGACTATTAGCGGGGAAATGCGCTGCAAATGAAAAAGCAACACATTGCGGGGCCCTCCAAAGTGGAACTACAGTTGCACACGAACTGTGACAGCAGAATAGAAACATTAATCTCGTACATCTTAGGAAAATATACCCAATGAATAAGGGATAAAAATACAAACACGCATACATGTGAAAAACGCATACGCAATATGAACATAGAAGAGCACTCTACATATATACACGCAAAAAAAAATGCTCTAAACACTATATTCAAACAAAAACGATCGTTCTGCAGTAGATCTAGAAGTAACTGGACTTAATGACGGCTTTATTATTTTTCATATTTATGGTTAATTTCCTTCATATACTCATCGTTGTTTAAGCAACTTCTGATCTGGTGATCTTGTAAATTGTGAGCCACTGTCTGTTCTAGTTTTGTTACTTCTGTAGGTCAGGTGTCTATATATACGTGCACGGTAATCGCTGAAGGTGCTGCGATGTTAGAAGAAATATATAGATCATTATTAAGTCTAAACTTCGCGTTCAAACCACAGCTCTCTCATGGTACATAGTCAGACGTCACAGGTTTCAAAGTACCTTCGTAAGTTTCGGTCGTTTCTGATGAGAAAAAGGTTCCCGAACATTTGGTTCCTTTCATATTCAGTACCTAGTCAGGCGCATACACGTGGGGAAAACGCGTGACGTCACAAGCAGCCAGAGAGAGAACTTCAGTGTGGCGTCATCACCGTTGGTGTTCCAGTAGTGTTATTGATCAATCCGGCATAACTTCATATCGCTTTTCCGCGTCTGAAGAGTTATCTGCCAAGCTGCTCGTACTATCACTAGAAATATCGACTAAGCATCCGTAATGACCCCGAGAGGCTTCTAAGGTACATTATTCTTTGTAAACCGATTCGAGTGATCACGTTTCACAGCACGGAATGTGCTACGGAATTAAACGCTACAGGGAAACGTTAAAGCAGGGCCTGTTAGGAATGGCGAGCTGCAATGCAGGATTGCCACCCAATTACGACTGGGGAACAAGACACGCATCCCCCACTCTCCGTCGCTTCAGCTAGGATGCGTTCGATGAAGCGGGCTTTGTGCTCAAAACCGCCGCCATCCTCTAGCCCCATCGCCGTTGTGACGGAATGAGTTCGGCGGACGAACTATTGTGCCCGAGCTCCCCAGCGCGGACCTGATCTGCTACGCGTGCGCGAGCTGCCGCGGGAAAGCCGTTTTTTGTTGCTTCCCACGCGCCGACCGGGACGCAAGACAACGAGCTTCCCAGAATGGCTCCGAGCTACCCGGAACGGCTCCCCTCTGACGTCGGCTCCGTACATCGGAATGTGTGTGCCTTTGTGTGTGTAAACGGTCCTGCGGGGCGGCGGCTAGTTTTGCGATGAAACACGAACATTCGCCGACTTGTATCGCCGGTGGACCGAGTGTTTAAAAACTGCTGTTGTGCGGGTGCTCGGCACACTTCTCTTGAGCAGTCATGTTAGACTGATGCACTTTTCTCAAGCAGTCATGTTAGACTGATTTAAATACTGTAAATAAACCCATATTCCTCGTTCTCGATGAGAAGCAGTTCTTCCCTTCATCAACGTCCTCAGCGTGGATAAGTTGGACGACGGCATGGGCCAGCTACCTTCGAATTCATGCCGGACTCCAATCTTGACAACGGATCACGAGCGATGGGATTGAGCCCCCAATCCTGACAGGCCCGGGACACACGCAATTGTTTGAGAGTACGGTGTCAAGCCGCTACAAATCTGGGCCCGTATTCACGAAAAGTTTTTTACGATATATGGCAAAGTTCGAAGAACAAAAACCGTCCAACAGTGACCGCTCACATAATATTAGCGCAGTCTGAGACCAATCAGAAAGAAGTTCTTACGAACAAAAAGAAAAGCCTTTGTGAATTAGTACCCTGGTCGCTGGTTTGATCCCACGCCCTCGGGCTTATATAAGTAATGGTGGCGGCGCATTGCCAAAGCAACTACGCCACCACGGGGAGGGTTTCCTCACACGAGTGAAGAGCAGGTGTAGTTTTCCCTGAAAGGTCCACGGATAGTGCGCTAGGAGATGTGAGCACATCGTGCGCGACATTTCTGCGAAAGCCAGGAACTTACGGACTCACAGTGACACGCTTACAGAGCACGGATTGGGACGGTGAGGCGGAGCAATTGCCAGACTAGCCTTGCCTCTGGCAATGCCCCCAATACCACTGCCACGATCAATGTTCAGTGAGTGTTCATCGGATGTTGATGGGTGATTGGCAGATGATGCCGCGATATGCTGTGGATGTACTGCTTGCTGCTCATGAGGCGAGGGTGCTTGATTTGAAAAAAAAAAACGCTATTGATGTTTGTTACATGTTAGTGGGGGACAGTGACACTATACCACAGCCACACTGGCGTGCAAGGTACTATCTTCTACAACCGAGACAAACGTGCTTACTTTGAGATTTCTCGTGAACGTTGAGGGAGAATTCGGGGGCCCGGTAGAGCAGGGCGTCGTTCGAGAGGGCCTCCTTTATGGAGCCGAAGTCGCACAAGAAGACCACGTACCGCAAACCAAGCTGGAGTCTACAGAAAAACCACTTGCCGCTTTGACACACGTTACAGAAAGGGAGCGAAAAAGACAGACACCCAATACAACCAGTCAGAGTATCGTTATAACGAAACTTCATACAGTAAGCTCTCAGTTGTACGAACGTCGGTTTATCGAATATTCCAGTATAACGAACTTTTGGAAAATCCCCGGCAGTTTTCTTATAGATTCTATGCAAAAAATGTTTCACTTAAACGAATTTCGGAACAGTCAATATTTCAGTTTAACGAACTCGCTCAGAGGACCAAGGCGTATTTTTACGATCAGAACCGATGCCCGCCCTCATCATACCGCCGCTCCAGCGGCAATGTAACGTCGCTGGCGCTACAACGCCCCTGGGGCAAAGCGGCGGCGTGGAAAACCAACGGCAACAAGGCATGGCCTCCGAGATCATCCGCACAAGACGAGCAAACATGTAATCTCGGAGGCCATAAACAAAGTAACATCGCTGGCGCTTACAATGCCGCCAAAGCAAAGCGGCGATCTGTCACAACATTAACCACGTGGTGTGTGTTTCTATGTGTATGGTCGTCGTCTCCTTTTGAAGAGGCGAAGAAGAAGAAGAGGTAGCTGCCGAGCCAGTTTCAAGCCCTGTAACTCTAGCTGAGGCTGTTGGGTACATTGGAAAGTTGAGAGACTTTGTGTCTCAACAGCAAGCTGTGCCAGAAGAAGTGTACAAAAACATTGACTCTTTGAGCAGTTTTGCTACTTCCTGTGCTTTAAAAGTACAAGTGCAGAAGAAGGTTACAGATTTTTTTTTCTAAGTGATAAAGGCAGCATTATAACTGTTATGAACCTTGTACTTGTTGATATGCACAAATTCCATTTCACACATTTCTAACACTATGGATGCCATGTCCTTTCCTCCATGAATTGCAGTTCAAACTTTTGACTCTGTATGCCATGCCTTATGTTGGTCTAGTGACTGTTCAGTTTAGTGAACTTTCAGTTAAGTCAACTATTTCTTACGGTCCCTTGAAGTTCACTCAAGTGAAAGTTCACTGTATAACGAAATAAACGATATAACAAACTAAATGAAATTTACCTCGAAGTCCTCATAGAGGTACATAGTGCAGTAAGCGCAATAATAGATATAACGAAGGAATTTGTATCTCCTCCTTCAACTTCGTAGTAGCCAGGTTTTACTTACGGCGTGTTTTGTTACTGTTGTTGTTGCTTTTAGACTGTACAGCATTTTTAAAGATCGCCTGGGGCAGATAGCGTAATCCTAATCTTTGAGCGGTATTACTTAAACTGGCGGACATTACTCGTACCTTAAATAAAAACGTGCAATCGACCAGACTAGTAAAAAAATCCCTGATTATCTTTCCTAATTAATTACTTTGCGGGACACACTACAATTTACGAATTGTAGCAGGAGTTCTCATGGCACTGTAAACACTTCGTGATCCGAGTGTACTCACGAATGTGCTCTCGACGACCCGACGCGGTAGCCCTACAGCTAGATGGCAATGCGCAAATTGTGCTGGCGAGGACGAGGTCGCGGCTTCGGTACAGGTCGCAGTGGCTGCAAATCCGATAGGGGCGGAACGCAAGAACGTTCGCGCACCTGGTACTGCATGCTCATTAAGGAACCCCAGGTGGACAAAATTAATCCGGAGCCTAACCTCCACGGCGTAGTACAGGATCAGCTCGTTTTTTTTTTTTTTTTTGCACTTAGAACCTCAGAAGTTCATTATAATTTTAATTTTTTTGCGCTCTCCATGACCAGAGGTAAAGGTGATCAAGTTGTTCCAATTTTCTTTCGTGTAGGACGATGTTTCGGTTTCCTGTGGTAAATGATCTCTTAGAACTTAAAAAAAAAAGAAGTAGGAAAAGAAGAAACCGTACTTTGGCTACAGGAACATAATATTATATATACTTTTTATTCCCTCTTGATTGAATGACAGTCTACAGAATCGTTTTGAACTTTCCGCGCCTTCAATTTACTTTTCTTCCCCGCTTCAATTTATGCAACAAAATTAGATTTATAAGCTTATTACCTGAACACATATCTAAACTATGCCCGACTCTTTGTCAATCCCCGTGAGTGGGTATGCGCCATACTCATCAAGGTCATCATCATCATCATTATGACCATCATCATCATCAACCTACCCGAACACGTTGCCGTATTTCTGCTTGAGTGTCTCGATGTCGCGATGTCCGTACTCGGTCATGAACGGCAGGTAGCCGAGGAGAGGCAGGCCTCGCGGTCCAGGCGGCAGATCGGGTCGAAACATCATCCGCAGCGAGAACCACAGGTAATGCAGCAGCGGTGCCGCGAGTGCGACGATGAGCGCCGTGATCACGCCCTCCCACATCACCGCCTCCAGCATGATTGAAGCTGGAGCAACTCTTGGCGCAATGATTATAGCTGCAGGTTCGACGAGTCGTCGACTGCAAGGCACAAACCCCGCGAGCTACGCCGCTGCTAACTAGCTGAATTCCTATGTTATTATCAACGAGCTCAGCGGAGTGGGCGGTTTTCAACGCAGTGTAGAGAACAGATGGAAGGATATGTTTGGGAGCGAGAAGGGGGGGGGGGGGGGGCAGCACAGACGTTCTTTTGCGGGCGAGGGTAGAGTGCGGCACTGGATGCCAACGTTAGCCGGGTACGCGACCTGTATACGAGCGGATAGTTATTTCCACAATCGTTAGTAAAACTCGGCTCCGGCGTTCTGTGCGGCTTATAGATTTCCGTTTGTGATTCTCTCACAAAAATCACAGCTGTGTAGATAAGCGTCATGAAAAAGAAAAAAAGAAAGAAAGAGGCTGATCCCTCGAGTTCGCGCAGTGACTGCCCATGTTAGTGACAAGCCTCAATTCTAGCGCACTCCAACCCTTCGCATACGCTCGCTCGTTTCAAACAGATGCATGTACCCTTTCCCTTTGCGGGGGGTGTTCTGCCCGTGTAACGTGCAACGTTTCAACATATACCTCGCAATGACAGCTGCGGAGGTTAGTGATCACGCTCTGACGTGTGGCGTCCCAGATATTGCTGGAGCTTAAAGCCCTCTATGGAACTCGCAGTCGACCAAATACATGGCATATATTCGTGTCACGACGGCGTCTGAGATACAGCGACCGGTGGTAATTGTAACTGGTAATTAGTCGGGGGTAATTGGATATCGCTGGAAGAGGCCTTCGTCCTACAATTGACATAAATAAAACGACGACGACGATGACGACAACCTTGATGATGAAATACGAACATTAGGTTAGAAGAGAGAAGGCAAACCGAGGGCCTCCATTTTTTTTAATATTCGACCATATTAGAGAGTTTTAGAATAGGGGCCCCAATATTTTGGGGCCCCAAAGAGCTTTGCGGGTGTTAGCGTTGGGGCATGCAGGAGTGAAGAGGTTTAGAATAGGGCTTTGCGTTTGCAGATAGCGTCTTGCGCTGACAGCGCCACTACGGCGTCTAAGAAAAATGATTAAAAATAATCAAATAAAATATACCATCTTATGATATGAATAGTAATTTTGACTTGCGTGTATTCGCGTTTAATTACAATTTAGAGGTTATTCTTCAAGCAGCAAACAATTAGTTGTGCTTAGTTTGGAGCAACAAAACCAACTTCACGTGCCTTCACCAGCCAAGCTTAGCCGTGTTAGGCCTACGAGCCATAAATCCACACTCGAATTCGGAATCAGCGGCGTCTAATGAATCAATCTTCATAACACACGCTAGTTGAGACAAAGCGATAACGGCAGTCACTTCTCCTAGCTTGCGAACTTCACGCATTACCGCGAATCGAACCCAGTTTGGTGCTAGGTTAGAGCCGTCGCTTCGATGGGTGGCGCCATGTTTGTTGACGCAAAGCTTTTGGGAACGCTATTTGAGCTCCCGCTAAATCGGGGAAATAGCGTTCCCAACGCAAAACACAAACGCAGTTTGCGTCTCGCGCATGCGCAGTGGCTTCGACGCTATTTCTTTGGGGCCCCAAAACGTTTGGGGCCCCTATTCTAAAACTCTCTATTGACACGTGTACTTATCTTTACCGGGCGACCACGTTTCGCCGCTTAAGAAATGTAATCGCACAGCGCGGCACGCGCCTGCATGTATCCGAAGTTTCTGGAGAGTTATCGATGCTTCTACCCGGCTGTCTGTTGTCGCCGAACCTTGTGTTATCTGATTTCATCGCGTGACGCGAATGGTGCAGAACTTTGTGGAAGGCACGCGGGCCCGAACGACTAGTCTGGAACATTCGACGACTGCTGCATAAAAGCCGACGCGTTTGACCCGCTGATCAGATTTTCGACCATCGCCGACTGTGTTCACCGCTATCGTTGTGCTATTAGTGTAGCCTGTTATTGTGGGCACAGGTGCGCCCAATAAAAGTGAGTTTTGTCTTTCACAGTATTACTACTGTGTTCTTCAACGTCACCACCACGTGACAATATAAAGCCGACATGCAATGGGCTCATTGGCATTCTTTTGGGCTTCGTTGTCTATTGGCTTTATACTAGACAACATCGCTCCGTTAGCGACATTAAAAGATAGCTTTAGATAAAGGGGCCCCAACGCCTTGCGTCCATCTAAAAAAAAAAAACTCTCTTTCATGGGCGATCATGAGTGCGGCACTTGATGCCAAGGTCAGCCACGTGTGCGACCTTCCCAAGCCGAAGGATATTTGTACAGTTAAAACCGGCTCCGGCGTTCTGCTCGGCTAGCTGTTTCCGTTACCCTCTCTCCTTTAAACGCCACAGATGTGTAGCAGTACGTAGTTGAATGAGATGCAAAAAAAAAAAAAAAAAAAACAAGAGACAACAGGCTTGTCTCAGATCTGCGCAAACATTTAGCATACTGCACGTTTTAGTGAAAAGCCCTCCCTTGCCCATTACCTCCCTCGTGTGTTGGCATGTTTCAGATCGCTAATTTCTAAATGTCATCACTGAAGTAGCGGCAACACGACGGAGTCATTTGCATACGTTCGCAGATACGACTATCGGAGACCCAGCAGAACACCCGATTAGTAATGATTTTTTCCCGCGGATGGACCATCTTCTCCTTGCGGACGCTTAGCGAGTATTCCGCGCGTGAATGGCGAATTAGTTACCCGCCGTGGTTGCTCAGTGGCTGTGGTGTTGGGCTGCTGAGCACGAGGTCGCGGGATCGAATCCCAGCCACGGCGGCCGCATTTCGATGGGGGCGAAATGCGAAAACACCCGTGTACTTAGATTTAGGTGCACGTTAAAGAACCCCAGGTGGTCGAAATTTCCGGAGTCCTCCACCACGGCGTGCCTCATAATCAGAAAGTGGTTTTGGCACGTAAAACCCCATAATTATTTAATAGCGAATTAGTTAGGCTTAGAAGAACCCTACCTATTTATGTACACTGTGGCGAGGAGAGCATATATGTCGCCTTGAAGAAGACAAGCCTACTTGTGGCAACGTTGGCTCCCACTTTCACCTCGTTCTCGTTTTCCTCGTCGTCTAGAATTTTTTGTTTCCCCTAAATCACTTAGGTTGACATATAAGAGACTCGTGTGACAGGGAACGCTCCAGCATATCAGGAGGACAAATCGGTGGGCTAGTTGCTGCGGCATTATTTACGCAGTAGCGCAGAAGCACATGGACGACGAAAGGAAAAGACGGGACGCAGCGCTAACAACTGAGTGTTTATTGCAGGAGAGCAGGTGTATATATATCACAGCACGAAAGGAAGGGAGAAGAAAGACACAAAACAAATCAAACCGCCAAGATCAACTGACACAGGCGTTAGAAGCTCCAGAGGTTAGGAATAGGAATTGTGTTTGTTGCCCGTCAGTGTCCTTATCGTAGAGAGAAATGTCGTTTTTGCCGCGTTAGCCGCCTGTGTCAGTTGATCTTACTGGGTTGATTTTTTTATGTTCTCTCTCTCTCTTCTTTTGTACGGTTATATATATATGATCTCGGTTAATAAACACTCAGTTGTTAGTTAGCGCAGTGCCCCGTCTTTTTCTTTCGTCAACCATGTGCTTCTGCTCTACTGCGTAAATAACTACAGCATGTATCTCGCACAATAACTGGGCTCGTTATTAGTTGCGCTTTGGCGCGTGACGTCACAACCTTAGGGCTTGAAGCAAACTCGCACTCGACCAAACAGACGGCATTCGTGACACGACGGCGTCCAAATTACCCCGAAGCCCCCCCCCCCCCCCCTTCTCTTTCAAATGGTTATGCGCACTCTCCCATAGAACACGTGATTCGGCACGAATACACATATGCCATAAAACCTAAGTGCGAAGAAGCTTCAAGCAGAAAACTGTGTCACAATACGGATTTCAGGTCACACGGACGGCAACTGAGGCAAACAAAGTACTGACGCAGCAGGAGGGCACGTACTACCGTGCAGAATATGAGCGGGAACTGGCGAACGCGTGGCAAATAACCTCGAAACCGAGTTAACAGCTGGAACCGCATGGCGCGGCGAGCGCCCGCGTTGCCGCCGACGCGCGAGCACCCGCACGAAAAAAGGGAGCGGCGCTTTCGCGTCGCGTTTTGCGGATTGCCAGACAACTCCCAGCGACATGAATTGTCTCCTTTGTCGCATATATAATATGCCCTTAAACTTACAGAACACTACAGTAAAAATAATCTTAGTGTGATTAGACAGCGACATTTTTTTCCGAAGTGTACTTATCAAGCTTAATTTCAAGCAGCAAAACTGTTTGCGAAACTGCGACTATATATGTACCTTCCGCATGCTGAGGGGCCGCTGCTTGTTTACAACTTCACGTAGAAAATAGAGTGTCGGCCGCTTGCTACCGAGCAGAAGAGGCGATTGCTACTATTAAGGGGGATGCTAAGGGCATCTGCTATACCATCTACGCTGAGGGTATCTGCCATAGCTCGCCAAGCCTGGGCAGGTTTGATGTTCTTGTAATTGCGGTCGCGTACGTCCCACAGGACGAGACGCTTCTTTACTTCAGTTATTAGGGCCTAGTTGAAGGTTGCTTGGTCCATTTTAGGCGAACACGGTGCGCGAACCAACACGATGCACGAACGAAATCACGGTAGCACGTGCTTTCTTTGACGCACGCGCCAGTTCTGCCGAGAAAAAAAAAGAAATGCGCCTGAGAGGTTCCGTCGAGATGCGCCGAGAGCAGGGCCATCTGGTGGCGAAACCAAAAACCAAAATGCCACGTGACAAAATGCCACGTGACTTACCTGAGCTCTGATTGGCGGACACGCCGTGCGGCGCGTTTTTTTCTACTCCGAGCAGCAGCACGCGGCGGCGCGATTTCGTGACGGATCATGCTGGGCACGCGTCAAAATGAATGCGCGCGTCCCACCACCAGCGCGTCAATCGCGCCTGAAATCGCTCCATGCGGTTCCGCCTCGAGGAATAACGCGGTGCGCTCCTCATAGGCTTGCTTGGCGTACAGGGCTTAATAAAAACACCACACGGCACTCCTCCATGGACATTTCTGTAAGCACTCTCAAAACGAGGGAAGCTTTTTACTGCCAAAACAATAATCATGGGCAAACTGGAAGCACAGAATCGTTTACAGACGCTATCTCTTTACCGAATACGTACAGTGAACGCCACTGCGCGCGGTCGCCTCGATGGAGTCTCCCGACCCAGCTTCTTGCGTGAAAGGTAGGCAAACGTTGAGAGCAAACCGCGAAATATGTTCTTATAATGGACTGGTCTGTAGAACCAATGGAGCATAAAAGAAGGAAGCCTCAATGCAGCGATTGCATGGTTTCGCAGCGACCGACCGCGTGTGTGCATGCATGTCCACGCACAATGTATCGCTATCACTGCGAGCGCGTTTTCGCACCGTGCCGTGAGCTTTAGGGCGCAGCATATGAGCATCTGAATGTACACGAGCAACCATTGTTGCATGGACGCTATCAGATCTGTTCAAAAATAACTTCGTTAAAGAGATTTCGACGCCTACGGCGACTGTGATATGTGCCGTCGCGATATTGAATATTCTTTTTTTTTCCCCTAATTTCTTCAACGTTTCAATATTGTTTCTCAAGTTGCGTCGCACTGTATATTTATCGGTCTTCTCAACGTGCGATTTCCCTCTGCTTCTTTTTCGTAATCCAGTAGATTAATTCATAACACAAACATCACCATATCATCATCACCATCACCACATCCCGGAGATAGTGCAATGCCGGGCCGACCCGCGGCGGAAGTTCAGTTCGCCATTACCACATACACAACTTCGCTGGTCATCCTTCTTCACAGAGTGGAAGGGCACTGGGATTTTTTTAATGCACTTCTTACCGCTCCCTTTCCATTCCAGTGAACTTGCCAGTATCTGGCATCTACAAGTTCATAGACAAAAGCATCACGAAATTATTCGAGCAGCAAGCGCCGGCGATCGTCTCAGTGCGCGTTTTCTGCTACACTCACCGAACATCGCATTCCCGGCGCCGTGGCAGAAAGCTTCTCGCGTCTGTGCTTGCTGCATACCCGAGTTGTAGCCGATGGCTGTTTGCCAGTTCTAAGTTACGCGAGCCAAGCTTCACGCAGCTCCTTGTCCTGCGACTACCTGTCAATAAGACTGACACCGGGCTCCGTAGCGTAAGTCCGCCACTGCGGCACCGAGCAGTAGCCTACCATGCTGAACTCCTCCAAAGGCAGCGACTACCTATTATAGTGCTTTCAAATGTTGTCAAGCAGACACCCAAGGCGGGAAAGCTTCACCACTTAATCAGAACCGCAGCGCAGCTGGGACTTTACACTTTCGTTTTCAGCTCGCTCGACGCTTCCGAGGCAGCCGGCGTGACCGTTGTGTCCACGTGGTCCCTCATGCCACGTCACGCCGACGGTGGCGCCAGCTTTTCCAGTGGTGTAGCTCGCCCCCAATACCGCGATAGTACCTGATGTATATCTTATGGAGCGCATCGTATCACGCGTTCCAGACAGACGGACGGATTTCCCAGGGAAGTATCTCGCGAATATTTACGCTTCAAAACAGTGCTGCTATTGGCCGCGCCTCGGTGCACAAAGTTATCAGTAACCGCTATATCAAACAGCTTTATCAGTGTGCCCTGGCGATGCGAAGTTCCGCACTTTGTGTAGAGAGAAGCATGGTGGGAGTGGCAACAGTTATTAGAACAGCGTCCTCCTTTCCACTATGTTTCCGACGGCGGACGCCACGTATCGCACATAGCTGTTTGCGGGTCTATCTGACACGCGCTGCTATGTTCCCGCTCATATTGCTCACGATAGTACATCGTGAAGTGGGGTACAGACCAACTGCCGCTGACGAACCTGTGGTTACGGCTTCGCGGCAGCCGACCAGCCGCCTGTGGTGGAACAGACGTCATGGCTGACGTATTTCACCACAGAGTCCGTAATGGCGAATACAGTTGAAACTCGATTTAACGAAGTGTTGGCCGGCCTCGAATTATTTCCTTAGATCGGGAAGTTCGTAAAATCGAGAAAGGCATTCGTTGGTTCTTCGAAATCAAAACTTGTAACTTAGCAACACACAAAAGCCACGGCGGCAAATGTATTTGCCGTTAATCCAGCCATCTTTTCCATAAACAACGAAATAGCCAAAGCAGCCACCACCCTACCGAGGTGATGTTGAGTCCGCTGTTCCGTGCATGGGCGCGGAGTGTAGCCCCGTCAAAATAAAGCTAGGGCTGTGACTAGTGCGCCTAGATGTTTTAACGCAACAGCTTTAAAACTCACGCTCGACGAAAAACCTCTGTGTCAAAATTAGAAAGAAGTCGCCGTTTTTTTTTAGTCATTTATTTCAGGAAAAGCTTCGTTAAAACCCGTTCGGCCAAGTTTCGTAAATTCGGGGTTGATAGCAACATATGGGTTCAATGTTGTTCAATGCTGTTCAGATTTCTTCATTAGATCGGGAACTTCGTAAAATCGGGTTTCGTTAGATCGAGTTTTAACTGTAGTCAGTTTTTGCATCGTCATTTGTTGGCCAATGTCACTGGGGTGCACGTAACATAACGTTTGCGGCTTCACTGTTCGCTTTCGGCGCTCTGCCAGTGCCAGGTCACGACGGGTCACGAAGGGTCACGACGGGTGACTTCGCTCCCCTTGGCAGGAACCCTTCGCGTCAGGCCATGGTGGTGAAACATAGAAAAAAAAATATCTACTACAGAAGCCAAAGAAAAAAAATGATATAACAAGGCATAAATATTAATACGAGTCGCCGTATATAGGCTTCGCCAACTCGTCCCAGGCGACACTACGGCCTACAACCTTTTTTTTTTCTTTAGCACGGTAAACAAAAGCACTGCTTGATGTTGCCTCAAAAAAGGACGAAAGTGTCGTAATTAAAAAAAAAAGGTAATTGAACACGCGATTCGAACTGAGGACCTACCGGTTTCGAGCGCAATGCTCTGGTGGGACGCCACGGGAAAAAATAATTTATTGCAATATGTAATAAAACAGATTTAAAAATATAGTATGAGCACATCACCCACCCGCCTGTAGTGTAAGGCTGGTTACAATTGCTTGTGGATATTCAAGTGTAGCTGTCAAAGACATTCGAGATATAAAGCACTTCCTCTTCATCCCCTTAGTGTTTCAGCACATGTCTGGGTTTCTCGCGTTGTCAACAAAATGTGCGTTAACCAATCGTGCTTGGGGTTCATGTGTGTCGATTATCCATACACGACCTCCATATAGTATAAAGGGCGAGAAGCATAAAGACATTATACAAGGTACACTATATGATTGGACAGGTAGAAATCGTATGCCATGTACATCTATTGAAAGGTCCTTCTGCGGTGTTATTTGTAGGACAGCCCAATATAAGACAGCATCCCAATAGCCAACAAAAACCAGTTCTACAGTCTCTGGTTTCCTGCATAGATGACAATTTACTCCTCGCGGCACCATCATACCTCGCTGTTCCAGCCCTGCTTTCTCTTTTTTCTTTTTCCGGTAGCGTGTCAGTGTGTGACAAAAAGAAAAACGTTTTGACCTCTGAAGGCACTGACATACTTTGGAGGCGTATCAGGACAGCGGCTTCCTAGTTTTGTCTGATTGACGGGCCGAAAACATGGTCGTCTGCAGAAAGCTTTCCGCGGGGTGGGGGGGTGGGGAAGGGGCAACGTAATTGAGAACTCCTTCCCCCCTTCTTCCTCGATCGGAAAGGTGCTTGCCCGTATGAGTAAGCAAGTAAAGTAACTAAGGCTTTACTGCTTCTTAAAAAAGAGCAGAAGATTTTGGCTCCTAAATCTTGGCTCGTTTCGTCAAAGAAACATCAATTGTCAGCGTCCCCGCCGCCTTTACCCCTGTTTCGATCGCTATTGGAAGCAATTAAACTTTAGTAAAACAGAAGTGACCATGCCAGCAGGTGTTTCGTATATCAGACGATGAAAAGTGATCTGAAAGCACGCATGGAAAACGTTTGATAATTTTGGCGTTGTGCAAGGAGGTATAACGGAATGCATGCCGGCATGTAAGCGTTGTCGCGGCCCAAACGCAAAATTATGTAAAAGGATGGATATTTGGGATAGTTGGTAATGCATTATTATAAAAACGTGGAGCGCTATAAACACATAGGAAGTAGAGAAAAAAAACACGTGTAGTGTTTGTTGCTTCTCTACGTCCTGTGTGTTTACAGTGCTCTAAGTTTTTATAATAATGTAAAATTACGTCCCTGGATTAGGTAACAGAGTTATAGCAGACTGGTGTTATCCGTCCCGGTAAGTATAACCGGTGCATGGATGCCGCCATAACGCGCAGATGCGTCGTGAACGTTATAGTGCGCATGCGCAAAATAGCCGGCTTCATATGCACTCTAAAAACTAGGGAGAGTATCGCAGGAGTGAAGCGGCCGATTTACTCTTCAAAGCGTTGTTCTACTCTCACAAAATGTCGAGTGGAGTGAAATGCAGTGTTCATTCCGTCACCAAGGAGAGAGGGAAATGTGATTTTCACTCTGCCCTTCTGAGAGAGAGTAAAATGCCCGTTCTACTCTTGCGGCAATAGAGAACAAAACGTCTTCAACTGTAGGAGACTGGCCCCGTACATGGCAGTGTATCACTCACGCACGCTGAGCAAAGAAAACACCGTTTTGCTTCTAAGAGAACAGGCAGCCACAGTTCAAAGGAACGCGGAGCGAGTGCTGTACTTTTTCACCCGGAGTAGCTCCACCGCGCGCGCGCTCAACATCGCGGAACAGCAAAGCACCGGAGAAAGGTGATCCGTCCAGCGAGCAGCAACGAAGGCCATCCAAGGGAGATCGTGCGTCAGCCATCTCGCGTCGCCGCGAAAACGCGACAGTCGTTCGCGATTCGTTGGATATAACAACAAATCCTCCACGGTAAGTGGATTCTAACTTAGGTGCACATTCTGCGTATATGACATGCAATCGCCAGTAAGTCCTCGCGGCGCTTCGCCGACGCGATTGACAAAGGAATGGGCAAGCGCGCTGTGTCTCTCGATGTCAATGGAAAAAGCCAGTCGTCACGATAACTGCACGTGATTTTATCACTTGCTGCTCTCCGTAAGAACTTTGAAAATCCCAAACGCTGCCAGAACCATGGTATGTTGAATAAGACGTGAGGCGAGAGGACGCTTAAAATGGTTTGTTCACCAGCCCATGATTCCGAGCCTATGCGGAGCGTGCTTATCATGCGTTTTGTGTGTTTATATTTATTCACTTTGGCACTCTACTGTCTACGGAACGCTGTTGAAATAAGGAATCACGTAACAGAAGGCGTCAATTTGCTGGCGGCACGCTTTCGTTACAAATAAGCCGCGCACCTGACGGCGTCTCGCCCATGGGTAATCTGCGACCACTAAAGCTACGCTTAATTACGGCGTCCAGAGGGCATTGTCCACACGCGACGCGACGTAAATGTTGACAATTCTCGGGTCGTCTTTCCTTTGTGCCACACTCCTGTCATGTATTAAGGCGATAGCGTCAAGGGCCCCGCGTCGCAGAAAATCCGGTGTCGGCGCCGAGCGTCGCTTTCCGAATTCTGAACCACGACAGCGCAGGCCCTCCACGTCGCTCATACCTTGGCTTACATTCTTTACAAAGTTATTTCTAGGAATTTCGAGAATGGCATCCAAGAAACAAATGCCACCAAACAAAACACCGACAGAGCATGCATCTTCTTCTTGCGAGGTGGCCACTTCTCAACCACGTCCCAACGTGGCCGGCGTTAGCGGCGTGCAAAGCGGCGTGAAAAGCAGCAGCTCCGGTAATGCCAGCAGCAGCGGCTGCTGCTGTGGCTGCTGCTGCTGCTGCTCACGGGCAAATTTAAGCGGAAAGGGCGAGCCCGCCATTAACGGAGATCTCTTTGCAAAACAGAATGTGCCGGGGGGGCCGCCGACCGCGCTTCCCCCTCGCCGCGACATTTGCAGCCGTCGCTGGTATCCGGTTTCTATTGACGGCCAGCTGCGACAGGAACGCAGATATAAAGCGAGATATAACAAGGAAGAAGAGGCATGTGCGTACTGCGGTAAAGCGAGGGAGACGATGGAACATGTTTTACTAGAACGTGAAGATATCGGCCCAGCGGTAGATTTAGGAATCACTGGCCTCCTTGAAGCCCTTGGGTTCAACGAGAGCAGGGAGAAAGTAAACATGCCCACAATAGAGATTAGTAAGAGGCGATTCGAGGACTGGTGGAATAAAAGTAGGGAAGCGGCAAACAACGGAGGCGTATAGAAAACAAAGTTCACAATAGGGGTTCAGAAAGTTTGGCTATGGGAATTCATCTTGTTTATTCCCTTTTCTGTTAATTTCATTCTTTTTTAACATAGGTAGAACATTACCATAAAATAACAAGACACACACACGTCCGTCCGTCCGTCCGTCCGTCCGTCCGTCCGTCCGTCCATCCATCCATCCATGCTGCAGCAAAACTCCGGAGACCACTCAGCACATCCTTATGGAATGCGAAGAGATTCACCCAGAGAGAACCGTAGGTAACGTACACTTTCCAGGACCACTTGGATTTGAAGTGGGCGGAAGCATCGTCCGGTCAGCAGTCAGTAAGAAAGAGACGGTTAGAGTATTGGTGGGAAAAAAGCAGGGAAGAGATCGATACAGCCGGGTCTCTTATATTCAGTCATGGTCAGCGGTACAAGGTATATATATATATTCAAAGGGGAAAAAATATTAAGGCGATGTACACAAAAATGCTAGGTAAAGAACATGTATTGGCGACCTGATTAAATCAAGCAGCCTAGGTGACTATTTTTCACCGCCCCATTTCAAAGGGGATGCCACTGAAACATCATCATCATCATAACCACAGAGCGGTAACGGAGGGTTCGCAGGAATTCCAAGCGGCGTCTCGGAGCGCGTATGATTCGAGTACTCTGCAAAACCACTTGCTGCAGCATCTATTAGTCAAGCGCGCATTTGTCGCGCGCGGAAAACTAATTCCTGCGATCGGGGCCTAAGCGATATGGTCAACACCTCCTCGAAAGCGAGGGCCGGACCACTGGGAGGCACCTCGATGATGAAGTGCTGCAGGATGGTGGTAAGAAAGATGAACGTCTCCATGTTGGCGATCATCTCCCCGGGGCAAGAACGCTTGCCTGTAAGCAAGCGACGTTTTCGATAAGAACGTTTTGTTTCTCTGGCTTCAAGAGCACGAGGTATGCAGTTGCATTCTATATTTTTTTGTGTGTGAGTGTCAAGCAATACGATGAACATGAACACCTGATAATGGAGCTTTACCACACCAGAGATGCACTAGCTGATACGTGTGGCGCAGTATACCAGAATACGTATCCGGCAACGGCAGCACTCGTAGCGACACCTGATAACATTGTGATCAACATACCGCGGTGAGAACACTCATGTGCTCCGCACAGCTCTTTGCTTCGAGAGCAAAGATGCAAATTAAGTGTTGATTATGGCGCTGCAAATGCGTATCAGCCAGCCGGTAATCGCTGCGCCGTTGATGACTGTAACGAAAGTTCTGTTTCGGTTTAGCTTGGGTTGACCACAGTGCCACCAGATGTCACGATCTAGCCCAGCTGTTTTCCACTCCCGTGGAAGAGGGGACTCATTCGAGTGTACTAGAATACGGCTTAGAACGCACTGAGGCACCCTACTGTTACTAGGTGACCGGGCTGCTACTAAGTGATGTCACTACTGACGCTTATACTAGGCTAGCCGCCTATTTGTCGGCGCCTCGTTTCGGAGGGTATGCATACAGACATCATTGTTATCGATCATCAACACTCACATTTACTTTTACTACGGCGTATATGTACACGATAGATGCAGTACGTACTAACTATGCCATAACTCAATGTACAGGTGTTTAGCTTGACGCATACTGATTACCTATAGCGTATTAGCGTGATACCGTGCCGGGTAAACCCAGCCCTTATCTCGCTCCTTCGTGCGCGCGTTTATGCTACTCGCCTCATGGGGAAAGGGGGAGGGGGAGGAGAGGACGAATACAAGTTCCTCTTCGAAATGCAATGGTTCGAGCCTGAGGCTTCTCTTGTTCGCCGATATCTATCCTCACTCCCTGTCCTTTACTCATATTCCACCACCTACGTTTCCCTGTGTCCCCTTTGCCTTGCTTTGACATGTAGTGTCTTAGTACTCTCTTTGTAGACGCTGCGGCAACAAAGTACGAAAGACGACATCGCCACGCTCTTACCGTATGAGAAAGGGATCAGCCTCTCAGGCTTGCTGGCTCGGGTCCCTCCTTCGACCAAGAAGCGCTCGGGCCGGAAAACTTCTGGGTCTTGCCAAAAGGACGTGTCGTAGAAGATGGACCTCAGCGAAGGGACCACGACGCTACCTCGTGGTATGACGTAGCCGCTTACTTTCGTGTCCTCGCTGGCGCTGCGGCGATAACGCGGAGAGATCACATGAGGCAACAACAAAAAAGTTGCTAAGCGCTACTGAGACCTAAAGTAGAATGCGTCAAGCCATATCACAGATAGCGCTATGACTTAGAGATTGAAAACGCGACAGAATGAGCTCGCAAGCCCTTTCCATGCACATACTGGAAGGTATTGTAGGTAAATACAGCGCGAACCCAAAGAAATTCACACCACACAAGGATACAGGTACGCTTTTTGTAAGCGCCGGCTACCAACTCATCATGTTGAGCGAAAATAAAAATGTCCATACATGCGTTCGATCCAACCTAGAGAGCGTATGTACTGACACCACTCTGGAAGGTGACTCGGCTGCAGGTTGTCTTGGTAACAGCAACGTTATACCTGCTCCTTATCCTACGTTCGGGTATCTCGATCACATTCCTCACGGAGAGAACAACAACGTAAACGAGTCTGAACGCAAGCGGCGGCGTTCGCAAGTCGGACCAAGAGCAGGAGGACGAGGAGGAGGAGGAGGACTTCGCGAAGAGAAAGACGAAGTCAGCCGGAAGAGCGTCTCTCTGTATAGCCCGGAGCGCAAAGCCGGGACGTCCTTGTTTCGCGAGCTCACCATCGCATGAGGCCGAAAGGGTTGATCGGCTTGTAGCGCGCCATCTCCCAGATGAAGGCCTGCGTGTACGGCATCCTGCTGCGGTCTTCCCACACGACGCGAGAACCTTGACCGCTTTGACCGAGCACGACGTCGATCTCGGCCCGGATGCAGTTCTGCACCTCCGGCTTGGCGGCGCATGTCAGTAGCAGCCACTCAATCGCGGAGCGCACGGTCTCGCTCCCGCCACCGAAGAAGGAGGCCGCGTTGCTCGTAAGCACGTCGCCTGCGACAAAGCGCGTGGTCGACGGCAGAGGGCGTTTAAGAGAGGGAGTAAAGATAAACACCGCATATGTTAAGACTGATAGGCTGAAAGTTGGAAGGAATCATGTTCGTTGAAAAGTGCGCTGCAGATGGCGCACGGGCCAGAGAAACAGGAAGGCGTTCCCGCTGGACAGGCAATATTAGATGGGGCTTGAACTCGATATTCCTCGAATTGCAGTTACTCTACACACTCACGCGTGAAAGTCTTCTTTTCTTTCTCTGGTCGTCTCATCTCGCTGAGAAAGGCATCAACGTAGTCACGAACCACACCGTCCTGATAGGTTTTCTCGTGAAGGCCTATTAGGGTCCTGTAGAGAAAGAAAACAAGGAACCCAAGGAGGGTCCCTAAATAGCAATTCACAGCATCACAGTCTGTGAAACACAATCTTGTCAACTTAAGGAAATTTAAGCAGGCAAGATCAAAGACTCATCGCCTAAAACTGAAACTGAAAGAACATGCAAGTTCAGATCTCCCATGCGTACGGTAACGTTAGCTGGCATACTTGTATATTCTCTAGTCGATCAAGCAGCGCTTAATTCAGGCACATGCTGACCACCTTGCGCTAGCAAGGCGCAGAGCTATGCTCCTTGGTGAAGCCTCTGAGCTAACTTAGTAAATTTTCCGCAGCGCGTATTGTTGTGCCATCTATCAGGCAGTCTGCGAATTATTGCTGTTGCCTCCGAAACATCGGTGACGACCTTTGCGTTTTCTCCCACATCTTATCTTTCTTTTTTGGTCAGTAGACATAGAGAGGGTTTTAGCCAAGATGGTATCAACCAGCGAAAACGCTTAAGAGGAAGCTTCAGCTCGGGCCCAACTCCGACGCGGCCTATTCAAATACATGTAAAATGCAAAAACGGTTTTTTTTTTTTCTGAAATAACCCCTGTACAGATTTTGATAATTTTTGTTGCATTTGAGAGAGAAAGTTAAATTCTAGTGACTGTTGGAAGTGGGATTCCGATTGAAGTCCTGAATTTTGTTAAAAGAATTTTCGAAAATTCGAAAGCTTGAAAAAAAAAGATAAGAGCGAAGTTTACAAATTCATAACTCTGCATCAAAAGCAGATACGGCAGTTCTGTAAACGGCATCCATTAGACCGCTGAAAGCAGACAAATTCGATATGTCGTTTTAAGTCATACGTGAATCTGTTACGTTGTTTACAACGGTTCTGCAAAAGCCGTATTTACATATTACAAAATTTCTTGCAGTTCATGTATAGCATATCAATTTTGTTCGCTTTAGATGCACTATTAGATGCAATTCAGAGAATTGTATTATCGTTTTACGTTTCTGAGTTAGAGTTGTAAACTTCACAGTTTCGTTTTTTGAGAATTTTCAATTTTTGCCAATTTTTAATAAAAAATTGAGGAGCTAAATCAAAAATTCAAAACAAGCTAGCAGTCACTAGAATTTAAGTTTTTCTTTTTAACGCAACAAACCTCGTCAAATATGATGCTGCGGTTGCCGAGAAAAACGAATTCTCCTTTTACATGTATTTAGATAGGAGCGCCCGAGCTAAAGCTTCCTCTTAAGTACAATTTTGCGCGATTACACATCTCGGAGGCACCTGTGACACACAACCAGCTTCAGACAAGGCGCCTCACTGACCAATGCAAACACTAAGCATAACTGGCTATCATAAGTAAAGTTTCGCACGGTTACCCATCTCGGAGGCTCACATGACGTACAAAAGTCTCCAGAGAAGCAATTTCACGAACCAGTACAGAGACGTACAACTTGCCATCGCAAGTATAGAGTGTCTGGTCGACCCGCGTAACCCCGAACTCGAGCTGCTCGGCCTGCCCACTCACTCCGAGAGGCGATCCCTTCGTATCAAAGCGCTCCTGAGCCTCCCGCATGCTCCTATGCGAAGAATGGAGAGCACTCTCCGCAGCCACGGCAAGAAGTTGATGGACGACATCTGTGGCGCCAACGCCATGATCCCATCGGCGAACTCGTCCAGCTCGACACGCTCGGGGCTGCCGTACTCGAACCTCCGGCCGTACACCAGCGCCGTGATGACGTTGGACGTGCTGGACAGCAACAACGAGGAGATGGCCACGGGATCGCCCTTGTGAGACGCCAGCTCGCGAACCAAGTTCGACAGTTCGTCCTGCACGCGGCAGTGGTCACGTCCGCGACGGTTCAGTGAAACAAAAGGTCCTGGTGAAACACGCAGTTAACTTGCTCGCTTGGCTTGCTTTCCCGATATGGTTGTGATATCAGCGTGTGCGTTCTTCGTGAATGGCAACGCGATGCTATCGCGATTTCGCCCGCGTAAGTGCAAGTTCCCCTTCAGTTAAGAAATTCTGCGCCCGCAATGGGAATGTAGCTACTTCCGACGGTTATGCAAAGTTCATGTGTCACGCATTGCACTCACTGATGGCACCGATGGGTCAGGACAGTTAAGCGGCATGAAGAGAGAGAGAGTGCAAGGTAAACGATGCTGTCTCTCTCTCTCTCTCTCTCTCTCTCAATCTTCTTTTTGATTAGTTACTTTACAAACTCAGGCTACAGCACGGTTGCATTGTGGTTGCGCTACTGAATAATGTTCCATGGAGTGGCAGTGGGCTATGAGCACACGTCGATACTCACAACACTGATTTCCGCGTAACTATTCCGGACACTCAAATTCCACCATGCTGATGTTTTGGGCCAATCGCAAAGGCCGTAGCAGCCCTGTGGGCCAATCGGAGCTCACAAGATGGTGAATTCAACAACAGGGCGGAATTTTCTTATCTCCATAATAACTCCTCAGAACAGCACCCCGCCGGCGAAATCACGAATTTCTTGCAGCTAAATGCCCTGACAATGACGAGCATATCATTAGAGCGAAAGCCGAGGTCAGTAAACGGATTGCCCGAACTAGGTAAATCGAAGAAGCGCTTTAAAAGAATATTAGAAAAGAAACAAAGAATCCATTGAGAATGATGCTGTGTTCTTTCAAAACACTTTTTTCTTGATTTTGTGGTAACGCATTCATTATCGGACAAAACAATTTAAAGCCGAAGTTCCTTTTTATTTATTTTGGCGGATAAACCTACGCGTTGGTATAGGTCGGTGTGACGTCAAGCATTTTAAAGAATTTTTCTCCGCCTACCAGTCCCCACGTGGGAGCGACCCGCAGCTCTGCCCTAGGGCAAAGCTTCTCAGGAGCTTGTAATTAAAGTTCTTTGTCTGTCTGTCCGCGTTTGGACTGTTGTGGCCAACGCTATTAAATACTAACTTTAGCTGGCTCCTGAACCTAGCTAAGTTCGATCTACAGCTTTTTTAAACAAATAGAATGCGGTTAATTTCTACCGATAAAAAATTAATTAGGCTCGAGTAGATCCGATCAAAATTTACGGAGTCGCGGTGAACTGGCGCACGAACTTCAAAGCGCCGCCAACCGCCTTTCGTTCTTTTCCTTTTTCTTTTTCTTTTTTTTTTCGTTCTCGCTGACCTACTAAGCCTCTTATGACGTTACGAGTGACTTTTTTGGTCTGTTATACCGGTGTAATACGTTCACTTTTGATCGTCATCGTGCTCGATCCGGATCGAATTTCTTGATCGCGATCCACAATGATCGCTGCTACACGGTCCAAAGATTCAGATCCATTTGGGTGAACTCAAGCACATCAGCTGTCGGTGGTGGATCCAAAATAGTTAACAAATTTGTGTAAACTTGTAACATAAAACTCCATTCTGATTGTTTTGCAAGAAAATGTTATTTCGTTTGTCAATGTGGATGAGCCTGTTATCGCTATTATCGTCTGCTGATCGTCTGCAACTTAGAAATACATGGTCGTCCGCCTATACGATCGCGATCAAGAGGCCTTTGTCTATGGTTTCGGCACATATTTGTTTCTTAGTAACAATAGCATGACGCCCAGAGGAAGTCGGCGGAGAGACAGCAGTAGCAGTAGCTCACGTGTATATGCCTCTCGAGAGTCTGTGTGGTACTGATCAGCGTCTTGAACGTCCTCGCCGTGAACCTGCGCTGTTCCTTCCAACGCCGCCCGTTGGCCAGTGTAATGCCTGCGTAAGGAGCACGCGGTTAAGTGCTTCGCCATTACGCGGTCGCAGCAACAAATAGAATCCGAGTACCAAAAAAAAAAAAGGAAAAAACTCAGCGCACTTCCACTGTGAATAAGGATGACCAGCGAAGCTGTGTATGTGGGCCCCTTAATGGCGAACTGCACCTCCGCCGCGGGTCGGCCCGGCATTGCACTAACTTCGGGATCTGTCCACGTATGGGGAGTTCTTTGTTCACAACAACGACACGAAAATTTCCTTGGACGGTAGAGGTATACAGCTTCGCTGCAAAAGAACGACGCGATCTCCTGCCTCTGGTGCACGTTATACTCTACTCGCCCGTGATCCTTTTCTTTTTTAATGTTTACGTTGGAATGCTGCTGGTGTCAAGTCTTACTTTTGTCGCATCAGCCTCAGCTGCTTTAAATAGAGTTTCAATTTATGGATTGACTGAAGCATCTCCAGCACGGAATCCGAACGCACGACCTCGCACTCAGCAACAGAATGTTTAATATCAGAAAGCGCGCTCAAAATACTTAGAAATCTCATCGCACGCGCCCCGCTTACCGACACCCACATCAACTAGGTTCCAGGCCATCAGGGCATGACAGGAAATGAGGCGGCACACGCCGCTGCCCGCGAGCATACCAGCCGGGCTTAATCTAATAACAGAAACTTTAATCTCGTACATCTAAAGAAAATGTACCCAATGAATAAGCGATAAAAATACAAGCACGCATACACGTGAAAAACGCATACGCAATATGAACATAGAAGAGTACTATACATCTATACACACACACACAAGAAAAAAAAAACTCTAAACACTAGAGTTTATTTAAACAAAAGCGATCGTTATGCAGTAGATGGAGAAATAATTGGACTTAATCACGGCTTTATTATTTTTCATATTTATGGTTAATTTCCTTCATATATTTATCGTTGTTTAAGCAACTTCTGATCTGGTGACCTTGTAAATTGTGAGCCACTGTCTGTCCTAGTTTTGTTACTCCTGTAGGTAAGGTGTCTCTACGTGCACGGTAATCGCTGAAGGTGCTGCGATGATAGAAGGAAGGTATAGATCATTATTAAGAGTAAAGCTTCTCGTTATGAACTTCGCGTTCAAACCGCAGCGCTGTCATGGTACATAGTCAGACGTCACAGGTTTCAAAGTATACCTTCGTAAGTTTCGGTCATTTCTGATCAGGAAAAGGTTCCCGAAGCGCCTTAGCTTGAACATTTGGTTCCTTTTATACTCAGTACCGAGTCAGGCGCATACACGCGGGGAAAACGCGTGACGTCACAAGCAGCCAGAGAGAGAAGTTCAGTGTGGCGTCATCACCGTTGGTGCTCCAGTAGTGTTATTGATCAATCCGGCATAACTTCATATTGCCTTTCCGCGTCTGAAGAGTTATCTGCCAAGCTGCTCGTACCATCACCAGAAATATCGACTAAGCATCCGTATAGTGACCCCGAGCGACTTCTAAGGTGCATTATGTCTTTAAACCCGTTCGAGTGATCGTGTTTCACTTCACGGAATGTCCTACGGAATTAAACGCGACAGTGAAACGTTAAAGCAGGGCCCGGAACACACGCAATTGCTTGAGAGTACGGTGTCAAGCCGCTACAAATCTGGGCCCGTATTCATAAAAAGCTTTTTACGATATATAGTAAAGTTCAAAGAACAAAAACCGTCCAACAGTGACAGCTCACATAACATTAGCGCAGTCTGAGACCACTCAGAAAGAAGTACTTACGAGCAAAAAGAAAAGCCTTTGTGAATTAGTAGGCGGCGCATTGCCAAAGCAACCACGCCATCACGGGGAGGGTTTCTTCACTCGAGTGAAGAGCAGGTGTAGTTTTCCCTGAAAGGTACACCACCAATGTCGCGCACGATGTGCTCACATTTCTGCGAAAGCCATGAATTGACGGACTCACGGTGACAGGCTTTCACGACACGGATTGGGACGCTGAGGCGCAGCAATTGCCAGGCTAACCTTGCCTCTGGCAATGCCCCCAACACCACTGCCACGATCAATGTTCATTAGTTGTTCATCGGATGTTAATGGGGGAATGGCAGATGATGCCGCGATATGCTGTGAATGTACTGCTTCTTGCTCATGAGGCAAGGCTGCCTAATTTGAAGAAACCGCTATCGATGTTCGTTACATGCTAGCGGGTGACAGTGACATTATACCAGAGCCACACTGGCGTGCAAGGTACTATCTTCTACAACCGAGACAAACGTGCTTACTTTGAGATTTTTCGTGGACGTTGAGGGGGAATTCGGGGGCCCGGTAGAGCAGGGAGTCGTTCGAGAGGGCCTCCTTTATGGAGCCGAAGTCGCACAAGAAGACCACGTACCGTAAACCAAGCTGGAGTCTACAGAAAAACCACTTGCCACGTTGTCACACGTTACAGCACAGGAGTGAAAAAGACAGATACCCAATACAACGAGTCAGAGTATCGTTATAACGAAACTTGATATAACGAAATAATCGATATAACAAACTGAATGAAATTTACCTTGAAGTCCTCATAGATGAACATAGTGCAGTAAGCGCAACAATGGATATAACGAAGGAATTTGTATCTCCTCTTTCAACTTCGTAGTAGCAAGATTTTACTTACGGCGTGTTTTGTTACTGTTGTTGTTGCTGCTCCTTTTAGGCTGTACAGCATTTTTAATGATCGCCTGGGGCCGATAGCGTAATCCTAATTTTTGAGCGGTATTACTTAAACTGGCGGACATTACTCGTACCTTAAATCAAAACGTGCAATTGACCAGACTCGTCAAAAAATCCCTGATTATCTTTCCTAATTAATTACTTTGCGGGACACACTAACTTTTACGAATTGTAGCCGGAGTTTTCAAGGCAAAGTAAACCCTCCGTGATCCGAGTGTACTCACGAATGTGCTCTCGACGACCCGACGCGGTAGCCCTACAGCTAGATGGCGATGCGCAAATTGCGCTGGTGAGGACGAGGTCGCGGGTTCGGTCCAAGTGGCGGCGGCTGCAATCCGATAGGGGCGGAACGCAAGAACGCTCGCGCACCCGGTACTGCATGCTCATTAGGGAACCCCAGGTGGACAAAATTAATCCGGAGCCTAACCTCCACGGCGTACAGAATCAGCTTTTTTTTTTTTCGCACATAATACCTCAGAATTTCATTATAATTTTATTTTTTTGCGTTCTCCATTACCAGAGGTAAGAGTGATCAAGTTGTTCCAATTTTCATTCGTGCAGGACGGCGTTTCGGTTTCCTGTGGCTAAATGATCTCTCAGAGCTTAAAAAAAAGTAGAAAAAGAAGAAACCGTACTTTGGCTACAGGAACATAATATTATATATACCTTTTATTCCCTCTTGATTGAATGACAGTCTACAGAATCGTTTTGAACTTTCCGCGCCTCTGTCCGACTCTTTGTCAATCCCCGTGAGTGGGCATGCGCCATACTCATCAAGGTCATCATCATCAATATAATAATAATAATAATAATAATAATAATAATAATAATAATCCTACCCGACACGTTGCTCAAAGGTGATCAAGTTGTTCCAATTTTCTTTCGAGTAGAACGGTGTTTCGGTTTTCTGCTGCTAAATGATCTTTGCGAACTTTAAAAAAAGAAGGAGACGAAGAAGAAGAGAAAGAAAACGCACTTGGGCTATAGGAACATATTATATATACTTTTGTTTTCTCTTGATTGAATGACAGTATATATACGTAATATCGTTTTGAACATTCCTCGCTTCAAATTATGCAACAAAATTATAGATTTATAAATTTATTAGCTGAACACACATGTAAAGTCTGCCCGACTCTTGGCCGACCCCCGTGAGTGGACATGCGCGAAACTCATCAAGGTCACCATCGTCATCATCAACCTACCCGAACACGTTGCCGTATTTCTGCTTGAGCGTCTCGATGTCCCGATGTCCGTACTCGGTCATGAACGGCAGGTAGCCGAGGAGAGGCAGGCCTCGCGGTCCAGGCGGCAGGTCGGGTCGAAACATCCTCCGCACCGAGAACCACAGGTAATGCAGCAGCGGTGCCGCAATTGCGACGATCAGCGCCATGATCGCGCACTCCCACGTCACCGCCTCCGGCATGATTGAAGCTGGAGCAACTCTTGGCGCAGTGATTATAGCTACAGGTTCGACGAGTCGTCGACTGCTAGGTACGAACCCCGCGGGCTACGCCGTTGTTAACTAGCTGAATTGCTACGTTATAATCAACGAGCTCAGTGGAGCAGGCGGTTTTGAGTGCAGTATAGAGAACAGATAGAAGGATGTGTTTGGGAGCGAGGGGGGGAGGACAGGAGAGACGTTCTTTTGCGGGCGAGGGTAGAGTGCGTGCAACGTGCAACGTTTCAACGTATACCTCGCAATCACAGCTGCGGAGGTTAGTGATCACGCTCTGACGTGTGGCGTCCCAGATATTGCATGAGCTTACAGCCCTCGATGAAACTCGCAGTCGACCAAATACATCGCATATATTCGTGTCACGACGGCGTCTGAGATACACCGACCGGTGGTAATTGTAACTGGTAATTAGTCGGGGGCAATTGGATATCGCTGGAAAAGGCCTTCGTCCTACAATTGACATAAATAAAACGACGACGACGATGATGATGACGACAACGTCGATGATGAAATACAAACATTAGGTTAGAAGAGAGAAGGCAAACCGAGGGCCTCCATTTTTTTTTTATATTCGACCATATAAAGCCGACATGCAATGGGCTCATTGGCATTCTTTTGGGCTTCGTTGCCTATTGGCTTTATACTAGACAACATCGCTCCGTTAGCGACATTAAAAGATAGCTTTAGATAAAGGGGCCCCAACGCCTTGCGTCCAACTAATCTAAAAAAAAACACACTCTTTCATGGGCGATCATGAGCGCGGCACTTGATGCCAAGGTCAGCCACGTGACCTTCCCAAGCCGAAGGACATCTGTGCAGTTAAAACCGGCTCCGGCGTTCTGCTCGGCAAGCTGTTCCCGTTACCCTCTCTCCTGTAAGGCCACAGATGTGTAGCAGTACGTAGTTGAATGAAATACAAAAAAAATAATAAAAAGAACAAGAGACAACAGGCATGACTCAGATCTGCGCAAATGTTTAGCATACCGCACGTTTTAGTGAAAAGCCCTCCCTTGCCCATTACCTCCCTCTTGTGTTGGCATGTTTCAGATCGCTAGTTTCTAAATGCCATCACTGAAGTAGCGGCTACACGACGGAGTCATTTGCATACGGTTGCAGATACGACTATCGGCGACCTAGCAGACCACCCGATTAGTAATGATCTTTCCCGCGGATGAACCATCTTCTCCTTGCGGACGCTTAGCGAGTATTCCGCGCGTGAATGGCGAATTAGTTAGGCTTAGAAGAACCCTACCTATTTATGTACACTGTGGCGAGGAGAGCATATATGTCGCCTTGAAGAAGACGAGCCTACTTGTGGCAAAGTTGGCACCCACTTTCACCTCGTTCTCGTTTTCCTCGTCGTCTGGAATTTTCTGTTTCCCCTAAATCACTTAGGTTGACATATAAGAGACGCGTGTGACAGGGAACGCTCCAGCATATCAGGAGGACAAGTCGGTGGGCTAGTTGCTGTGGCATTATTTACGCAGTAGCGCAGAAGCACATGGACGACGAAATGAAAAGACGGGACGCAGCGCTAACAACTGAGTGTTTATTGCAGGAGAGCAGGTGTATATATATCACCGCATGAAAGGAAGGGAGAAGAAAGACACAAAACAAATCAAACCGGCAAGATCAACTGACACAGGCGGTAGAAGCTCCAGAGGTTAGGAATAGGAATTGTTTGTTGCTCGTCAGTCTCCTTATCGTAGAGACTAATGTCGTTTTTGCCGCGTTAGCCGCCTGTGTCAGTTGATCTTGCTGGGTTGATTTTTTTATGTTCTCTCTCTCTCTCTCTCTTCTTTTGTACGGTTATATATATACGATCTCGGTCAATAAACACTCAGTTGTTAGTTAGCGCAGTGCCCCGTCTTTTTCTTTCGTCAACCATGTGCTTCTGCTCTACTGCGTAAATAACTACAGCATATATCTCACACAATAACTGGGCTCGTTATTAGTTGCGCTTTGGCGCGTGACGTCACAACCTTAGGGCTTGAAGCAAACTCGCACTCGACCAAACAGACGGCATTCGTGACACGACGGTGTCCAAATTACCCCGACGCCCCCCCCCCCTTTTTTTTTTCTTTCAAATGGTTATGCGCACTCTCCCATAGAACACGTGATTCGGCACGAATACACATATGCCATAAAACCTGAGTGCGAGAAGCTTCAAGCAGACAAACTATGTCACAATACGGATTTCAGGTCACACGGACGGCAACTGAGGCAAACAAAGTACTGACGCAGCAGGAGGGCACGTACTATCGTGCAGAATATGAGCTGGAACTGGCGAACGCGTGGCAAATAACCTCGAAACCGAGTTAACAGCTGGAACCGCATGGCGCGTTTTCCGCGAGCGAAAGACCTGAGGCGCGGCGAGCGCCCGCGTTGCCGCCGACGCGCGAGCACTCGCACGAAAAAAGGGAGCGGCGCTTTCGCGTCGCCAGACAACTCCCAACGACATGAATTGTCTCCTTTGTCGCACATATAATATGCCCTTAAACTTACAGAACACTACAGTAAAAATAATCTTAGTGTGATTAGACAGAGACATTTTTTCCCGAAGTGTACTTATCAAGCTTAATTTCAAGCAGCAAAACTGTTTGCGAAACTGCAACTATATATGTACCTTCCGCATGCTGAGGGGCCGCTGCTTGTTTACAACTTCACGTAGAAAATAGAGTGTCGGCCGCTTACTACCGAGCAGAAGAGGCGATGCTACTATTAAGGGGGATTTTAAGGGCATCTGCTATACCGTCTACGCTGAGGGTATCTGCTATAGCTCGCCAAGCCTGGTCAGGTTTGATGTTCTTGTAATTGCGATCGCGTACGTCCCACAGGACGCGACGCTTCTTTACTTCAGTTATTATGCCCCAACCACTGGCACGCGCCGAAAGCTTCGGCGCGCGCTGGCAAGCGAATGCGTCGCTTCGCTTCGGCTGGAGGGAAAGGGCGCGCAACCACTGGAGACAAGCTCCGACGCGCGCCGAAGCACGCTCCTCGGCTGCGGCGCACTGTTGCTGGACTATTCCGTCTTCATCCGTCAAAGTCCGGCCTAAAACAGCCTGCTGTAAACTAAGCTTGAAACAATAAGTTAGTGATCTGTATGTGCTTTTAGATATAAAAAACACGTTTGAATAATGAATATACACCTGCCGCAACAGTTTTTTTATTTCTGAAGTAACAATAGTGTACAGACTATCGACATCAGCGCTCGCGCGTCGTCTGTCTGCAAGATCGCTTTCCAAACACCTGCACGACGATGCCATATATCAAAAACTGTTGCACCATTTCATTTTTTGGTAGCTTATTGCACAGCCAATTATGTAAGAATTAGGCGTGCAATGTATAACTGAAAAAAATCTGTGTTGGAAATATTGCCACGTAGTAGTGACGGTAAATAAATAGTGCCGGCTCAATCGCAACGATAGCGGTGAGCATTGTCGGCAATCGTAGAAAATCTCATCTGCGGGTCAAGCGCGTCGGTTTGCATACGGCAGTCGTCGAAAGTTACAGCCTATTCGCTGGTGCCCGCGCGCCTTCCAGAAACTACAACACAATTCGTGTCGCGTATGCAATCAGATTAGCAAGGTTCGTCGACAACAGACAGAACCATCGATAACATTCGCGAAACTTCCGATACGTTCAGGCGCATCGTGCAGCGAGCGATAACGTTACATTTTTTAGCCGGTGAAATACGGTAACCGGACACAGATAAAGCATCCGTGTCAATATAATTATGCTTGTTGGTACATGAAAGAAACGTGAAAAAGTGGGTTCTGAGAAAATCAGCACAAACGAATTGAAACACCTGCAGCACTCACAGAAAAAAAAACTAGAATAGCTAAAATGTATGTAATTCGTATCTTGTCTCCCCCCAATTCTTGATTCTGTCAAATCTAGCCCATGGAGCACCTCTTACTCTAGGTTGTTTTGATGCATCAACACCGCATCCGGAGGCCTTCACATTGAGTGTATTGCTACAAAACATTTTCACAGTGTAAGGGCCATGTTCTATTGTAACTGGTTTCCACATATCAAGTTTGCCTTTCTTTACATTAATGAAATGACATACCGTCAGATAATGCAAGCTTGAGAATTAGAGGGTTTTAATAGGAGTCTTTCGTTGCCCTTTGCCAAGTCGTACTATTGAAGCACTTATTCGAATGTATGGGAGCAGCTCATTTGCATAGTATAAGAAATATATAAACAGGTTATTTTCACAATTTACACACTTCGTCACCACAAAAAGAAAAATTGCAGTTTATTGTTTTCAGCCTGCTATGATGTTTTGACTGAGAAAGATATATTCAATTTTTTCTGCGAGGCACGGAATAATTGCTGTGGCATATTATTTTATTGCACAACACTGCATACAGTAGCCAGCCATTATTAAAACTCGGAAGAAATCAATAGCACAATGCATATGATCAGGCACATAGCATATTATTGCACTTTCTTAATTCATGCCAGAACGACGACCACAGGCATCCTTCTCCAACAAGGTCAGCATCCATCGTAGACTTTCTCTTCTTTTAATCTTTCCGTCCCCCTTTCCCTTTCCCCAGTGTAAGGCAGCCAACTGGGCTCAGTCCTGGTTAACCTTCCTACCTTTGATCTATAATTTTCTCACTCTCTTCTTAATTCATGCCCTTTTTTTAATTGCACGAAAGCTACTGCACTAAAATAGTATACTAGTACATACTTAAAAAGCACAATTTTATACTACGATAATAATCAATCATTCAAATTTTTATTGTAGAGCCCAGGAACAGCTAGAGAGCCTTTGTACTGGTGCACTTAACGAGCACTATGTGAGACAAAATGTAGAGAAAACATGAATGTAGTAGACAAAAAAATGGGAGACAGAGAAACAAATAGGGAAAAACGGAAATGCGGAAAAGTAAAAGGAAGTTAATCCTACGTGATTATCTACAGATACACAATACACAGGAAATGAACTCTGAAGTATGTTTTGGAGTCGAGTCTTATTAGCACAATCTTGTAACAAGCCCAGGCAACGAATGTGGAATGCTACCTGGTATACTGTTGCGGCACAAAGAAATGCATATGATCAAGAAGCTTTAAGGAATGTATAATATCATGGACCACCTTATACAGGAACAAAAGGTGCGATTAATTAAGACTTGAATATAGAGGTGCGAGTTGAAGTATATTTGAGAAGGCTCAACTGTGGTCACCAGAATGGCAAAAGTGGTGCTTGAAGATAGACATAAATTTATTCTGGATGCGTTCAATGAGGTCAGAATTAGATTTGCTCATTGCACCCCCCTCCTAGAGGCATACTCTAGTAGTTGGAGGCACACAGCAGAATTTCAGAAATACAACAGGTGAGTGGAAATCATGCAATATACGGCATGCAATTCCAAGAGCGTGAAGGGCATCTTGTGTAATTATCTATGTGAAGAGAAGCTTAGCATAGCATTTTGTCGAAGTACACACCAAGATCTTTCATTTCATCGACCCTAAGGAGTGGAGCATCATGTAGGGTGTATCAAAATTTCACATGGTGCATTTTGTGCATATAACTTAATGCCATAGTGTTGGAAGCATTTAAGAGTACTTATTGCTTCTGCACCAGTTTGAGAGTGAAAAAATTTCTTTTTGGAAGTCGGTGCAGTGGTGAACACTGTTGACAGTCTGAAATAGTCTGAAAGTCTGAAATGTCGGCACACAAAGTCATGCTGTCCATTTATTAAAATGCTCTTAGCACTAACAGAAAGCGAGGAATCCCATATCGATTCGAACACCTGACGCACTGAAAAGGATAGATATAGGTCGGCAGTTAGTAACTGCACATCTAGCACCTGATTTGTGCATGGGCAATGTCCATGCTACCTTCCGAGTGCTAGAAAAGGTACTAGACTTTAGGGAACTATTGAAGATGCTTGTGAGAACGAGGAACAAGTATGCTTCCATACGTCTTAACCCTTTCAGACACCACTTTAACCCGTTGATTGAAAGTTGCTTTCACCACATCTCTTGCATCCTCAGAGTCGTAGAAAGTGTACAGCTGCAGCAAATATTAAGAATTTTCAATTGTTTAGCAAGTTTTGTCAAGTTTACAAAATTTCGACTCCATGCGAAAACTCACTACAGGAACACACAATATGAAAACATGTACTATTTCGTGTTTTGAAAAGCTTGAAAAGCACTTATCCAGCCACTTGACAATTATGCCTGGTGCACGACATTGTAAAAAACAATGAAAGAAGTGAACCCGCTACATACAACATACTGACACAGAGTAACAACACCCAGCCGTCTACCTTCCCACTCATTTTGTTAAAACATTCTGCACATTATTCAAAATTGCAGCACAGTTCCAATAATAAGTGTTTCAAGATATATGAAACACATTTTAAATACCATTACTTTCATCAGTGCTTTTGCTATTGATGCACACTCCTGCTGTGCCCAATTGTGTAGACAGCGTCTCAAAGGGTTAAGCTCTGTGGAGGAAATACCATCAACACCACAAGAAAGGGAAAGTTTAAGGCACTTCATATACTTGGAAACGAGCTTGTCATTGACTGTTAGCATACACTGCGCCAGACTGAGAAGGAAGGTTACTTGAAGCATATTTCACACCATATAGCAAACAGAAATGTTCTGCAAAGGCATCAGCAGTGTTCGAGACAACACCACTATGTTCATGAAGAAGACGTACATCTTTGGCACTCCTTTTAGAAGAGAGAGCCCACAAAGCTCCAGAAATATTTTGAATTATGTGTCACGCTGGCTTCAACACAATCAATGTGGTCAAAGTGATGATTCTAATAATAATAATAATAATAATAATAATAATAATAATAATAATAATAATAATAATAATAATAATAATAATAATCTTAGTGCTAACTTGGCACACTAGACTAAAAAGAAGGCTGATGCCTGTATGTTAGAGCATCTGATAACCAGACATCCAAAGCAGGAATTTGCAGGATGCAGAACACACTTCCTTCCCCTCCACGTGCACACACACTTGCTCAATAACACAGCATGGCACACACGCACACATTCAACAGGTGCACAACACACAGGAGTGCCAATGAAGTCTGGTTCCAAGGAAGGAGAATCCAAATCGCCAGGGGGGTGGAGAGAAAGCTCTGCATGCCAGATATAATCATGGAGTTGTGGTGTCGGGCCATAGAGGCGTGATGAGGGCTCAGGCTGTGCTGACCACTTGTTCAGACGAACTGAAGAAAGATTAGTGCTGTCCAGAGAGACGTCAAACACCCTGCAGTATAGACTAGTGCAATGTTGCGTTGGTATTGCAGGGTGTGCTACTTGAGGGGTTTGAGGCAATCGTCGAAGGCTGGCATGAGCTTGTGACAACCGCAAAGACGGGAGTAAAGGGTGCGTATTGTCCGGCGCTGAACAAGCTTAAGCTTGTTAGCGTCGCGAGTTTGGTACGGGAACTATACTGATGAGCAGTACTCAAGTCATGACAGAATGATAGAAGTGTAGAGTGCTCGGAAAACCTTAGGTCATCAGGGAAGGGAGACACGGGACACAAACCCAAGAAAGGGCCGGTGCTTACATACAGTGCTGGTGACGTATGCGGAAAAGTTGAGAGAACAGCTAAATGCTACACCCAGAATGGGAAGGGCCCGAACAGTCTTTATAGAAGTGCCTCCAAGGAAGAAGGTTGGACGTGCAGCAGTTTCGTTGTAGCTGATACGCATGGCAGCACTTTTTACGCTGCTACTACAAAGTTTGATATTGTAGGCCCAGTCGTTCGCCTTTACGGAATGTATTTATTGTAAGCACATATGCTGTGCATCGGCATATTGTTGTTGTGGAAGCGTTAACTTGTTAAACACATTCTCCGCAGATGCATTAGTAACTTGGTTTTGAGTAGATCTTTGTCCTGACTACAATTTATAGTATCGCAGCAAGAAACATTTTAGTAGAGGCTGAAGGGATTCCAGCAGTTTAAGCGTACTGACTGCACAAAACACTGATGACACCGTTTCACCTTCCCCACAATGCACTCACACCATCTACACTTTCCATAAGCAAAAAGTGAGATAAAAAATCAATTACAGTTTCATTGACTCAGTACTTGCTGCTTCTGAAGCGGGCATCGAATCGTGGTATACGCTGCTACATGCATAGGTCTTGCATGATGCAGGTCCTGCTATGCACTGCACACAGGGCACACGTTGCAAACAGATAATTTCTTTTTGCAGTGCTCAACTATAACGACACACTGACTCAAACATGACTGCGTTGTCACGTATGCTTCAGTGCGTCAGTGTTCTTGATTGCATCACGAGCGATTTATGCCCAACTAGCCCAAAAGACGGACGCACTAGAAAGAAGTGAGTGAATGAGTACAGTGAACTTGTACTGAACTGGATTCACATGCCGAATAGAAGAGCGCAGTGTCAGCTGAAACAGGCGGCACGGCTGATTATGTAAGTACTTCCAATAGTTCGGCTACTAGTGTATTTTGCTTTCGGAAGTTATCTTTACCACTGGAAACAGCGCAGAGCTTGCCCGTTAAACTTGAGTCAACCGACACCACACGAAACGCGCCGCGGTTGACCAACCCAACTTCCACACGGTTCATTCACCACATCACAGGTCACACGAAGTCAAGAGTGCCATATTTTAAATCACTGCAACACCAAACGGACCTGAAAATTCATTTCCTTCGACAGAGTTTCTCAGGTGAGTTCGTTCACTCGCCAGTTACGAACTCGATGGACGCGCTAGGCCTACGCGTAACGTAAACAACATCGGCGATAGGCGAGTGTTGATTATCCAGACTTCGGAGCTCGTAAACGTGTTTCCATTCGTTTTGAGCACGACAATATGCACATACAACAAGCACAGACGTTGCGGCAATCGTGATTCGGTTGGCTGTTTTAGCAGACGATCGTACCGAGCCCGGCGGAACCCAGTGGGCAGGTTGGATTAGTCGGCGTCGTTCGAAGTCGCTTCGGATCCACGTCGCACTGCCACAACCCACGGTCGTCGGTCGGTTGATCGTGTCGTTGTCGGCCTACTATTACAACACTGTCTTTCAGGAACACTGTCGCGCGCGTCGTGCGTCCAAAACACTCGGACGATCGTTGGTGCCGGCGTCTCCGCACGGTCGGCCATTACAGGCCTAGCAGCCAGAGGCTCCGCAGCCTCCGATTGGTTGACGCCTGCGAGGCGTCGCAGCCTCCCATTGGTGCACGCCGGCGCAGCTTCGCCGCGCGCCGGCAAACTTCTAGCATCGGCAGTAGACATAATCGCTGCGCGACGTTCCGCTTCAGCGAGTTCCCGACCGACGCTTTGACGCATTTGACCCTTCGGCGCGCGCCGAAGCTTTCCAGCGCGTGCCAGTGGTTGGGGCTTTAGGGCCTCGTTGAAGGTTGCTTGGTCCATTTTAGGCGAACACGATGCGCGAACCAACACGATGCACGAACGAAATCACGGTAGCACGTGCTTTCTTTGACGCACGCGCCAGTTCTGTCGAGAAAAAAAAAAAATTGCGCCTGAGAGGTTCCGTCGAGATGCGCAGAGAGCAGGGCCATCTGGTGGCGACACCAAAAACCAAAATGCCACGTGACAAAATGCCACGTGACTTACCTGAGCTCTGATTGGCGGACACGCCGCGCGGCGCGTTTTTTTCTACTCCGAGCAGCAGCACGCGGCGGCGCGATTTCGTGACGGATCATGCTGGGCACGCGTCAAAATGAATGCGCGCGTCCCACCATCCGCGCGTCAATCGCGCCTGAAATCGCGCCATGCGGTTCCGCCTTGAGGAATAACGCGGTGCGCTCCTCATAGGCTTGCTTGGCGTACAGGGCTTAATAAAAACACCACACGGCACTCCTCCATGGACATTTCTGTAAGCACTCTCAAAACGAGGGAAGTTTTTTACTGCCAAAACAATAATCATGGGCAAACTGAAAGCACAGAATCGTTTACAGACGGTATTTCTTTACCGAATACGTACAGTGAACGCCACTGCGCGCGGTCGCCGCGATGGAGTCTCCCGACCCAGCTTCTTGCGTGAAAGGTAGGCAAACGCCGAGAGCAAACCGCGAAATATGTTCTTATAATGGACTGGTCTGTATAACCAATGGAGCATAAAAGAAGGAAGCCTCAATGCAGCGATTGCATGGTTTCGCAGCGACCGACCGCGTGTCTGCATGCATGTCCACGCACAATGTATCGCTATCGCTGGGAGCGCGTTTTCGCACCGTGCCGCGAGCTTTAGGGCGCAGCATATGAGCATCTGAATGTACACGAGCAACCATTGTTGCATGGACGCTATCAGATCTGTTCAAAAATAATTTCGTTAAAGAGATTTCGACGCCTACGGCGACTGTGATATGTGCCGTCGCGATATTGAATATTCTTTTTTTTTTCCCCTAATTTCTTCAACGTTTCAATATTGTTTCTTAAGTTGCGTCGCACTGTATATTTATCGGTCTTCTCAACGTGCGATTTCCCTCTGCTTCTTTTTCGTAATCCAGTAGATTAATTCATAACACAAACATCACCATATCACCATCACCACATCCCGGAGATAGTGCAATGTCGGGCCGACCCGCGGCGGAAGTTCAGTTCGCCATTACCACATACACAACTTCGCTGGTCATCCTTCTTCACAGAGTGGAAGGGCACTGGGATTTTTTTAATGCACTTCTTACCGCTCCCTTTCCATTCCAGTGAACTTGCCATTGTCTCGCATCTACAAGTTCATAGACAAAAGCATCACGAAATTATTCGAGCAGCAAGCGCCGGCGATCGTCTCAGTGCGCGTTTTCTGCTACACTCACCGAACATCGCAGTCCCGGCGCCGTGGCAGAAAGCTTCTCGCGTCTGTGCTTGCTGCATACCCGAGTTGTAGCCGATGGCTGTTTGCCAGTTCTAAGTTTCGCGAGCCAAGCTTCACGCAGCTCCTTGTCCTGCGACTACCTGTCAATAAGACTGACACCGGGCTCCGTAGCGTAAGTCCGGCACTGCGCCACCGAGCAATAGCCTACCATGCTGCACTCCTCCAAAGGCAGCGACTACCTATTATAGTGCTTTCAAATGTTGTCAAGCAGACACCCAAGGCGGGAAAGCTTCACCACTTAATCAGAACGGCAGCGCAGGTGTGACGTTATACGTTCGATTTGAGCTCCCTCGGCGCGGCCGCTGTGTCCACGTGATCCTTCATGTCAAGACACGCCGACGGTGGCGCCAGCTTTTCCAGTGGTGTAGCTCACCCCCAATACCGCGATAGTACCTGATGTATATATTACGGAGCGCATCGTATCACGCGTTCCAGACAGACGGACGGATTTCCCAGGGAAGTATCTCGCGAATATTTACGCTTCAAAACAGTGCTGCTATTGGCCGCGCCTCGGTGCACAAAGTTATCAGTAACCGCAATATCAAACAGCTTTATCAGTGTGCCCTGGCGATGCGAAGTTCCGCACTTTGTGTAGAGAGAAGCATGGTGGGAGTGGCAACAGTTATTAGAACAGCGTCCTCCTTTCCACTATGTTTCCGACGGCGGACGCCACGTATCGCACATAGCTGTTTTCGGGTCTATCTGACACGCGCTGCTATGTTCCCGCTCATATTGCTCACGATAGTACATCGTGAAGTGGGGTACAGACCAACTGCCGCTGACGACCCTGTGGTTACGGCTTCGCGGCAGCCGACCAGCCGCCTGTGGTGGAACAGACGTCATGGCTGACGTATTTCACCACAGAGTCCGTAATGGCGAATACAGTTGAAACTCGATTTAACGAAGTGTTGGCCAGCCTCGAATTATTTCCTTAGATCGGGAAGTTCGTAAAATCGAGAAAGGCATTCGTCGGTTCTTCGAAATCAAAACTTGTAACTTAGCAACACACAAAAGCTACGGCGGCAAATGTATTTGCCGTTAATCCAGCCATCTTTTCCATAAGCAACGAAATAGCCAAAGCAGCCACCACCCTACCGAGGTGATGTTAGAGTCCGCTGTTCCGTGCATGGGCGCGGAGTGTAGCCCCGTCATAATAAAGCTAGGGCTGTGACTAGTGCGCCTAGATGCTTTAACGCAACCGCTTTAAAACTCACGCTCGACGAAAAACCTCTGTGTCAAAATTAGAAAGAAGTCGCCGCTTCTTTTAGTCATTTATTTCAGGAAGAACTTCGTTAAAACCCGTTCGGCCAAGTTTCGGAAATTCGGGGTTGATAGCAACATATGGGTTCAATGTTGTTCAATGCTGTTCAGATTTCTTCATTAGATCGGGAACTTCGTAAAATCGGGTTTCGTTAGATCAAGTTTTAACTGTAGTCAGTTTTTGCATCGTCATTAGTTGGCCAATGTCACTGGGGTGCACGTAACATAACGTTTGCGGCTTCACTGTTCGCTTTCGGCGCTCTGCCAGTGCCAGGTCACGACGGGTCACGAAGGGTCACGACGGGTCACGACGGGTGACTTCGCTCCCCTTGGCAGGAACCCTTCGCGTCAGGCCATGGTGGTGAAACATAGAAAAAAAAATATCTACTGCAGAAGCCAAAGAAAAAAAATGATATAACAACGCATAAATATTAATACGAGTCGCCGTATATAGGCTTCGCCAACTCGTCGCAGGCGACACTACGGCCTACAACCTTTTTTTTCTTTAGCACGGTAAACAAAAGCACTGCTTGATGTTGCCTCAAAAAAGGACGAAAGTGTCGTAATTAAAAAAAAAAAGGTAATTGAACACGCGATTCGAACTGGGGACCTACCGGTCTCGAGCGCAATGCTCTGGTGCGACGCCACGGGAAAAAATAATTTATTGCAATATGTAATAAAACAGATTTAAAAATATAGTATGAACACATCACCCACCCGCCTGTAGTGTAAGGCTGGTTACAATTGCTTGTGGATTTTCAAGTGTAGCTGTCAAAGACATTCGAGATATAAAGCACTTCCTCTTCATCCCCTTAGTGTTTCAGCACATGTCTGGGTTTCTCGCGTTGTCAACAAAATGTGCGTTAACCAATCGTGTTTGGGGCTCATGTGTGTCGATTATCCATACACGACCTCCATATAGTATAAAGGGCGAGAAGCATAAAGACATCATACAAGGTACACTATATGATTATACAGGTAGAAATCGTATGCCATGTACATCTATTGAAAGGTCCTTCTGCGGTGTTATTTGAAGGACAGCCCAATATAAGACAGCATCCCAATAGCCAACAAAAACCAGTTCTACAGTCTCTGGTTTCCTGCATAGATGACAATTTACTCCTCGCGGCACCATCATACCTCGCTGTTCCAGCCCTGCTTTCTCTTTTTTCTTTTTCCGGTAGCCTGTCAGTGTGTGACAAAAAGAAAAACGTTTTGACCTCTGAAGGCACTGACATACTTTGGAGGCGTATCAGGACAGCGGCTTCCTAGTTTTGTCTGATTGACGGGCCGAAAACATGGTCGTCTGCAGAAAGCTTTCCGCGGGGTTGGGGGTGGGGAAGGGGCAACGTAATTGAGAACTCCTTCCCCCCTTCTTCCTCGATCGGAAAGGTGCTTGCCCGTATGAGTAAGCAAGTAAAGTAACTAAGGCTTTACTGCTTCTTAAAAAAGAGCAGAAGATTTTGGCTCCTAAATCTTGGCTCGTTTCGTCAAAGAAACATCAATTGTCAGCGTCCCCGCCACCTTTACCCCTGTTTCGATCGCTATTGGAAGCAATTAAACTTTAGTAAAACAGAAGTGACCATGCCAGCAGGTGTTTCGTATATCAGACGATGAAAAGTGATCTGAAAGCACGCATGGAAAACGTTTGATAATTTTGGCGTTGTGCCAGGAGGTATAACGGAATGCATGCCGGCATGTAAGCGTTGTCGCGGCCCAAACGCAAAAATTATGTAAAAGGATGGATATTTGGGCTAGTTGGTAATGCATTATTATAAAAACTTGGAGCGCTATAAACACATAGGACGTAGAGAAAAAAAAACACGTGTAGTGTTTGTTGCTTCTCTACGTCCTGTGTGTTTACAGTGCTCTAAGTGTTTATAATAATGTAAAATTACGTCCCTGGATTAGGTAACAGAGTTATAGCAGACCGGTGTTATCCGTCCCGGTAAGTATAACCGGTGCATGGATGCCGCCATAATGCGCAGATGCGTCGTGAACGTTATAGTGCGCATGCGCAAAATAGCCGGCTTCATATGCACTCTAAAAACTAGGGAGGGTATCGCAGGAGTGAAGCGGCCGATTTACTCTTCAAAGCGTTGTTCTACTCTCACAAAATGTCGAGTGGAGTGAAATTCAGTGTTCATTCCGTCACCAAGGAGAGAGGGAAATGTGATTTTCACTCTGCCCTTCTGAGAGAGAGTAAAATGCCCGTTCTACTCTTGCGGCAATAGAGAACAAAACGTCTTCAACTGTAGGAGACTGGCCCCGAACATGGCAATGTATCACTCACGCACGCTAAGCAAAGAAAACACCGTTTTGCTTCTAAGAGAACGGGCAGCCACAGTTCAAAGGAACGCGGAGCGAGCGCTGTACTTTTTCACCCGGAGTAGCTCCACCGCGCGCGCGCTCAACATCGCGGAACAGCAAAGCACCGGAGAAAGGTGATCCGTCCAGCGAGCAGCAACGAAGGCCATCCAAGGGAGATCGTGCGTCAGCCATCTCGCGTCACCGCCAAAACGCGACAGTCGTTCGCGATTCGTTGGATATAACAACAAATCCTCCACGGTAAGTGGATTCTAACTTAGGTGCACATTCTGCGTATATGACATGCAATCGCCAGTAAGTCCTCGCGGCGCTTAGCCGACGCGATTGACAAAGGAATGGGCAAGCAACTGCTGTGTCTCCCGATGTCAATAGAAAAAGCCAGTCGTCACGATAACTGCACGTGATTTTATCACTTGCCGCTCTCCGCAAGAACTTTGAAAATCACAAACGCTGCCAGAACCATGGTATGTTGAATAAGACGTGAGGCGAGAGGTCGCTTAATATGGTTTGCTCACCAGCCCATGGTTCCGAGCCTATGCGGAGCGTGCTTAGCATGCGTTTTGTGTGTTTAAATTTATTCACTTTGGCACTCTACTGTCTACGGAACGCTGTTGAAATAAGGAATCACGTAACAGAAGGCGTCAATTTGCTGGCGGCACGCTTTCGTTACAAATAAGCCGCGCACGTACTTGACGGCGTCTCGCCCATGGGTAATCTGCGACCACTAAAGTTACGCTTAATTACGGCGTCCAGAGGGCATTGTCCACATGCGACGCGACGTAAATGTTGACAATTCTCGGGTCGTCTTTCCTTTGTGCCACACTCCTGTCATGTATTAAGGCGATAGCGTCAAGGGCCCCGCGTCGAAGAAAATCCGGTGTCGGCGCCGGGCGTCGCTTTCCGAATTCTGAACCACGACAGCGCAGGCCCTCCACGTCGCTCATACCTTGGCTTACATTCTTTACAAAGTTATTTCTAGGAATTTCGAGAATGGCATCCAAGAAACAAATGCCACCAAACAAAACACCGACAGAGCATGCATCTTCTTCTTGCGAGGTGGCCACTTCTCAACCACGTCCCAACGTGGCCGGCGTTAGCGGCGTGCAAAGCGGCGTGAAAAGCAGCAGCTCCGGTAATGCCAGCAGCAGCGGCTGCTGCTGTGGCTGCTGCTGCTGCTGCTGCTCACGGGCAAATTTAAGCGGAAAGGGCGAGCCCGCCATTAACGGAGATCTCTTTGCAAAACAGAATGTGCCGGGGGGGCCGCCGACCGCGCTTCCCCCTCGCCGCGACATTTGCAGCCGTCGCTGGTATCCGGTTTCTATTGACGGCCAGCTGCGACAGGAACGCAGATATAAAGCGAGATATAACAAGGAAGAAGAGGCATGTGCGTACTGCGGTAAAGCGAGGGAGTCGATGGAACATGTTTTACTAGAACGTGAAGATATCGGCTGTTGTAATCGCACCGCTGGCACGAGTTGTTGGGGTCTCGGTGCTGACGCCCGTTATTGCCAATGGGTCACAAGCCCCAAGGGTAGCGTTGGCCTGGCGGCCTGGGGCACTGGAAGCATCTGAAGGTCCCGGCAAAGCAAGAGAAGACTGGTAACAGAACAACTTGTTTATTCTAACATAGCAAAAGAGCGGCCGGTCAGGTCGACCGAAGTGGAGAGACGGGAGAGCACGTAACTCAACAGTACAAATCGGAGCCTCTCTCCTGGCGTCCGGGGGCAGCTGCTCTTATACTCTCGGCGTCGCGGTCCAAAAGGGAAGGTCACGGGATGAAGGTCACGGGACGGCGGAGCATGAGCCCACGACGGCGCGCACGGTCGAGCCGAGAGACCTGCTGAACCGAGTGTAGTGACGCATCGCCAACCCTCACTTGGGGAGCTCCGCTCCCCGGCTGCCGCGCTTTGACAAGCGTGGGCACACACACACACACGCACACACGAAGACACGTGGCACTGAAACACGCCTGGACACGCTTGGCGGGTAGGCGTTGCGGCGGCGTCGAACGGGCCAAAATGTCCGCCGCTTTGAACAAAGCCCCGGCGTCCGTTGCATCCGCGCCGGCATTACCGCGCGTTGTAGGCGAAACGTAACAGACCGCCCCGCCGGGGGAAGGAGATCCCGATGGTCAGGGGACTGCATCCGCTGTCCGGAGGGATGTCGCTCGATGATGCTCATAACCGAAGTCGGGCGTCCTTTGGCGTTTCTTGAGCGCAGCGCACAGAGAAGGCCTCGTTCTCACGTTCAGGTTCACACAGGACACTGCAATGTGACTTCGGGAGAGTTGACATTTTTGTTCTCGTTTCCGGCAAGCGTTAGAACCACGCCGAAAGTCAACCGCTCAGTCAGCAAGCACGGCACAACCCTCACTAAGCCCTGCCAGGCTCTTTCCCCTTTTATACTGCTGCCTAGTTCCTTACAGTAGTTTAGCAGCACTCAGAACGCGTCCACAAATCGGAAAATTGCACTAGAAAGCACATCATCACTTTGAAACACTACACAAAAGCAATAAGTTAAAAAAAATCCTGCCTCAGGAAGAAAAACATCAGTAACAAGCAATTTTGAGGCTGATTCCCACGTTAGGGGCTTCGACTTAAGCCATCGGCGTTACCGTTGAGACTCCCCTTTTTGTAACGCACCTCAAAGGAATATTGTTGCAAAGCGAGGCTCCAGCGCAGGAGGCGGCCATTTTTGGGAGAGATGGTCTGCAGCCATTGGAGAGGGCAGTGATCCGTTTCAATGATAAACCTCGAGCCGGCTAGGTAACATGACAATTTCTGAACGGCCCACACGATACACGCACACTCTTTCTCGGTGGCGCTATACGCCTGCTCACGACTGGTCAGCTTACGACTAGCATACAGGACGGGGTGTTCTACTTCTCCATTTTCCCGTTGGCACAGTACAACGCCCATGCCTCGCTCACTAGCATCACACTGAACAACGAACCCTTTTGTGTAGTCGGGCGATCGTAGCACAGGCTGGCTTGTTAGGGCGCTCTTTAGGGCGCTAAAAGCTCTTTCCTTCGTCTCATCCCAGACGACTGTTTGCGGCTCTGTCTTTCTTAGAGCATCCGTTAGGGGAGCCGCGATATCAGAGTACCTGGGGATGTACCTCTGATAGTAGCCGGCGACACCTAAGAACGACCGAATATCGGTCTTCGTGCGCGGTTGCGGGAAGTCTCGCACAGCGGCCACCTTTATTTCAGAGGGGCGGCGTCGACCCCGACCAATCACGTGTCCGAGGTAGACAACCTCGGCCTGTGCTAACTGGCACTTGGGAGCCTTGACTGTCAAGCCCGCATCGCGCAGGCGGGTTAGCACTGCCCGCAAGTGCGCCATATGCTCAGGCCAGGATGCGGAGAATATTGTCACGTGGTGGTGACGTTGAATAACACAGTAGCAATACTGTGAACGACAAAACAAACTTTTATTGGGCGAACCTGTGCCCACAAAACAGGCTACACTTATAGCACAACGATAGCGGCGAACACGCTCGGCGATCGTCGAAAATCTGATCAGCGGGTCAAGCGCGTCGGCTTTTATAGACCAGTCATCGAATGTTCCAGACTAAACGTTGGGACCCGCATGCCTTCTACAAAGATCTACACCATTCGTGTCAAGCGATGAAATCAGATAACACAAGGTTCGGCGACAACAGACAGCGGATAGAAGCATCGATAACTTTCCAGAAACTTCGGATACATGCATGCGCGTCCCGCGCTGTGCGATAACATTTGTTAGGCGCCAAAACGTGTCGCCCGATAAAGATAAGTACACGTTTCAATACCCCCCTCTTAAAAAGCATCGACCCGATGCTTCAAACAAGCGAAAGTAATAAACAAAAGCACTCGTAGCAAAGAAAACAACAAAAATAAGGAAGTTCGTCAGCGTCCGTAAAAGGGTTTAAGGCGCACCACGTGGACCACTTCAGATCGTGCGCGGCGCCGCTGTGAATGCGAAATGCCGTCTGGCACGACCTCATAGTCCAGCGCACCAATACGTCGAACGACCTTGTAAGGTCCGAAATAGCGTCGGAGTAGTTTTTCACTGAGTCCTCGTCGGCGTATCGGGGTCCATACCCAAACGCGGTCGCCGGGCTGGTACTCGACGAAGCGTCGTCGGAGGTTGTAGTGTCGGCTGTCAGTCCTCTGCTGGTTCTTGATCCGCAGGTGGGCGAGCTGTCGGGCTTCTTCGGCGCGCTGGAGATAGCTAGCGACGTCAACATTCTCTTCGTCAGTTACGTGCGGCAGCATGGCGTCAAGCGTCGTCGTCGGGTTCCTGCCGTAAACCAGCTTAAACGGCGTGATCTGTGTTGTTTCTTGCACCGCCGTGTTGTACGCAAAGGTTACGTACGGTAGGATCGCGTCCCACGTCTTGTGTTCGACGTCGACGTACATTGCTAGCATGTCGGCGAGGGTCTTGTTCAGGCGCTCCGTGAGACCATTCGTCTGCGGATGGTAGGCAGTTGTCCTCCTGTGGCTTGTCTGGCTGTACTGCAGAATGGCTTGGGTGAGCTCTGCTGTAAAAGCCGTTCCTCTGTCGGTGATGAGGACTTCTGGGGCACCATGTCGCAGCAGGATGTTCTCGACGAAAAATTTCGCCACTTCGGCTGCGCTGCCTTTTGGTAGAGCTTTAGTTTCAGCAAAGCGGGTGAGATAGTCCGTCGCCACGACGATCCACTTATTCCCGGATGTTGATATCGGAAACGGCCCCAACAAATCCATCCCAATCTGCTGGAATGGTCGGCGAGGAGGTTCGATCGGCTGTAGTAATCCTGCTGGCCTTGTCGGTGGTGTCTTGCGTCGTTGACAGTCTCGGCATGTCTTGACGTAACGGGCGACGTCGGCGGTCAGACGCGGCCAGTAATACCTTTCCTGTATTCTCGACAGCGTCCGGGAGAATCCCAGGTGCCCAGCGGTTGGATCGTCGTGTAGGGCGTGCAGTATTTCTGGACGCAGCGCTGACGGTACAAGAAGAAGGTAGCTGGCGCGGACTGGTGAGAAGTTCTTCTTCACGAGCAGGTTGTTTTGTAGCGTGAACGACGACAACCCGCGCTTAAATGCCCTAGGGACAACGTCGGTGTTTCCTTCCAAATACTCGACGAGGCCTTTTAGCTCCGGGTCTGCTCGTTGCTGTTTAGTGAAGTCTTCCGCGCTTATTATCCCAAGGAAGGCGTCGTCGTCCTCGTCGTCTTGCGGTGGGGGATCGATGGGGGCGCGCGATAAGCAGTCGGCGTCGGAGTGTTTTCTTCCGGACTTGTATATTACCGTGACGTCATATTCTTGTAGTCTGAGGCTCCACCGCGCCAACCGTCCTGAAGGGTCCTTTAAGTTAGCTAGCCAACACAATGCATGATGGTCACTCACGACTTTGAATGGCCTGCCATAGAGGTAAGGGCGGAATTTAGCTATAGCCCAAATGATGGCGAGGCATTCCTTTTCAGTCGTAGAATAGTTGCTTTCCGCTTTTGACAGCGACCGGCTAGCATACGATATCACCCTTTCAAGTCCTTCTTTCCTCTGGACTAGGACGGCACCGAGGCCTAGGCTACTGGCGTCAGTGTGGATTTCTGTATCGGCGTCCTCGTCGAAGTGTGCAAGTACCGGCGGCGACTGCATGCGTCGTTTGAGTTCTTGAAATGCCTTGGCCTGCGGCGTTTCCCACTTGAACGCGACATCACATTTGGTTAGATGTGTTAGCGGCTCCGCGATGCGTGAGAAGTCCTTGACAAAGCGCCTATAGTAGGCACACATGCCAAGGAATCTGCGCACTGCCTTCTTGTCGGTTGGCTGCGGGAACTTTGCGATGGCAGCTGTCTTCTGTGGGTCGGGGCGTACTCCTGATTTGCTGATCACGTGGCCTAGGAACAAAAGCTCATCGTAAGCGAAGCGGCACTTTTCCGGTTTCAGAGTGAGCCCTGATGACTTGATGGCTTCTAACACTGTCGCAAGCCGCCTAAGGTGATCGTCGAAATTTCCGGCGAAGACAACGACGTCATCCAGGTAAACAAGGCACGTCTGCCACTTCAGTCCGGCTAACACCGTGTCCATGACGCGCTGAAACGTTGCAGGCGCCGAGCACAGTCCGAATGGCATGACCTTGAACTCGTAGAGGCCGTCTGGCGTGATGAAGGCAGTCTTTTCGCGATCTCTCTCGTCGACTTCTATTTGCCAGTAGCCAGACTTGAGGTCCATCGACGAGAAGTATTTAGCGTTGCAGAGCCGATCCAATGCGTCGTCTATCCGTGGAAGGGGGTACACATCCTTCTTCGTGATCTTGTTCAGTCGACGATAATCGACGCAGAAGCGTAGGGTTCCGTCCTTTTTCTTTACCAGGACTACAGGAGAGGCCCACGGGCTTTTCGACGGCTGGATGATGTCGTCGCGCAGCATTTCGTCGACTTGTTGCCTAATAGCTTCACGTTCTCGCGTCGAAACTCGGTAAGGGCTCTGGCGGAGTGGTCGAGCGCTCTCTTCGGTTATTATGCGATGCTTTGCAACTGGTGTTTGTCGAATCCTCGATGACGTCGAAAAGCAGTCTTTGTATCGTCGGAGAAGACTTCTGATCTGTTGCTGCTTACTCATAGGAAGACTTGGATTCACGTCGAAGTCTGGTTCGGGGACAATGCTCATCGGGGTAGATGCGGCTGAATCCGAGAGGACAAAGGCATTGCTGGTTTCCACAATTTCCTCGATGTATGCGATTGTCGTGCCCTTGTTGATGTGCTTGAACTCTTGGCTGAAGTTGGTTAGCATAACTTCCACTTGCCCTCCGTGGAGTCGAGCGATCCCTCTTGCGACGCAAATTTCACGGTCGAGCAGTAGATGTTGGTCGCCCTCGATGACGCCTTCTACGTCAGCGGGTGTTTCAGTGCCGACGGAAATAATAATGCTGGCGCGCGGCGGGATGCTCACTTGATCTTCGAGCACACTCAAGGCGTGGTGACTACGACAGCTCTCCGGCGGTATCGCTTGATCTTGAGACAGCGTTATCGATTTCGACTTCAGGTCGATGACTGCGCCATGTTGATTCAGGAAGTCCATGCCGAGAATGACGTCTCGTGAACACTGTTGGAGGACAACGAAGGTGGCAGGGTAAGTCCGGTCATGAACGGTAATTCTTGCCGTGCAGATCCCAGTCGGCGTAATCAGGTGTCCTCCAGCGGTGCGAATTTGAGGGCCTTCCCATGCAGTCTTAACTTTCCTCAACTGGGCGGCGATGGGTCCACTCATGACGGAGTAATCGGCTCCTGTGTCTACTAAGGCGGTGACTGCGTGGCCGTCGAGAAGCACCTCGAGGTCGCTGGTTCTTTGTCTTGCGTTACAGTTAGGTCTCGGCGTCGGATCACGGCTGCGTCGTGTTGAACTGAAGCTGGAACGTCGTGTCGTCAAGTCGTCTTTCGTCGGTGTAGTCTTGGCTTCCTGACTTCGTCGGGACGGCGGCGTGTCGTCATTAGGTCGTCGAGATGGTTTCTTCGTCGTCTTCGTCGGCGGCGGAGGATCTTCGTCAGTTCGACGAACAGCAACCGCACCTCCATCGGTTGCTGCTTTTAGTTTTCCGGATATGGGCTCGCAGAGCGGCCCCGGGCTGGGCCGGTGTATGGTCGGCGCTGCGGCGACAGGTAGCGGCCTGGTGACGGCGAACGGGACGGCTGTCGAGGGCTCCACTGAGTAGCGGCGAGGTAATCGGCGATGTCACGTGGGCGCTCGCCAAGCTGTGGACGCGGCGCGTTGACGGCGAACCCTCTCAGTCCCAAGTCGCGGTAAGGGCATCGGCGGTACACATGGCCGGCTTCTCCGCAGTGATAGCAGAGCGGACGGTGGTCGGGGGCTCGCCAAATGTCCGTCTTCCTCGCGTAGCTGCGCTGGGCGACGGGTGGGCGTGCTGGCGGCGGCGGCGGCGGACGACGGAATTGCGTCGTTGCAGGGCCCTGGCGTGGTCGCGGAGGGGGACCCTGACGGCGTGCGACGGCGGCGTAGGTCATCGCTTCTGGCTGGGGCTGCGGTAATTGAGGTTGCACCTCAGGAACCCCAAGCGATCGCTGAACCTCATCTTTCACGATGTCAGCGATCGAAGCTACTTGAGGCTGCGACGAAGGCAGGACCTTGCGCAGTTCTTCGCGCACAATGGCCCTGATGGTCTCTTGAAGGTCGTCCGAACCCAGTCCTTGGATGGCATACTGCGGCGTGTGCCCCTGGCGGTTATATTGCCGGGTGCGCATCTCCAGAGTTTTCTCGATCGTCGATGCCTCTGCAGAAAACTCAGCCACAGTCTTTGGTGGGTTACGAATAAGTCCGGCGAAAAGGTCTTGCTTGACGCCGCGCATCAGGAAGCGAACTTTTTTCTCCTCCGACATTTCCGGGTCGGCGTGCCGGAAAAGACGGGCCATCTCCTCCGTGAAGATCGCGATCGTCTCGTTTGGCAGCTGCACTCTGGTTTCTAGTAGAGCTTGGGCTCGCTCTTTTCGCACGACGCTTGTAAACGTGTGCAAGAAGCCGCTTCGGAAAAGGTCCCACGTCGTTAAGGTGGCTTCCCGATTCTCGAACCACGTCCTGGCGGCGTCTTCCAATGCGAAATAGACATGCCGCAGCTTGTCGTCGCTGTCCCAACTGTTAAACTTAGCGATCCTCTCATACGTTTCGAGCCAGGTTTCCGGGTCCTCGAATGTTGATCCACGGAACGTCGGAGGTTCCCTGGGCTGCTGCAGCACGATGGGGGACGCTGGGGCTGCCATTGGGGTTGCCTTGTCCACAATCTTCTTGGTCTTCTCAGGTAGAAGTCCGTGCTCCGGGGGCAGCTGTTGAAGACGGCGGCTTGCTCGATGTTCCGGGATGGCGCTGGTGTCGTCTTTGCTGTCCGGGCTTGAATTACGGCTTGTCGGGGGCGTTCGGTACATGAACGCACAAGCACCTCCACCAGATGTCACGTGGTGGTGACGTTGAATAACACAGTAGCAATACTGTGAACGACAAAACAAACTTTTATTGGGCGAACCTGTGCCCACAAAACAGGCTACACTTATAGCACAACGATAGCGGCGAACACGCTCGGCGATCGTCGAAAATCTGATCAGCGGGTCAAGCGCGTCGGCTTTTATAGACCAGTCATCGAATGTTCCAGACTAAACGTTGGGACCCGCATGCCTTCTACAAAGATCTACACCATTCGTGTCAAGCGATGAAATCAGATAACACAAGGTTCGGCGACAACAGACAGCGGATAGAAGCATCGATAACTTTCCAGAAACTTCGGATACATGCATGCGCGTCCCGCGCTGTGCGATAACATTTGTTAGGCGCCAAAACGTGTCGCCCGATAAAGATAAGTACACGTTTCAATATCGCTACGTCGTCTAGATACGGTAAAGCGAATTCTTGCTGTCCCCGCAACACTTTATCCATGAGGCTTGAAAAGCAGTATGGCGCGTTCTTCAAACCAAAACTCAAAACTTTAGGACGGAATGTCCCCATTGGTGAAATGAACGCCGCATACCTACTAGCCTCATCTGTAAGTGGAACCTGCCAATAACCCCTGACAAGATCTAGGGTGGAAATAAACTGAGCGCTACTCACTCTCTCAAGGCGCTCCTCGATGTTAGGGATCGGATAAATTTGATCCTTAGTGATGGAATTAAGCCTGCGGTAGTCGACGCAAGGACGAGGTTCCTTGCCCGGTACCTCAACTAAAATCAAAGGGGAGGTATAATCACTCTCACCCGCTTCAATAACACCGAGCTGTAGCATTTTCGTTACCTCAGCCTCCATAATATCGCTCTGGCGGGGTGACACCCGGTACGCCTTGGATCGTACTGGCTCTGGGGAGGTAAGTTCTATGTCATGAGTAAGGACAGAAGTCCTACCAGGCCTCTCAGAGAACAGACCTTGAAACTCTTGTAAGAGCTGGTGTAGTTCGGTTTTCTGCTCAGGCGACAGCGATGCTTTACTTATTAAGTCACTAATGACTTGATCGGTGTCTTTCCTGTTCGTCACTGAGCCTAGTCCCGGAAGCTCGACCGGAAGCTCTTCGGGCACGTTTACCATCATGCACACCACTGCTTCCCGTTGCTTATAGGGTTTGAGCAGATTACAGTGGTAAACTTGCTGTGCTTTCCGCTTTCCTGGCAGACTCACCACGTAGTTAACGTCCGACAGTTTTTGAACAATCCGTGCTGGGCCCTCCCACTGCACGTCGAGTTTGTTCTTTAGCGATGTGCGCAATATCATGACCTCATCGCCCACCTCAAAACGACGGGCCCTGGCTGTCCGATCATAATAAACCTTGGCCCTCTGCTGGGCCTCTGCCATTGCTTCACCTGACAACTCCTGTGCCCTTCTTAAGCGTTCGAGGAGCTTAAGCACGTACTCTACCACGACTGGGTCGTCGCCCCTGCCTTCCCATGATTCTCGAAGCATGCGAAGCGGAGATCGCAGCGAGCGACCGTACACCAGCTCAGCTGGCGAAAACCCCGTAGCCGCATGCGGCGCGGTCCTTAATGCAAACATCACTCCAGGCAGACACAGCTCCCAGTCAGTTTGATGTTCAAAACACAATGCTCTCAACACGCGCTTCATGACGGAGTGGAGCTTCTCCACGGAATTCGACTGGGGGTGGTGCACTGAGCTGTGTAACAGCCTTACCCCGCACCTTTCGAGAAAGGCTGTCGTCAAAGCGCTAGTAAACACTGTGCCCTGATCTGACTGGATTTCTGCAGGAAAACCAACTCGCGCAAATATGGACAGTAGTGCATTGACTATCTCAACTGAGCTGAGTTCTTTAAGCGGCACTGCTTCAGGGAACTTTGTCGCTGGGCAGATCACAGTCAAAATGTGTCGGTACCCCGTGGCTGTTACCGGCAGAGGTCCCACTGTATCAATAACGAGCCGTCTAAAAGGCTCCGTAATGATAGGTACCAACTTCAACGGCGCCCTCGATTTGTCCCCTGGCTTGCCCACCCGCTGACAGGTGTCGCATGTCTTCACAAAGTGGTCTGCGTCCCGAAAACACCCTGGCCAATAGTACTCTTGCAAGAGACGGTGTCCTAGGTGTCCTAGGTGTCCGGACCACGAACCCCCATGCGACAAGCGCAACAGATCCTGACGATAGCATTGAGGCACGATCAGCTGATCGAACTCCACTCCCCTGCGGTCTAGATACTTCCGGTACAGGACCCCACCTCTTTCCACAAAGCGAGCATTTTTTTTTGGCGATACCTTCCTTGATAATGCAGCGTATGTTTTCTAGGCTGCCATCCTTCTTTTGCTCGGCTATCAAAGCCGACCGGCTGACTTTTAGCAACCTGTTAAGTCCGTCTGACGTAGGCGCGATGAGCAAATCTGGAGACAGCTCTTCTAACTTTCCCGTGTCGGGAATTTCCTCTCCAGTATCTGCTGCCTTTAACGCTACAGGCTCAATTTTATTCAGTTCGGGCGTGCTCTGAATACCAGCTTGCTGCGCCTCTGACCCTTTCTCATCGTTCAACAACGTCGGCCCCGCAACTACCGCCTTTGCAGCGAGCTCCCGAACCTTCGATCTGGTTAAGGCCTGAACGCTAGCCTCACCAAACAAAAGCCCCTTCTCGCGCAGGAGGTGATCGGACCTGTTCGAAAATAGGTACGGGTACTGGGGGGGCAGCATAGATGACACTGCGGCCTCCGTCTCAAGTGCTCCGAAAGGTCCTTCAATGAGCACTTTTGCTACCGGCAGACACACGCTATGAGCTTCCACTGCTTGCTTGATCCATGCGCACTCGCCCGTGAACATATCGGGTTCTACGTTGTGGGGTCTTAGGGTCTCACAGGAGTACCGACCACCGCGGGTTCGAGCTTAGCGAGCCACAGGGCCGCGTCAGCCGTCAGCCTCTAGCGCCGCTGCGCGCGAGCTCAGGCCACGAGGGGCTACCGAGCGACGCACGCAAGAACACAGTATTGCCCTAAATTGACGGAAACCGTTTATTGTCTCCAACGGCACCCAACACTGCACGAACGCCCGGTCCCGGGACGGCGGGGAACCAAAGGGGTCCCGCACCAAGGGCGAAAATACAGTTAGGGGCGCCTGTAGCACGTCGCTGCGAGAGCACAGGCTCAAGCTGGGACGCGCCGCTAGGAAAAGTCCCGGCGGCTATGCTACTCGCTCTCGCGATAACCGATGGGTCAACTCGGGAGAGCTCGGGCAATCTCCTTCGGCTTCGGCCTCCGATGAGTGCGGCTCGGCGTGGTACGACCTCGCGCGAGCACTAGGCACCCGTTCTTCGGCTTAGCGTCGGGATAGGAACAACACGAGGTACGCGCTCCCCGCACGGGCAAAGGCACCGTGCGTGAGCTCAGTCCTAGTCACAAAGGTGTCGGCGGACGAGAGGAAGCATGTACGTACCGGGCGCTGTCCCAAGGAGCAAGAGAGTCGCTACCGTCACGGCAGTAGCCACCCGGGGCCGCCCCGTGACGTCACTAGCTCCGCCCTCACCGCGAACCAGCGCAAGTGGAGCGCCACCGCCAAAACTGGTTCGGAGCAAGGACGACGTGGCAAAAAGGATTGCAGACATGGGTGAAATGCGCCCGCGCAATGGCGCGTCGAATTCCCCAAATCCCCACATCCTCCTCTCCTTAATTGCCCCCCTACCAGTCTGGCGAAGAAGCTGGTAGGGGCTAATGCACCAAAGACAACTGAGCCTTTCATGCACTAGCTAATTGCTACCTCAGCCCAGCAAGCACTATTCATACAAAAGAACAACATACAAGGATAACGGAAAAATAATAAAAGATCATACACTCTAAAATACAAGAAAATGACGCCGCGAAGGGGGGAAGAAATATTAACAAAAGAGTCTGCTGCTAGCGCGGGGCAATGTCCAGGGGTGCGAAGAGAACGCGGCGCGTATAGTTCTGTGGCTAGGGCGGTGGCCGAAGTCGCGGGAGCTGCGAGCGTAGGCTTGATTGCAGGCCACGTTAACGCAGGAACGGGCTCACCGTTGTTCCGTCGAAGTTGCCGGCGAGCCCGATGAGTGCCGCTTTCGTGGTGGTGGTGGTCCCGAACTCCAGGTGGACGGGGCAGGACACTGCCAGGTCAGCTGGCCACGCCGCCGTATGCAGGATGGATGAGCAGCCACAGCGGCGGTTGCAGGGCGTTCGGACGGCGTCGGCGACTGCAGAGAGCCGAGCTCCTGGCGTGATGTCATAGGGTCCCGTCCACCATCGGTATCCGCGGCGATCCGATGGAGGTGGTGCGGCAACGAGCAACGGCCTCCACGCACGCACGCACGCACACACACACGCACGCGCACGCTCTCCTCGTGGTACCGCGCATCACTCCTCACGTCCGCCATGCCGCCCGTTGTTCACAACACGCCGCGCCGATCCAGGGTCGAAGCTTCCCTCTCCCCCGCACCAACGAGGCAACGTGACCATTGTCACCCCCGCGCTGCACGACACGCCAATTACACACAACACGATATGACCCCCTTCTTGGCAAAAGAAAAAGGTAAAAAAAACGAAAACGAGATGAGAGGAAAAAAACACAGAAGAAAACAAGTTACAAGTTACAAAAAAAATGAACTATACAACTGCACACTTAAAACATTAACACAATAATTACACTCAGCACGCGTACCCAAAAATAAAAATAAAAATAAAATGCACAATGCTACAACACACTGCTCACAACATTAGCAGAAAGCTGGGCTGGGGCCAGCTTCTTTTCGTGCACTGGCCGAAAAGAAGCTAACCCACTGAGGCTAAGCAATATTACTGAGGGCCTTCGGTGGCGGAAAGAGTCCGCCGTCAGGCGCGATATCACACAGGTGACCGTTTCCTCAGGTTGTACCGGTGCGTGGTCCGAATGCGGTCCTTCGCGCCGGGTGTGCCCTGTTGCTTGCGCGTGGTGCCACTGGGCACCGGCGCGAGCTCGTCGGACCGCGACGCAAAGGCTTTCAGGTCGGCGATATGGGCACGGCTGAGTTTTCCCGAAGGGGAATCCTTCAGCAAGTACGCGAGCGGAGACCAAACTTTCTCTACTCGGTACGGACCAAGCCACTTAGGAGCGAGCGAGGCTGAGAACCCCTTGCTCGCGTCGCTAAGAGCGTGGTTGCGCTTCAGGACTAAATCACCTACCTTAAATGAAAGATGGCGATGCTTCCGGTCGTACTGAGCCTTCTGCTGGGCCCTGGCCGAAGTCAAACTCTGCCTTGCTCTACAGAGAGCCCGACAAAGCCTGTCCCGAAGTGCTGATGCGTACGCAGAACAGTCTGCCGGCGCCTCCTCATCCCCGAGCTGACATTGAATGACACTGGTCACCGGATTTGCCAGCTCCCTTCCAAAATTGAGGAAAGCGGGAGAGAAACCAGTCGAGCGATTCTCGGCGGTTCGGATTGCGAACGCGAGCTCACTCAAGTGGTCTGCCCAATCCTTTTGACTCACGGCAAAGGCCGCCAACATTGGTTTGAGGGTTCTATTGACCCTCTCCGTCAAATTGGACTGGGGATGGTAGGGCGACGTGGTGCAGTGATTAATTCCCAGGGAACGGCACGTAGCACCAAACACCCGAGCAGTGAAATAGGACGCGTTGTCCGTAATTAGTCTTTTCGGAAAGCCGAACCGACAAAAGACTTCCTGTAGCCTCTCCAGCACCGCTCGCGCGGTCACTTTTCGAAGCGGAAACAACTCCACCCACTTCGAAAAATGATCGACGACTACCATCAGGTGTGTGAACCCCTGCTTACTCCTGGGGAAAGGCCCCATAAGATCGCAGGTGGCCACTTGCCACGGACGCTCACTGTCAATTGGTTTCATCAACCCGGGCGGCTTGCCACCCCTTGATTTCACCGTTTGACAGACATGGCAGGAACGGCAATAGCGAAAAATGTCACGCTTTATGCCAGGCCAGGTAACAGTTTGGCTTAGTTTCGCAAAAACTTTGGAGCCACTCAAATGACCGGCCAAGGGTTCGTCATGAGATGATCGCAACAGTGCGCTTCTCAGACTCTTGGGGATAACCACCTTAAACGGGTCCACAGCCTCGTCATCGGTGGCTATGTATTTCAGCAGGAGCCCATCGTGATCCAGCAAATATGAATCCGCGGGGGACCCAGCGACACACGCTGGTTCCGGTCCCCCTGCGCCCGCCGCACTACCAGCAGCGTCTCGGCGCTCCGTCTCCCTGAGACCGTCGCTCACTCCGCGACAAAACGGATCAATTTGCTGGGCCTTCAGTAGCTCTTGCCTGCTGAATGCGATTCCAATTCTCCCAAAGGGGAGTCCGGTCTCGCCCCCACTCAGGACTGCAGCCAACGGCGTCGCGGGTTCGCTTTCGAGAAGCTCCCCCGCTCGCTCGTTTTGCGGCGCGCTGCTTGCCTGGAGAGCGGAATGACAGGTTTGCCCGCTTGCGGACTCACCTCTCTCTGCGCTCGTTTCGCCTCCGACGCTTGCTGGCGCAAAGGTACCGGCAGTGGCTGTAACACCTGGAGGAATGCTCTTGGTGCACAATGGGGCACGGGATAGCGCGTCAGCTACCACGTTGGTGCTCCCCTTTCGATACTGCACTGAAAAGTCATAATGCTGTATCAGGAGAGCCCAGCGCGCCAGCCGGCCCGCAGGCTCACGGAGCCGCATCAGCCAACTGAGCGCACTGTGGTCCGTCTGCACTACGAATTTCGTCCCATCAAGGTAAACATCGAACTTACGTAGTGCAAACACGATAGCGAGGCACTCCTTCTCGGTCACGGAATAATTCCTCTCTGCCGGAATCAAGGAGCGGCTGGCAAAGGCCAACGGCTGCAACACACCATCGTATTCCTGTAGGAGGACTGCTCCTAAACCCAGATCGCTCGCGTCGGTCTGGACAACGAACGGTCTGGTCAGGTCGGGGAGTCTGAGCTGCGCTGTCTCCGCAATGGCGCTAGACAGTTGGCGAAAGGCCTGCTGCTGCTCAGGTCCCCACTGCCACGCGGCCGACTTACCCAAGAGCTTGCTCAAGGGTGCCTGCACTCGGGCACAGGACGGAATGAATGACCGGTAAAAGTTGGCCATTCCCAAAAAGCGGCGAAGGCCACGTACGTCCTTGGGCGCGGGGAAATCGAGGATTGCCCGAAGTTTCTCCAGGTCCGGCTCAATGGAGCCTCCGCCCAGCGTAAACCCCAGTAACTGAACTCGGGTTTGCGCTAGTTGGGCTTTCGCAGGATTCAAAGTCATCCCGGCGGCCCTCACCCTCTCGAGCACATCGGCAACGTGGGCCAAGTGTTCTTCGAAGGTTCGTGAATAAATCACGATGTCGTCGAGGTAGCACATGCAGTATGACCACTTTGCTTCCCCGAGGACGCGGTCCATGAGTCTCTGAAAGGTCGCAGGACCGTTGCATAGACCAAAGGGCATACGAGTAAACTCAAATAACCCTCTGTGGGACGTGAACGCGGTCTTGCACCGGTCACGCTGATCCATCCGGACCTGTAGGTAACCTTTGGAGGCATCCAGCGTAGTAAAGTACCTCGCACTGCCCAGGGTTCCTACGATGGAGTTAATCGTGGGGAGCGGATAGGCATCCTTACGAGTCACTCCGTTCAGACGGCGGTAGTCTACGCACAGGCGATGACTGCCATCTTTCTTAGGCACCAACACAATTGGAGACGCCCAGGCGCTGTACGAGCGGCGGATAATGTCGGCCGATAGCATCTCGTCCAGCAAGCCATCGATCACCTGCCTCTTGGCTAGGCTGACGGGCCGGGGGTTACACTTCAAAGGAAGCGCGTCTCCAGTTTCGATCGCGTGGCTCGCCAAATCGGTACAGCCAGGTTGATCGGTGAAGAGCTCTTCGTGCTGGCATAACAGTGCCGACAAGCGAGCCTTCTGTGTATCATCCAAATGAACCGCACAGGCGGCCAGAGGATGTGGTGCCTCTTCGTGCCGTGTCGCTCGATCCCTATGGGGACTCTGAGTCGACGAGCGCATAGCGCAGGGGCCTGCCCCCGAATTCTGCGCGCGACGCGGTTCGTGCCGTGCCTCTCGTTCCCAAAGGGGAGTCTTAGCAGGCGAGCGCACAGCTCGAGGGCTTGCCCCCGAACTCGGCTCGCGGCACGTTTTCGACGCCCCATCTGCACAGGCAAGATCGGACGCCGGCGGGCTGATGAACGGCTTTAGCAACGTGTACGGTCCGTCGCGATAGCCGCCATTCGCAATGTCCACAACGATTCCGGTTTTAAGGAGAAAGTCCCTTCCGAGAATCACCGGAACACTGAGCCCGGGGAGATGAACGAAACGCGTGCGTCTCATTCGCTCTCCCCACCTGACAGTCAGCCTTGCGGCGCCCGCCGAATGGGCCACGCCTTTCGCAAGATTGAATGTCGTTCGGCAATCCCGCAAGCGCACTGAGTGCTTCTGCAAGTGGGATAACACCTGTTCGCCGAACAACGAAGCGCTTGCGCCCGTGTCCAGCAGCGCAGGAAATTCGCGGCCGACAATGGTCACCGGAATAAAGGGCGCGTGCGCCCCAGCAACACAACCTGCTCGGTACGCCGAGGGGACAAGCAAGGTTTCGGTCACTCGTGCCTTCACGAGCGACCCGCGCTCCCGTTTCCCGACCTCGCAGGAGGCCTGGGCGCGGTGCAGTCCCTTGCTATATGCCCTCGTTGTTGGCAGCGAAAACAGCGCACTCCGCCGCGGTACCTTTCCCGAGGCGGAGCGGCCTCAGCTCCCTGCCGGGGGCGACTCGCTGCATGACCAAAGGGCCTGTTGTCACGAGCGTCCGCATCTGCGATGCGTTGGGTCGAAGAGCGTCCCTGCGCATGCATTTCGGGTAGTGGTGCAGCACAGGCTGCCCGCCTCCCGTACGTGTAGGGATCTAGAGCGCGCGCGCTCAGCCCCCATGCACACCCGCTTGTAGCCGCAAAGGCAGCTTGGCCGGGTTGTTGCCGTTGGGGGAGGGGCACAGGCCCTCCCCACGCGCAGCGTGGCTCAAGGGCCTCGCTGGCGGGCGGCGGTGGGCGATAGGCTCGCGCGGCGAGAATGTCGCCTTGAATGCGCTTTGCCTCGGCAGCCAATTCTTCTAAATCTCGGAACCGGCCGCCGCGCAGGTACGCCGAAAAGGTCGGATGTGCCTGCCTGATCACCCGTTCGACGCATTCCTCGTTCGAAGCTTTGGGCTCGGCGACTAAGAACAGGTCTTGCATCGCGCGTACGTACTCCTGAAGCGACTCGTCAGGAGCTTGTGTACGTAGCTCAAGCTCTCGCCGCATCCTACTCTGGTAGTCAGCGGGTAGGAATTCGCGCAGGAATGCCACGCGGAACTCCTCGAGGGTTGTTGCACGGTATCCGGAAAGCCGGTACCACCTAGCCGCCGTGTCAGTAAGTGCTACGGGAACGACGCGTTCCAGCACCTCCTGATCCTCCAAACGATTTGCCATCTGGTAGCGTACCAAGGAGTCACAATAATCCCTGGCACTGAGCAGGTCACCGTATCCGCTGTAAGTCGGGACTGCCAACCGTACAGCGGGGTGCGCGCATTTCGGTACAGCCGAAAGCGCCTTAACTGCCCCCGAGAGTGACTGAATCATTTCGGCGGCGTTTTGCAACAGCGTCTGTGCGCCTGCTCCAAAGGGAACCGTTGGCGCGTTAGCGGCGCGGTCGAGCAAGGGTGAACAGTCGTCCAGCTCGATTAGCGGCGCGGTTTCCACAGGGATACCGGCCGCGGCGCCGCCAGCCCCAGAGCAAAACGGGCTCCTAGCGGGGTGCGCCTGCTGTCGTTCACAGCCGCCACTTGAGGCAGCTATACGTGAATTGCTTAGGCCGCTTGCAGCCAGCGTCGACAAAACAGGCGCGCGCTCGAAGGTTGCGCCACTGGGCACAACCGAATGCGCTCCAAAGGGAGACGAGTGAGCGAAATTCGTGGCTGCAGCATTGTAGTCCCCACAGGGGGCCGTGGCAGACCACTGGTTTTGGCTGCTCATTTGAGGAGCAGCCAGCGGGCAAACGTCGGAGAGGGCTAAGGCCCCGTTTCCGTGCTGCGCTCCGTAAACTCCACAGGGAGCCGATCGAGAGCGCTGCGACATCGCACTGCCCTGCATTCCGAAGGGAATCGTGGCAGACGAATGTGCTGGTGTGCACTGTTCGGGGAGGGCTCTGGCCCCGTTCCCAAACAACGCTACTGCTCCAATGGGAGCTGGTACGTAGCGCCTCGTGTTGTCGTCCCCACAGGGGGCTGCGACAGGTGAGGGTGCATAAGTTCGCTGCTCAAGGGGAGCACTGGCCCCGTTATCGAGCAACGCGGCGTCTGCTCGCGGTAACAAAGGGCAAAAGTCACCTAACAAATGACAAAGGTCACTAGGCCTAGCAGACATAACGCGGCGAGTACAATATGCAAAGGCGTACTGACTCGGCTAAGCACAGACAAAAGCTTAATGAGCCTTTGAATCCGCGTTGGGCGCCAGTGTGGGGTCTTAGGGTCTCACAGGAGTACCGACCACCGCGGGTTCGAGCTTAGCGAGCCACAGGGCCGCGTCAGCCGTCAGCCTCTAGCGCCGCTGCGCGCGAGCTCAGGCCACGAGGGGCTACCGAGCGACGCACGCAAGAACACAGTATTGCCCTAAATTGACGGAAACCGTTTATTGTCTCCAACGGCACCCAACACTGCACGAACGCCCGGTCCCGGGACGGCGGGGAACCAAAGGGGTCCCGCACCAAGGGCGAAAATACAGTTAGGGGCGCCTGTAGCACGTCGCTGCGAGAGCACAGGCTCAAGCTGGGACGCGCCGCTAGGAAAAGTCCCGGCGGCTATGCTACTCGCTCTCGCGATAACCGATGGGTCAACTCGGGAGAGCTCGGGCAATCTCCTTCGGCTTCGGCCTCCGATGAGTGCGGCTCGGCGTGGTACGACCTCGCGCGAGCACTAGGCACCCGTTCTTCGGCTTAGCGTCGGGATAGGAACAACACGAGGTACGCGCTCCCCGCACGGGCAAAGGCACCGTGCGTGAGCTCAGTCCTAGTCACAAAGGTGTCGGCGGACGAGAGGAAGCATGTACGTACCGGGCGCTGTCCCAAGGAGCAAGAGAGTCGCTACCGTCACGGCAGTAGCCACCCGGGGCCGCCCCGTGACGTCACTAGCTCCGCCCTCACCGCGAACCAGCGCAAGTGGAGCGCCACCGCCAAAACTGGTTCGGAGCAAGGACGACGTGGCAAAAAGGATTGCAGACATGGGTGAAATGCGCCCGCGCAATGGCGCGTCGAATTCCCCAAATCCCCACAACGTAAGAGGGGTGAACTACATCCATTGTAGCTGCGGAATCGCGAAGCACTCGGCACTCTTTCCCGTTCACGAGGAGGTCTCGCATGTAAGGCTCGAGAAGCTTCATGTTCTCGTCAGTGCTGCATATAGACAAAAACACGACTTGTGTTTTTGTTTCTGGACACTGCGCCGAAAAGTGACCCGGCTTCTGGCATGTATAACAAACGCGCGCTTGCCTCGTCTCGAACCGCTTTCTGCGTTCGGCTTCGGTTGCCGCCGTCTCCTTACGTTCGGTCGGACTGCTTTCACTCGCATCCGCACTACGTGTATCCCCCTTTGCTCTCATGGGCGTGAACTTTGGCCTCTCAAACTTGGAGCCAAACTCACCCTTTTGACCGTCCTTAGCTCCACGAGCCCGACGCGTCACAAACTCCTCGGCTAGCTCAGCGGCTCGAGCCACCGTACTAACGTCTGGCCTATCCAAGACCCAGTACCGCACGTTCTCAGGTAACCGACTATAAAACTGTTCTAGCCCGAAACACTGCAGAACTTTCTCGTGGTCACCAAACGCTTTCTCTTCTTTGAGCCACTCCTGCATGTTTGACATAAGCCTGTACGCAAACTCTGTATATGACTCACTTCTGCCTTTCTCATTTTCCCGAAACTTCCGACGGAACGCCTCCGCTGACAGCCGGTACTTTTTTAGCAGACTCGATTTCACTTTGTCGAAATCCTCTGCCTCCTCTCTCTCCAAGCGAGCGACTACGTCGGCCGCCTCGCCGGGTAGCAAAGTGAGCAAGCGCTGTGGCCACGTTTCCCGAGAGAACCCCTGCTTCTCGCACGTTCGCTCAAAGTTAACCAGGAACAAACCAATGTCCTCTCCAAGCTTAAACGGCCGCATCAGGTCAGTCATTTTGAACAATACTCGTTCTCCTGCACCGTGTGCCTGACTTCCATTACGAGCGCGTTCCATCTCTACCTCGAGACGCTTCATTTCCAAAGCGTGTTCGCGCTCTTCTTTTTCTTTCTGTTCTTTTCGTTCACGCTCATCTTTCTCTTTCTGTTCTTTAAGTTCAAGCTCCCTCTCCTCAATGGTCTCAAGGCATTCCGACAGCTCGTCATCCTCAGCTTCTAACTCAAGAATAGCCCTTAGCAGTTCTGGTTTTCTGAGTTTGTCTGAGACATCCAGACCCAACTCTCTCGCAAGCTCTAGCAATTTCGGTTTGCGCAACGACTTCAAATCCATGGCTGCTCTGAATGCTGCTTTCTCTACTGCCTACTATTGTCTTGCCGCAAACTAACCCGGTAGCAACGACAACCACAATTACCAGCTCTGTTTCTAACACTAACAAAAGCCTGGCAAAACTCGGAAGAAGAAAGTCCCGCACTCACCAAACCTTGCAGCCAAGACTTCAGCGCAGTCGTTCCGCTGCAGGCAACCAGTCATCACACAGGGCTCGTTGCGCTGCTCCCGGATGGTCGTTGTGCTGCTCAGCATACAGTCAACCGCATCTCTTCGCTGCTGGCCTCCGTTGTCGCGATCTCACCGCTGGCAACCAGATGTTGTAATCGCACCGCTGGCACGAGTTGTTGGGGTCTCGGTGCTGACGCCCGTTATTGCCAATGGGTCACAAGCCCCAAGGGTAGCGTTGGCCTGGCGGCCTGGGGCACTGGAAGCATCTGAAGGTCCCGGCAAAGCAAGAGAAGACTGGTAACAGAACAACTTGTTTATTCTAACATAGCAAAAGAGCGGCCGGTCAGGTCGACCGAAGTGGAGAGACGGGAGAGCACGTAACTCAACAGTACAAATCGGAGCCTCTCTCCTGGCGTCCGGGGGCAGCTGCTCTTATACTCTCGGCGTCGCGGTCCAAAAGGGAAGGTCACGGGATGAAGGTCACGGGATGAAGGTCACGGGACGGCGGAGCATGAGCCCACGACGGCGCGCACGGTCGAGCCGAGAGACCTGCTGAACCGAGTGTAGTGACGCATCGCCAACCCTCACTTGGGGAGCTCCGCTCCCCGGCTGCCGCGCTTTGACAAGCGTGGGCACACACACACACACGCACACACGAAGACACGTGGCACTGAAACACGCCTGGACACGCTTGGCGGGTAGGCGTTGCGGCGGCGTCGAACGGGCCAAAATGTCCGCCGCTTTGAACAAAGCCCCGGCGTCCGTTGCATCCGCGCCGGCATTACCGCGCGTTGTAGGCGAAACGTAACACGGCCCAGCGGTAGATTTAGGAATCACTGGCCTCCTTGAAGCCCTTGGGTTCAACGAGAGCAGGGAGAAACTAAACATGCCCACAATAGAGATTAGTAAGAGGCGATTCGAGAACTGGTGGAATAAAAGTAGGGAAGCGGCAAACAACGGAGGCGTATAGAAAACAAACTTCACAATAGGGGTTCAGAAAGTTTGGTTATGGGAATTCATCTTGTTTATTCCCTTTTCTGTTAATTTCATTCTTTTTTAACATAGGTAGAACATTACCATAAAATAACAAGACACACACACACACACGTCCGTCCGTCCGTCCGTCCGTCCGTCCATCCATGCTGCAGCAAAACTCCGGAGACCACTCAGCACATCCCTATGGAATGCGAAGAGATTCACCCAGAGAGAACCGTAGGTAACGTACACTTTCCAGGACCACTTGGATTTGAAGTGGGCGGAAGCATCGTCCGGTCAGCAGTCAGTAAGAAAGAGACAGTTAGAGTATTGGTGGGAAAAAAGCAGGGAAGAGATCGATACAGCCGGGTCTCTTATATACAGTCATGGTCAGCGGTACAAGGTATGTATATATATATATATATATATATATATATATATATATATATATATATATATATATATATATATCGATTATCGAAGTGGCGAAGCACTGGTCCGGAAGTAAGATGCCGCTTAAGAGCTTGAAAAGCCGACTCGCAGTCGCTAGTCCACGTGAAAGAGGCACCGGTAACCAGTAGCTTGTGTAGAGGAGCTGCTATTGCTGCGAAGTTGCGTATAAACCTACGAAAATATGACGCCAAGCCGAGGAAACTACGTAGATCTTTCTGTTGCTGGGGGCGAGGAAACTGAAGAACGGCACTAATCTTGTCGGGGTCAGGCTGGATGCCATCTTTTGAGACGACGTGACCCAATACTTTTATTGTTTTGGTTGCAAATTTGCATTTTTTTGTATTGATCTGGAGACCAGCATTCGCAAGGCACTTGAGAACTTCGTCTAATCGTTGAAGATGTTGGCTGAAGTCAGACGAAAAGATGACAATATCGTCCAGATAACAGAGGCATGTCTTCCATTTTAGACCAGGAAGTACGTTGTCTATCATGCGCTCAAATGTGGCAGGAGCATTGCAAAGGCCAAAAGGCATCACGTTAAATTCATAAAGGCCATCCGGTGTAGCGAATGCGGTCTTTTCTTTGTCAGTCTCGTTCATCGGAATTTGCCAATATCCTGATCGAAGATCAATGCTGGAGAAATACTCCGCCCCTTGTAGTGTGTCCAAAGCGTCGTCAATTCGAGGTATTGGATATACGTCCTTGCGTGTGATCTTATTGAGCGCTCGATAATCCACGCAAAAGCGAACTGAGCCATCTTTCTTCTTTACCAGGACCACGGGAGACGCCCATGGGCTAGATGAAGGTCGTATTATCTTCCGCGCAAGCATGTCAGCGACCTGTTGTTCAATGACCTTTCGTTCGGACGGCGATACACGATAGGGGCGTCGTCGTATTATAGCGGAACCTTCGGTTTCGATACGGTGTGTAGCCGCAGGAGTTTGGCTCAACACAGAGGAACAGCTATCGAAACAGGCTTTGTGTTTTGCCAAGACCACCATTAAGGCTTCGGACTGCGCGGCTGTTAGGTCAGAACCAAGAACGGCTGGAGGAGGGAAAGAATCATCCAAACCTGAGGTTGGTGCTGGCGATGAAGAAGGACAAAGCGTGACTAGAGAGATTGGTTGAGTGTCGGCGAGGGTTGCCACAGTCATCCCTTTGGGCAGCATCACAGGATCTGGGGTCGTGTTGCAAGCAGACAGAAGGGCGCGGCCGCGTGAAAACCGGACGAGACAGGTGGCAATGAGAATTCCGCGAGAAGTACAGCGGGAAGAAGGGGCGACTAGGGCGTCTCCGTCGGCGATCTGACTGGACGTTACGGCTACAACGTCTTCGTGACCAGGACGCAGGACGTAGTCTGAAGCGAGGACCAAGTTCACGCATGAAAGTGAAGAGTCCGCAACAGGTTCAAGCTCTGTATCCGTGATGTGGACAACTTCCTCTCTACATGAAATGACGGCTGAAGCAGAATGTAGGAAGTCCCAACCCAGTATAAGTTCATGGATACACGTTGGAAGGATGATAAACTCGATGTGGTGGCGTATGCCGTCGATGAGAACACGAGCAGTACACTGTCCGTCAGGGTGAATGAATGCATTATTAGCGCCACGCAAAATAGGTCCAAGATAAGGCGTTTTTACTTTACGGAGCCGGGAACACAGATCACTCCGAAGAACAGAAACGGCGGCACCGGTATCGATGAGAGCTGATGCGGGAACACCTTCGACAGTCACAGAAAGCATGTTGGCCGGGCGAACAGGAGGAATTTTTGAAGACCGATAAGAAGCAGTTTCCCCTCCAAAAACTGCAACAGTTAGTTTTCCGAGTGCTGGTCGACAAAATGGGAAGTGGGACGAAGTGGTGATGTAGAGCGCCGGTAAGGGGATGGAGAACGACGTCTGGCCGAACGGGAACTATGAGGCAGATTGGGAGCAGCTGGTGGAGACGGAGAACGCTGTTGAGGGAATGAGTGCGGTCCGGGATAGTAGTCGTCTGATCGGCGAGTGCGGTCTCTTTCGTGCTCAGCATAGCCTCGCCTTTCATCCTGCTGGCGCCGGCGGCAGAAGCGAGATATATGGCCGCGTATGCCACAGTGAAAACAAACCGGACGAGGTGGACGCCACTGAGGGTACGATGGCGCAGCAAGTGCTCTGGTTCCCATCGAAGCCAAATGGTCATAGGAAACGCCAGTAGGCACGGAAGTCACGGTAGGGGTGGGTAGCGAAACAACATCCGCGTAGGTAGGGGTGGAGCGCGCTACCGGAGCAAGATGCGTCGTGGGTGTAGTCATCGCTGTCAACTCCTGCTTTACGACCTCGCGCAAGTCGAAGGTGGGGGTTGGTGCGCAGGCAGCAGGGGGACGCTTTAGGTCTTGTAGTTGAAGCTCCTCGCGGATGATGGTGCGGATAAGAGCACGTAGATCTGGAGAATGAGCAACCTGAGGATCGCTGCTGTCATGTGGAAGACGAATAGACTGCAGCTCGTCGAGGCGTTGACACGTTGAAGTGATGTCTTGGACAGAAGCCGGATTTTGCACGATTAAGGCGTTGAACGCGACAGGCCCAATGCCTTTTAAGATGTGGCGAACGCGTTCGGCTTCCGTCATGCTAGGATTCGCACGGCGGCACAGAGCCAAGACATCCTCTATGTATGAGGTGTAAGACTCTTGGGGAAGTTGGCGGCGCGTTCCCAGCTTCTGTTTGGCGACTTCTGCACGGCCAGACGAGGAAGCGAAGATTTGCCGCAGCTTCGAGGTAAACGTGGTCCAATCCGCGATGTCGGTTTCGTGGTTGAAATACCACGTCTTTGCAACACCGGTCAAGTAGAAGGCGACGTGCCTCAATTTCTGGGTGTCGTTCCACTTGTTACAAGAACTCACGCGGTCGTAGTGGTCGATCCAATCGTCTACGTCATCACCGCGGAGTCCCGCAAAGACAGGGGGATCGCGCTGAGGGCTCGTCACAGTCCAAGAGGGCGCCGCAGGTGGGGTCGTCTGTGTGGTAGGGTTTGAGGCGCCGGAAGGGCCGGGGTCGGAAGTGTCCATTGTTGTAGGGGTAGTTGGGTGCAGGCGGCGACCGGAACGGAGCTCCAGGGACGACGGGAACGCGAGAGGACGTCGGGATCTTGACGTACCTCCACCACTTTATAATACCGAGACCGATCAAGTTGTCCAGCGCTGTTTATTCCACCAAAGGCAACGCCCCCAGCTCACGCGCGAAGAAGTCGAAGAACAGTGAAGATGATGATGGCTATGTACAAATGAAAACGACGAAGTACGTTAATAGTGCTTACAATATATATATATATATATATATTCAAAGGGGAAAAAATATTAAGGCGATGTACACAAAAATGCTAGGTAAAGAACATGTATTGGCGACCTGATTAAATCAAGCAGCCTAGGTGACTATTTTTCACCGCCCCATTTCAACGGGGATGCCACTGAAACATCATCATCATCATAACCACAGAGCGGTAACGGAGGGTTCGCAGGAATTCCAAGCGGCGTCTCGGAGCGCGTATGATTCGAGTACTCTGCAAGACCACTTGCTGCAGGATCTATTAGGGGTGCTGTCAAGCGCGCATTTTTCGCGCGCGGAATACCAATTCCTGCGATCGGGGCCTAAGGGATATGGTCAACACCTCGTCGAAAGCAAGGGCCGGACCACTGGGAGGCACCTCGATGATGAAGTGCTGCAGGATGGTGGTAAGAAAGATGAACGTCTCCATGTTGGCGATCATCTCCCCGGGGCAAGAACGCTTGCCTGTAAGCAAGCGACGTTTTCGATAAGAACGTTTTCTTACTCTGGCTTCAAGAGCACGAGGTATGCAGTTGCATTCTATATTTTTTTTGTGTCTGAGTGTCAAGCAATACGATGAACATGAACACCTGATAATGGAGCTTTAGCACACCAGAGACGCACTAGCTGATACGTGTGGCGCAGTATACCAGAATACGTATCCGGCAACGGCAGCACTCGTAGCGACACCTGATAACATTGTGATCAACATACCGCGGTGAGAACACTCATGTGCTCCGCACAGCTCTTTGCTTCGAGAGCAACGATATAAATTAAGTGTTGATTATGGCGCTGCAAATGCGTATCAGTCAGCCGGTAATCGCTGCGCCGTTGGTGACTGTAACGAAAGTTCTGTTTCGGTTTAGCAAAGTGTTGACCACAGTGTCGCCAGATGTCACGATCTAGCCCAGCTGTTTTCCCCTACCGTGCAAGAGGGGACGCATTATAGTGTACTAGTGTACTAGGCACCCTACTGTTACTAGGTGGCCGCGCTGCTACTAAGTGATGTCACTACTGGCGTTCATACTAGGATAGCCGCCTATTTGTCGGCGCCTCGCTTCGGAGGGTATGCATACAGACATCATTGTTATCGATCATCAACACTCACATTTACTTTTACTACGGCGTATATGTACACGCTAGATGGAGTACGTATTAACTATGCCGTAACTCAATGTACAGGTGTTTAGCTTGACGCATGCATATTACCGGTTGCGTATTAGCGTGATACCGTGCTGGGTAAACCCAGCCCTTATCTCGCTCCTTCGTGCGGGCGCTTATCCTACTCGCCTCATGGGGAAAGGGGGAGGGGGAGGAGAGGACGAATACACGTTCCTCTTCGAAATGCAATGGTCCGAGCCTAAGGCTTCTCTTGTTCGCCGATATCTACCCTCGCTTCCTGTCCTTTACTCCTCCTATTCCACCACCTACGTTTCCCTGCGTCACCTTTGCCTTGATTTGACATGTAGTGTCTTAGTACCCTCTTTGTAGACGCTGCGGCAATAAAGTACGAAAGAAGACATCGCCACGCTCTCACCGTATGAGAAAGGGATCAGCCTCTCGGGTTTCCTGGCTCGGGTCCCTCCTTCGACCAAGAAGCGCTCGGGCCGGAAAACTTCTGGGTCTTCCCAGAAGGACGTGTCGTGGAAAATGGACCTCAGCGAAGAGATCACGATGCTTCCTCGCGGAATGACGTAGCCGCTTATTTTCGTGTCCTCGCTGGCACTGCGGTGACAGCGTGGAGAGATCACATCAGGCAACAACAAAAAAGTTGCTAAGTGCTACTGAGACCTAAAGTAGAATGCGTCAAGCCATATCACAGATAGCGCTATGACTTAGAGGTTGAAAACGCGACAGAATAAGCTCGCAAGCCCTTTCCATGCACATACTGGAAGGTATTGTAGGTAAATAAAGCGCGAAACCAAAGAAATTCACACCACACAAGGATACAGGCACGATTTTTTGTAAGCGCAGGCTACCAACTCATCTCGTTGAGCGAAAATAAAAATGTCCATATATACGTTCGATCCAACCTAGAGAGCGTATGTACTGACACCACCCTGGAAAGTGACTCGGCTGTAGGTTGTCTAGGTAACAGCAACGTTATACCTGCTCCTTATCCTACGTTCGGGTATCTCGATCACATTCCTCACGGAGAGAACAACAACGCAAACGAGTCTGAACGCAAGCGGCGGCGTTCGCAAGTCGGACCAAGAGCAGGAGGACGAGGAGGAGGAGGAGGACTTCGCGAAGAGAAAGACGAAGTCAGCCGGTAGAGCGTCTCTCTGTATAGCCCCGCTAAGAACAGCGATGAGCCGGGACGTCCTTGTTTCGCGAGCTCACCATCGCATGAGGCCGAGAGGGTTGACCGGTTCGAAGCGCGCCATCTCCCAGATGAAGGCCTGCGTGTACGGCATCCTGCTGCGGTCTTCCCACAGCACGTGAGAACCTTGACCGCTTTGACCGAGCACGACGTCGATCTCGGCCCGGATGCGATCCTGCATCTCCGGCTTGGCGGCGCACATCAGTAGCAGCCACTCTATCGCGGAGCGCACGGTCTCGCTCCCGCCACCGAAGAAGGCGGACGCGTTGCTCTTAAGCACGTCGCCTGCAACAAAGCGCGTGGTCGACGACAGAGGGCGTTTAAGAGAGGGAGTAAAGATAAACACCGCATATGTTAGGACTGATAGGCTGAATGTTGGACGGAATCATGTCCGTTGAAAAGTGCGCTGCAGATGGCACGCGGGCCAGAGAAACAGGAAGGCGTTCCCGCTGGACAGGGAATATTAGATGGGGCTTGAACTCGATATTCCTCGAATTGCTCTTACTCTACACACTCACGCGTGAAAGTCTTCTTTTCTTGCTCTGGTCGTCTCATCTCGCTGAGAAAGGCATCAACGTAGTCGCGAACCACGCCGTCCTCATAGGTTTTCTCGTGAAGACTTATTAGGGTCCTGTAGAGAGAGAAAACAAGGAATACAAGGGGAGGGTCTCTAAATAGCATTTCACTCTTGTCTTGTCTGTAAATAGCATTTCATTCTTGTCAACTTAAGGAATTTTAAGCAGGCAAGATCAAAGACTCATCGCCTAAGACTGAAAGAAATTGCAAGTTCAGGTCTCCCACGCGTACGGTGACGCTAGTCGGTATACATATATATTCTCTAGCCGATCAAGCAGCACTTAATTCAGGCACATGCTGACCACCTTTGGCTAGCAAGGCGCAGAGCTATGCTCCTTAGGGAAGCCTCTGAGCTAACTTAGTAAATTTTCCGCAGCGCGTATTGTTGTGCCATCTATCAGGCCGTCTGCAAATTATTGCTGTTGCCTCCGAAACATCGGTGACGACCTTCGCGTTTTCTCCCATATTTTATCTTTCTTTTTTGGTCAGTAGACATAGAGAGGGTTTCAGCCAAGATGGTATGAACCAGCGAAAACACTTAAGAGGAAGCTTCAGCTCGGGCCCAACTCCGACGCGGCCTATTCAAATAGATGTAAAATGCAAAAACGTTTTTTTTTTTTTCTGAAATAACCCCTGTACAGATTTTGATGATTTTTGTTGCATTTGAGAGAGAAAGTTAAATTCTAGTGACTGTTGGAAGTGGGACTACGCTTGAAGTCCTGAATTTTGTTAAAAGAATTTTCGAAAATTTGAAAGCTTGAAAAAGAAGGATAAGAGCGAAGTTTACAAATTCGTAACTCTGCATCAAAAACAGATATGGCAGTTCTGTAAACGGCATCCATTAGACCACTGAAAGCGGACAAATTCGATATGTCGTTTTAAATCTTACGTGAATCTGTCACGTTGTTTACAACGGTTCTGCAAAAGCTGTATTTGCATATTACTAAATTTCTTGAAGTTCATGTATAGCATATCAATATTGTTCGCTTTAGATGCACTATTAGATGCAATTCAAAGAATTGTATTATCGTTTTACGTTTCTGAGTTACAGAGTTGTAAACTTCATAGTTTCGTTTTTTGAGAATTCTCAGTTTTTGCCAATTTTTAATAAAAGATTGAGGAGCTAAATCAAAAATTCAAAACCAACAGTCACTAGAATTTAAGATTTTCTTTTTAACGCAACATACCTCGTCAAATATGATGCTGCGGTTGCTGAGAAAAACGAATTCTCCTTTTACATGTATTTAGATAGGAGCGCCCGAGCTAAAGCTTCCTCTTAAGTACAATTTTGCGCGATTACACATCTCGGAGGCACCTGTGACACACAACCAGCTTCAGACAAGGCGCCTCACTGACCAACGCAAACACTAAGCATAACTGGCTATCATAAGTAAAGTTTCGCACGGTTACCCATCTCGGAGGCGCACATGACCTACAAAAGTCTCCGGAAAAGCAATCTTACGAACCAATACAAAGACGTACAACTTGCCATCGCAAGTATAGAATGTCTGGTCGACCCGCGTAACGCCGAACTTGAGCTCTGCTCGGCCAGCCCACTCACTCTGAGAGGCGATCCCTTCGTATCAAAGCGCTCCTGAGCCTCCCGCATGTTCCCATGTGAAGAATGGAGAGCACTCTGCGCAGCCACGGGAAGAAGTTGATGGACGACATCTGTGGCGCCAACGCCATGATCCCATCGGCGAACTCGTCCAGCTCGACACGCTCGGGGCTGCCGTACTCGAACCTCCGGCCGTACACCAGCGCCGTGATGACGTTGGACGTGCTGGACACCAACAACGAGGAGATGGCCACGGGCTCGCCCTTGTGAGACGCCAGCTCGCGAACCAAGTTCGACAGTTCGTCCTGCACGCGGCAGTGGTCACGTCCGCGACGGTTCAGTGAAACAAAAGGTCCTGGTGAAACACTCAGTTAACCTGCTCGCTTGGCTTGCTTTCCCGATATGGTTGTGATATCAGCGTGTGCGTTCTTCGTGAATGGCAACGCGATGCTATCGCGATTTCGCCCGCGTTAGTGCAAGTTCCCCTTCAGTTTAGAAATTCTGCGCCCGCAATGGGAATGTAGCTACTTCCGACGGTTATGCAAAGTTCATGTGTCACGCATTGCACTCACTGATGGTACCGATGGCTTAGGACAGTTAAGCGACATGAAGAGAGAGAGTGCAAGGTAAACGACGTTCTCTCTCTCTCTCTCTCTCAATTTTCTTTTTGATCAGTTACTTTACAAACTCAGGCTACAGCACGGTTGCATTGTGGTTGCACCACTGAATAATGTTCCAAGGACTGGCAGTGGGCTATGAGCACACGTCGACACTCACAACACTGATTTCCGCGTAACTATTCCGGACACTCAAATTCCACCATGCTGATGTTTTGGACCAATCGCAAAGGCCTTAGCAGCCCTGTGGACCAATCGGAGCTCACAAGATGGTGAATTCAACAACAGGGCGGAATTTTCTTATCTCCACAATAACGCCTCAGAACAGCACCCCGCCGGCGAAATCACGAATTTCTTGCAGCTAAATGCCCTGACAATGACGAGCATATCATTAGAGCGAAAGCCGAGGTCAGTAAACGGATTGCCCGAACTAGGTAAATCGAAGAAGCGCTTTTAAAGGGATATTAGAAAAGAAACAAAGAATCCATTGAGAATGATGCTGTGTTCTTTCAAAACACTTTTTCTTGATGTTGTGGTAACGCATTGATTTTCGGACAAAAAGAAATTTAAAGCCGAAGCTCCTTTTTATTTATTTTGACGGATAAACCTACGCGTTGGTATAGGTCGGTGTGACGTCAAGCATTTTAAAGAATCTTTCTCCGCCTACCAGTCCCCACGTGGGAGCGACCCGCAGCTCTGCCCTAGGGCAAAGCTTCTCAGGAGCTTGTAATTAAAGTTCTTTGTCTGTCTGCCCGCGTTTGGACTGGTGTGGCCAACGCTCTTAAATACTAACTTTAGCTGCCTCCTGAACCTAGCTAAGTTCGATCTACAGCTTTTTTGAACAAATAGAATGCGCTTAATTTCTACCGATAAAAAATTTATTAGGCTCGAGTAGATCCGATCAAATTTACGGAGTCGCGGTGAACTGGCGCACGAACTTCAAAGCGCCGCCAACCGTCTTTCGTTCTTCTCCTTTTTCTTTCTTTTTTTTCGTTCTCGCTGGCCTACTAAGCCTCTTATGACGTTAAGAGTGACCTTTTTGGTCTGTCATACCGGTGTGATACGTTCACTTTTGATCGTCATCGTGCTCGATCCGGATCGAATTTCTCGATCGCGATCCACAATGATCGCTGCCACACGGTCCAAAGATTCGGACCCGTTTGGGTGAACTCAAGCGCACCAGCTGTTGTTGGCAGATTCAAAACAGTTATCAAATTTGTATAAACTTGTAACATAAAACTCCTCTCTCATTTTTTTTTTTCGCAAGAAAATATGATTTCGTTTGTCAATGTGGGTGAGCCTATTATCGCTATTATCGTCTGCTGGTCGTCTGCAACGCAGAAGTACATGGTCGTCAGCCTATACGACCACGATCAAGAGGCCTTTGTCTATGGTTTGGGCACATATATTTATGCGAAGCATACTAGCCGCAGAACCACGCTATTCCTTGCTGCGCCGCGCGCGGCCGCGTAGCTACCATATGACGTCATAACAGCTGCAAAAGCGGAGGCTCAACTCGTGCGCTCGCTTGCGGCCGCGTAGCTACGTAGCCGGGTCTCAGCTCGTGCGCTCGCCTGCATGAGTTGTTTCTTCGTCTAGCCGAACCAAAAATGGCCAGGCTTAGCTTGGTTAAGCCAAGAATGCGTTGCATATTGCGCGAGTTGGGGCCCAGCTTGTCCTCCGGCTGTCGTGACGTCACGTCACGTGGTTGCGCTAAAGGTCAATGGTGGCTGCCCGGCCGCGCCCAATGGCTGAACTGAATGATTGCAATATGCAACGCATAAAAATAGAAGCAACTTAATAACAAACATAGCAAACTTAAAAGAGAATAGACCCACATATGAGACGCACAGCAATGAACAATGGCTCATACCCTCAATGGTGGCTGCCCGGCCGCGCCCAAGGGCTGAACTGAGTGATTGCAATATGCAACATATAATATAGCCAAGCAACAGCAGTTCACCAGGCTAAACAGTGGTTCAACAACTAAAATAAAGGCTAGTATGCTTCGCATCCTGGGCTTAACCTTAGCTAAGCCACAGCCATTTTTTCTTAGTAACAATAATATGACGCCCAGAAGATGTCGGCGGAGAGAAAGCCGTTGCCGTAGCTCACGTGTGCATGCCTCTGGAGAGCCTGCCTGGTACTGATCAGTGTCTTGAACGTCCTCATTGCGAACCGGCGCTGTTCCTTCCAACGCGGCCCGTTGGCAACAGTAATGCCTGCATGAGGAACACGCGGTTGAGTGCTTCGACATCACGCGATCGCAGCATCAAATAGAATCCGAGTACCAAAAAGAAATAAAGAAAGAGAAAAAACTCAGTGCACTTCCACACTGTGAAGGATGATCAGCGAAGCTGTGTATGTGGGCCCCTTGATGGCGAACTGCACCTCCACCGCGGGTCGGCCCGGCATTGCGCTATCTTCAGGATAGACCCACGCATGGGGAGTGCTTAACGCCCGCTGCACCTCCGCCGCGGGTCGGCCCGGCATTACACTATCTCCGGGATGGGCCCACGTATGGGGAGTTTTTTGTTCATAAGTACACGAAAATTTCTTTGGACGGTAGAAGTATACAGCTTCACTGCAAAAGAATGACGCGATCTCCTGCCTCCCCGTACAAAAAAAATTATTGAGAAGGCATTGAAATATTGTTGGTCAATGTTGAGTTTTTTATTGAGGAATTATTGAGAGTATGTTGGAGAATTGTTGGGTTGAGTGTTGAGCACTCTTGAATATTGGCCACTGAAATCAAATTGAAACACCATTGGGTACCTCAATGTTGAATAATTGTTAAGTTACCATTGAAAGTCCATTGTGCTTAGACGGCCCGTTGTGTTCGTTTTGTTGAATGGTTGTTGAGTTACCATTGATTCTGCGTTGAACTAACGTTGTGGTAGTTCTGTTGACCTGTTGTTGAGTTAATTGCCACAGCATTGAAAAGCATATTGTTGCACACTTGAGATGCCATTGAGATTTCAGAAGTCGCCATTGAAATATGATTGACGTTTCGTTGGGCTAGTGTATTTTTATTCATATATTGAAATTGCTTCGCTGTTCACACTTGCATGCCCCGGTGCCTGCTCGTAACTTTCCCAAACACAAACAAAATCAAAGGAGAGACTGATCAACTTGAAGTACCTTTATTTACACTAAAGATGCGTGCAGTATTACAGTACATAAGGCACCACTACATCGAACCTGGAGACATAGGCTAGTACCTACAGCACTCTAGCAGTGTAAATACATCTGAAAAAACCTATACATATGAATCAAATCAAAACGATCATTGTGCTCTTCACTTTCGACTTAAGTTTATGACTAGAAGGCAAAGCGACTCAAAAGCCAGGCCTTAAGCATACCCTTGTAACAACCAACTTTGAACACATGAACACTTGGAGCTGCTTGCATGTGAATACACAAAAGACATCTGAATATGTTACATTAAAATGTTGCGCACACTAACACATCACAGGAAGAGCTACGGCTGACTGTGAGAAGGCAAAATAACCAACTTGAAACAAATGACTTCACGTAAATATATACAACCTTTAGCACACGTCTTTCACCACGATTAAAATTTAATGAAGTACCAAAATAGACTTGCCTGAGCTTTGTCTTCGAGATATATATATTTTCATGTTGCCCAATTGTTTTATAAAATAACATCACTCAACTTAGCTATTATTTGACGAGACATAATTTAGAAAGTTGTCGGGCATGATGAACACCTGAATCGTGTTTCTGACAAGCCAGGATTGCTTTCTTCAGAAATAAGCTGCTTTCATTACACAAAAGTTTATCTCCCTGGCACAAGTCAAGAACAAACAGTACACCATTTGATTATGTTAATGTGGGGTACAGAAGAGTTCCTTAGTGGCATTTCCTCAATTTAGTGAGCTCATTTTTAGGTAATCTTTCTGGACCTGCACAAAGCTAATTAAAGCACTTTTTGGGGCCTTTTTTCCTATACCCAGCAACTAAGTGCTACCTCAGTCAATAAAGAGATAAGGAAAGGCTAATACCTTGAACGATAAGAGAAAAAATAAATATTTAGCACAGAAAATTGGTAGTAACACATGGCTAACACAATTCCAAACAGCCAAATAAATGGTCACCTGCACTTTCAGTATCAAGCACCCCAGAAATAGCCATAAAGTATGAGAAAAGGTTCCAATGACTCGACAGCCAGATTGCTGAGACAGTGAAAAACACCAATAAATGCATATACGAAACACCAATTACCTCAATTTCGCAGATAAAATGTTATTAAAATAGCACCAGAATTTTGCTGCATAAAATACATAAAGTTTGCATAAAAATTGGGACAAAGCAGTAACTGAAAGACAGAGGGAGCTACAGCACCCATGTTGAAAAAGATTACAAGGAAAATGATATATATGCATATTTAAGTTTACAATTTTCGCTCCAACATATAGAAAAAGAACGCATGCACTTAGAGCATAAAAAGGTTCATGTGCCTGGAGAATGCAGCGCAGTACAAAGAAGCGTCATGAGAACCGAAAAGTAGATCTTACTACGAATGCTTGCAACCTACAATCAGGTATGTGCCATGTCATGCCTTGAGTGGATGAAATTCATAAATCTTACACACAAAGGAAGTTACCATCACTCTTATTGGCTTCCTCAGGGGACTCCTTGAAATTGAACCAGAAAAATGTACTCAGTGTCAAAAACATTGAGAAGATAAGACCCTATAGCGTTCTTCCTGAAATAAACAGCGCAAATAACTTCATGTATCAATTCTATGGACACTTCGCCAATTCGGTGTGCATTTATATTTCACAACCACCCAAACAGAGACGAGAAGGATGAATTAAGGTAGGAACACACATGAACGCTGACTCAAGTAGAAGCTTATTCGTGATGACGAAGATTTTAAACACACTGGCCAACTTCACAAAGAAAAAGCCATGGATGCACAGCATACACAGCCCGGCACAACAAAAAAGGACCTAAATACGTCCTGTAGAATAAACATGTGCGTCAAAAACTAACAAAAACACGAAAACTGAAAGGTTTCTCCTGTAAGTGATATTAACGAGAAGTACTGCAGCAACTCTTTCCCACTAATGGTCACAGAAATCTTGCTTATGAATATTTCTTCGTGATCAATAAATAATGCTTCCATAAGTCCTCTTGTGTTCTGGTCTTTCTGATGAAACAATCGTTCTTTCTGCTCTATACCGCAACACCAGAGGAGTTCCAGAAGCAATATTTATTGATCACAAACGAAACAATTGCATAACCAAGTTATCTGTTGCCCTTAGTGGGAAAAAGTTGTTCTCAAAAGAGTATTTCTCGTTGGGCAGTATCACTTATCGGACAAATCTTTCGCTTTTTCAATAGATTTGACCGATAGTTCTCGTTTTTCACGCACGTTTATTCTACATGACATGGCTTCATATTTTTTTCTTGTCGCACGTGGCTGTTTCTGCCACGCATGCACGGATTTTTACCTTTGCCAAGTTGACCAGTGTGTTTAATACCTTTGTCATCAAAAGCAAACTTTTAGTAGAGCTTGCGCTCGTGTGTGCTCCTACCTATTTCGTCGTCCGCCTCTGTTCGTGCTGCTGTTTACAGTACCCACGTATCACTTGGTTAGGCTGGTAAACATTCTCACAAACAAAAGTAAATGCCTCCCCTCAGAAGGTAGCCCATCCTTTACTACTAAACGCCAGAGCAAATCGAAAGTAAGCCTTCACAGCGTCCATGCGGCAGCTAGTACACCACAGAGCAACACAAAAGATAGTTGAAAATCCCACTTGATGGAGAGTGGCAACAGAGATGCGAGCTTGCTAGTGAATCAGCCACATATCAACGGGTGTCTCTTGCACGACGCCAAGGTGCTTTTGGCGTAGAACACTTTAGCATCTGGGAATTTACTGCATACGTAACCTGTGAGAAGGGAATGTGGACAGAAAATGATATTGTGCGGATTAAGAATCTGCCACACACTGTACATAACTACGCACGAAATAGAACTACACACTATACTGGCAAGTAAAAATTTGCGACTCTTTACGAGTGCCGTCGAGAAAAGGAAGGAATGGGCTGCTACGGTAAATGTTAGCTAAAACACTCACACCGATGTTTCACAGTGGGGAAAATATTCCCGGCTCTCTCGCAGAACCAAAGACAACGCGACAGTGCATAGCCCATACCAAACAGATATCGAATCTTTGGGCAGAATTCCAGTAGAAGGAATGACCTAAACATACGCCGAGAGCGATGCGAGCGTGAGCGTGCCTGTACGAGTGAGAACATGTACCGCTTCTTTGAAGCTAGCCGCTCCGGCGTGGCTCCGATCATCCCGCGCGATTTGTGTGCAGAACGTCGCGTACACGCCCTTGCGCGTTTTGCGCGGTAGCGTCCGCGCAGTGAGCTAGCTTCATGCACGCGTCATTCTTCACCGCGCAAACGGTGCTCGAGTGCGACGCTTAGCTCGAGGCGACAACGCGCCGATTGGCGCTCCTTTCGCTTCTGGAAACAACGCACATTCGGATCGGTCCAACTCAAAGAGGCAGCAGAGAACGGTGGCATGTTTCTGTTATCGCTTATTAAAATTGTACAGTACGCCTTCAACGGCAACCCGCCGCGCTAGATAAAGATGCTTACTGCCGTAGTTTTGGCGGTGATAGACGATAAGGTGAGCCCGTCGGCGGCTGTGTTCTTTGACCACGTCACCACACCTCCGTTCATTTGCGCTGTGTATCCGTGTACAGTCACCGCGCGGAAGCTGTGACTAATCGGTTGGCCGTTCTCCACAAATCCCAGAGAGGCGAAATATATTTCGCGGTGCGCCGCATCATTAGCCGCAACCTAAATCGAGGCGCGCTAACCGCTACGGCACAAAAGGTGATCACACTAACCGTATGGTATACGATGAGCCACTACGGAAAAAAAAATAATTCTGATGTTCACGTGCTAAACCAACGATCTGATTATGAGGCACGTCGTAGTTGGGAACTCCGTATTAATTTTGACTTCCTGGAAATTTTTACGTGCATACAATGCACAATGCACGAGCGTTTTTGCATTCCGCTCCTTTGGAATGCGGCCGCTGCAGGGATCGTATCCACGACCTCGAGCCCCAAATTGCCACGGAGGCCGCCATAGTTACGAAATGCGTAAGCGTGAAGTGCAACACTGCCTTCCGGTACGAATGTGGTACAAGCGTAGCACAGCTGCACACCTGCTGCACGATTATTTGTCGCGGTTCTCCTAAACTCGTAGTGCCTGCCTAAATACCTTGAAAGGCAGCGCGCCTCTCACGTAACGGAACGCGATAACAAGCGCTTAGACGGCATACGTGAGCCCCCATGAAAGATGACGTGGCCACTGTAGAAAATTATCACTGCGCAGAGAAGCCGATCCTTATGTTCCAATTGTGTTCTCTCATACAAATGAAGGAAACGTTATTAGACAGGAACAAATGAAGCAATGCAATTTTACGCACATGGGGCGCCGCTGCCTCTTCGCCTACCATTGTTTCAAACGAAGTGACGGCGGCAGCGAGAGTTAGTATCGCGCGCATTTGCTCCGGGGCATGCGGTTTGCTTCAAGAAAGTGAACGGTGTGCTTAACATGTCACGCTCGTCAATGTCAAAATAGAAAAGAAGGCTACGTGCCCAAGAAAACGAGATTACTTACCTATCTTCAGAAGTGCGGCTGCGACTGTTTCGGGGTGCCTTCTCTCCAAGAGGCATCATGGCCTCTGCCGCGCAACTCATCAAAACTGTCAGGCTCGCACATCAGTAGAAGACTAGTTGTTGGGTGAGCCAACCACTTCACCGGATAAACGTCCCACTTATCGTCGTTAAAGCATTTCACTAAAATGTGCGTCCTGATGTTCGAAAAGAAAATACTTTCATCAAGCACGAGGCGTGAACCACCGCACAACTGCAACCGAATAACTGAGTCCTAGAGCCGTTCACAGCTTCACATGGCTTCACTATCGTATTCAGTTATAAAAACCTTTCAAACACAAAATAACGGCACTTAAGAACCACTAATTGATTAGCAATAATTTTTCATCAATTAACCTTCGTAAATTTTTAAGAACTACCTAATTTATAGCGTAAATAATAAATACTACGACCAAAAAATGCGACTACGAAACTAGCGGTAAGCATGTGTACTGTTGCAAAAGTGTGCGCAGAACGAAGCTCGGTTGCGCCCGTTTGCGCACACACATACACACCCGAACCTACCTTAACGTTTGTCGCGCCACCTGGAAATAAACATTACTACTAGTTTTGCTATTTTTACAAAAACAATACTTCTAAAATAGTTTGCAGCATCTTTGCAGATGACGAGGTGACAAGTAAGGTACAATAAGAGTTCGTTACCTGTATTTCTTTCATTTCCCTGTGGTGTTCTTAACTGAACATACGAGACCTGCAGGCTTGGAACATGAGAAGACGACAGTTCGGCGAGGCTCAAATAAATCGCGTGCTTCTTGCAAGGCGAGTAACGGGAGCAGCCGCAGATATAGCGATTAGCTGTGATACTGTTGCGGCTGTTGCTGAATCTGAAGCTCTTTGAAGTCAATGGTTATAGCAGCTGCGCGCTGCGATCTCAAAGCGCGTTCATTCTTTGATCTCTAGTACCACGGACATTGGACAAAAAACTATATTTGCTTTACGGACAGAGGGTACGTCCCAGGAAATTCGAAGACCTCACCGTGTATGTTTGTAGCGTGTGCGCGCTTGCATCCTACGGTTCCCACAGTGCGTCCGATGATGATGATGATGATGAATCCTCAACAAATGGCACAAACCCACTGTGGGGGATAGGCCACGAATCGGGTGGTAATATGATTCAATAGATAAAATAAATTGGATAATAAATAACACAGGAAAAAAAAAATAATCCAAGATGCACAATAAAATGTGAATACATGAAATAAAGTATTGATCAATACTGTAGTAAGCCTTGCGGTGATAAGAATGGTTAAAAAAAAAAAAAAAGAAAAAAAAAAGAAGAAAGGTGGATGCACCTAAACTTGAGTAAGGTAAATTATGGATAATAATAGTAAAATTTAAAGTGTGAATTTGTGCCTTTACTTTTTGAATTTTCCAAACTAAAGTAAAGATCAATCAATTCTTGAAACTAAGAACTGTTAACAAGGCATTCTTTTTGTGCCACATAGAAAATCATAAATGGCTAGGCATACGTTCCTGTGGCTATAGCCCAATACTGTTGCTCCAAGAGAGAGAATAGTAGTGCTGTTTAAAGGCAATCCTAAATTGCTCGAAGGTAGCGTCGTCGCCTGTCGGCACCTTTCTTATCGCCGGCCGCGCTGCCGCCGTGTCTACTTTTGGGGAACTCCACATGCGCGTAGTCACCGTGTTTGCAAGTGAATTTCGCATTCTTCTGCTCCCCGAAACGTGCTCATTTCGGATCGTACCAATGGTTATGTCATCTAGTGTATGTTAAAACGACGATGGCATTTGTACACCGGCGAAGAAATAAATCGTTATGAACTTGGGCGGTCATGAATCTAGTCTAACGTTGCAGTTTTTACGTAGCGAAAATGGCTACGAAAGTGGGGCGGTCCCGGAGATAGGCGCTTCAAAGCGCCAGCTGTAGCGACAGCACCAGGAAGTGGCACGCGGCGCACACGCCAAGCATTTCAGAGCTTACTAGCTTTCGAATGAGAGGATTATGCGCGCGCTCGTGGCTTATTGGTTAGAGTACCGGGCTCGACGGCCGACGTTCGATTCCACCCCATCGGTCACACATAATTTTCTATTAATGAAAGCGAGGCGAAAGAAGAACCTACCTGCCGCAAAGTGACAGGAATTAGCTTGGAACGCATCGCAAAACATGTTTGGAATGTCTTCATATGCGATTTCTAATTATTGTATACTGGACTCAACTGCTACACAACAAAAGAACAACTAGAAAAATCAACAAAAATTACCCAATAAATTGTTTATTGAGAACACTCAACGGTAATATTGTTGTGCAAGGATTGAGTGAACTCAATTGCTCTTGAAAATTTGTTGAAGTCCGTTGTTTCAACAATTCCCCAACAATATATCAATGGTTAATCAACACTCATTTTTGTACGGGTCTGGTGCACGTTATACTGTACTCGCCCATGATCCTCTTCTTTTTTAATGTTTAAGTTGGAATGCTGCTGGTGTCAAGTCTTACTTTTGTCGCATCAACCTCAGCTGCTTTAAATAGAGCTTCAATTTATGGATTGACTGAAGCATCTCCAGCACGGAATGCGAACGCACGACCTCGCAGTCAACAACAGAATGTTTACTATTGTTACGGAAGGATAAAAGAAGAGGAAGGAAGGAGAAGATCGCGAGATGCTGGCTGCTGCGTGTTGTTGCTGGTCAGCCATCTCAACTACTCTGAATCTGCTTGTATATGCATTGTAAAGGCAGTCTTTCTATACTCCTAACATCCCCGTAACATATTTGGTGGGAGGTGCGGGGTATACCACGGCTGGAAACGCAACTCTGCAGTGGATGTCACATCACTGTCTCCACCATGAATGACGGTGAGCACGCGGGATCAACGTCATTGCCGCCTCCAATGTCACCGTCGCCAGCTACGTCGCTGTCCCCTTCTGTTGTGGTTGTGCAACCCAAGGATCGTGGAACTTTCTGCGAGGTCGACGGCACCGACGTTGAAGAGTGGGTAGCTATGTACGAACGCGTGAGTGGAATCAACCCTACGCTTATGCTAGCAAACCTGTTGTTCTACCTAAGAGGCACGGCAAAGATGTGGTACAAAAACCACGAAGAGGGGCTAACCAGCTGGGACAAATGCAAAGAAAAGTTGACGGACTTGTTTGGCAAACCAGCCGGCTATAAAATTGCCGCAAAGCAGGAACTAGCCTCCCGTGCCCAATACCTCACGGAGTCCTATGTCTCGTACATCCAAGACGTGCTGGCGCTTTGTCGTAAAGCCTATCACGACATGACATAAGCTAAGAAGGTCGGGCACGTGTTGAAGGGAATTGCTGACGACGCCTTTAATCTGCTCAGGTGCAAACGCTTCTCTACAGTTGATGCTACCATCAAAGAGTGCCGAAAATTCGAAAATCCGACGCGTCCTGCAATCATTCGCCAGAATTCCCAATACTGCCGCAACCTATACGTGTGAAGATCAACCCGCACAGCAGCATGCGTCGCCATCAGAGGACGTGGTGCGAATCGTTCGACGTGAACAGGATGCGATGGCACCTGCAGCTTTCTGTTCGCGTAACCATGACGCTACCACTTTTTCAGTTCCCCTCGTACAAGCCATCGTTCGCCAGGAACGTGGAAACATTGGTGTACACTGTCTGTGCTGTCGCCAACCCCGGAGCGAACGAACGCCCTTCTACTGTTTTCGCTCCACCCCTACGCTTCTCTCTGCGTTATCGCAACCCGACTGAGTGGAGAACTGCGGACGACCAGCCGATGTGTTTCACCTGTCGCCACATTGGCCACGTCACCCAATACTGTCGCAACTCGTGGCCGTCAACACCTCGCACGCTGACCAACATGCGCCGTTTTGATGAAAATGACCGCAATGTTTCACCCGCCGCCGAGTCTAACAGCGCCGACAACTCTTCTATAGGAGCACGTGGTACAGTCGCTCACCATCGCCGTGCGGACACCAGTCTCGCTCACCGCAAACACGTCGCCCATCTTCCCGTTCGCCACAGCCACGTCGCCTTTCGTCCCCTATGACTTTTGGCCACACCCTTTCTGAAAACTAAGAAATGCAGCCCTCGGAGGTGGTGCAGCATTGCCTACTACTGCAGAAAATCCTCTGTCTCTGCCCTCAAAGAGAAGTGTGATTGACACTAAAATAGACGGCGCACCTTTACAAGCACTCGTCGACGCAGGAGCCCACGTATATGTGATAAGTGCTAGCCTACGCAGATGTTTGAAAAAGGCTATTGCTTTTTCTCCCTCGTTCGGCAGCTACCTTACCAGACTCGCTGCCATTCTTGTGGTCTTCCGAAAAGCCGGCCTCCAACTGAACTCCACGAAACGTCAGTTCGGGCGCTTTCAGATTACCGTGTTGGGACACCTCGTTGACGCATCCGGTGTACAACCTGATCCGGTAAAAGTTCGCGCCGTTCGCAGTTTTCCTGTGCCACCTTCTGCTTCTGACGTGCGCTGCTTCGTCGGCTTGTATTGTTACTTTCGCCGTTTCATCAAAAACGTCGCCGACGTTGCTCGGCCTTTGACAGATCTGAAAAAGAACACGCCATTCTCATGGGGTCCGGAGCACGCTCACGCGTTCGCGGCACTCATCGGGTTTCTGACCACCCCTCCCATACTTGCCCACTTTTATCCATCTGCACCGACCGAAGTCTACACTGACGCAAGCGGCCACGACATCGGCGCTATTCTCGCCCAACAGCAGAATGGTACCCAGTGCGTGATAGCTTACGCCTGCAGCCGCCTGCTGACCCCTCACGAGAGACATTACTCACTCACCGAGCGGGAGTGCTTGGCTTCAGTTTGGGCTGTCTCCAATTTCCGGCCATATTTGTACGCCAACACATTTTCGCTCGTTACAGACCACCACGCCCTCTGCTGGCTGCCTTCCCTCTGCGACCCGACAGGACGGCTTGGTCGCTTGGCTTCATTTATTGTCAACTACAAGTCTGGACGTCTGCACAAGGATACTGACTGCCTCTCTCGTCACCCCGTGGATCTCCCTGATCCTGCTGAGCATGATCCGGTGACCTGCGTTATGGTTTTTACTGACATGACCGACGTGCGCGCTGAGCAAGAACGCGACGAATCCTTACAGTCCATTATCACCGGATTGCAATCTGGCCGCACCGACGGCACGTGCCGCAAGTTCGTGCTGCACGACGGCATCCTCTACCGTCGCAATATCAACCCTGACGGCCATGAGTTGCTCCTTGTCCTTCCTCGTCATCTCCGATCCGTCGTCCTCGAACAACTTCCCGATGAACGGACTGCGGGACACTTCGGAGTTTTGCGTACATATGACCACGTACGACGCTGGTTCTTCTGGCCAGGTCTCTACAGCTCCGTGCGTCGTTATGTCGCAACTTGTGAATTGTGTCAGCGCCGGAAGGAACCGCCCCTGCCACCTATCGGACGGCTCCATGCAATTGAAGGTCGCTCTGAGTCTTTCTTTCACGTAGGCTTTGACTTGCAGTGCTTGGCCCTTTTCCGACGACGACTAGAGGGAGTAAGTGTATCGCCGTCGCTACTGATTACGCGACACGCTACGCGATAACACAGGCGTTGCCGACTTGTTGCGCAACTTACGTCGCCGCTTTTCTCCTCTACGACGCTATTCTCCACCACGGTGCACCTCGAGAGTTACTTACACACCGCGGCCACTCGTTCTTGTTTCGAGTTGTCGACGACCTCCTCCGCTCTTGTGCCACGGAGCACAAGCTGTCCACCGCCTACCACCCACAAACGAACGGTCTTACGGAACCTCTCAACCGAACGCTCAGAGATGCTGGCGATGTACGTCACCAACGATCACCGCGACTGGGACGCCACGCCGGCCTATACGTGACATTCGCGTATAACTCGTCCCGACATAACACCGCAGAATATTCACCCCTTTACCTTTTGTATGGTCGCGAGCACACATTGCCGTTTGCCACCATCCTCCCTTCTGTGCCACGTGTTGCAACTGAGTATCGACGGTCATCGATCACGCTCACATGGCGCGCCCGAAGTCGCCCGATCTCGTTCATTAGCCCCGCAGCATACACAAAAAGAGCGTTACGACCGGTGCCGTCGCGATGTTAAGTTAGGCGCAGGTGCTTCCATGGGTGCTCCTTTGGTCACCATGTCGTCGGGTCGACCTCTCCCGGAAGCTTCTCTCTCGCTATACAGGGCCTTATGAAGTCCTACGTCAAGTTAACGACATCAATCATGAGATCTCTCCGTTACCGTGTGATCCATCCTCAAGTCCGAAGCCTGTTGACATCGTGCTCGTTTCATCGCTGAAGCCATACTTCGCTAGCAATTCTTCGCCTAACATGCGCCGGGACAGCGCCTCAGCGCCCGGGGGGTCCTGTTACGGAAGGATAAAAGAAAAGGACGGAAGAAGAAGATCGCGAGACGCTGGCGGCTGCGTGTTGTTGCTGGTCAGCCATCTTAACTACTCTGGCACTGCTTGCTTGTATACATATTGTAAATACAGACTTTCTATGCTCCCAACATGCCCGTAACAATATATCCATTTAGTGAACCCGCCGAGTGTGACACTGAACTGACGCGCGTGCAAAGTTTGTGCAGTGAGTTGTGTATTTCTGCAGACCTTATACCATTTGTACATACCTGCATGGTTTTGTTCTCGAGAATTTCTCGAGGATATGTGCTCATGCACTATATCTGACAGCGGATGCCTGTAGCTCACGGTATGATTTCATCATCATTCATCATCCTTCCTTACTTTCCTCTTTCTCCCCTTTCTCTTTCCGCCCCGTAAAGAAAAGAAAGCCTCTCCCATTCGACGTCCCTGCTCTTAAGTCTTCACTAAACTCTCATTACATCTCTCTCTCTCTCTCTCTCTCTCTCTCTCTTTCGTGTCCTGCGCAAATAACTCAGCCTTGGCCAAAAGGGGCCAGAAAGAGCTACAGGAAACTAGCTTAGTCATGGCTAAGCAGTCTTCCCGTGATCAATTTTTCATTTATTTGACAAGAAACTGTTGACTATTAACGGGAAAATGAGCTGCAAATGAAAAAGCAACACCTGGCGGGGCCCTCCAAATTGGAACTACAGTTGCATACAAACTGTGACAGCAGAACAGAAACGTTAATCTGGTACATCTAAAGGAAATACACACAATGAATAAGGGATAAAAATACAAGCACGCATACATGTGAAAAACGCATACGCAATATGAACATAGAAGAGCGCTCTACATGTATGCACACACAAAAAAACAACTCTAAACACTAGAGTTTATTCAAACGAAAACAGTCGTTATGCAGTAGACTTGAGATGTGAGAAATTAGGCTAGAAGTAAATGGACTTACTCACGGCTTTATTATTTTTCATATTTATGGTTAAGTTCCTTCATATACTTAACGTTGTTTAAGTAACTTCTGATCTGGCGATCTTGTAAATTGTGAGCCACTGTCTGTCCTAGTTTTCTTACTCCTGTAGGTAAGGTGTCTATACGTGCACGGTAATCACTGAGGGTGCTGCGATGTTAGAGGAAAGGTATAGATCATTATTAAGAGTAAAGCTTCTCGTTATGAACTTCGCGTTCAAACCGCAGCGCTGTCATGGTACATAATCAGACGTCACAGGTTTCAAAGTACCTTCGTAAGTTTCGGTCGTTTCTGATGAGGGAAAGGTTCCCGAAGCTCCCTAGGTTGAACATTTGGTTTCTTTAATTTGCAGTAACTAGTCAGGAGCATACGCGCAGGGAAAACGCGTGACGTCACAAGCAGCTACCGAGAGAACTTCAGTGTGGCGTCATCACCGCTGGTGCTCAAGTAGTGTTATTCATCAATCCGGCATAACTTCATATTCCCTTTCCGTGTCTGAAGAGTTATCTGCCCAGCTGCTCGTACTATTAATAGAAATATCGACTAAGCATCCGTAATGACCGCGAGCGACTTCTAAGGTACATTATGTTTTTAAACCGATCCGAGTGATCATGATTCACAGCACGGAATCTAGCGCGGAATGAAACGCGACAGGGAAACTTTAAAGCAGGGCCCCGGACACACGTAATTGTTTGAGAGTACGGTGTCAAGCCGCTACGAATCTGGGCCCGTATTCACAAGAAGTTTTTTACGATATATAGTAAAGTTCGAAGAACAAAAACCGTCCAACAGTGACAGCGAACATAATATTAGCGCAGTCTGAGACCAATCAGAAAGAAGTTCTTACGAACAAAAAGAAAAGCCTTTGTGAATTAGTCCCCTTATCACTGGTTTGATCCCACGCCCCCGGGCTTACATAAGTAATGGTGGCGGCGCATTGCCAAAGCAACTACGCCACCACGGGGAGGGTTTCCTCACTCGAGTGAAGAGCAGGTGTAATTTTCCCTGAAAGGCCCACGGATACATTTCACATTTCATATTTCATATTTTCACATTTCTGCGAAAGCCATTAATTGACGGACTCACAGTGACACGCTTACACGGCACGAATTGGGACGCTGAGGCGGAGCAAGTGCCAGACTAGCCTTGCCTCTGGCAATGCCCCCAACAGCACTGCCACGATCAATGTTCATTAGGTGCTCATCGGATGTTGATGGGTGACACGCAGATGATGCTGCTATATGCTGTGGATGTACTACTTGTTGCTCATGAGGCAAGGGTGCTTCATTTGAAGAAACCGCTATCGATGTTCGTTACACGCTACTGGGTGACAGTGACATTATACCACAGCCACACTGGCGTGCAAGGTACTATCTTCTACAACCGAGACAAACGTGCTTACTTTGAGATTTCTCGTGGACGTTGAAGGGAAATTCATGGGCCCGGTCGAGCAGGGCGTCGTTCCAAAGGGCCTCCTTTATGGAGTCGAAGTCGCACAAGAAGACCACGTACCGTAAACCGAGCTGGAGTCTACAAAAAACCACTTGCCACTTTGTCACACGTTACAGCACAGGAGTGAAAAAGACAGATACCCAATGCAACGATTAAGAGTATCGTTATAACAAAACATGATATAACTAAATAATCGATATAACAAACTGAATGAAATTTACCTTGAAATCCTCATAGAGGTACATAGTGCAGTAAGCGCAATAATGAATATAACGAAGAAATTTGTATCTCCTCCTTCAACTTCGTAGCAGCAAGGTTTTACTTACGGCGTGTTCTGTTACTGTTGTTGTCGTTGTTGCTGCTTTTAGACTGTACAGCATTTTTAAAGATCGCCTGGGGCAGATAGCGTAATAGCGTCATAGCCTAATAGAGTAATAGATAGATAGCGTACCTTAAATCAAAACGTGCAATCGACCAGACTAGTAAAAAAATACCTGATTATCTTCCCTAATTAATTACTTGGCGGGACACACTACAATTTACGAATTGTAGCCGGAGTTTTCAAGGCACGGTAAACCCTCCGTGATCCGAGTGCACTCACGAATGTGCTCTCGACGACCCGACGCGGTAGCCCTACAGCTAGATGGCAATGCGCAAATTGCACTGGCGAGGACGAGGTCGCGGGTTCGGTCAAGGTCGCGGCGGCTGCAATCCGATAGGGGCGGAACGCAAGAACGCTCGCGCACCCTGTACTGCGTCCTCATTAGGGAACCCGAGGTGGACAAAATTAATCCGGAGCCTAACCTCCACGGCGTAGTACAGAATCAGGTCGTGTGTAGGGTAGCAAACTGGACTCAGTCTGGTTTACCTCCCTGCCTTTCCGTCTTCCCTTCTCTCTCTCTCAGGTCGTGTGTTTCTTTTTTTTTTTGCACTTAAAACCTCAGAATTTCATAATTTCAATTTTCTTGCGCTCTCCATGACCAGAGGTAAAGGTGATCAAGTTGTTCCAATTTTCTTTCGTGTAGGACGGTGTTTCGGTTTCCTGCGGCTAAATGATCTCTTAGAACGTAAAAAAAAAGAAGTAGAAAAAGAAGAAACCGTACTTTGGCTACAGGAACATAATATTATATATACTTTTGTTCCCTCTTGACTAAATGACAGTCTACAGAATGGTTTTGAACTTTCAGCGCCTCCTTTCTTTTTCCTTCGCTTCAGTTTATGCAAAATTAGATTTATAAATTTATTACCTGAACACATATCTAAAATCTGCCCGACTCTTTGTCAATCCCCGTGAGTGGGTATGCGCCATACTCATCAAGGTCATCATCACCATCATCATCAACCTACCCGAACACGTTGCCGTATTTCTGCTTGAGCTTCTCTATGTCGCGATGTCCGTGCTCGGTCATGAAGGGCAGGTAGCCGAGGAGAGGCAGGCCTCGCGGTCCAGGCGGCAGATCGGGTCGAAACATTCTCCGCACCGAGAACCACAGGTAATGCAGCAGCGGTGCCGCGAGTGCGACGATCAGCGCCGTGATCGCGCAATCCCACGTCACCGCCTCCGGCATGATTGAAGCTGGAGCAACTCTTGGCGCAGTGATCAGTTAGGCTTGACGAGTTGTCGACTGCGAAGCACGAAGCCCGCGGGCTATGCCGCTGCTAACTAGCTGAATTCCTGTATTGCAAAACACGATCTCGGCGGAGTAGGTGGTTTTGAACGCAGTATAGAGAACAGACAGAAGGATGCGTTTGGGAGCGAGAAGGGGGGGGGGAGGGAAGGGCAGGAGAGACGTTCTTTTGCGGGCGAGGGTAGAGTGCGGCACTTGATGACACAGTTAGCCAGGTACACGACCTGTATACGAGCGGATAGTTCTTGTCGCAAGCTTTAGTAAAGCTGGGCTCCGGCGTTCTGTTCGGCTTATACGTTTACGTTTGCGCCTCGCTCATAAAAGTCACAGCTATGTAGCCAAGCATCATACAAAAGAAGCAAAGAAAGAAAGAGCAGATCACTCGTATTCGCGCAAACATTCAGTTGAATGCCCATGTTAGTCACAAGCCTCGCGCACTCCACCCCCCCCCCCCCCCAACCTCCCTCGTATACGTTCTCGTTTCAAACGGATGCATGCACCCCTCCCCTTTGCGGAGGGTGTTTTGCCCGTGTGACATGCAACGTTTCGGCTGCGGAGGTTACTGATCACGCTCTTTCGTGCGACGTCCCAGATATTGCACGAGCTCGAAGCCCTCGATCAAACTCGCAGTCGACCACATACATGGCATATATTCGTACCACGAACGCGTCCGAGGTACACCGACCGGTGGTAATTGTAACCGCTGGAAGAAGCCTTCGTCCTGCAATTGACACAAATATAACGATGATGATGATGATGATGACATACAAACATTAGGTTGAACGAGAGAGAGGGCAAACCGAGCGTCTCCATTTTTTGCTTTCTTTTTCGACCATATAAAGCCGACATACAATGGGTTCATTGGCATACTTTTGGATTCGTTGTCTATTGGGTTTATACTAGACAACGTCGATCCGTTAGCGACATTAGAAGATAGCTTTAGATTAGGGGGCCCCAACGCCTTGCGTCCCCCTAATCTAAAAAGAACAATTCTATATGGGCGAGCATAAGTGCGGCACTTGATGGCACGGTCAGGCACGTGCGCGACCTTGCCGAAGGATATCTGTGTAGTTAAACCCGGCTCCAGCGTTGTGCTCGGCTAGCTGTTTCCGTTACCCTCTCTCCTGTAAAGGCCACAGATGTGTAGCAGTATGTAGTTGAATGTGATGAAGGGACGTTCTTTTACGGGCGAGGATAGACTGCGGCACTTGATGACACGCTTAGCCAGGTACACGACCTGTATACGAGCGGATAGTTATTTCCGCAAGCGTTAATAGAACTGGGCTCCGGCGTTCTGTACGGCTTATACGTTTCCCTTTGTGATTCTCTCATAAAAGTCACAGCTGTGTAGCCAAGCATTACGAAAAAGAAGGAAAGAGAGAAAAAGCAGATCACTCGGATTCGCGCAAACATTCAGTTGAATGCCCATGTTAGCACAAGCCAATCAGATCGCCAATTCATCGTCAGAGTCAGAGTCAATTCATCGTCACAAGTCAGATCGCCAATTCGATCGCTAACGTGGGCCGATGCCGAAGATGGTGCAATGCCGGGTCGAGCCGCGGCGGAAGTTCAGTTCGCCATTAAGGGGCCCACATACACAGCTTCGCTGGTCGTCCTTCACAGAGTGGAAGGGCACTGAAATTTTTTTAATGCGCTTCTTACCGCTCACTTTCCATTAAAGTGAACTTGCCAGTATCCAGCATGAACAAGTTCACAGACCAAGGCGTCATGACATTAGCCGGGCGGCGAGCGCGGGCGAGCGTCTCAGTACGCGTTTTATGCTACACTCACCGAACATCGCAGTCCCGACGCCGTAGCAGAAATTTTCCTCGCGTCTGTGCTTGCTGCATACCCGAGTTGTAGCCGATGGCTGTTTGCCAGTTCTAAGTTTCGCGAGCCAAGCTTCACGCAGCGCCTTGTCCTGCGGCTACCTGTCAATAAGGCTGACACCGGGCTCCGTTGCGTTAGTCCGGCACTGCGGCACCGAGCAGTAGCCTACCATGCTGCACTCTTCCAAAGGCAGCGACTACCTATTATAGTGCTTTCAAATGTTGTCAAGCAGACACCCAAGGCGGGAAAGCTTCACCACTTAATCAGAACCCCAGCGCAGCTGGGACTTTACACTTTCGTTTTCAGCTCGCTCGACGCTTCCGAGGCAGCCGGCGTGACCGTTGTGTCCACGTGGTCCCTCATGCCACGTCACGCCGAGGGTGGCGCCAGCTTTTCCAGTGGTGGAGCTCGCCGCCAATAACCCCTAGGACCTGATGTATATTTTACGGAGCGTATATATCCTATCACGCGTTCCAGACAGACGGACAGATTTCCCAGGGAAGTACCTCGCGAATATTTACGCTTCAAAATAGTGCTGCTATTGGCCACGCCTCGGTGCACAAAATTGTCAGTAACCGCAATATCAAACAGCTTTATCAGTGTGCCCTGGCGATGCGAAGTTCCACACTTTGTATAAAGAGACGCATGGTGGGAGTGCCAACAGTTATTAGAACAGCGTCCTCCTTTCCACTTTGTTTCCGACGGCTGCCGCCAGGTATCGCACATAGCAGGGTTCTGGGCTATCTGGCACGCGCTGCTGTGTTCCTGCTCATATTGATCACGATAGTACATCGTGAATAGGGGTACAGACCAACTGCCGCTGACGGCCATGTGGTTACGGCTTCGCGGCAGCCGGCCTGCCGCCTGTGGTGGAACATGACGTATTTCACGACAGAGTCCGTAATGGCGAATACAGTTGAAACTCGATGTAACGAAGCGATGGCCGCGCTCGAATTATTTCGTTAGATCGGGAAGTTCGCTAAATCGAGAAAGGAATTTTTTGCTTCTTCAAAATCAAAACTTGTAACGTAGCAACACGTAGAAGCTACTGCGGCATTGTATTGGCCGCTAATCCCGCGATCTGTCGCATAAGTAACGAAACAGCGAAAGCAACCACCACCCCCCGTAAACCGAGGCGGTGTTGAGTCCGTTGTTCCGTGCATGGGCGCGGCGTGCAGCCTCGTCAAAATAAAGCTAGGGCTGTGACTACGACGCCTAGATGTTTTAACGCGACAGCTTTAAAACGTACGCTCAAAGAAAAATCTCTGTGTCAAAATTAGAAGTCGCCGCTTTCTTTAGTCATCTATTTCAGGAAAATTTTCGTTATATCGAGTTCGGCCAAGTTTACGTAAATTCGGGGTTGATAACGACGCATGGGTTCAATGTTGTTCAATGCTGTTCGGATTTCTTCGTTATATCGGGAACTTCGTAAAATCGGATTTCGTTAGATCGAGCTTTAACTGTAGTCAGTTTCTTGCGTCGTCATTGGTTGGCCAATGTCACTGGGGTGCACGTAACATAACGTTTGCCGCGTCACTGTTCGCTTTCGGCGCTCTGCCAGTGCCAGGTCACGACGGGTCACTTCGCTCCCCTTGGCGGGAACCCCTCTCGTCAGGCCTGGTGGTGAAGCATAGGAGAAAAAAAATATCTACTGCAGAAGTAAACGAAGGAAATGATATAACAATGCAGAAATATTAATACGAGTCGCCGTATATAGGCTTCGCCAACTCGTCGCAGACGACTTGCCGGCCTACAACCCTTTTTTCTTCAGCACGGTAAACAAAAGCGCTGCTCGAGGTTGACTCTACAAAGGATGCAAGTGTCGTAATTAAAAAAAAAAGAAGCTAATTGAGCACACCATGCGACGTGAGGACCTACCGGTCTCGAGCGCAATGCTCTGGCGCGACGCCGCGGAAGTATTTTTTTATTGGAAAATGCAATAAAACACAAATTTTAAGAAATACCATGAACACATCACCCATCCGCCTGTAGTGTAAGCTGGTTGCAATTACTTATGGACTTACAAGTGTAGCTGTCAAAGACATTCGATATATAACGCAGTGCCTCTTCATCCCCTCGGTGTTTCAGCACATCACTGGCTTTCTCACGTTGTCCACAAAATGAGTGTTAACCGATTGTGCGTGTGGCTCAGCGTTTCGATTAGCCATGCGTGACATCCATATGCTATAAAGGGCAAGGGACATAAAGACGTCATACAAGGGACGCTGTTTGATTGGACAGGTAGAAATCGTACGCCGTGTACATCTATCTATTGGAAGGTGCTTATGCACTGTTCAGGACCGTCCAATATAAGACAGCACCCCAACAGTAAACGAAAACTAGTTCTACAGTCTCTGGTTTCCTGCATAGATGGCAATTTACTCCTCGAGGCACAATCATACCTCGTTGTTCGAGCCATGTTTTTTTTTTCTTTTTCTGGTAGCGTGTCAGTGTGTGATTAAAAGAAAAACGTTTTGACCTCTGAAGGCACTGACATCATTTGGACGCGCATCAGGACAGCCCCTTCCTAGTTTTGTCTGATAGATGCATATAAAGACGGGCCGGCAACATTGGTGTCTGCAGAAAACTTTTCGGGGTAGGGTGGGGGGGGGGGGGCAACGTAGTTGGGAACTCCTTCCCCCCTCCTTCCTCGGAAACGTGCGTGCCCGCACGAGTAAGCAAGTAAAGTAACTAAGCCTTTACTGCTTCTTAAAAAAGAGCAGAAGATTTTCGCTCCTTAGTCTTGGCGCGTTTCGTCAAAGGAACTAAATTAAATTAAGACGGCAAGCGCGGCGAGTTGGTGATTGAACATGTTCCTATGGGTGGGCAGCGCAACCCGGACGAAGGACGAGAGGACGCTCGTGTTGTGTTCTGCCTCTCGTCCTTCGTCCAGGTTGCGCTGCCCACCCATAGGAACATGTGAAAGGAACATCAATTGTCAGCGTCCCCGCCGCCTTTACCCCTGTTTCGATCGCTATTGGAAGCAATGAAGCTTAATCAATAAAAGAGAAGTGACCATGCCAGCGGGTGTTTCGTATATCAGCCGATGAAAAGTGATCTGAAAGCACGCGTGGAAAACGTTTGATCATTTTGGCGTTGTGCAAGGAGGTGTAAGGGAATGCATGCCGGCATATAAACGTTGTCGTGGCCCAATCGCAAAATTACGTAAAAGGATGGATAGTTAGGCTATTTGGTAATGCATTATTATAAAAACTTGGAGCGCTGTAAACATACAGGACGTAGAGAAGCGCTTTCCCCTCGCCGCGACACCTGCAGCCGTCGTTGGTATCCGGTTTCTATTGACGGCCAGCCGCGACAGCAACGCAGACATTAAGCGAGATATAAGAAGGAAGAAGAAGCATGTGCTTACTGCGGTAAAGCTAGGGAAACGATGGAGCATGTTGCATTAGAATGCGAAGATATAGGCACAGCTGTCGATTTAGGAATTACTGGCCTCCTTGAAGCCCCTGGGTTCAGCGAGAGCAGGGGAAAAGTAAGCATGCCCACAATAGAGATTAGTAAGAGGCGATAGGAGGATTGGTGGAAGAAAAGTAGGGAAACGACAAACAACGGAGGCATACAAAAGCTAAGTTCACAATAGGGGTTAAGAAACTTTGGTTCTGGGAACTCATCGTCTTTTTGTTTCCTTTTCTGTTACTTTTTTTTTTCTTCTTTAACATAGGTAGAACATTAGGCAATAAAATAACAAGAGCTTGGCGGCGCAACCCGCCGCCCCGTTCCAAAGGGGACGCTCGTAACATCCATCCACCCATCCATCCATGTATGCTGCAGCAAAACTCCGGAGACCACTCAGCACATCCTAATGGAATGCGAAGAGATTCACCCAGAGAGAACCACAGGTAACGTACACTTTCCAGAAGCGCTTGGGTTTAAATTGGGCGGAAGCATCATCCGGTCAGCAGTCAAGATAAGCGAGAGACGGTTAGAGTATTGGCGGGAAAAAAGCAGGGAAGATATCGATACGACCGGATCTCTTACAGCCATGGTTAGCGGTACAAGGTATACGTATTTTGAACGGAGAAATAGTATTAAGCAGATGTACACAAAAATGCTAGATAAAGAACATGCATTGCGTAACAGATTAAATCAAGCAGCCTAGGTGACTAATTTTCACCGCCCCAATTCAAAGGGGGTGCCATTAAAACATCATCATCATCATCATCATCATCACCATCACCACAGAAAGGTAACGGAGGGTTCGCAGGAATTCCAAGCGGCGTCTCGGATAGCCTGCGATTCGATTAATTGGATTAGTGTCGGGTGTCCTCATCTCTGATGTAAGTGATCACATGCCTATTTTCCTGTTTTTTACACGCGAGACGAAAGTGTGCCGACAGCGCAAAAGTGACACGCACTCACAGTACAGATTGATAACCAAGAACACGATTGCCGATTTTGCAGCGTCAGTCAGCAAAGCGAAATGGTTCGAAATATAAGCATTGACGGATCCTGTCAAGGCATTCACTCGCTTTCTCAGCATAATCAAAGACCTTCATCGCAAAGCTTTCCCCCTAAGAGAACCCAGAAGAAGCAAGAAATGCAGGAAACCGTGGGTTGACACCGCGCTTCTAAAACGCATAAAGGAACGCGATAGACTATTCGCTACTTTTATCAAGACAAGGCAACCAGAGTACTTAATGAATTACAAAAAGGTCAGGAATAAATTGGGCCGTGACATAAAGCTGGCAAGGGAGGTATTATGAGAATAAGTTCACTCATATTCTTAATGATCAAAAAGAAAAGTTTGGAAAACATTGAATGATCTGTTTCCGAACAGTGCCGTAATCCTGTTTTTGAAGTTATGGATAAAGGCGTATCTTTCACAGGGACTGCACCGGCCGATAAGTTTAATCAGCACTTCTTACAATGTGGCGCGTCTGATGCGTTTTATGCTGATAGCCCAAGTTACATGTCTTATATTCCATGTAGTATGAGCAGACCGCTATTTCTTGCACCAACAGTTGAGGCTGAAATAAGTAGCTTATTTCTAAGGTTAAAGAATTCCACAGCATGTGGTGTGGATGGCATAAAGGCAGAACCAATAAAAGTTGTGGCGCTGCATATTTGTAAGGTAATGTCACACATATGCAATTTAATTTTGTGCACTGGCGCATTCCCCGATGAATTAGATTGCGCGGGTATCGGCATTTCTTAAAGGAAGAGACAGGAATGACGTGAACAACTACAGACCGATTTCAATTCTCCCAATCTTTTCCAAAATAGTAGAGCAGGTCTTTAACGAAAAAATTTTAAATTTCTCTACTCAAAATATCATGACAGAAAAGCAATACGGTTTCCGAAAACACCGATGTACTGAAATCGCGTTGCTGAAGATCAAAGAAAACATAATAAGTAACTTTGGGGACAAGCTGTACACAATAGGAATATTTCGTGTCTTTAAAAAGGCATTCGATTCCATTAAACACGATATCCTGTTACAAAAGTTAAATGAGTACGTCATTAGGGGAACTGCTCTTAAACTAATTAAAGATTACTTAACCAACCGACAACAGTACGCATACATTTGTCATTCCAAATCAGCAATGGGTGTAATCAAATGCGGTGTTCCGCAGGAGTCCATGCTAGGGCCACTTCTCTTTTTATTATACATTAATGACATCACAAACGTGCCTCTAACACTTGACATAATCATGTATGCTGATGACACTAATATCTTCTTTTCTGGTGGAAACTTGCTTACTCTCGAGCAAGTAGCAAATATTTGGCTCAGTAATCTTTCAGACTGGCTAAGAGCGAATAGGTTGGAATTAAACACTAAACAGACAAAATACATTATTTTTCAGCCTCGTAACAAGAGTATTGATGATAGCTTAGTATTACAATTCCGCGATGAAGTCATTATACGTTCTAAGTCCCAGAGGTTCCTTGGTGTTACGCTCGAAGAAAACTTAAACTGGTCCAGTCATGTCGGCAACATTAAAACCAGCCTTTCAAGATCCATCGGTGTTATTAATAAATTAAAGCGTCTATTACCTTCTAGATTAAAAAAAACAATTATACTAAAGCCTAGTGCATTCGCGCCTCCAATATTGTTTATCTGTCTTGTGTACCACGACGAAAACCAACATCCATAGTTTACAAACCTTGCAGAAACGCATGATTCGGGTAATTGAGAATGCGCCCTATAGAAGCCACTCCGCTCCGCTATTCAAGAAGAATTGTATTTTAACATTAGAAAACCTTATTAACAAAAAAAAAACACAGGCATTGCAATATTTACAGAGGTAAGACTCAATGAAAGCGCCTTTTTTAAAGCATACCTCCCGAATGAACATAAATACAACACAAGGCAATTAACTTACAACAAGGGCAAGATCCGTACAAATTACGGCACGCAAAAGCAGGCATTCATAGTTGCAGATTTTCTGAATCATCACCCTGGCTTACTTACTATAATAAATGAATCAGTGTAACTAAGCACTTTCAAAAGAAAAGTGAACATGTATTTGCTGTCGCTTCAGGTATGACTGTTCATCCTTTTGCACACAAATCGCATTCAGTCTTTCTGTTACGTATTTCATGTACTCTTCATTTTTTTGAGTGTGTCCACTTTGTGTACCATGCTTACCCTGTGTGCTTGGGTGTTTTGTGCACTGCGAACGGGTCGGGGAAGGGGACTGACACTTAGTCAGGCATTCGTGCCTTTTTGTCAGCCTCTTTGACAGAGATTCTCTGTATTTTTTCTGTCAAATAAACATTCATTCAAAACCACTTGTTAGAGGATCTATTAGAGGTGTTTTCAACGGCGCATTTGTCGCGCGCGGAAAATTAATTCCTGCGGTCGGGGCCTAAGCGATATCGTCAACACCTCGTCGAAAGCGAGGGCCGGACCACTGCGAGGCATCTCGATGATGAAGTGCTGCAGGATGGTGGTAAGAAATATGAACGTCTCCATGTTGGCGATCATCTCCCCGGGACAAGAACGCTTGCCTGTAAGCAAGCGACGTTTTCGTTAAGGATGTTTTGGTTCTCTGGCATCAAGAGCACGAGATATGCTGTTTCATGCTATCCTTTGCGTCAGTGAATACTATGAACCTGAATACCTGATAATGGAGCTTTAGAATAGCAGAATACGTATCCGGCAACGGCAGCACTCGTAGCGACACCTGATGACGTTATCAACGTAACGCGGTAAGAACACTCATGTGCTCCACACAACTCTTTGCTTATAGAGCAACGATACAAACCTTGTGTTGATTATGGCGCTGCAAATGCGTTTAGGCCAGCCGGTAAGCGTTGTGCTGTTGGTGACTAACAAAAGTTCTGCTTCGGTTTAGCATTGGTTAACCACAGTGTCACCAGGTGTCACCACCTAGCGCCGCTTGTCTCCCATCCCCCCCCCCCCCGGGGGGGGGATGAGAAGGAATACATTGAGGCACCCTACTGCTACTCGGTGACGCCGCTGCTACTAAGTGATGTCACTACTAGCACTGCTATTACGCGAGCCACCTATTTGTCGGCGCCTCGTTTCAAAGACCCATAGCCCATAGACAGACATGCCCATCATCGTCATCATCGTCATCGATCATCACCACTCACATTTAATTTACTGCGGCGCATATGTCCACACTACATGATGTACGTGCCGACTCTGCCGTACTTCATTATGGAGGCGTTTAGCTTGACGCATGCGTATTAGCGGTTGCGCATTAGCGTGACACCGTGCTGGGTAAACCCAGCCCTTATCTCACAACTTCGTGCGTGCGCTTAGGCTACTCGCCTCTGGGGAAGAGGGCAGGGGGAGGAGAGGACGGAGACAAGTCCCTCTTCGAAATTCCATGGTTCGAGCCTAAGGCTTCTCTTGTTCGCCGATACCTACCCTCGCTCCCTGCCCTTTACTCCTATTCCACCACCTACGTTTCCCTGTGTCTCCTTTGCCTTGCTTTGACAAGTAGCGTCTTAGTACTCTCTTTGCAGACGCTGAGGCAATAAAGTATGACAGAAGACATCGCCACGCTCTTACCGTATGAGAAAGGGATCAGCCTCTCAGGCTTGCTGGCTCGGGTCCCTCCTTCGACCAAGAAGCGCTCGGGCCGGAAGACTTCTGGGTCTTCCCAGAAGGACGCGTCGTGGAAGATGGACCTCAGCGAAGGGACCACGACACTGCCTCGTGGAATGACGTAGCCGCTTACTTTCGTGTCCTCGCTGGCGCTGCGGGGATAGCGCGGAGAGATCACATCAAGCAACAACAAAAAAGTTGTTTAGCGTTAGTGAGACCTAAAGTAGAATGCGTCAAGCCGTATCACAGGTATAGCGATATGACTTAGATGTTGAAAACGCGAAAGAATGAGCCCGTAAGCCCTTTCCATGCACGTACTGGAAGGTATTGCAGGTAAATACAGTGCGAATCCAAAGCAATTCACACCACACAAGGATACAGATACAATTTACAAGCGCAGACTACCAACTGATCTCGTAAAGTAAAAAAAAAAAAGATATGTCTACACATACTTTCGATCCAACCTAGAAAGCGTATGTACCGACACCGCTCTGGAAGGTAACTGGGCTGTAGGTTGTCAGGAGCAACGTTATAACTGCTCGTTATCCTATAGGTGCGGATATCTCGACCACATTCCTCACGGAAAGACCCACAACGTAAACAAGTTTGAACGCATGCGGCGGCGTTCCCAAATTGGACCAAGAGCAGGAGCACGAGGAGGAGGAGGAGGAGGAGGAGGAGGAGGCCTTCGCGTGGAGAAAGACGAAGTCGGCCGGAAAAGCGTCTCTCCGTAGCCCCGCTAAGAACAGCACAAACAGGGACGTCCTCGTTTTGCGAGCTCACCATCGCATGAGGCCGAAAGGGTTGACCGGCTTGAAGCGCGCCATCTCCCAGATGAAGGCCTGCGTGTACGGCATCCTGCTCCGGTCTTCCCACACGACGCGAGAGCCCTGACCGCTTCGACCGAGCACGACGTCGATCTCGTCCCGGACGCGTTTCTGCACCTCCGGCTTGGAGGCGCACATCAGTACGAGCCACTCTATCGCCGAACGCACGGTCTCGCTCCCGGCACCGAAGATGGAGGACGCGTTGCTCGTGAGCACGTCGTCTGCAACAAAGCGCGTGGTCGACGACAGAGGGCGCTTAAGAGAGGCAGTAAAGAGAAACATAGCCTGTGTTAAGACTGATAAAGTGTTCGTTCAAAATACTGTTTTCGTTCATTGCGCAGTAATATAGGTTGATTACTCGAAGAAAAGGAAAGGGGGGAGGGGAGATGAAAGTTGTTTTTCAAGTTTAGCGCCGAAACTGGAGCACCCCGTACGTACGTCAGTGTTACGTCACCTATTTTTTTTTCTGCTTGTATTCAGGCCTCCCCGTGGCTCAATAAAGGTTACCGAAACATGCTAAGTTTAGCCTCTGGCCTTTTTTTTTTATCCTTAGACTTCCAATGTATTCCACATTTACAGACAAATTAACGAAGACCTAGCAGATGCCGTCAAAATTTATGACGTTATGGGAAACTGGTGCGTGAACTTCAAGGAAGAGTTGCTACCTGTCTTTCGCTTACAATGTCCCAACTGCGGTAAAGGTGGCTTTGTTTTTTATGGTAAAAGGCCAGTTGATACTACAGGCAGAATTAGTTTTTTCTTTATCCTCACTTCAGAAGGACACTTATTGTGAATAGTGGAGTGAGCTGTTAATAGCAAAATGCGCCTTTGCAATAGCGAAACGGCAACTCTTATCCTGAGATGGGGTAAGCCAGAAAGACTCAAGAACCATGAGGACAGGTCGTGACGCAACTTTGAAGTTCCCGCACCGTCTGACAGTGACGTCACGGGTTTTCGCGATGTCCATGCGGGCCTGGTCAATCGTTCCTTGGTCAGGAAAAGGACTACTGTCAATCTCGAGGAACCCTTTAGGCTCAACTTGGCATGTTTCGAAAACTGAATGTAGACAACGGGTGGAGAAACATTCGTAATATTTCTCCAAGCGCCGAGTGTATGAGGAAAGTCTCACAAAAGTGACATTTGTCATCCTCCATGATAAAGCCTGAAGTCACTTTAATTTTTTTTTTAATTATGGGGTTTTACGTGCCAAAACCACTTTCTGATTATGAGGCACGCCGTAGTGGAGGACTCCGGAAATTTCGACCACCTGGAGTTCTTTAACGTGCACCTAAATCTAAGTACACGGGTGTTTTCGCATTTCGCCCCCATCGAAATGCGGCCGCCGTGGCCGGGATTCGATCCCGCGACCGTGCTCAGCAGCCTAACACCATAGCCACTGAGCAACCACGGCGGGTTGAAGTCACTTAACAAACCGGAACATCTTTTAGGGAAACGGAGAGCTTCGCAATTGGCGTCGAGTTCAATCCCCCTCCGAAGGATTCAACTCGTCATCACCGCCTTCACTCGAAGCGCTGAAACATGACTAAAGCGAATGAATTCTGCAGGAATTCTCGAAGTGGACGCAGATGCACGGAAAAAGAAAGAAACGTTTTATCAGTTTCCTTAGCAGCTTCGTGAAACAATCTGATGGACGCTAACGTTGGCGTGTTGCATCTACTACGCGTTGCTGTAACACATGGTGTAAAGGAGCCCCGAAGGAGGCTGAAGGTTGGACGGGTTCATGTTCGTTGAAAAGCGCGCTCCAGATGGCGCAGCAGCCAAAGACACAGGAAGACGATGCCGCTGGACAGGGAATATTAAATGGGGCTTGAACTCGATATTCATCGAATTGCAGTTACTCTACACACTCACGCGTGAAAGTCTTCTTTCCTTGCTCTGGTCGTCTCATCTCATTGAGAAAACGATCTATGTAGTCACGAACGAGGCCGTCCTGATAGCTTTTCTCGCGAAGGCCTATTAGGTTCCTGCAAAAAAAAACAAAAAAAACAAGGGACCCAAGGAGGGTCCCTAAATAGCAATTCACAGCATACAATGTGTGAGATTCAATCTTGACAACTTAAGGAAACTTAAGCAGACAACAAGAAAGGCTCATCGTCTAAAACTGAAAGAACTTGCAAGTTCAGATCTTCCATGCGTACGGTAACGCCCTTAGCTGGTATACATGTGTATTCTCTAGTCCATCAAGGAGCGCTTAATTCATAAGCACTCACCACTTCTCTCATCATCATCATCCATCCCAATACTTTCACTCCCCTTCCCTCTTCCCCAGTGCAGAGTAGCAGACTAGAGCACACTAGCTCAGGTCGACCTCTCTGTCTTTCCTATCAATAAATTCTATTCATTCATTCATTGGTCATTAGACATACAAAGGGTTTCAGTCAAAATGGCATGAACCAGTGAAAACACTTAAGTACAATTTTGCGCGATTACACATCTCGGAGGCACCTGTGACACACAAGTAGCTTCAGACAAGGCGCCTCACTCACCAATGCAAATACTAAGCATAAGGCTACGTTCACACTTGGGAAAACGCAAGCGGACGGAAATGCCAAAGCGGCCGGATGAACTTTTTCGCGCATGTACAAAACGTTCACATTTGTTTCGCCATTGCAGACCACTTCCGCTTTCACCCACATCTATCTAGTTTGCGTACGTTTGTCCGCCTGGTGGCACTGTGCATCGCACTATTTCAAGACACGTTCATTCATTGACCCATCAGTTACTAAAAACTACCATATCGCGCAACTGCACGTGTCGTTTTTAACTTTCGTCTACCATGGAAGATAAACAAGACACAGTTTCGATAGCTTTAGCTAGTTGCTTTTCCTAAAAATAGACGATGAGCAACAGAAAATGTTAAATTTTACGACCGGATGTTTACATGAGATTGCAGCTTCCGGTAAAGCGGAACGTCGTTCCCATTCGCCTGGGCGAAAAAATCGGTCTGAGACAGATTTTTTCGCCGCCTGGTTTTCCGCCCGTTTCACCGCCTAAGCGGGCGGATTTTGTCAAGTTTTTTTCCGCTTCCGCCTGCTCCAAACGAAGTGTGAACGCAGCCTAAGTGTCTATCACAAGTAAAGTTTCGCACGATTAGCCATCTCGGAGGCTCACGTGACGTACAAAAGTCTCCAGCCAAGCAATCTCACGAACCAATACAAAGACGTAGAACTTGCCGTCGCAAGTACAGAATGTCTGGTAGACCCGCGTAACCCCGAACTCGAGCTACTCGGCCATCCCACTCACTCTGAGAGGCGATCCCTTCGTATCATGGCGCTCCTGAGCCTCCCGCATGCTCCTATGCGAAGGATGGAGAGCACTCCGCGCAGCCACGGGAAGAAGTTGATGGACGAAATCTGTGCCGCCAACGCCGGGATCTCATCGGCGAGCTCGTCCAGCTCGACACGCTCTGGGCTGCCGTACTCGAACCTCCGGCCGTACACCAGCGCCGTGATGACGTTGGACGTGCTGGACAGCAACAACGAGGAGATGGCCACGGGTTCGCCCTTGCGAGACGCCAGCTCACGAACCAAGTTCGACAGTTCATCCTGCATGCATGCGGCAGTGGTCACGTCCGCGACAGTTCAGTAAAACAAAAGGTCCTGGTGAAACACGCACTTCTCTGCTCCATTGGCTTGCTTTCCTGGTATGGTTGTGATAGGAGCGGTACTTTTTTTTTTTCCGCGAATGGCGACGCGCTGCGATCACGATTTTGCCCGCGTTAGCGCAAGTTCCGCTTCGGTTATGATAAGAACTTCTGCGCCCGCAATGGGAATGTAGCTACTTCGGACGGTTATGCAAAGTTCACGTGCCACGTATCCCCGATGGCTAATTGCGCTTAAAGGGCCCCTCACCAGGTCTGGCCAAGCGCAGAGCGTAGATTGCGGAAAGACCTGAAATTTCAAACCAAACGCCGTTTTTCTTTCTCCTCGCAGACGGCGCGCTCCAACGGTGACGGTGGAGACTACGGCGACGGTGACTACGGTTCCAACGGTGACGCTCCAACGACTACGTCACCACTCAGACGGTGACGTAGTCGTGCCCCTGCGCCAACGTAGTCGTGTCCGCAGCGTGACGTCGCTCGTGGCGATACGTGACTTCGAGAATTATTCAAGACAACATCTGTTGTCTGTGCGATATGTTGCTTGAATTGATGAATTGAGGTTTAGAGAAATATTAAAACAGAAACAGAATGTCTGCGCCTTTTTTTTTTATTTTACTTCGCACCAAAGCAAAAGATATATACTTCCGCTTTGTCTGCTTGTTGCCACGGTCGTGCGGTCACGTGGGCCTGTACCGAAACTATGCCATTTTCTACCGTGTTCCAGCACGTGATCATGCTATGCGATCCGCTTGTTCTGCGTCAGTATTCGTGTAGCACTGAATTATACCGCTACTCATGTTTCCTTGTGCACAGCGCGCATAATCGTCCGCTGCGTGAACGAGGCAACATTTCGCGCGCGACGCCGTCGGCGCAAGTGCGTAGAGCCGAAAAAAAAAAACAAGCAAAGAGCGGCACACGATCCTCGAGGTTCGGTATGGGAGAACTTAGGGAAGGAATTTCGCTTGCGTAGGCTATAGACGGGGCGAGTGGAGAGAGCGTCTTGCTTGGCAGTGGAGCCCGCCTGCTGAAATCATGGGTTCGCGGCACTGAAATATTTCTATCTCGGCTATTAATGAGCCGATTTGAAAACTTTTTGCGGCACAACGCTCCCTAGAGGACACGTAACAACTTCCAGCGTATAACCAAAATTTGCTACGGGGCATGGTGAGGGGCCTTTTAAGCGACATGAAGAGAGAGAAAGTGCAAGGTGAACGACGTTCTCTCTCTCTCTCTCTCTCTCTCAATTTTTTTTTCTGACCAGGTACTTGACGAACTCAGGCTGCAACACGGTTGCATTGTGGTTGTGCCACTGATTAATGCTCCATGGAGTGGCACTGGGCTATGAGCACACGTCGCCACTCACGACACAGATTTCTGCGTAACTATTCCGGGCACTGTCAAATTCCACCATGCTGATGTTTTGGGCCAATCAGAAAGGCCATAGCAGCCCTAGAGGCCAATCGGAGCTCACGAGATGGTGAATTCAACAACATGGCGGAATTTTCCTATGTCCACAACAACGCCTCAGAACAGCACCCCCCGGTGAAATCACGGACAACTTCCTGCAGCTAAATGCCCTGACACTGACGAGCCTATTAGATCGAAAGCAGAGGTAACTGAACGGATTGCCCGAACTAGGTAAATCGAAGAAGCGCTTTTAAAGGGATATTAGAAAAGAAACAAAGAATCCTTTGAGAATGATGTGGTGTTCTTTCAAAACGCACATTTCGTTATTTAGTGGCAACACATTGATTTTCGGACAAAAGAAAATTGAAGCCAAAGTTCTATTTTATTTATTTTCGTGGCGAAACCTACGCGTCGGTATAGCTCGGTGTGACGTCACGCATTTTAAAGAATTTTCGTCCGCGTTTGGAACGTCGTGGCAAACTCTTAAATATATTTAAGAGTTTAACAACCAACGTTACTATAGTAACGTTGGTTGTGGCTTAGTAAAGGCTCCTGAAACTTGAGAAGTTCGATCTGCAGCTTTTTTAAGCAAATAGAATGCGATCAATTTCTACCGGTAAGGATTTAATTGCGCTCGAGCAGATCCGATGAAAATCTACGGAATTTCGGCGAACTGGTGCCGGAACTTCAAAGCACCGCCAGCGGTCTTTCGTTCTTTTCCACTTTTTTTTTTTTTTCGTTCTCGCTGGCCTACCAAGCCTCACATGACGGTAAAAATGTCTTTTTGGTCTCTTATACCGGTGTCACACGTTCACTTTTGATCGCCATCGTGCTCGAACCGGATCGAATTTCTTGATCGCGATCGACAATGACCACTGCTGCACGCTCCAAAGATTCGGATCCAGTTGGGTGAGCTCAAGGGCACCAGCTGCCGTTGGTGGGTTCAAAGTACTTATCAGATTTGTATAAGCTTGTAATATATAAACTCCATTCTTTTTTTTTTTTTGCAAGAAAATATGATTTCGTTTGTCATAGTGGGTGAGGGTATTATCGATATTATCGTCTGGTGGTCGTCTGCAACTCTCAGAAATACATGGGCGTCAGCCTATACGATTACGATCAAGAGGCTTTTGTCTATGGTTTCGGCACATTGTTTTTCTTAGTAACAATAACATGACGTCAAGAGGAATTTCGCGCAGGGACAGCCGTAGCCGTATCTCACGTGTATATGCGTCTCGAGAGTCTGCGTGGTACCAGATTGAAGGTCTCTGGTGGTACTGGTCAGTGTCTTGAACGTCCTCATTGTGAACCGGCGCTGTTCCTTCCAACGCGGCCCGTTGGCCAGAATCATGCCTGCAAGAGGAACCCGCGGTTAAGCGCTTCGCCATTACGCGATCTCAGCATAAAATAGAATCCGAGTACCAAAAAGAAAAAAAAAGGAAGAAAAAAAACTCAGTGCCCTTCCACTCTGTGAAGAAGGATGACCAGCGAAGCTGTGTATGTGGGCCCCTTAATTGTGAACTGAGCTTCCGCCACGGTTCTGCCCGGCGTTGCACTATCTTCGGGATCGGCCAACGTATGGGGAGTGGTTAACGCCCCCTTCACCTCCGCCGCGGGTCGGCCCAGCATTGCACCATGTTCGGGATTGGCCCACGTATGGTGGGAGGGGGGGGGGAGGGGTGCTTAACGCCTGCTTCACCTCCGTCGCGGGTCGGCCCGGCATTGCACTATCATGGGAATCGCCCACGTATGAGGGTGCTTAACGCCTGCTTCACCTCCGCCGCGGGTCGGCCCGGCATTGTATTATATCTGGTATCGGCCCACGTATGGGGATTTTTTCGCTTACAACAACGACACGAAATTTCACGGTAGAGGTACACAGCTTCGCTGTAAAAGAACGACGCGATCTCCTATCTCACGGTATGATTTCATCTCATTCGGTATGATTCGGTATGAGCTCACGGTATGCTTTCAGCATCATTCATCATCATTACTTACTTTTCTCTTTCTCCCCTTTCCCTTTCCGCCCAGTACAGGACAGAGGAAAGCCACTCCGTTCAACGTCTCTGCTCTTAAGTCTTCACGAACTCTCATTACATCTCTCTCTCTCTCTCTCTCTCTCTCTCTCTCTCTCGTCATGCGCTAATAACTCAACCTTGGCCAAAAGGGGCCAGGAAGAGCTACGGGAAACGAGCTTAGTCGTGGCTATAAGCAGTCTCCCCATGATCGATTTTTCATTTATTTGACAGGAAACTGTTGCCTATAATAGCGGGAAAAATGCGTTGCAAATGAAAAAGCAACGCCTGGCGCAGTGCCTTCCAAACTGGAACTACAATTGCACACAAACTGTGACAGCAAAATAGAAACGTTAATCTGATACATATAAAGAACATATGCACAAATACACAATGAATAAGGGATAAAAATACAAGCGCGCATACACATGTGAAAAACGCATACGCAATATGAACATAAAGGAGCACTCTACATATATACATTATTACATAAAAATACTCTAAACACTAGAGTTTATTCAAAAAAAAAAAGAACGATCGTTATGCAGTAGATTTGAGATGTCAGAGATTAGGCGAGATGTAATTGACTTGTCGCTTTGTCATTTTTCATATTTATGCTGAATGTCCTTCATATACTGATCGTTGCTTAAGTAACATGTAATCTGGTGATCTTGTGAACTTGTGAGCCACAGTCTGTTTTAGTTTTGTTGTTCCTGTAAGTAAGACGTCTATCCTGACGCGTCGATAACCCCAAGGCGGATGACATCATAACCTTGATTGACAGCACTGGAAATGTTATTCCAACTAATGAATGTGCGTCCGCACTTAATGATGTTTTCATGCACAACTTTTCATCAACTACAGATATTACTCTTCCATCCACGCACGACTACGATTACCAAGTAATGTTTCCCATTATCATTGGACCAGCAGGCGTCGTACCAATTATCTTTAAATCTATCTTCGGCTTCAGGACACGATCTAATAAACGCGAAATTTTTGAAAAGCACTAGCTGTTACTCTTGCATTTTTCTAGCAATGATATTCCAACAGTCGCTAGATAAGGGTTCTTTGCCTTCTGAATGGAAGGTCGGGAAGGTGATCCCACTTCATAAGTCGGGTGACAAGCATTCTCCATATAACTACCGCGCTATCTCGCTCACTGCCACTCCATGTAGAATGTTAGAACATGTACTTGCTGCTAATCTTACTAGCTTTCTTGAAATAAACGAGAAGAAAGGGGGTTAACCGAGGGGCCCGATTTTTATTAGTCATATCATAAGAAGCCAACAAACACTGACACCAAGGACAACATAGGGGAAATTACTTGTGCTTAATAAATGGAATAATGAAACGATAAATTAATGGAAATTAAAGTGGATGAAAAAACAACTTGCCGCAGGTGGGAACCGAATCCACAAGCTTCTTTCTTGAAACTAATTCATTCTTTTTCACCATCGCAACATGGTTTCCGCAAGACATATTAATGTGAAACACAACTAGCTTTATTTACGCATGAGCTAAACGTCATTATTGACCACTTTTCAACTGCTGACTGTATATTTTTAGACTTTTTGAAAGCGTTTGACAAAGTGTGCCATAACCTTCTAATGTTTAAGCTGCATCGAATTAACATTGATCCCAGATTGCTTGCATGGCTTGAGTGCTTTCTTTCTAACCGTTCACAGTTTGTCTTTGCAAATGACTCAAACTCACAAACAGAGTACAGTCCGGCGTACCTCAAGGGTCGGGACTTGGTCCCGACTTTTCTTAATTTACAAAAATGATCTACCTTCTTGTGTTTCCTCTAAAATTCATTTATTCGCCGATGATTGCGTAATATTCAGGGAAATAATATGAGACACTGATATATATCCTCTTCAATCCGACGTTAACGCTATTTCTACTTGGTGCCAATCATGGTCGATGGAATTAAATATAAAAAAATGTAAATTTATGCACGTGCCCAGAACTTCGAACCAGCTTCCTTCTTACTACGTTAATAATCTCCCGTTAGACCGTGTTTCATCCTACAAATATCTTGGTATCTATATTACTAGCAATCACTCGTGGTCCATACACGCTTCTTGCGTAATTAAAAACGCTAACCGCATGCTGTGATACCTAAAACGCAATTTCACTAAGGCACCGTCTTCCCTAAAATTAATGCTATACAAATCACTAGTGCGCTCAAATCTTGAGTACGCCGCAGCAGTTTGGGGTTCCTTTCAGAAAAACCTAATTCACTCATAAGAAATGGTGCAAAATAACTCTGCTCGTTTCGTTTTTTTTTTAATTATAATCGAACTGCCAGCATTTCTGTAATGAAATTAAACCTTGATTTGCCATTTTTAGCCTCTCGCCGTAAAGGCCTAAGACTTTCACTTTTTCATAACATATTTCATCATCCTTCCCTTCGCGATAAACTTATCTCCCCTCCTCAATACATTTCATCAAGGTTAGATCGCAATAACAAAGTTGGAATTTCGTTATGCCAAACCAACGTCATGCCTCATTCATTCCTTCCGCGTACATCTGCTGAGTGGAATCGCCTACCCGCCTCAACCGCTGCTATTGTTGACCATCAGCACTTCATGGCAGTATTAGGTAACATTGTATAAACAGGAGTGTATAATTCATGTTATTGTACTACCAATTGTATCTTATGCCACCATCACTGTCTTGTATTAGCGTAACACTGTATTACTGCATTTTATGCACCGTACTTCATATTTATTAAGCAACACTACGAGAACGCTTAGATAACATTGTATAACCGAGAGCCATCTATTTCTGTACTACTAACCATTTTGCTGCACTGTACTTTTTTTCGGTATTTGGTGTAACCACTCCCCTCTTTAATGCCCCTGGCCCTGAGGGTACACAAAATAAATAAATAAATAAATAAATAAATAAATAAACGTGCACGGTAATCGCTGAAGGTGCTGCGACGTTAGAGGAAAGATATAGATCATTATTAAGGGTAAAGCTTCCCGTTATGAACTTTGCGTTCATGCCGCAGCGCTGTCATGGTATATAGTCAGACGTCACAGGTTTCAAATTATTTTCGCAAGCTTGGGTCATTTCTGATCAGGAAAAGTTCCCGAAGCTCCCTAGGTTGAACATTTGGTTCCTTTAATTTGCAGTAGCTAGTCAGGAGCATACAGGCTGCGAAAATGCATGACGTCACACGCAGCTAGTGAGAGAACTTCAGTGTGGCGTCACCACAGTTGGTGCTCCAGTGGTGTTATTGATCAATATGGCTTAACTTCGTATTCCCTTGCCGCGTCTGAAGAGTTACCTGCCAAGCCGCTCGCACTATCGCTGGAAATATCGACTAAGCATCCGTAATGTTCGCGAGCGACTTCTAAGGTACATTATTCTTCTTAAAGCGATCCGAGTGATGATGTTTCACTGCACGGAATGTGCTACGGAATTAAACGCGACAGGGAAACTTTAAAGCAGAGCCCCGGACACACGCAATCGCTTGAGAGTGCGCTGTCAAGCCGCTACAGATCCGGGCCCGTATTTACAAAACGTTTTTACGCTATAGTAAAGTTCGAAAAACAAAAACCGTCCAACAGTGACACCGAACTTAAAATTAGCGTAGGCTGAGACCAACCAGAAATAACTTCTTACGAACAAAAAAAAAAAAAACCTTTGTGAATTCGTCCCCTGGTCACTGGTTTAGTCCCATGCCCACGGGCTTATATAAGTTAATGCTGGCAGCGCAATGCCAAAAGCAACTGCGCCACCACGGGGGGTTATTTCCAGCACTTTACTTGAAGAGGGTTTCCTCAGTCGAGTGAAGAGCAGGTGTAGTTTTCCCTGAAAGGACTCCACCACCAATGTCGCGCACCATCTGCTCGCATTTCTGCGAGAGCCATGAATTGAGGGACTCACGATCACACGCTTTCATGACACGGAATGGGACGCTGAGGAGGAGCAATTGCCAGTCTAACCGTGCCTCTGGCAATTCCCCCCAACGCCACTGCCACGATCAATGTTCATTGGGTGTTCATCGGATGTCGATGGGTGATTGGCAGATGATGCCGCGATATGCTGTGGATGTACTACTTGTTGCTCATGAGACAAGGGTGCTTTTTGAAGAAACCGTTATCGATGCTCGTTACATTCTAGTGGGTGACAGTGACATTATACCGCAGCCACACTGGCGTGCAAGGTACTATCTGCTACAACCGAGACAAACGTGCTTACTTTGAGATTTCTCGTGGACGTTGAGGGGGAATTCATGGGCCCGGTCGAGCAGGGCGTCGTTCGAGAGGGCCTCCTTTATGGAGCCGAAGTCGCACAAGAAGACCACGTACCGGAAACCGAGCTGGAGTCTACAGAAAAACCACTTGCCACTGTGTCACACGCTACAGCACAGGAGTGAAAAAGGAAGATACTCAATACAACTGGTCAGAGTATCGTTATAACGAAACCTTATATAACGAAATAATGGATAAAACAAAGTAAATGAAATTGACCTTGAAATCCTCCGAGATGTACATAGTGCAGTAAATACAATAATGGATATAACGAAAGAATTCGTATCTCTCGTTCAATTTCGTTATAACAAGGTTTTACTTACGGCGTGTTTTGTTACTGTTGTTGCTTTTAGTCTGTACAGAATTTTAAAAGATCGCCTGGGACAGATAGCATAATTCTAGTTCTCTCGAGCGGCATTACCCAAACTGGCGGACGTTACTCGCACTAAAAAATGGAAACCTACAATCTACTAATTAAAGATAACTAATTCACATTTCTAATTAATTACTTTACGGCACACATTGCAATTTACAAATTGTGGCCGGAATTTTAAAGGCAGTGCGTACCCTCCGTAATCCGAATGTACTCACGAATCTACTCTCGACGACCCGACGCGGAAGCCCTGCAGCTATGGCGAGGACGAGGTCGCGGGTTCGGTCCAGGCCGCGCGGCTGCAATCCGATAGGGGCGGGACGCTCGCGCAACCTGTACTGCTCGCTCATTAAAGGACCCCAGGTGGACAAAATTAATCCGGACGCCCATCTCTACGGCGTACTACAGAATCAGGTACATGATTTTTTTTGCACATAAAACCAAATAATCTAATTATAATTTTAATTTTTCGGAGCTCTCCATGGACAGAATGTGATCAACTTGTTCCAATTTTCTTTCGTGCAGAACGGTGTTTCGGTTTTCTGCTGCTAAATTATCTTTACGAACTTTAAAAAAAAAAAAAGAAGGCGAAGAAGAAGAAAAAGAAAACGTACTTTTGCTATAGGAACATATTATATATACTTTTGTTTTCTCTTGCTTGAATGACAGTATACGTAATATCGTTTTGAACCTTCCTCGCTTCAAATTATGCAACAAAATTATAGATTTATAAATTTAATACGTGAACACACATGTGAAGTCTGCCCCACTCTTGGCCGACCACCGTGAATGGACATGCTCCAAACTCATCAAGGTCACCATCGTCATCAACCTACCCGAACACGTTGCCGTATTTCTCCTTGAGCGTCTCGATGTCCCGATGTCCGTGCTCGGTCATGAAGGGCAGGTAGCCGAGGAGAGGCAGGCCTCGCGGTCCAGGGGGCAGATCGGGTCGAAACATTCTCCGCAGCGAGAACCACAGGTAATGCAGCAGCGGTGCCGCGAGTGCGACGATGAGCGCCGTGATCGCGATCTCCCACGTCACCGCCTCCGGCATGATTGAAGCTGGAGCAACTCTTGGCGCAGCGATTATAGCTACAGGTTCGACGAGTCGTCGACTGCGAGGCACAAACCCCGCTGCTAACCAGCTCAATTCATATGTTTATAATCAACGAGCTCAGCGGAGCAAGCGGTCTTGAACGCAGTATGGAGAACACAGAAGTATACGTTTGGGAGCAAGGGCGGGGGAAGGGGGGAGGGCAGGAGAGACGCTCTTTTGCGGGCGAGGGTAGAGTGCGGCACTTGATGCCAATGTTAGCCGGGTACGCGACCTGTATACGAGCGGATAGTTATTTCCGCAAGCGTTAATAAAACTGGGCTCCGGCGTTCTGTTCGGCTTATACGTTTCCGTTTGCGACTCACTCATTAAAAGTCACAGCTATGTAGCCAAGCATTATGAAAAAGAGCAAAGAAAGAAAGAGCAGATCACTCGTATTCGCGCAAACATTCAGTTGAATGCCCATGTTAGCACAAGCCTCGCGCACTCCCCCCCCCCCTCCCTCCCCAACCCCACTCGTATACGTTCGCTTGTTTCAAACGGATGCATGCACACTTTCTCTTTGCGGAGGGTGTTGTGCCCGTGTGACATGCAACGTTTCATCTGCGGAGGTTACTGATCACGCCCTTTCGTGCGACGTCCCAGATATTGCACGAGCTCGAAGCCCTCGATCAAACTCGCAGTCGACCAAATACATGGCATAGATTCGTACCACGACAGCGTCCGAGATACACCGACCGGTGGTAATTGTAACTTGTAATAAGAAGGAGGGGGGGGGGTGTAATTGGATATCGCTGGAAGAAGCCTTCGTCCTGCAATTGACATAAATAAAACTATGATGATGATGATTATGAAATACAAACATTAGGTTGTACGAGAGAGAGGGGAAACCGAGCGTCTACATTTTCTGCTTCTTTTTTTTTTTTCGACCATATAAAGCCGACATGCAATGGGTTCATTGGCATTCTTTTGGCTCCGTTGTATATTGGGTTTATACTAGACAACGTCGATCCGTTAGCGACATTAGAAGATAGTTTTAGATTAGGGGGCCCCAAAGCCTTGCGTCCCCCTAATCTAAAAAGAACTATTCTATTATGGGCGAGCATGAGTGCGGCACTTGATGCCACAGTCATGCACGCGCGCGACCTTGCCGAAGGATATCTGTAGTTAAACCCGGCTCCAGCGTTCTGCTCGGCAAGCTGTTCCCGTTACCCTCTCTCCTGTAAAGGCCACAGATGTGTAGCAGTATGTAGTTGAATGTGATACAAAAAAAAGAAGATAAGAAACAGGTATATGTCTCAGATCTGCGCAAACATTTAGCATACCGCACGTCTTAGTGAAAAGCCCTCCCTCCCCCATTACCTCCCTCGTGTGTTCGGTTGGTTTCAGATGGCCAATTCGATCGCTAACGTGGGCCGATGCCGAAGATAGTGCAATGCCGGGCCGAGCCACGGCGGAACTTCAGTTCGCCATTAAGGGGCCCACATACACAGCTTCGCTGGTCATCCTTCGCAGAGTGGAAGGGCATTGAATTTTTTTTTTAATGCGCTTCTTACCGCTCACTTCCCATTAAAGGGCCCCTGAAACGGTTCGGACAAATTTTGTAGACGCGTAGCGTACAGCTTAAGTAGAACATTCGCACCACAATTTAAGTGAAGCGTTACGTATTAATGGAGCTACAAGCGATTACAAGTTTCCCTCCTCCCTAGCCATGCTTTTCCTCCTCAACTAGTTCGCCGAGCGAGCGGGGCTAAGGTCCGCCTTCACTGGTTTTGCGTCACGATGCGACGTCACATCGCCCACTTCCGGTTGTTTTGGAGCCCGCCCCCGCCCGCGCGAAACTTCTCCGCTAGCCGCTTGGCCGTCGACCCCAGGCGAGAGCTATCGAAGCAGCGTGCGTTGCGAGCATTCTGTCGTAGCGCCGAACGTGTCTGGTATTACGCTAATCACACACTAGCCGAACGTTTCGGCGGAACAGTGGTGGTGTAAACTCAAGCGTATGAAGGAACTTTAGCGTAGACGTACGTGAGCTGCCTGATCGGTCCCCGCGGTCCAGCCACCCGTTGGCGCAGAGCTTAACCAGCCAAAGAAAAAGCTGATATTGCTCTAACCAAGTGTAAAACATTTTAAACAGAAAAAAAAACGTGTTAACAACGATTGCACTCCTGCGAAAAATTTACATCAGCAGCAAAGAAGAATACATTTTGTTACTGCTACTGTGTGTGGTTGAGCTCTATGCCACCAGATGGCTGCACTGTGCAGACCATTCACATTTGCGCTTCTGTTCATTCTCTGAAACGACACGCAAGGGGACACGGCCAGGTCCTGTCCCTTTGCGCTTGCGTTTACCCTAATACCGGACTCGCGAAACGCTATTGCGTTAGTAATCTTCCGGTGTTAAGTGACGGCCGCAAACGCGCAAATCCTGGCGCCGATTCGATAGCGGCAGTCTGATGAGCTGCAGCCAGTCCGCTCGTCTACTGGCTTGCAGAGGGATACGATGTCGCAGCTTGACATATTGCCAGTCGCTACAGTTGCAGTCCACAACGCAACAAAGTCGAATCATAGCTCTCGCGAAAAGACAGACCGACACTGACGGCGGAGCTCTCGTCAGACGGAGCACGTTGTAACACAAGCAGACGACACTTGCTGTGTGCCGGAAGTACTTAAGTGTACTAAAAATTGTTCTTGTGCATTCCCTTTATGTTACTTTCTCTTTTTAAAAACAAACTAACTAACATTCCAACTATTACGAACATCATTTGTTTACCATGAAGTTGGAAAAATTATCGATCACGCGCCCTGGTCAGCCAATCGGATAGCTCGCCCCACTGACGTCATATGGGTGATTTGCATCATATGGGTAGGGGCGGGTTAAAATTCCGCCGAGCAGTGTGCTGCGATCGGCAGCGACGTGCATTTTTAAAACCTTATAATAAATTACATGCTTTACGCGGAGCACTTAGATGTGTCAATTAATGATCAGAACGACCTACTCTAACCACTCAGTACGTTTGTAGAAAATCGCCAAATCGTTTCAGGGTCCCTTTAAAGTGAACTTGCCAGTATCCAGCATGAACAAGTTCACAGACCAAAGCGTCATGACATTAGCCGGGCGGCGAGGGCGGCGAGGGCGGGCGAGCGTCTCAGTACGCGTTTTATGCTACACTCACCGAACATCGCAGTCCCGACGCCGTAGCAGAAATGTTCCTCGCGTCTGTGCTTGCTGCATACCCGAGTTGTAGCCGACGGCTGTTTGCCGGTTCCAAGTTTCGCGAGCCAAGCTTCACGCAGCTTCTTGTCCTGCGGCTACGTGTCAATAAGTCTGACACCGGGCTCCGTTGCGTACGTCCGGCACTGCGGCACCGAGCAATAATAGCCCACCATGATGCACTCCTCCAAAGGCAGCCACTACCTATTATAGTGCTTTCAAATGCTGTCAAGCAGACACCCTAGGCGGGAAAGCTTCACCACTTAATCAGAACCGCAGCGCAGGTGGGACTTTATACGTTCGATTTGAGCTCGCTCGGCGCGGCCGCTGTGTCCACGTGATCCCTCATGCCACGTCACGCCGACAGTGGCGCCAGCTTTTCCAGTGGTCGAGCTCGCCCCGAATACCGCGATAGGACCTGATGTATACCTTACGGAGCGTATCGTATCACGCGTTCCAGACAGACGGACAGATTTCCCATGGAAGTAGCTCTCGAATATTTACGCTTCAAAACAGTGCTGCTATTGGCCACGCTTCGGTGCACAAAATTGTCAGTAACCGCAATATCAAACAGGTTTGTCAATGTGCGCTGGCGATGCGAAGTTGCGCACTTTGTATAGAGAGAAGCATGGCGGGAGTGCCAACAGTTACTAGAACAGCGTCCTCCTTTCCACTTTGTTTCTGACGGCGGCCGCCACGGATCGCACATAGCAGGCTTCGATGCTATCTGACACGCGCTCCTGTGTTCCCGCTCGAATTGCTCACGATAGTACATCCTGAAGAGGCACACAGGGCAACTGCAGGTGACGGCCCTGTGCTTACGGCTTCGCGGCAGCAGATCCACCGCCTGTGGTGGAACAGACGTCATGGTTGGGAGTCCGCAATGGCGAATACAGTTGAAACTCGATTTAGCGAAGCGATGGCCGCGCTCGAATGATTTCGTTAGATCGGTAAGTTTGTAAAATCGAGAAAGTCATTTGTCGGTTCTTCGAAATAAAAGCTTGTAACGTAGCAACACGCAAAAGCTACCGCGGCATTGTATTCACCCCTAATCCAGCCATCTGTCGCATAAACAACGAAATGGCGAAAGCAACCACCACCGCCCCCCCCCCCCCCCCCTACCGAGGTGGTGTTGAGTCCGCTGTTCCGAGCATGGGCGCGCCGTGCAGCCTCGTCAAAATAAAGCTAGGGCCGTGACTAGGGCGCCTAGATGTTTTAACGCAACATTTTTAGAGTTCAAACTCGAAGAAAACCCCGTCTGTGTCAAAATTAGAAAGAAATCTCCACTTTTTTTAAGTCATCTATTTCAGGAAAACTTTGTTAAATCGAGTTCGGCGAAGTTTCGTAAATTCGGGGTTGATAACAACATTGAACCCTGTGGGTTCAATGTTCTCCTTAGTCCTTGTCCTTAGCACGGTAAACAAAATCGCTGCTCGAGCTTGCCTCCACAAAGAATGTAAGTGTCGTAATTAGAAAGCTAATTGAACATGCGCTTCGAACTGACGACCTACCGGTCTCGAGCGCAATGCTCTGGCGCGACGCCACCGAAACAAAAAGAAAATTTTTTCTTTATTGCAATATGTAATAAAAGACACCTTTAAAGATATAGCATGAACACAACCCACCTGCCTGTATAGTGTAAGACTGGTTGCAATTACTCATGGACTTTTAAGTGTGTCAAAGACATCCGATATATAAAGCAGGTCCTCTTCAACCCCTCGGTGTTTCAGCACATCCCTGGGTTTCTCACGTTGTCAACAAAATGAGTGTTAACTAATCGTGCTTGGGGCTCAGTGTTTCGATTATCCATACGTGACCTCCAAATGCTATAAAGGGCGAGAAGTGTAAAGACATCACACGCTATCTGATTGAGCAGGTAGAAATCGTATCTTTATTTTATTTTCAGATGCTGCAGCCCTATTCAGGGCTATTGCAGGAGTGGAGTACAGTAAACATAAGAAACAAGAACAAAGGCAGTTGAACATAATAGGTAACAGAAAAAACAACAAGGGGAAGCAATCTTATCGCTTTAGTGCTTCTACAAAATCACGCAGTGTCAATTCACGAACAGAACCGGGTAATTGATTCCAGCAGTCGACAACTCTCGGGAAATAACTGCGTTTAAGGAAATAAGTGATCACCGTATGCCGTGTACATTTATCTATTGGAAGGTCCTTCTGCACTGTTCTTTGAAAGACAGCCCAATATAAGACAGCATCCCAACAGTCAATGAAAACCTGTTCCACTGTCTCTGGTTTCCTGCATGGATTACAATTTAGTCCTCGCGGCACAATCATACCTCGTTGTTCGAGCCATGTCTTCTTTTTTTTTTTGGCAGCGTGCCAGTGTGTGACTAAAAGAAAAACGTTTCGACGCCTGAAAGCACCGAGGTGATTTGGACGCGTATCAGGACAGCGCCTTCCTAGTTTTGTCTGACAGATGTATAAAAAGACGGACCGGAAACATGGGCGTCTGCAGAAAGCTTTCCGGGCGTTGGGGGAGGGGGGGGGAGGAGCAACGTATTTAAGAACTCCCCCCCCCCTCTTTCCTCGGAAAGGTGCGTGCCCGCACGAGTAAGCAAGTAACTAAGGCTTTACTGCTTCTTAAGAAAGAACAGAAGATTCTCGCGCCTTAGTCTTAGCGCTTTTCGTGAAAGAAACATCAATTGTCAGCGTCCCCGCCGCCTTTACCCCTGTTTCGATCGCTATTGGAAGCAATAAAGCTGAAGTAATAAAAGAGAAGTGACCATGCCAGCGGGTGTTTCGTATATCAGCCGATGAAAAGTGATCTGAAAGCACGCATGGAAAACCTTTGATCATTTTGGCGTTGTGCAAGGACGTTGTACGTCCTGTGTGTTTATAGCGCTCTAAGTTTCTATAATAATGCAAGATTACGTCCCTGGTTTAGCAAACAGAGAGGTATAGCAGGCCAGTGTTATCGGTCCCGGTATGTGTAACCGGCGCGGCGATGTCACCATAATGCGCAGACGCGTCGTGAACGGCACAGTGCGCATGCGCAATATAACCCACTTCATAGTTGCTGTCATCTCATGCTGTGTCAGCAGAAAAGAAGGGGGCGTGGTAGTTATAGCTACTTCTTTGTTGAAGTCGACCTTTTTTTCTGCATATCTGGATTGGGAGGCCGCCGTTGCCCCCTGCAGACTATAGAACGGCCAACTTCACTGCTTGTCACAGAAAGGTCATCAACAGCCGCTACAGCGACGAAGACTTATCCGTTCGCGTGCGCTTCACGAACCGTCGAGTGCCCATTGATTCTGGCTTGGCGCTCAGCCGGTCAGGCGTGTACACTGTAAAATAATTTACACCCTTAAAAGTGAAAAGGGGTGTGAATGTGTCTATAACTCACACCCTTAAAGTGTGATTTATATAAATCACACCCTAAGTGTGTGTGTTATGGACATATTTACACACTTTTTCACTTTCAAGGGTTAAATTATTTTAGATAACACCCCAAGGGTGTAAGTTATAGACACATTTACACCCTGTTCCCATTTAAGGGTGTAAATTATTTCAAAAAACACCCTAAGTGTGTGAGATAGACACATTTACACCCCTTTTCACTGATAAGGGTGTAAATTATTTTAAATAACACCATAAGGGTGTCATATCATGAGAAGCCAACAAACACTGACACCAAGGACAACACAGGGGAAATTACTTGTGCTTAATAAATGAAATAAAGAAACGATAAATTAACGGAAATTAATGTGGATGAAAAAGCAACTTGCCGCAGGTGGGAACCGAACCCACAACCTTCGCATTTGGCGTGCGATGCGAGATGTGAAGGAAATGCGAATGCGAAATAACACCCTAGGGGTGTTAGTTATAGACACATTTACACACATTTCCACTTTTAAGCGTGTAAATTATTTTAAATAACACCCTAAGGGTGTGGGTTATAGACACATTAACAGCCTTTTCCACTTTTAAGGGTGTAAATTATTTTAAATAACACCCTTACTCTAAGAAAAGTTTGCACCCTTTGGAGTGTGTCTCTGCCACACAACAATAATCGTCATCTGCCTTTATGCGTTTCCTTTCTTGAAAACGCCGCGCCCGCTACTTTGCTGTCAGGAATGCTATGTCATGCTGATAACGCGCATGCCATTCGTTACTGGAAAGTACCAGGCTCGCAGCGTTAAAGAAAGGAAACGCGTCAAGGCAGATGACAATTATCCTTGTGTGGCAGATGTACACCCCAAAGGGTGCAAACTTTTTTTAGAGTGTAAGGGTGTGAGTTATAAACACATTTACACCCTTTCCACTTTTAAGGGTGTAAATTATTTTAGATAACACCCTAAGGGCGTGAGTTATAGACACATTTACACACTTTTTCACTTTTGAGGGTGTAAATCATTTTACAGTGTAGCACCATGGGACCTGGCAAATTATCGGCTGGCATCGCGGCACTATCCGTGCGCCGATCTGAGCCTCAAGCCGGCGCCATTGGGACAATGGCGCCGGCTGCGTACTGTTGTGGGTGGGTGTCGTCGTCCGGTCCAGAGGACACTTTTCGGAGACGCCATTACGCAGTTATCGAGCACGTGTCGAGCGGCAGCACGTCTCTCGCAGCGCACTAAATGTAATCTTTTCCTTTTTTTCTTCTTTAAGCCGTACAATCGGGCAGTCTGACCTCCTCGAAGACTCCACTCCGCCTTCGAAAAGAAAACTCAAACGTCACCCACGCCACACCTTCGGTGGCGCAGCTCTGGCGAGTAGTGCGAAGGAATCATTGTCCCAGCAATGCGAGGATAAGCGATCACCAAAAAAGTTTCGCCGTATAGGAGCCGCACCTCCGAATACCACCTCTATTGGCTCGTTGAATGGCAACGACGAAATCCGTCCGGCAACAGCTTTTACCTGACACTTCCGTGTCTTCGGCTTATAGTGGTGCTTGAAGATATTGAAACACATATTTTTGCACGCTTTTCTTTAGGAATTTCTCGAACTCTTGTAACCATCTACTCGTCGCGATCTCAGGCCACGCCAATTATTCGGCTCCAAGTGAACTCGGCCCTGTATAGCAGGTCTATATATCAGTATAACAAACAATAAAAGTACTAAATGGTAATGCCCTCATGCTGGCATGGGCTATAGACGCCCGAGTGGTGACGGGTCATCGATTGGTTTACAATGAAGATACGTCACTTTGCTGATTTCAGTTATCATGCTTGTTAGTAGCTTGAGCGGAATTGTCATTATCCTTGTCTCTTCCACGATGATCACAATGGCTATAGTAGCTTAGAGTAGAAGTTTCTATCATTCTTTACAGCATGCCATTCCTATGCGTCAAGGGTGTTTCGGTGGCCCAGATACCAGCAAGACACGGTTAGATCCACCTTGCATTTGGGACCGTCACTGTTCGACTGCTCATCTTTTAAATGCTCACAGAAGGCATCGCTAGTTTCAGGTGCGTACGCTCAGAAACGAAATTCGTGGGTTCCGTTAGACCGCATATACGTCGTAAAATGACGAGGAACCCTTTCCCGCGGGAAGCTCCAGCCCTCCTCCCCACACAACGCCCGAGCTATCACCCCACCCACAGGATGTGTTATGTAGAAAGAGATTGGCTTGTCTGCTGGTTTTATATGGTTGTGCCTAACAAAACAAAACAAAAAAGAAAGAAAGAAAGAAAGAAAGAAAGAAAGAAAGAAAGAAAGAAAGAAAGAAAGAAAGAAAGAAAGAAAGCCACAACAGCGCAAGCCATCCACGTGGCTCATACCTTGGCTTACATTCTTTACAAAGTTATTCCTCGGAATTCTACAGCTAATAAAGTTTTTCACTTACTCACTCACTCGGAATTTTGAGAATGACGTCTCAGAAACAAATGTCACGAAGCAAAACATCGACTGCGCATGCCTTTTATGTTCTTTGTGACATGTCCACGTTTCAACCTAGTCCCGACGTGGCCGGCGTTAGCGGCGTGCAAGACCTCAGCAGCAGCAGCAGCAGCAGCAGGGAGTAAGTCGAATAAAAAATTGGCAGTGGCTTAGCTCGGCTATGCCACGATATACGTAGCGAAAAAAGCTAAGGCATAGTAGCATGGTTAGCCTTGGTTAATCTTGATTGCAAGTCCAGGTTAGTCTGGTTGTCTAGCTATGTTGTGGCGTTTAGCCAGTCGTTCGGCGCGCTGTTCGTCTGTTTCCTGGGCGAATCGTTTCCTCTTCATCTCGTTCCGATATCGATTCCAAGCCTCCTCCTGCTTATCAGAATTGTCGCCGGCCATACTGCCGCCTCAACGGTGGTTGCGGCGCATGCGAGCTCTCCTTTGCAATCCGCCGACATGTTATCAGGCATGCGACGCAGCTGGCGAAGCGAGCGGATGCGAGCGCAACGACGAGGAACGCGGTGTGACGTCATACCAAACGGCGGCGGGGGGGGGGGGGGGCGGCACTGCGCAGCGGCGGAACACCTGTGACTCGGTGCTACTATTTGCGCATGCGCAACTAGGGAGCGAACGAGAGAGAGAAATATCCGCGGCGAGGCACGCGTTGTGACGTCATGTGACTCCTCAGAGCACCGCCACGGCGAAATCGCAAGTTCGCTGCCAGTAAAGCTTTCGCTTCAAAAGGCAAAAAAAGCTTCGCTTTAACAATGAGACCCTCGATTCCCTTTAACGTAGGGAGCTCCGTCTATATTTGTGCAAGGCACGATGTTCTTTTGCTGCAATGTACGCCCACTCGATCGCCCATATGTCACGCCGTTTGAGGAACGGGTGCGAAAAAGGTCGTGGCACAACTGTCGGGCATTGTTAGCGCGCTCACGAGCAAATTGAAGCGGAAATGGCGCGCCCGCCGTTAACGGAGATCTATTTGTAAAACAGAGAGCGCCGCGGGGCGCCGATCGCGCTTCCCCCTCGCCGCGACCCCTGCAGCCGTCGTTGGTATCCGGTTCCTATCGACGGCCAGCTGCGACAGCAACGCAGAGATAAAGCGAGAACACGCACTTATAAATCGAGATAGAAGAAGGAAGAAGAAGCATGTGCTTGCTGCGGTAAAGCTAGGGAAACGATGGAGCATGTTGTATTAGAATGTGAAGATATGGGTCCAGCGGTCGATTTAGTAATCACTGGCCTCCTTGAAGCCCTTGGGTGCAGCGAGAGCAGGTGGAAAGTAAACATGCCCACTATAGAGATTAGTAAGCGGCATTTGGAGGATTGGTGGAAGAAAAGCAGGGAAATGACAAACAACGGAGGCATACAAAAAGGAAGTTCGCGATAGGGGTTCAGAAACTTTGGTTATGGGAATTCACCGTTTTCTTTTTGTTTCCTTTTCTTTTTCTTTTTCTTCTAGGTAGGTAGGTAGGTAGGACATTAGGCAATAAAATAACAAGAGCTTGGCGGCGCAACCCACCGCCCCGTTCGAAAGGCGACGTTCATAACATCCATCTACCCATCCATCCATCCATGCATACTGCAGCTAAACTCTGGAGACCACTCAGCACATCCTAATGGAATGCGAAGAGATTCACCCAGAGAGAACCGTAGGTAACGTACACTTTCCAGAAGCGCTAGGGTTTAAATTGGGCGGAAGCATCATCCGGTCAGCAGTCAAGATAAGCGACAGACGGTTAGAGTATTGTTGAAAAAAAAAAAGCAGGGAAGAGATTGATACGGCCGGGTCTCTTACAGTCATGGCTAGCGGTACAAGGTAGATTGTGAATGAAAAAAAAATATTAAGGGAGATGTACACAAATACGCTAGATAAAGAACATGTATTGCATAACTGATTAAATCAAGCAGCCTAGGTGACTATTTTTCACCGCCCCATTTCCAAGGGGATGCCATTAAAACATCATCATCATCATAACCACAGAGCGGTAACGGAGGGTTCGCAGGAATTCCAAGCGGCGTCTCGGAGCGCGTATGATTCACGTACTCTGCAAAACCACTTGTTAGAGGAGCTTTAAAGGTGTTTTCAACCGCGCATTTGTCGCGCGCGGAAAACTAATTCCTGCGATCGGGGCCTAAGCGATATGGTCAACACTTCGTCGAAAGCAAGGGTCGGACCACTGGGAGGCACCTCGATGATGAAGTGCTGCAGGATGGTGGTAAGAAAGATGAACGTCTCCATGTTGGCGATCGTCTCCCCGGGACAAGAACGCTTGCCTGTAAGGAAGCGACGTTTTCAATAAGAATATTTTGTTTCTCTGGCTTCAAGAGTGCGAGATATGCTGTTGCATTCCATTTTTTTGCGTCAAGCAATACGATGAACCTGACTACCTGATAATGGAGCTTTAGCATACCGGAGACGCACTAGCGGATACGTGTGCAGTAGTATATACCAGAATACATATCCGGCAACGGCAGCACTCGTAGCGACACCTGACCACGTTGCGACCAACATAACGCGGTAAGAACACTCATGTGCTACGCACAACACTTTGCCTTAGAGAGCAACGATACAAATTAGTGTTGATTATGGCGCTGCAAAGCGTTTAGGCATTGTGCAGTTGGCTACTGTAACAAAAGTTCACCTTCAGTTTAGCATTGATTGAGCACAGTGTCACCAGATGCCACCACCTAGAGCTGCGGTTCTCCACCCCGGTAGGAGAGGGAACGTATTGAGACACCCTAACGTTGCTAGTTGACGGCGCTGCTCCTTATTGATGTAACTACTAGCGCTGTTACTAGGCTAGCCACCTATTTGTCGACGCCTCGTTTCAAAGGTATGCCAATAGACATCATCGTCATTTATCATCATCACTCACGTTTGCTTTTACTGAGACGTATATGTCCACGCTACATGCAGTACGTATCAGCTATGCCATACCTGGACATGGAGGTGCTCAGCTTGACGCATGCATATTACCGGTTGCGTATTAGCTTGATACCGTGCTGGGTAAACCCAGCCCTTATCTCACTCCATCGTGAGCGCGCTTAGGTTACTCGCCTCATGGGCAAGGCGGGGAGGGGGAGGAGAGGAGGAAGACATGTTCCTCTTGGAAATGCAATGGTTCGAGCCTGAGGCTTCTTGTGTTCGCCGATATCTACCTTCGCTCCCTCTCCTTTACTCCTATTCCACCACGAGCATCTACCTGTGTCTCCTTTGCCTTGTTTTGATCTGTAGCGTCATGGTACTGTCTTTTGAAACGCTGCGGCAATAAAGTACGAAGGAAGACCACACTCTCACCGCATGAGAAGGCGATCAGTCTCTCAGGTTTGCTGGCTCGAGTCCCTCCTTCGACCAAGAAGCGCTCAGGCCGGAAAACTTCTGGGTCTTTCCAGAAGGATGTGTCGTAGAAGATGGACCTCAGCGATGGGACCACGACGCTGCCTCGTGGAATGGCGTAGCCGCTTACTTTCGTGTCCTCGCTGGCACTGCGGCGATAGCGCGGAGAGATCACATCAGGCAACAACAAAAAAGTTGTTTAGCGTTACTGAGACCTAAAGTAGAATGCGTCAAGCTATATCACAGGTAGCGCTACGACTTAGATGTTGTAAACGCGACAGAATGAGCTCGCAAGCCCTTTCCATGCACATACTGGAAGGTATTATAGGTAATTACGGCGTAAATCCAAAAAGATACACACCGCACAAGGACACGGATACAATTTGTAAGCGCAGTTATGATCTCGTTAAGTGAAAAAAAAAAACTCATATACACTTTTGATCCAACCTACCGAGCATATGTACTGACATCAATCTGTAAGGTAACTGGGCTGTAGGTTGTCTTGGTGGCAGTAACCTTACACCTGTTCGTTATCCTACGTACGGTGTTACGTTTCAACACCGCAAAGGCGTTAATTGGACGTTTGCCACGTGTCAAACAAACACCCCTGCGATCCGGACGTCAACGCAGCGTGGACGCCGATTGTTGAAGGATCCCACGAAAGGCACTCACTTCACGATTACCTGGAAGCCTGAGCAAAGGATCAAAAGGAGGGGGACAACGACGACGAACAGGGGGTCGCCGTTTGCTTTCTTTCCACAGATTCCAAACCAGTCTCTCCGGAGGCGGAGATACTGCGGGTTGTTGCGACCATGCATGGTCGCAACAACCGCATGGGCGTGGTATCGCAACGGAGTCAACGATTATGATTTGCTGCTGGACAGTCTTCAGATTCCCTAGTCGACTCGCCTAGGGAAGACGACGGTATTAAAGCGGAGACTCTTCGAGAGTGAGGTGAGATGGTCCTGATGTGAACTTGGGCGTTTAACTTGCTCCTGCACGAAGTGAGTTTCAGTAACTAAAGCCGTGTAACTAAGCAAATAAAACCCTTTTTCTTTCATTTTCTGCAATCTGACGTAGCAGTCGATGGACTTTGTGGATTCCTTGCCCTGAATGCCGCCCTAGCCGCAACAGCAGGTATCTCGACCACATTCTTCACGGAGAGACCCACAACGTAAACGAGTCTGAACGCATGCGGCGGCGTTCTCAAATTGGACCAATAGCAGGAGGACGAGGAGGAGGAGGTCTTGACGAAGAGAAAGACGAAGTCAGCCGGAAGAGCGTCTCTCCCCAGCCCCACTAAGAACAGCGCAAAGCAGGGACGTCCTCGTTTTGCGAGCTCACCATCGCATGAGGCCGAAAGGGTTGATCGGCTCGCAGCGCGTCATCTCCCAGATGAAGGCCTGGGTGTACGGCATCCTGCTGCGATCTTCCCACAGCACGCGAGAACCTTGACCGCGTTGACCGAGCACGACGTCGATCTCGGCCCGGATGCGATTCTGCATCTCCGGCTTGGCAGCGCACATCAGTAGCAGCCACTCTATCGCGGAGCGCACTGTCTCGCTCCCGGCACCGAAGAAGGATGACGCGTTGCACGTAAGCACTTCGTCTGCAACAAAGCCCGTGGTAGAGGACAGAGGGCGTTTAAAAGAGGCGTTCATAATAGGGGTTCGGAAAGTTTCGTTATGGGAATTCATTGTGTGCTTTTTTTTTTCACAGCGAAGCTGTGTACCTCTACCCTCCAAGGAAATTTTCGTGTCGTAAGAAATAAACTCCCATACGTGGGCCAATCCAGGAGACAGCGTAATGCCGGGCCGACCCGCGGCGGAGGTGAAGCACGCGTCAAGCCCTCCCCATACGTGGGCCGATCTCGAAGTTAGTGCAATACCGTCCCGACCCGCGCCGGAGGTGAAGCAAGCTTTAAGCATTCTCCATACGTGCGCCGGTACCGAAGATGGTGTAATACCGTCCCGACTCGCGGCGGAGGTTAAGCAGGCGTTAAACACTCCCCATGCGCGGGCTAATACCGAAGACAGTGCAATGGCTGCCCGACCCGCGGCGGAGCTTTAGCGGGCGTTAAGCACTCCCCATACGTGGGCCGATCCCGACGAGAGTGCAATGCCGGCCCAACCCGTGGCCGAGGTGAAGCAGGCGTTAAACACTACCCTGGGCCGATCCCGAAGAGAGTGCAATGCCGGCCCAACCCGCGGCCGAGGTGAAGCAGGCGTTAAACACTACCCATACGTGGGCCAATTCCGAATATAGTGCAAGGCCGCCCCGACTCGCGGCGGAGGTGACGCAAGCGTTAAGCACTCCCCATACATGGGCCGATCCGGAGGATAGTGCAATGCCGGGCCGAAACGCGACGGAGGTGCAGCAAGCGTTAAACACTCTCCATACGTGGGCCGATCGACGAGGATAGTGCAATGCCGACCCGACCTGCGGCGGAGGTGAAGCAGGCGTTAAACACTCCCCATACGTGGGCCGATCCCGAAGATGCTGCAACGCCGTGCCGACCCGCGGCGTAAGTTCAGTTCGTCATTAAGGGGCTCACATACACAGCTTCGCTGGTCATCTTTCTTCACAGAGTGGGAGGGCACCGAGTTTTCTTTTTCCTTTTTTTTTTTGTTCTTTTTAACATAGGTAGGACATTAGGCAATATAATAACAAGAGCTTGGTGGCGCAACCCACCGCGCGGTTCCAAAGGGGACGCTCATAACGTCCATCCATTCAGAGAGAAACACTGAATTTGTTAAGAGTGATAAAGCGTCCTTTCAAAAGACTATTTGGCACGCCATACTATTTTGGTTCATTTCGCGCTAATAGTTTGACTACTGGAAGCGAAAAGCGGAGATCAATGTACCTTTTCTTTTTAAGTTTCGCACCGAAGCCCGAGCACCGAGTACGTCAGTGTTACGTCACGGATGTAAAAGCGTTTTCTTTCTTTTTTTTTTTTTGTATTCAGACCGCCTCGCGGCTCATAAAAGGTTATCGAAACATGCTAAGTTTAGTCTCTGGCATTTCCTTTCTTTTTAGAATTACAATGTATTCCACATTTACAGACAAAATATTAACGAAATCCTAGCAGATGCCGTCAAAATTCATGACGTCACGGGAAACTGTTGCGTGAACTTCAAGGCAGCATCGCTACCTGTCCTTCGCTCTTGCGTCTTTTCTGGCTTACAATGACCCTATTGCGGGAAAAGCGGCTTTCTTTTTTATTGTAAAAGGCCAGTTGACTACTATAGGCAGACTTACTTTTTTCTTTACCATTGCTTAAGAGATAAACTTACTGTGAATAGTGGAGTGAGCTGTTATTAGTAAAATGCGCTTTTGGATTGCGAAACATCCAGAAAGAAACTCAAGAACCAAGGACAGGTCGTGACGTAACTTTTGAAGTTCCCGCACCAGCTGACAGTGACGTCACGGGTTTTGGCGACGTCAGTACGGATCTGGTCAATTGTTCCTTGGTCAGGAAGGGGACTGCAGTCAATCACGAGGAACCAATTAGCTTCAGCTTGACATGTTTCGCAAAATGAATGTAGACAATGGGTGGAGAAATATTCGTAATATTTCTCCAACCACCGAGTGCATATGGAAAGGTTCACAAATGTGAAATTTGTCATCCACAATGCATAACAAAGCCCGTAGCCACTAAAGCGAATGAATTCTGCAAGAATTCTCGAAGGTGATAAAGACGCACGGAAAACGAAGGAAACGTTGTATCAGTTTCCTGGGCAGCTTCGTGCAACATTCTGATGGACGCTGACCTCGGCGTGTTGAATCTACTACACGTTGCTCAAACACATGGTGTAGAGACGCCCCGAAGGAGGCTGAAGGTTGGACGGGTTCATGTTCGTTGAAAAGTGCGCTGCAGATGGCGCAGGGGCCAAAGACACAGGAAGACGATGCCGCTGGACAGGGAATATGAAATGGGGCTTGAACTCGATATTAATCGAATTGCAGTTACTCTGGACACTCACGCGTGAAAGTCTTCTTTTCTTGCTCTGGTCGTCTCATCTCACTGAGAAAACCATCAATGTAGTCACGAACCAAGCCGTCCTGATAGGTTTTCTCGTGATGGCCTATTAGGGTCCTGTAGTGAGAGAAAACAAGGAACACAAGGAGGGTCTCTAAATAGCATTTCACTGCATCACAAAGTGTGAAACCCAATCTTGTCAACTTGAGGAATTTTAAGCGGGCAAGATCAAAGACTCATGGCCTAAAACTGAAACTGAAAGAACTTGTAAGTTCAGATCACCCACGCGTACGGTGATGCTAGCTGGCATACATGTATATTCTCTAGTCAATCAAGGAGCGCTTAATTCAGGCACATGCTGACCACCTTGCGCTAGCAAGGCGCAGAGCTATGCTCCTTGCTTGCTCCCATCTTGCTCTTATCTTCCGCAGCGAATATTGTGGTGCCATCTATCAGACAGTCTGCGAATTATTTTCGTTGCCTCCGAAATATCGGTGACGACCTTCGCGTTTTCTCCCACAGCTTATCTTTCTTTTTTGGTCAATAGACTTACAAGGGTTTCAGTCAAGATGGCATGAACCAGTGAAAACACTTAAGAAGCACAATTTTGCGCGATTACACATCTCGGAGGCACCTGTGACACACAAGCAGCTTCAGACAAGGCGCCTCACTAACCAATGCAAATACTAAGCCTAACTGGCAATCACAAGTAAAGTTTCGCACGATAACCCATCTCGGAGGCGCACATGACCTACAAAAGTCTCCAGACAAGCAATCTTACGAACCAATACAAAGACGTACAACTTGCCATCGCAAGTATACAATGTCTGGTCGACCCGCGTAACCCCGCACTCGAGCTACTCGGCCAGCCCACTCACTCTGAGAGGCGATCCCTTCGTATCATGGCGCTCCTGAGCCGCCCGCATGCTCCTATGCGAAGGATGGAGAGCACTCTGCGCAGCCACGGGAAGAAGTTGATGGACGAAATCTGTGTCGCCAACGTCGGGATCCCATCGGCGAGCTCGTCCAGCTCGACACGCTCGGGGCTGCCGTACTCGAACCTCCGTCCGTACACCAGCGCCGTGATGACGTTGGACGTGCTGGACACCAACAACGAGGAGATGACCACGGGTTCGCCCTTGCGAGACGCCAGCTCACGAACGAAGTGCGACAGTTCGTCCTGCATGCGGCAGTGGTCACGTCCGCGACGGTTCAGTGAAACAAAAGGTCCTGGTGAAACACGCAGTTAACTTGCTCGCGTGGCTTGCTTTCCTGATACGGTTATGATATCAGCGTGTGCGTTCTTCGTGATGGCAACGCGATGCGATCGCGATTTCACCCGCGTTAGCGCAAGTTCCGCTTAAGTTGCGATAAGCAGTTCTGCGCCCGCAATTGGAATGCAGGTACTTCGGACGGTTATGCAAAGTTCATGTGCCACGTATCGTAGTCGCCGATGGCTCGCAACACTTCAGCGACACGAAGAGGGAGAGAGTGCAAGGTAAACGACGTTCCCTCTCTCTCTCTCTCTCTATCAGGTACTCTACGAACTCGGGCTGCAACACGATTGCATTGTGGTTGTGCCTGTTTGTGACGTAATTGCAGCGTGGTTGTTGGTCAATAAAACGAGGCAAAAGATCTGTTGTGTTGGAAGTGTAATTCATATATGTTCTGGCACACTCAAATATGGATAAGAGTGCGTGCGTGCAAACACATAAAGAACCCACGGCGCAACACGCCCCAGTTCACAATGGCAAGGTCTGGCGTAGCGCGTGTGCGCGATTAAAAAAACAAAAACGCGCCGCGAACAGGCAAGAAGAAAGGAAAAGTAAAGGTGAGCGGGGCATGGGGAAGGAACGAAAGTGAGCGGAGCGGGTCGTCATAGTAAAAACAAAGAAAAAACAAAGGGCGCTAGGCTGAGGAGGTGTCACGCGCAGACGCCGTTCCTGTTGCCATGACAACGTAAGCAATCGTGTGCGCCGCCATTTTACCAAAGTATCGCCCTCCTGCTGGGGCCGTAACTGAAGGGGACCTTGGCGCTAGCGTCGAGAGTCTGCTTAAGAACAGCCAATGGCAGCCATGCGAAGATTCACCCCTGGGGCTGTGGGCTATGAGCATACGTCGACACTCGCGACACTGATTTCCGCGTAACTAATTCTGGACACTGTCAAATTCCACCGTGCTGACGTTTTGAGCCAATCAGAAAGGCCTTAGCAGTCCTGTGGGTCAATAGGAGTTCACAAGATGATGAATTTAACAATGTGGTGGAATTTTCTATTGTCGACAATAACGCCTCAGAACAGCACCCCCCCCCCCCCCCCGCCCGCCCCCCGGTGAAATCACGGACACCTTCCTGCAGCTAAATACCCTGACAGTGACGAGCCAATTATTAGAGCTAATGTCGCGGTCATTAAATGGATTGCGCGAGCTAGGTAAATCGTATTGAATCCAAGTGCTTTTAAAGGGTACTAGAAACGAAACACAGAATCCCTTGAGAATGATACGGCGCTCTTTCAAAACACTGTTTCCTTTATTTCGTAGTAACACATAGATTAGTAGTCGAAAAATTGAAAGCCAAAGTTCGCATTTTATTTATTTTCAGTGTGACATCACGCATTTTAAATATCTTTTTTACGCGTTTGGGCCGTTGTGGCTTAGTAAAGGCTTTTCAAACTTGCAAAGTTCAATCTAGAGCACTTTTTTTTTTCAAAAAGAATGTGGTTCACCTCTACCAATAAAAAAAATTAACTAGGCTCGAGCAGATATTCGATCAATATATATGGCGCCGCGGTGAGCTGGTGCGTGAACTTCAGCGCGCCGCCAACCGTCTTTCGTCTTTATTTGTATTTCTTTATGCGTTCTCGTTCGCCTATACCAAGCCTCTTATCACGGTAAGAGTGACTTTTTTAGTGTGTTACACCAGCGTGACACGTTCACATTTGATCACCATCGTGCTCGAACCAGATGGAATTTCTTGATCGCGATCTACAATGATCGCTGCTACTCGGTCCAAAGATTCGTGTCCAGTTGGGTGAGCTCAAGCGCACCAGTTGTCACTGGTGTGTTCAAAGTACTTATCAAATTTCTATAAATTTCTAATATAAAACTCTTATTTTTTTGCAAGAAAATATGATTTCGTTTGTCATTGTGGGTGAGGCTATCATCGTCTGCTGGTCGTCTGCGACTCTCACAAATAGATGGCCGTCAGCCTATGCGATCACGATTAAGAGGCATTTGTTTATGGTATCGGCAATTTTTTTTTTCTTAGTGACAACGACATGACGCTAAGAGAAAGTCGGCGGAGGGACAGCCGTAACCACAGCTCACGTGTATATGCGTCTCGAGAGTCTGCGTGGCACCAGATTGAAGGACTCTGGTGGTACTGGTCAGTGTCTTGAACGTCCTCATTGTGAACCGGCGCTGTTCCTTCCAACGCGGCCCGTTGGCCAGAATCATGCCTGCACGAAGAACGCGCGGTTAAGTGCTTCGCCGTTACGCGATCGCAGCATAACATGGAATCCGAATACCAAAGAAATGAAAGAAAGAAAGAAAAAGAGAGGAACGACACGATCTCCTTTCTTGCACGTTGTACTGTACTCGCCCACGATTCTTTTTTTTTTTTATGTTCAATTTGGAGAATGTTCCTGGTGTCAAGTCTTACTTTTGTTTCATCAACCTCGGCTGTTTTAAAACAGAGCTTTAATTTATGGAATGACTGAGGCATCTATAGCACGGAATCGAAAGCACGCCCTTCTGCTCAGCAACAGAACGTATAATATATCTACTAAGTCAACCCGCCGAGTGTGACACTGAAGTGACGCGCCTGCAAAACTTATGCAGTGCGTTGTGTATTTCTGCACACGTTATACCATTTGTGCATACATGGTTCTGCTCTTGAAAACTTCACGAGGATATGTGCGCATGTACTGCACCTGACAGCGGATGCCTATCCATCATTGATCATCGTTCTTTACTTTTTTCTTTCTCTCCCTTTCCCTTTCAGCCCAGTACAGGGCAGAGGAAAGCATCTCCGTTCGACGTCCCTGCTATTAAGTATTCACTAAACTATCATTACATCTCTCTCTCTCTCTCTCTCTTTCTCTTTTTCGTATCCTGCGATAATAACTCAACGTTGGCCAAAAGGAGCCAGAAAGAGCGACGGGAAACTAGCATTTAGTCATGGCTATGAGTCTTCCAAGGATCGATTTTCATTTGTTTGACAGGAAAGCGTTGCCTATTAACGGGAAAATTAAGGACAATTTTGAATTAGTTTGAATGCAATTGAAAATTTCATTCGAGTGTGCACCTTCCACATTTAAGGCCGGTCTCTGGAAGCGGCTTTGGGTCCCTGCCACCAGCCACTCGGGGGTTCGGGTGAATGGAGGTGAGCAGGCACCATGTAGTCCGAAGCCGCTACCGCTCTGGTAACCGGGACTACGTACATCATGGTGGGCAGCTTTTGCGTAGGTATCCGCCTCCTCGTTACCGGCTACACCGACATGTGAGGCCATGGCCAGTGGAAGGATATTGAGATCCCGGCGGCGGCTAGAGCCACACACCAGGCACACGGACACATGATCCGACTCGCTGTGCCGAACGTCACTATTGCACGAGCTCCCTTTTCTCATTACATTATTTACTGCATTTTTTTCGCACTAGGTCAACGCACCGCACTTCTTTCCGCTCCTTGTCCCTCTTTTCTCCTCTCTCTCTCTCTCTCGTAAAGCTCTCGCCAATAGGGGCGCCAACCATGCAGGCCGGAGATCGGCATCAACCAATAGAAGATGAAGACATCCGGCCCGACCGCTGAATTACTCTTTCTAGGGCAATAAAGTTTACTTCCTCCTCCTCCTCCTCCTCCTCCGGCGCGCTGTGCGAGCCCGCTTATTTCTCTACCCTTTGAACAGAAATAAACTCCTCGTTACTGAAACGACGCGTATCCGCCTCATTCGCCACGGCTCTACAAGGGTTTCCTCGCTGGCGTGAAAAAGCAGGTGAAGCTTTCCCTGGACGGTCCACGGATAGTGCGCCGGGAGATGTCGCGAACCATCTGCTCACATTTCTGCGAGAGCCATCAACTGACGGACTCGCGGTGGCACACTTTCCCGACACGAATTGGGACGCCGAGGCGTAGACCTCGCATCTGGCTTTGCCCGCAACACCACTGCCACGATCAATGTTTATTGGGCGTTCATTGGATGTTGATGGGTGAATGGCAGATAATGCCGCGATATGCTGTGGATGTACTACTTGTTGCTCATGAGGCAAGGGTGCTTTTTGAAGAAACCGCTATCGATGTTCGTTACATGCTAGTGGGTGACAGTGGCATTATATCGCAACCACACTGGCGTGCAAGGTACTATCTGCTACAACCGAGACAAACTTGCTTACTTTGAGATTTCTCGCGGACGTTGAGGGGGAATTCATGGGCCCGGTCGAGCAGGGCGTCGTTCCAAAAGGCCTCCTTTATGGAGCCGAAGTCGCACAAGAAGACCACGTACCGGGAACCGAGCTGGAGTCTACAGAAAAACCGTTTGCCTCTTTGTCACACGTTGCAGCACAGGAGTGAAAAAGACAGATACCCAACGAAACTTGATATAACGAAATAATGGATATAACAAAATAAATTAAGTTCACCTTGAAATCCCCATAGAGGTACATAGTGCAGTAAGTGCGATCATGGATATAAGGAAGGAATTTGCGTCTCCTCCTTCAACTTCGTTATAACAAGGTTTTACTTACGGCGTGTTTTGTTACTGTTGTTGTTGCTGCTAGTTTTAGACTGTACAGAATTTTTAAAGATCGCCTGGGGCAGGTAATTCTAGTATTTGAGCGGCATTATTTAGGCTGGCGGACATTACTCGCACGAAAAGTGAAAACGTACTGTCAACTAATTAAAAATCACTAATTCACTTTTCTAATAAAATACCTTACGGCACGTACTGCAGTTTACGAATTGTGGCCGGAATGTTAAAGGCAGTGTATACTCTCCGTGATCCGAACGTACTCACGAATGTACTATCGACAACCCGACGCAGAAGCCCTGCAGCTATATGGCATTGCGCAAACTGCGCTGGCGAGGACGAGGTCGCGGGTTCGGTCCTGGCCGCGGCGGCTGCAATCCGATGGGGGCGGGACGCAAGAACGCTGTATTGCGTGCTCATTAAAGAACCCCAGGGGTTCAAAATTAATCCGGAGCCTCACATACGGCGTACCTCACAATCAGATCGTGGGTTTTTGCACGCGTAAAACCCCATAACGTGTTTTTTTTTTCTTCTTTCTTTTGCGCTCTCCGTGGCCAGATTAAGTAAAAGTGATCAAGTTGTTCCAGTTTTCTTTTGTGTGGAACGGTGTTCCGGTTTTCTGCGGCTAAATGGACTGTTCGAACATTAAAGAAGAAGAAGAACAACAACAACAACAAGAAAACGTACTTTGGCTATAGGAGTTATTTCTATTTCTTTATGTTAGCTCATTTCATCAAAACTCTTAACAATATTTTCATTGCACTTCTAAATTGCAGTTCTTTAGACCTACGCTCCACTGTACGAATCTAGTTTTGCTCTAATTCTAACCATACGGAAAACTGCCTGCTTCTTGGCCAATCCCCCGTAGTGGGTACACGCCAGTGTTTGGGAAACGAAACGAAACGAAACATACCCGAACACGTTGCCGTATTTCTGCTTCAGCGTCTCGATGTCCCGATGTCCGTGCTCGGTCATGAAGGGCAGGTAGCCCAGGACAGGCAGGCCTCGCGGGCCGGGCGGCAGATCGGGTCGAAACATCCTCCGCAGCGAGAACCACAGGTATTGCAGCAGCGGTGCCGCAATTGCGACGATCAGCGCCGTTATCGCGATCTCCCACGTCACCGCCTCCGGCATGATTGAAGCTGGAGCAACTCTTGGCGCAGTGATCACTTAGGTTTGACGAGTTGTCGACTGCGAGGTACGAACCCCGCGGGCTATATACGCCGCTGCTAACTAGTTCAATTCCTGTATTATAATCAATGAGCTCAGCGGAGTCGATGGTTTTGAACGCTGTTTAGAAAACAGATAGAAGGATACGTTTGGGAGCGAGGGGGGGAGGGAGGAAAGTTCTTGTACGGGCGAGGATAGAGTGCGGCACTTGATGCGGAATTTAGCCAGGTACACGACCTGTATGCGAGCGGATATAGTTACTTATGCAAGCGTTAGTAAAACTCGGCTCCGGCGTTGTGTTCGGGTTATACGTTTCCGTTTGTTATTGTCTCACAAAAGTCACAGCTGTGTAGCCGAGCATTATGGAAAAGAAAGAAAGAAAGAAACAAAGAAAAGAAAGAAACAAAGAAAGAAAGAAAGAAACAAAGAAAGAAAGAAGCAGATCACTGGGATTCGCGCAAACAACCAGTTGACTTCCCATGGCCGATGTTAGTGATAAGCCTCGATTCCCGCGCACTTGTACAGGTAACTTCGCTCCGTTAGCGACATTAGAAGAGAGTATTAGATTAGGGGGCCCCAACGGGCCTTGCGTCCCCCTAATCTTAAAAAAATATTTTTCACGAGCGAGCACGAGCGCGGCACTTGATGCCAAGGTCAACCACGTGCGCGACCTGTCCAAGCGGATGGATATCTGTAAATAGTTAACTCCGGTGTTCTGCTCGGCTAGCTGCTTCCGTTGCCCTCTCTCCTGTAAAGGCCACAGATGTGTAGTAGTACGTAGTTGAATGAGATAGAAAAGAAGAAGAGGAAAAAACAGGTATATCTCAGATCTGCGCAAAACATCTAGCATATACCGCGCGTTTAAGTGAAAAGCCCTCCCTCGCCCATTTCCTCCCTCGTGCGTTCACTTGGTTCGGATGGCTAATTTCTAAATGCCACAACTGAAGTAGCGGCAACGCGACATAGTCATTCACATACATTTGCACATATGACTATCAGCGAGCTACGCAGACCACTATAATTATCCTCGCTACAATTTACAGAGACGATCGCTAGCAATCGCGATAGCGCGCTTTGACCGAAGACCTCTAACAGAGGAACTTATTTTAAAATGCCGCCATCACAAGCCATCACAAGCCATCGCACCAGAGGGCGACGAGGGCACTGCTGCAGTTTTTAAGGGCAACAGAATTGGAGAAGCGGCTGTAGCCTGAACAGAAGTTTATAGTGCTGCAAGTGATACTGTGCTGTGCGGAGACAGTATGCGGCGACAGTGACCAACTATGATTGTATGTCTATGCTCCTTTCTTTCTTTATCTCTACTTTGTTATCACTTTACCTCCCCCTCCCCTCTTTCCCCAGCGCAGGGTAGCAAACCGGATCTTCCCCTCTGGTTAACCTCCCTGCCTTTCCCCTTTCCTCTGTCTCTCTCTCTACGCAAACCACCCGATTGGTAATGATTTTCCCGCAAACGGACCATCTTCTCCTTGCGGACGCTTAGCGGGTTTTCGGCGCGTGAACGGCAAATCACTTAGGTTTAGAAGAATCCCTTTAGAAGAAAGGACTTACGGAGTCGCCATCTGTCGGAAGCACCTCACTTGCGTAGTATGAGGGATCACGCGGCGCCTTCCTTGCAGGTTTCGCTTTACGGCGCTCAATAAAAACACCACGCGGCAGCCCTCCTGGACATTTCTGTAATTACTCGCAAAACGAGGGAAGTTTTTTACTGTCGAAATAACAATGTTGGGCAAACTGAAAGCGGAGAATCGTTTACAGACGCTATCTCTGCCGAATACGTACAGTGAACGCCACTGCGCGCGGTCGCCGCGATGGAGTCGCCCGAACCGGCATCTTGCGTGAAAGGTAGGCAAACGCTGTGAGCAAATCATGTGAGATATGTTCTTATAGTGGGCTGTCTGTATAACTAAATGAAGTGTACCAGAAAGAGGCCTCAATGCAGCGATCGCACGGGTTCGAGGTGACCGACTGCGCACCTGCATCCACGTACGCGAACTACGTTTCCCTTCTGCTGAGAGCGCGTTTTCGCATCGTGCTGCGAGCTTTAGGCAACAGCCTATGAGCGTTTGACAGCACACAAGCAACTATCGTTGTGTCGAAACCATCAGAGCTGTTCAAAAATAATATCGTTGTAACTACGGACTTCGACACCATACCTGGGCGACTTGGCATATATGTCCCGTCGCGATGATTGAATCTTGTTTTTCTAAGGTCTTGGACGTTTAAATACCATTATTTCTCAAGTTGCCCCGCACTGTATGTTTATCGGTCTTCTCAGCGAGCAATTACCCGCTGCTTCGTTTATTTAATCCAGTACATCTCGTTTTATGGTGCTACACAAGCGTAAGTATATGTCATGCCTCTTTTAATGTGCTTTTTATGGTTCCCTTTCCATTACTGTGAACTTGCCAGTATCTAGCATCAACAAGTTAATAGACCAAAACTTCATGACATTAACCGGGCAAAGCGCGGGCGAGCGTCTCAGTGCGCGCTTTTGCTACTCACCGAACATCGCAGCCCCGACGCCGTATTAGAAATCTTCGTCGCGGCTATGCTTGCTGCATACCCGAGTTGTAGCCGACGGCTTTCTGCCGGTTCTAAGTTTCGCGAGCCAAGCTTCACGCAGCTTCTTGTCCTGCGGCTACGTGTCAATAAGGCTGACACCGGGCTCCGTTGCGTACGTCCGGCACTGCGGCACCGAGCAGTAGCCTACCATTCTGCACGCCTCCAAAGGCAGCCACTACCTGTTATAGTGCTGTAAAATGTTGTCGCACAGACACCCCAAGGCAGGAAAGCCTCACTACTTAATCGGAACCGCAGCGCAACAGGGCAGTGTTGCCACGACACATAAAAAGATAGATTTTTTCGCGAAAAATCAGTAGAAATCAGTAGATGTTTAATTTCAATTTTTGTACTCAGTTTATGAGCCCACGAATTCAGCACTTATATTAGTACTCTGTTGTAGTATTGTGGCTTCTAAGAAATAGTACAAAAATTGACCCCGGAATTCTTGGCGATACTTTTGAAAAACCCGGGGATCCAGAGAGTCATTGTCAAGCACGAATTGCACGGTACTAAAGTGTTTTTGCATTTCGCCCCCATCGAAATGCGGCCGCCGCGGCCGGGATATGGTTTCGAAATCACGCACTTTGCGGCGCAACGCCAAATCCACTTAGTAACCACGACGTGTGAATCACTAAATTATTAGTACTAACATATCGAGAACTCAAGACATACAGGTATTACTTACCTGGCGAGCTCGTAATGAAGCGCACACGCTGAACTTGATGCGAAGCAATGGCTGACGTGATCTGCCACATGCAGAATGTACTGCAGTACACAAGCACCAACCGACAACTTGACTGCACTATCAGGCCCCGCACACTCTCAAGTTCAACAAATGGCCACAGAGGGCGAAAAATCAATGGAGGCGCGTTTCAGCGTAAGCGCGCAAGTGGAGCTACTGTAATTTTGTCGAATAGTTTGATTTGTTCTTTCTCTGCTAGGGGCGCTGATCATGCTGAATTTTTTAATTTACACAAACCATTGACATGAACAATCGAGGTGTCTAAGGATGCTTTTTTACCTCAGGCAAATAGGCAGTTGATTTTCTTTTAATTTGATTGTTGAAGCTGCTTTTTAGTCATAGCGTCAAGGTTTTTGTGCTCGATTAACCACCGACAGCCGACAGCCTATTGGTATCGATGTGTTTCCTGGCCGTTGGCGTTCGAATACTACGGCGGTAAAACATTTTCTAAAGCATGCTGGTTTCGTCTGCGACTCATTACATAGACTTGCTGTAAGAAGGTCTACTCTTGGCAAAGAATAGTGCCTCATTTTGTTTAGGCGTTGACTATCATAATGAATGCGGCGGAGGTTGAGGGAGTACGCTTGAAGGTACGTTTTTATGCCGTTGATCTCCATAACACCGTAAGTACGCAAACCGATGTCGCAGAACACCCGATGCATCATTGTGTGTTCTTCGTCATCGCTTGTTTGCTGTATGCCTACTAATTCTTCATTTCTTCAAGTGTTGTATCCTCCTTTTGTCCTTGTTCTCTTGTGCTTCACTTACAGTATGTCGTTCCGTCAGCTGTAATGCGCATTTGCAAAACCAATACGTTTGATAAGACGCAGTGGTTATCATAATTTCACTACATGTGTGTTAAGCTGGCACATATGGTTCAGATACAGATACCTGTATGCGAACTTGCACGACGTTGATGCGGAGATTAGGATAATTATGACACCCGTAAGGAAGAGGCAGCTGACGGCCGTATAAGCTGTTGCGTTCTTTCCGCCAAACTACCCGGCCTGGTAGTGCTGTAAAGATGCTGTATAAAAGTGACTCGCGGTGACAGGGAAATTATTATACTTAGCAGCCGACCGTACGTTTTGTAGCTTAGGTCTTCTTTCTTGTGCGTTTGTGCTACCCTTATTAATGAGCCATCTCTTGACTATGTTCTTGACTATGTAACCGCGTTTGTGTGGATGCGTAGACGTGTGCTTTTTGTTGTACTTGTAAAATGCAAATAAAATATTTTCAGGCTTACTCAATCTTTGGTGTCGTGTGCGTTTATTCCAGTCGAGGCCATCGTGCCATCTGGAAACCGCATTCTGTCAGTAGCCCTACACGAAATGCAACAGCTAGAGCGCGGCGGCACTACTTGGGATGCCCTTAAAAGTCAGTTCAGAGTGTGCCTTAACTCGATATGACTCAGCGCTACATGTATTCTGCTGCGCCTCGATCGTGCTCCCGCCAGTTTGGTTGCTGTGTGGCAAACGTAGCGCCTACATAAATATGTAGGCGCTACGTTTGCTACACAGCAACTAAACTGGCGGGAGCACGATCGAGGCTCAGCAGCCAGAAACACAGTAAAGCCACAGAACAACTGGTAAAGCGTGTGCAAAACCCCGTTTCCGTTTCCTGTTGTACAGCGCCACCTGTGGTCACATACTTTAGTTCACGACGCCACCGCTACGCTTATTTCCGTAGCACTGTGGAAGGTACAGTTTCCCTTCTCTAAGTTTGTATAGGTGTTCTGTGGCACTATTCAGAACTAGTTTAGTAAGTGGGGTCCTATTCTCCTGTAGAACAGAGTAGGCGCTCGAAGCGCCGCATGAAAAGAGTCATTGGTGCTGGTTCGATAGTTTTGGTTTCATTGTTGTGGTTTCATAGTTGTGGGGTACGGTAGTGCACCCACTTTCACAAATTCACCGCCTCACCTTTTCCCCACTTTGCTCAACGACAGAGGTAGCGCCAGGCCCCGCACACTCTCAAGTTCAACAAATGGCCACAGAGGGCGAAAAATCAATCGAGGTGCGTTTCAGCGTAAGCGCGCAAGTGGAGCTACTGTAATTTGGTCAAACAGTTTAATTTGTGCTTTCTCTGCTAGGGGCGCTGAACATGCTGAATTTTTAATTTACACAAACCATTGACATGAACAATCGAGGTGTCTAAGGATGCTTTTTTACCTCGGGCAAATAGGCAGTTGATTTTCTTTTAATTTTAATGTTGAAGTTGCTTTTTAGTCATAGCGTCAAGGTTTTTGTGCTCGATTAACCACCGACAGCCGACAGCCTATTGGTATCGATGTGTTTCCTGGCCGTTGGCGTTCGAATACTACGGCGGTAAAACATTTTCGAAAGCATGCTGGTTTCGTCTGCGAGTCATCACATAGACTTTCTGTAAAAAGGTCTACTCTTGGCAAAGAATAGTGCCTCATTTTGTTTAGGCGTTGATTATCATAATGAATGCGGCGGCGGTTGAAGGAGTACGTTTGAAGGTACGTTTTTATGCCGTTGATCTCCATAACACCGTAAGTACGCAAACCGATGTCACAGAACACCCGATGCATCATTGTGTGTTCTCCGTCATCGCTTGTTTGCTGTACGCCTACTAATTCTCCATTTCTTCTTCAAGTGTTGTATCCTCCTTTTGTCCTTGTTCTCTTGTGCTTCACTTACAGTATGTCGTTCCGTCAGCTGTAATGCGCATTTGCAAAACCAATACGTTTGATAAGACGCAGTGGTTATCATAATTTCACTACACATGTATTAAGCTGGCACATATGGTTCAGATACAGATACCTGTATGCGGACTTGTACGACGTTGATGCGGAGATTAGAATAATTATGACACCCGTAAGGAAGAGGCAGCTGACGGCCGTAAGCTGTTGCGTTCTTTCCGCCAAACTACCCGGCCTGGTAGTGCGTAAAGATGCTGTATAAAAGTGACACGCGGTGACAGGGACATTATTATACTTAGCAGCCGACCGTACGTTTTGTAGCTTAGGTCTTCTTTCTTGTGCGTTTGTTCTACCCTTATTAATGAGCCATCTCTTGACTATGTAACCGCGTTTGTGTGGATGCGTAGACGTGTGGTTTTTGTTGTACTTGTAAAATGCAAATAAAATATTTTCAGGCTTACTCAATCTTTGGTGTCGTGTGCGTTTATTCCAGTCGAGGCCATCGTGTCACCTGGAAACCGCATTCTGTCAGTAGCCCTACACGAAATGCAACAGCTGGAGCGCGGTGGCACAATTTAACTCAGGGTAACGGCGGCGTAATAAACGAAAAACCGCTCGGGATGCCCTTAAAAGTCAGTTCAGAGTGTGCCTTAACTCGATATGACCCAGCGCTACATGTATTCTGCTGCGCCTCGATCGTGCTCCCGCCAGTTTGGTTGCTGTGTGGCAAACGTAGCGCCTACATAAATATGTAGGCGCTACGTTTGCCACACAGCAACTAAACTGGCGGGAGCACGAACGAGGCGCAGCAGCCAGAAACCCAGTAAAGCCACAGAACACCTGGTAAAGCGTGTGCAAACCTGGTGAAGCGTGTGCAAAACCACGTTTCCGTTTCCTGTTGTACAGCGCCACCTGTGGTCACATACTTTAGTTCACGACGCCACCGCTACGCTTATTTCCGTAGCACTGTGGAAGGTGCAGTTTCCCTTCTCTAAGTTTGTATAGGTGTTCTGTGGTAGCGCCACGTTTGAGAGTCTGGAAACGCAAGAATGTATCTTAACATCGGAGCCAACCGTGTTTTCTTTTCGCTCGCTAGGTGGCATCAGATTAATATAAACTCTGTACTGAAAAAGCAGCAGCTTTTGCTTTCGATTCAGTAGAAAAGCAAGAAAATCAGTAGATTCAAGCGCTTTGTCACTGAATCAGCAGAAAATTTTAAGAGGCAGTAGAACTACTGATAAATCAGCAGCCGTGGCATCACTGCAGCAGGGACATTAAACTTTCGTTTTCAGCTCGCTTCGGCGCTTCCGAAGCAGCCAACGCGGCCGCTGTGTCCACGTGATCCCTCATGTCACGTCACGCCGCCAGCTTATCCAGTGGTGGAGCTCGCCCCGACGAAAGCATATGTCGCCTTGAAAAAGACAGGCCCACTCTATAGCAATGTTGGCTCCCGCTTTCACCTCGTTCTCGTTTTGCTCGTCTTGAATTTCGATCTCCCGCCTTCCCCCTGTTTTCCCTAAATTACTTACGTTGACATATAAGAGACCCGTGTGACACGGAACGCTCTAGCATACCGGAAGGACAAATTGGTGGGCTAGTTGGTACGGCATTATTTACACAGAAGCGTAGAAGCACATGGACGACGAAAGGAAAAGACGGGGCACAGCGATAACTGACAACAGAGTGTTTATTGCCCGAGAGCAGGTGTATACACATCGCACAAAAGGAATGGAGAAGACACAAAACAAATCAACCCGGCAAGACCGACTGACACAGGCGGTAGAAGCTGCAGAGGTTACGAATAGGGATTTTGTTTGTCGCCCGTCAGTCTCCTTATCTGAGAAAGAAAGTTGTTTCTGCCGCGTTAGCCGCCTGAGTCAGTTGATCTTGCTGGGTTGATTTGTTTGTGTCCGCTCTCTCCCTTCCTTTTGTGCGATGATATATACAGGGTGTCCCAAAGAACTTGAGCGAAGAATTTAAATATGATAGGCGCGTCGGAAGCGAACTGAACCGAACACATACTATTCGCAATAGCATATAGTAACTCAGACAATTTTTGTTTTTCCCATAACTCACTAATTAATAGAGTTCAATTGCCCAACTTTTTCATTATTGGCTGAGGATCCCAAGTATGATGGCAGCTTTGTAGAGCACCTTCAGAAACCACTGATCGAGTTGTTTCCTTTACGATACGTCTCATGTGGTCCTTTTTTCCGGGTTGCAAAGACAGCCCGCGAAATATGAAAAAAAGCTAAGTGATGGAGCGTTTGCGCAATAATATGGTGCTGCACTCAAGCGTGCGTTCGGTGAACAAGGTCGACTGCATCGTGACTGGCGACGAGGAATCGGCAGGGTGTTCCTTATCTTATCGGCAGCGCTCGATCAGCAGCATGCATTTTCGCCGTCATCCGACGAGAGCGGACCTTGTTCACCGAACGTACGCACGATACCACTGCGCAAGCGCTCCATCGTGGGAGCGGGCACTAATCAGCGGGCAACCAAGTGCACGCGTTATCGCCATTCTGGGTTACAGCTTTGTAACTCACAAAACTGCCCTTTTCTCTCTCTCTCTCTCTCTCTGTTCCCCCCTCCAGCAGTCTGCCCACCTCCTCCTTCTACTGTCACTGCTATTGCGGGTGACAAGCGCGACAGATCCTGCACTGCTTTTGCGAGAGGGGAGGGGAGAGGGCACGCTTAATTACGGCGTCCAGAGGGCATTGTCTACATGCGACACGGCGTGAATGTTGACACTTCTCGGGTTGTCTTTGTGCCACACTCGTGTCACGTATTAAGGCGATAGCGTCAAGGGCCCCGTATCGCACGACATCAGGTGTCTGCGCCGGACGTCGCTTGGCGAATTCTGAACCACAACAGCTCAGGCCCTGCACGTGGCTCAAACCTTGGCTTACACTCTTCAAACAGTTATTCCTCGGTATTGTGAGGATGACATCCCAGAAACAAATACCATGCAACAAAACACCGATTGCGCATGCCTTCTATGTTTTCTTTTCTTTTCTTTTTTTTGTGACATGGCTACGTCTCAACCACGTGTCGACGTGGCCGGCGTTAGCGGCGCGCAGGACCGCAGCACCAGCGGGAAAGTCGAAGAAGGAGGCAAAGAAAGCTTCGCCTTAAAAATGAGACCCTCGATTCCCTTTCCCGTAGGGAACTCCGTCTATATTTGTGCAAGGCACGGTGTTTTTGCGGCAACGTACGCCCACTCGATCGCCCATATATGTCATGCCGTTTGAGGAACGGGTGCGAAAAAGGTCGTGGCACAACAGTCGGCAATGTGGGCGCACTCACGGGCAAATTGAAGTGGAAAGGGCGAGCCCGCCGTTAACGGAGATCTATTTGCAAAACAGAAAGCGGTGGGAGGCGCCGACCGCGCTTCCCCCTGTTAAGAACGGCCAGCTGTATTGCAAGTTTTGCCGGCCAGTTTCGACAGTGGCGGCAAATTTCCTTGGCGTTACGCTCTAGCCTCGTCGCCGTTGTGACTGACTGAGTTCGGCGGGCCAACTGTTGTTACCGAACCCACCAACGCGGACCTGATCTGCTATGAGTGGAGGAGTTGCCGCGGGAACGTCGTCGGACACTCCTTCCCACGCACCGACCAAGACCCAAGACAATGGCTACTCGGGCGCACTGCGCGGGTCGGCTCCGAGTTCTACGAAGCCCCTCTGACGTCGGCTCCGGACCGTGCACCTGTGTGCGTGTGTGCGTGTGTGTGTGCGTGTACGTGTGCGTGTGTGTGCGCGTGTGTGTGTGTGCGTGCGTGCGTGTGTGTGTGTGTGTGTGTGTGTGAGAGAGAGAGAGAGAGAGAGAGAGAGAGAGAGAGAGAGAGAGAGAGAGAGAGAGCCGTCCCGGGGAGAGGCGGCGTGTTTACAATGACTGGACGAACGTTTCCGTCCACTTGAAATCAAGGGGGGGACCGAGTGTTGTTAAGCCGCTGCTGTGCGGATGCTCGACACACTTTCTTAAGCAGTCATGTTAGACTGAGACACTCTCTCAGGCAGTCAGGTTAGACTGGCGCACTTTCTCTCGCAGTCATGCTAGAATGATCAACTGCATGTAAATACTGTAAATAAACCCATATTCCTCGTTCTCGATGAGAAGCAGTCCTTCCCTTCATCAACGTCTTCAGCGTGGATAAGTTGGACGACGGCATGGGCCAGCTACCTTCTAATTCATGCTGGACTCCAATCTTGACAACGGGTTGCGAACGATGGGATTGAGCCCCCAATCCTGACACCCCTCGCCGCGACACGTGCAGCCGTCGTTGGTATCCGGTTTCTATTGACGGCCAGCTGCGACAGCAACGCAGACATAAAGCGAGAACACGCACTTATAGAGCGAGATATAAGAAGGAAGAAGAAGCATGTGCTCACTACGGTACAGCTAGGGAAACGATGGAGCATGTTGTATTAGAATGTGAAAATATCGGCCCAGCTGTCGATTGAGGAATCACTGGTCTCCTTGAAGCCCTTGGTTTCAGCGAGAACAGGGGGAAAGTAAACATGCCCACAATAGAGATTGGTAAGACGCGATTGGAAGATTGGTGGAAGAAAAGTAGGGAAACGAAAAACAACGGAGGCATACAAAAACAAAGTTCACAATAGGGGTTCAGAAACTTTTGTTATGGGAATTCATCATGTTTTTTGTTTCCTTTTCTTTTTTCTTCTTTAACATAGGTAGGACATTAGTCAATAAAATAACAAGAGCTTGGCGGCGCAACCCACCGCCCTGTTTTAAAGGGGACGTTCATAACATCCATCTACCCATCCATCCTTCCATCCATCCATCCATATTGCAGCAAAACTCCGGAGACCACTCAGCACATCCTAATTAAATGCTAAGAGATTCACCCAGAGAGAACCGCAGGTAACGCACACTTTCCATAAGCAGAATCCGGTGAGCAGTCAAGATAAGCGAGAGACGGTTAGAGTGTGGTTGAAAACAAAAAAGCAGGGAAGAGATAGATACGGCCGGGTCTGTTACAGTTTAGGCTAGCGGTACAAGGTAGATTGTGAATGGAAAAAAAAAATATTAAGGGATATGTACACAAAAATGCTAGATAAAGAACATTTATTGCATACCTGATTAAATCAAGCAGCCTAGGTGACTATTTTTCACCACCCCATTTTAAAGGGGATGCCATAAAAGCATTATCATCATCATCACCACAGAGCGGTAACTGGTTCGCTGGAATTCCAAGCGGTGTCTCGGAGCGCGTATGATTCAAGTACTCTGCAAAACCACTTGCAAGAGGAGCTTTAAAGATGTTTTCAACCGCGCATTTGTCGCGCGCGGAAAACTAATTCCTGCGATAAGGGCCTAAGTGATATGGTCAACACCTCGTCGAAAGCGATGGCCGGACCACTGGGAGGCACCTCGATGATGAAGTGCTGCAGGATGGTGGTAAGAAAGATGAACGTCGCCATGTTGGCGATCATCTCCCCGGGACAAGAACGCTTGCCTGTAAGGAAGCGACGTTTTAGATAAGAATGTTTTGTTTCTCAGGCTTCAAGAGCACAAGATATGCAGTTGCATTCTATTTTTGCGTCAAGCAATACGATGAGCGTGAATACCTGATAATGGAGCTTTAGCGTACCAGAGACGCACTACCTGATACGTATGCCGCAGTATGCCAGAATATGTATCCGGCAACGGCAGCACTCGTAGCGACACCTGATAACGTTGTGATCAACATAACGCGGTAAGAGAGAGAGAGAGACAAAGGAAAGGAAAGTCAGGGAGGTTAGCCAGTGTAAGTCCCGGCTGGCTACCCTGTGCTGGGGAAAGGGGTAAAGGGAATAAAAGGAGAAAGAAGAAGAAGAGGAAAAAAAATGGAAAAAAAAGAAAATTGACACAGTAACGCGAAACTACGCGCTGCAACGTTCAGAGGCGGTCACACAATTGGCATGTCCTTAAAAACTTCAACAAAGCCCTTAAGGCCTTGAGTGCCGAAGCCCGTCTGGACCAGTGTCCTAGAGCTTTTTCCTCTGTAAAGGGGCGATTGTCCAGTTTTGCGAGAGCGGTCACGAGCACATAACGCGGTAAGAACACTCATGTGCTATGCACAACTCTTCGATTCGAGAGCAACGATACAAATTTGTGTTTATTATGGCGCTGCCAAAGCGTTTAGGCGTTGTGCAGTTGGCCACTGTAACAAAAGTTCACCTTCAGTTCAGCATTGCTTGACCGCAGTGTCACCAGATGTCACCACCAAGCGCTGCTGTTCTCCACTCCCGTGGGAGAGGGCACGCGTTGAGGCATCCTACTGTTGCTAGGTGACGGCGCTGCTCCTTATTGATGTCACTACTAGCGCTACTACTAGGCTAGCCGCCTATTTGTCAGCGCTTCGTTTCAAAGGGTATGCCAAAAGACATCCTCATCTATCATCATCACTCACATTTACTGCGGCGTATATGTAGTATGTATATGTATGTATATGCAGTACATATCAGCTATGCCACACCTCAATGTGGAGATGTTTAGCTTGACGCATGCATATTACCGGTTGCGTATTAGCGTGATACCATGCTGGGTAAACCCAGCGCTTATCTCACTCTTTCGTGTGCGCGCTTAGGCTTCTCGCCTCATGGTAAGGGGGGAGGCGGAGGAGAGGAGGAAGACATGTTCCTCTTCGAAATGCAATGGTTCTATCCTGAGGCTTCTTTTGTTCGCCGATATCTATCCTCACTCCCTGTCCTTTACTCCTATTCCACCACACGCATCTACCTGTGTCTCCTTTGCCTTGTTGTGATCTTTAGCGTCACAGTACTGTTATTTTAGACGCTGCGGCAATAAAGTACGAAGGAAGACCACACTCTTACCGCAGGAGAAGGCGATCAGCCTCTCAGGTTTGCTGGCTCGAGTCCCTCCTTCGACCAAGAAGCGCTCGGGCCGGAAAACTTCTGGGTCTTCCCAAAAGGACGTGTCGTAGAAGATGGACCTCAGCGAAGGGACCACGACGCTGCCTCGTGGAATGGCGTAGCCGCTTACTTTCGTGTCCTCGCTGGCACTGCGACGATAGCGCGGAGAGATCACATCAGGCAACAACAAAAAATTTGTTTAACGTTACTGAGACCTAAAGTAGAATGCGTCAAGCTATATCACAGGTAGCGCTATGACTTAGATGTTGTAAACGCGACAGAATGAGCTCGCAAGCCCTTTCCATGCACCTACTGGAAGGTATTGTAGGTAATTACAGCGCAAATCCAAAGAAATACACACCGCACAAGGATACAGAAACAATTTGTAAGCGCAATTCTGATCTCGTTAAGTGAAAAAACAATGCCCATATATGCTTTCGATCCAACCTACAGAGCATATGTACTGACATCAATCTGTCAGGTAACTGGGCTGTAGGTTGTCTTGGTGGCAGTAACCTTACACCTGCTCGTTATCCTACGTGCGGTGTTACTTCTCAACACCACAATGGCGTTAATTGGACGTTTGCCACGGGTCAAACAAACACCCCTGCGATCCGGACGTCAACGCAGCGTCAACATAGACTGTTGAAGGGTCCCCACGAAACGTGCTCACCCCACCATTACCTGGAAACCTGAGCAAAGGATGAAAAGGAGGGGGACAGCGACGACGAAGTGGGTGTCGCCGGTTGCTTTCTTTCCACAGATTCCAAACTAGTCTCTTCGGAGGCGGAGTTGCAGCGGGTTGTTACGAGCATGGGCGTGGTATCGCAACGGAGTCAACGATTATGATTTGTTGCTGGACAGTCTTCAGATTCTCTAGTCGGCACGCCTAGGGAAGACGACGGTATTAAAAGCGGTGACTCTTCGAGAGTGAGGAGAGAGGGTCCCGATGTGAACTGGGACGTTTAACTTGCTCCTGCATGAAGTGAGCTTCAGTAGCTGTAGCCGTGTAACTAAGCCAGTATAACCTTTTTTCCTTCATTTTCTACAACCTCACGTATCAGTCGATGGGCTTGGTGGATTCCTTGCCCTGAACGCCGTCCTTGCCGCAACAGCGGGTATCTCGACCACATTACTCACGGAGAGATCCACAACGCAAACGAGTTTGAACACAAGCGGCGGCGTTCGCAAATTGGACCAAGAGCAGGAGGAGCAGGAGGACACGGAGGAGGAGGAGGTCTTCGCGTGGAGAAAGACGAAGTCGGCCGGAAGAGCGTCTCTCCATAGCCCCGCTAAGAACAGCGCAAAGCAGGGACGTCCTTGTGGTGCGAGCTCACCATCGCATAAGGCCGATAGGGTTGACCGGCTTGAAGCGCGCCATCTCCCAGATGAAGGCCTGCGTGTACGGCATCCTGCTGCGGTCTTCCCACAGCACGCGAGAATCTTGACCGCGTTGATTGAGCACGACGTCGATCTCGGCCCGGACGCGGTTCTGCACCTCCGGCTTGGCGGCGCACATCAGTAGCAGCCACTCTACCGCGGTGCGCACGGTCTCGCTCCCGGCACCGAAGAAGGAAGACGCGTTCGTCGTGAGAAATTCGCCTGCAACAAAGCGCGTGGTCGACGACAGGAGGCGTTTGAGAGAGGCGTTCACTAAAAAGGGACTTTAGCGTTCACAATAGGGGTTCGGAAAGTTTGGTTATGAGAAATTCATCGTGCGGTGATTTTTTTCTTTCTTCTTCTCTTTTTTTTTTTTTTTTTTTTTTTTTTTTTTTTTTTTTTTTTTTTTTTTTTTTTTTAGCAACGGAGCTGTATACCTCCACCCTCCAAGGAAATTTTCGTGTCGTGAGCAAAAAAAACTCCCATACGTGTGCCGATCGAGGAGATATTAGGGAGATTTAGAATAGGGGCCCCAATAGATCGGGGCCCCAATAGATCGGGGCCCCAATAGATTGCGGCCCCAGAGAACTTTGCGGGTGTTAGCGTTGGGGCACGTAGGAGTGATGAGTTTTAGGATAGGGTTTTACATTTGCGGATAGCGTCTTGCGCTGACAGCGCCACTACGGTGTCAAAGAAAAGCTATTAGAAATAATTAAATAAAATATACCACTTTATGATAGGAATAGTAATTTTGACTTGCGTGTATTCGCGTTTTATTACAATTTAGAGGTTATTCTGTAAGCAGCAAACAATTAGTTGCGCATAGTTTTGAGCAAACCAACTTTACGTGCCTTCACCAGCCAAGCTTAGCCGTGTTAGGCCTACGAGCCATAAGACCCACAATCTAATTCAGAATCAGCGGCGTCTAATGAATCAATCTTCATAACACACGCTTGTTGAGAGAAGGCGATAACCTCAGTCACTTCTCCTAGCTTGCGAACTTAACGCGTTACCACCAATCGAACCCAGTTTAGTGCTAGGTTAGAGCCGTCGCTTCGATGAGTGCCGCCATGTTTGCTAACGCAAATCTTTTGGGGCCGCTATTTGGGCTCACGCTAAATCGGTGAAATAGCGTTCCCAACGCAAAACCCAAACGCAGTTTGCGTCTCACGCATGCGCAGTGGCTTCGACGCTATTTCTTTGGGGCCCCTATTGTAAAACTCACTAGTGTAATGCCTGGCTGACCCGCGGCGGAGGTGAAGCAGGCGTTAAGTACTCCCCATACGTGGGCCGATCCCGAAGATAGTGCAATGACGGGCTGATCTGCGGCGGAGGTGAAGCAGGCGCTAAGCACTCCCCATACGTGGACCAATCCCGAAGATAGTGCAATACCGACCCGAACCGCGGCGGAGGTGAAGGAGGCGTTAAGCACTCCCCATACGTGGGCCGATCCCGAAGATAGTGCAATGCCGGGCCTACCCGCGGCCGAGGGGCAGTTCGTCATTAAGGGGCCCACATACACAGTTTCGCTGGTATCCTTCTTCACACAATGGAAGGGCAGAGCTTTTTTTTTTCATTTTCTTTTTTTCCTTCTTTTAACATAGGTAGGACATTAGGCAATATAATAACAACAGCTTGGTGGCGCACCCACCGCCCGGTTTCAAAGGGCACGCTCATAACATTCATCCATCCAGAGAGAAACACTAAATTGGTTCAGAGTGATAAATCGCTCTCTCAAAAGACTATTTGGCACGCCATACTATTTTGGTTCATATCGCGGTAATAGTTTGACTATTAGAAGAGAAAAGCGGAGATCAATGTACCTTTTATTTTATAAGTTTCGCACCGAAACCCGACGACCGAGTACGTGAGTGTTAAGTCACGGTTTTAAAAGTGTTTCTTTCTTTCTTTTTTGTATTGAGGCCGCCCCGCGGCTCCATAAACGTTACCGAAACATGCTAAGTTTAGTCCCTGGCATTGTTTTCTTTTTAGAATTACAATGTATTCCACATTTACAGACAAAAAATTAACGAAGTCCTAGCAGATGCCGTCAAAATTCATGACGTCACGGGAAACTGGAGTGGAGTGGGCTGTTAGTAAAAGTGGGCTGATAGTGGAGTGAGCTGTTATTAGTAAAATGCACTTTTGGATTGCGAAACATCCAGAAAGAGACTCAAGAACCATCACGACAGGTCGTTGCGTTACCTCGATGTTCCTGCACAAGCTGACAGTGACGTCACGGGTTTTGGCGACGTCTATACGGGTCTGCTGAATCGTTCCTTTGTCAGGAAAAGCACTACTATCAATATCGAAGAACCAATTAGGTTCAGCTTGGCATGTTTCGAAAACTGAATGTAGACAACGGGTGGAGAAATATTCGTAATATTTCTCCAAGCGCCGAGTGTATATGGAAAGGTTCATAAAAGTTAAATCTGTCATCCACCATGCAGAATAAAGCCCGAAGCCACTAAAGCGAATGAACTCTGCAAGAATTCTCAAAGGGGATAAAGACGCACGGAAAAAGAAAGGAACGTTTATCAGTTCCCTTAGCATCTTCGTGCAACGTTCTGATGGACGCTAACCTCGGCGTGTTGTATGGCACGGTGTAGAGGGGCCTTGTACAGGGTTCATGTTCGTAGAAAAATGCGCTGCAGATGGCGCACGGGCCAGAGAAACAGGAAGGCGTTCCTGCTGGACAGGTAATATTACATGGGGCTTGAACTCGATATTCCTCGAATTGCAGTTACTCTACACACTCACGCGTGAAAGTCTTCTTTTCTTTCTCTCGTCGTCTCATCTCGCTGAGAAAGGCATCAACGTAGTCACGAACCACACCGTCCTGATAGGTTTTCTCGTGATGGCCTATTAGGTTCCTGTAAAGAGAGAAAACAAAGAACCCAAGGAGGGTGCCTAAATAGCAATTCACAGCATCACAGTGTGTGAAACACAATCTTGTCAACTTAAGGAAACTTAAGCAGGCAGGATCAAAGACTCATCGCCTAAAACTGAAACTGAAAGAACATGCAAGTTCAGATCTCCCATGCGCACGGTAACGCTAGCTGGTATACTTGTATAATCTCTAGTCAATCAAGCAGCGCTTAATTCAGGCACATGCTGACCACCTTGCGCTAGCAAGGCGCAGAGCTATGCTCCTTGGTGGAGCCTCTGAACTAACTTAGCAAATCTTCCGCAGCGCCCATTGTGGCGCTATCTATATCAGGCAGTCTGCAAATTATTGCTGTTGCCTCCTAAATATCGGTGACGACCTTTGCGCTTTCTCCCATATTTTGTCTTTCTTGGTCATTAGACATACAAAGGGTTCCAGCCAAGATGGCACGAACCAGTGAAAACACTAAAGAAGTACAATTTTGAGCGATTACACATATCGAAGGCACCTGTGACACACAAGCAGCTTCAGACAAGGCGCCTCACTAACCAATGCAAACACTAAGCATAACTGGCTATCGCAAGTAAAGTTTCGCACGATTACCCATCTCGGAGGCGCACATGACGTACAAAAGTCTCCTGCCAAGCAATCTCGCGAACCAGTACAATGACGTACAACTTGCCATCGCAAGTATAGAATGTCTGGTAGACCCGCGTAACCCGAAACTCGAGCTGCTCGGCCAGCCCACTCACTTTGAGATGCGATTCCTTCGTATCATGGCGCTCCTGAGCCTCCCGCATGCTCCTATGCGTAGAATGGAGAGCACTCTGCGCAGCCACGGGAAGAAGTTGATGGACGACATCTGTGTCGCCAACGCCGGGATCCCATCGGCGAACTCGTCCAGCTCGACACGCTCGGGGCTGCCGTACTCGAACCTCCGGCCGTACACCAGCGCCGTGATGACGTTGGACGTGCTGGACAGCAACAACGAGGAGATGGCCAGTGGCTCGCCCTTGCGAGACGCCAGCTCACGAACCAAGTCGGACAGTTCGTCCTGCATGCGGTAGTGGTTCCGTCCGCGAAGGTTCAATGAAAAAAAAGGTCCTGGTGAAACACGCAGTTCCCTGTTCGCTCGGCTTGCTTTCCTGATATGGTTGTGATATCAGCACGTGCGTTCTTCGTGAATTGCAACGCGATGCGATCACGATTTAGCCCGTGTTAGCGCAAGTTCCGCTTAAGTTATGATAATAACTTCTGCTCCCGCAATGGGAATGTAGCTACTTCGGACGGTTGTGCAAAGTTCATGTGCCACGTATCGTAGTCGCCGGTGGCTCACAACGCTTAAGCGACAGGAAGAGAGGGAGCGCAAGGTAAACGACGTTCCTTCTCATTTTTTTTTTTATCAGGTACTCTACGAACTCGGGCTGCAACACAATTGCATCGTGGTTGTGCCTGGCCTCGGAAACTCCGCCGCTTGGGTGGCAGTGGTAATTGGGGTCATCCAGCAGGAGAGTGGGAAAGTAAATCCGCGTTCCTTGCGCGTCCTCATAGATCGGCGCACGCCCGCGCCGCCGATCCAGGAAGCCGTGCTCTTTCTCCCGTTCTCTCAAGTTCTCTCACCTTGCCCTCCCTCACAACTCCCTCACCTTCGACTGTCTCCGCGCGCGCCCGCCGGCCCGACGCCACTTAGCCCGCTGCATGAATTTCCATGTTTCCTTATCGGCTGTTATCGGAAAGCGTGCGCTGCTGTGCCTGTACCGGCGTGGGCAGTTTCGTCAGTTTCGTGGCCCTCCATAGCTGTGCTCTTGTGCTCCGCTATGATTCAACCGTTTCAAGACTCGCACCGCTTGTGCATCGTGCAGTGCTGCACGAAGAGCTCAAATAAAAAAAAAAAATCCTGCAAGGTTCTTCCGGGTGCCTAAAAACAAGTGAGCGCGCGGAGCAGAGGACATCAGAAGGAGCATGTACACGAACACGGCCCTGTGCATGTGTGTGCTCCATGAGCCTCCGGACGTCGTTGCGCCTTGATTGCGCTACACTTTCCTCTTACCAGTAGAGAAAGCTGACAAACAGATGTTCCTCCTCATTGCCACCTGGTCTATGATTCGTGTTTTTTTTGTGCCAAGTCTCATTCTGCAACTTCAGTAGCTCGCCCAGATTTCTATTCCGCCCTCGGTGTTTTTTCTGTGTGTCACCATTCTACAAACGTACTAACAGCTGAAACATTACCGTTCGTGTTTATGTACTACCTCAATAATTGCCGGTGGGAAAACCCCGCGAACAACCTTCATGTGTAAGCATGATACGCTATTTTTTTCTCTGGAAAGCATGAGCATTTCAAGTGTCCTATATGCAGGTTTATACAGCTCGTGTTTATTACACAAATTAGTGCCCAGTAGGTATGACTTAGTGCCTAAGCGACGTAATTTTACTGCTAAGTATTGCATTCGTGGTGAAAGAAATGTCGTGTTGTTGGCTTATTTCACCTGTTCTTTGATTGAGGAATAAGCCTTTCTGCGAATGTTTTCTATGTGCTGCTGAAAAAGCTGACTACCTTCTGGTACCCTTTGCTACCTTTACTCAAGTTGTGGCCAAGTGCAAAATAATGTGATAATGTGTATTTCCGTTTTTAGTGCAATGTTATTTTTGTTCTACCATGTCTTTTTCACTTTGTTCAGTAGTAATGAACATGTCACGCATTTCACATACTTTTGTGCAGGTATATAAGTAAGTTCTTGTTTTTTTTTTTTGGTATGGCTGTCGATAAAACAATCTTAGCATTTCATTAATTTTTTTAGGTATTTTGCGTGTCATTGTTCTTGCCACTACCTGTGAATTTTCCTTTTCTTTAGTTATTATGACTATGTCATACACGTCGTCCAGTTTTGTGCAATATCTCAGTGAGTATATCACAAACTCTCAGTACGCATATCAGAAGCTCTTCTACATTTTGGTGTTTAGGGCATTATATAAAGTTCTTTTTTTTTATATGTGTGTCCGAAACGGCCTTAGCGTTGTCTTGAGTATTTTTTTTTTTATTTCACTGTCTGTGAAGTTTTGTGTTGTTTAGCAGTCATGTACATGTCATGCATTTTTCACTTTTGTTCATTTTCTGAGCGTGCATAATACCAAGTTATACGAAAGTCTTTGTTTTCGGAAACGGAAGTCAATAAAACGAGGCCAAACATCTCTTGGAAGTGGAATTTATATATGTTCTGGCGTATGCTGGCGTACTCAAAGTATGGACAAGAGTGTGTGCGTGCAAACACATCAAAAACCCACGGCGCACCACGCATCGGTTCACAATGCCAATAGCGCGTGCGCGCGATAAAAAAGAAAAAAAAAATACGCGCTGCGGACAGGCAAAAAGAAAGCAAAAGTAAAGGTGCACGCGGCATGGGAAAGGGTCGAAAGGGAGCGGAGCGCGTCGTCATAATAATAATAAAAAAAAACAAAGCGCGCTAGAATGAGGAGGCGCCACGCGGTCGCCGTTCCTGTTGCCATGACAACGCAAACAATCGTGTGCGCCGCCATTTTACCAAAGCATCGCCCTCCTGCTGGGGCCGTAACTGAAGGGGACCTTGGCGCTAGCGTCGAGAGTCTGCTTAAGAACAGCCAATGGCAGCCATGCGAAGATTCACCCCTGGGGCTGTGGGCTATGAGCACACGTCGACACTCGCGACACTGATTTCCGCGTAACTAATTCCGGACACTGTCAAATTCCACCGTGCTGACGTTTTGAGCCAAACAGAAAGGCCCTAGAAGTCCTGTGGGTCAATAGGAGCTCGCAAGATTGTGAATTTAACAATATGGTGGAATTTTCTAATGTCCACAATGATGCCTCAGAACAGCAACTCCCCGCCCCCCCTCCCGGTGAAATCACGGACACCTTCCTGCAGCTAAATACTCTGACGGTGCCGAGCCTATTATTAGAGCGAAATTCTCGGTCATTAAAAGGATTGCCCGAGCTAGGTATATCGTATAGAAGCCAAGTGCTTTTAAAGGGTTCAAGCTCAGGGTGTGAAGTTCAATCTAGAGCATTTTTCAAAAAAGAATGTGGTTCGCCTCTACCGGTAAAAAAATTAACTAGGCTCGAGCAGATTCGATCGATATATATGGCGTCGCGGCGAGGTGGTGCGAGAACTTCAACGCGCCGACAACCGTCTTTCGTTTTCTTTTTTAGAGCGCAGCTCTTTGGCGTCCGTTCCTGGGTTTCGCGTCGTCGTCGGCGTTGTCGTCGGCCTCGTAACCAGCTCCGCCCCCCTTTCATCCCCCCAGCGCTAGCAGCGACCGACTGATACCGCTGGATGCCGCTGACGCCGCTAGAGAGTCAAGATAACGTGACTGCATAGAACACCGTCGCCGCCATGCAGAAAGAGGAGGAAAGGGTCCCCCCCCCCCCCTGTTCTTGTGTGGCGGATAGGGTGCTCTTCAGTTGCCGACGCGCCGGTTATTTCACGTAGGCCCCGGCACGTCGACGAATACGTGACCACCTTCCCACGGCTAGACCTGGTTCTTAGCGCTGCGGAAGCGAGGGTATCTTATTGTTTGTGTCGGCATCGGCGGCGTTGTCCCTGAAACCAACTCCGCAGCTGGGGTTGACTCACTATCGGCGTCAGCGGCATCAGTCAGTCGCTGCTATCTCGTCCCTCCTCCCTTTATCGTGTTGTCCGCTTGCTGCGCGCGCTTCTGCCCCCATCGTTTGCCGCTGGGTGTACACGCCGCCCCCCTCCCCCCTCTTCCTGCGAGTCTCCGGTTGTCAAAGCGCCGGCTCGAACTTAATTCCTTTCTTCGCTCCTCCTCCAATGCAACCCCTGTGCGGTGGCAATCAGAGAGCCAGATCGGTGGCGGCGGATCTGTATATGTGCACCGCCCGAGCCGAAATTGCCGCTGCCGTTCGCCCTGTGCGTTGGCAATCAGAGAGCCAGATCGGTGGCGGCGGATCTGTATATGTGCACCGCCCGAGCCGAAATTGCCGCTGCCGTTCGCCACTGCGAAATTATCTGCCAGTTCTTTCTGAGCCATGAGCGAGACGACCCGTGGGACTTTAATGTTGACATAAAGACAAACAGCAATTTCCTAACACTTATGCGGGAGAACATCCCGTTCCTCTCGCTCGTAACGCGTCCCACGGCTGTGACAACCTCGCGAGGCACTTGTATAGATCTCGTCTTTGAGAATCAAGCATTGGTGTACCAAGTCGAACATATATCAGTCTATTTCTCCGACCACAAAGCTTCCTTCATGACTGTCAAGAACTGTTAGTGGAGTCTTTTGTTAAAGGAATACGTGTGAAAAATAAAAAAAAAATTCTGTGATAGCGCATACATGTGTTGCTCGATTTCTTTGCCTCAATCTATCGAAAAGGTGAAACAGCTTATTTGCTGCGCTCAAATTTCGCATTAGGAAGTAACGTAATCGTCGGTAATTTTTTTATTTAACTTTCTTATGCGTTCTCGCTGGCCTATACCAACCTTCTTATCACGGTAAGAGTTGTCATTGGTGGGTTCAAAGTACTTATCAAATTTGTATGAATTTCTAATATAAAACTCCTTTCTTTTATTTTTGCAAGAAAATATGATTTCGTTTGTCATTGTGGGTGAGGCTATTATCGTCTGCTGGTCATCTGCAACTCTCAGAAATACATGGTCGTCAGCCTATGCGATCGCGATGAAGAGGCCTTTGTCTATGGTTTCGGCACATATTATTTTTTTAAAGTAACATTAACATGACGCCAAGAGGAAGTCGGCGGAGGGACAGCCGTAGCGGTTGCTCACGTGTATATGCGTCTTGAGAGCTTGCGTGGTGCTGGTCAGTGTCTTGAACGTCCTTATTGTGAACCGGCGCTGTTCCTTCCAAAGCGGCCCGTTGGCCACAATCAGGCCTGCATGAGGAACGCGCGGTTAAGTGCTGCGCTGTTACGCGATCGCAGCATAAAACAGAATCCGAGTACCAAAAAAAGAAATGAAAGAAAGAAAAAGAGAGGAACGACAGAATCTTCTGTCTCTGGTACACGTTGAACTGTATCCGCCCACGATTCTTTTTTTATATATTTACGTTGTAGAATGTTGCTGGTGTCAAGTCTTACTTTTGTCTTATCAACCTCGGCTGTTTTAAAACAGAACTTTGATTTATGGAATGACTGAGGGATCTACAGCACGGAATCGAAAGCACGCCCTTCTGCTCAGCAACAGAACGTAAAATATATCGACTAATGGCGTTTCTCACTGGTCGATTCGAAGCAGGATTTCTTGCTCCGCGGCAACGAATCCGAATTTCACTGGTCGATCTGGAGCGGGTTCGCGCGTTCCATTGGTCGTTTCGGATCAACCCGCTCCGCGCCGGATCGCTCTCACTTGCTCCGCCGGCGAGGCGCGGATTCTGGCGGAAGTAGCTCGCGTCACTTCCGTCTTCGAGCGAAATCGGTACCCGGTCGGTACGCACAACATTGTGTTGTTTCGCAAGATGGCTGCGTTCGGTGCTGCTGCAGAGCTCGCGTTTAGCGATGAGAGCTCGCGCGACAGCGATTACGAGGTGACGCAGGTGCTGTACGAAGCCTTCTATGCACGTTGTCCGTGCACAATCCTTGCGGGCGCGACATGGAAATGACGGACTCTGCGACTACCGCTGTCAAATTACGCACGGGGGACGGCGAGTTTGGTTGCCGTGGAAACGTACAGAGCGGAAGTCGGGCATGATTTCCGGAACCGGTTTGTGCGTCGTGTACGCAGACTTCCTGTATGATCCCCCGCGGAGCGTTTTTGCGCTCCGCTGGCCGATTCGGATTTGTGAAACCCGAACGCTCGCGCGAGGATTTCGGCGGCCGCTCCAGATCGACCAGTGAAAAGCGCCATAAGTCAACCCACCGGGTGTGACACTGAAGTGACGCACCTGCAAAACTTATGCACTGTGCTGTGTATTTCTGCACACGTTATACCATGCATGGTCTTGCTCTTGAGAATTTCTCGAAGATACGTACGCATGTACTACACCTGACAGCGGATGCCTATTCATCATTCATCATCCCTCTCTGCTTTATTTCTCAATCTCCCCCTTTCCACTTCAGCCCAGTACAGGGCAGAGGAAAGCCTTTCCGTTCAACGTCCCTGCTATTAAGTCTTCATTAAACTATCATTACATCCCTCTCTTTCTTTCTCTTTCGTGTCCTGCTCTAATAACTCAACGTTGGCCAAAAGGGGCCAGAAAGAGCGACGGGAAGCTAGCTTTTAGTCATAGCTAAGTAGTCTTCCGAGGATCGATTTTGATTTGTTTGGCAGGAAACCATTGCTTATTAACGGGAAAATTAAGGACAATTTTGAATTGGTTTGAATGCAATTGAAAACTGCATTCGAGTGTGTACCTTCCACTTTTAAGAAGGGAGCTAGGACAAAAGGCAGCAACGCCTGCGGCGCCCCCATAACTGGGACTATACAGTTACACAAAAACTGTGACAGCATAACAGAAACGTTCATCTGGTATATTTAAAGGAAATATACGCAAAATACGCAGTGAATAACGGATGAAAATGCAAGCAAGCACGACACGTGAGAAACGTACACGCAACATGAACAGTGAAGAGCACTCTAAATATATTCATTATTACATAAGTAAATAGAAAACTATAAACACTAGAGTTTACTCAAACAAAAAACGGTGGTTACCCAGTAGATTTGAGAGGTAAGAAATTAGGCGAGAAGTAGTTGACTTACTTCCCGCTTTATCATTTTTCATACTTACGGTTTCTAGTAATTTCCTCCATATCTTTATCGTTGTTTAAGTAACTTTTGATCTGGTGGCACTGTGAACTTGTGAGCCACAGTCTGTCTATAATTTTGTTACTCCTGTAAGGAGGTGTCTATACGTGCACGGCAATCGCTGAAGGTGCTGCGATGTTAGCAGAAAGGTAGGATCATTATTAAGGGCAAAGCTTCTCGTTATCAACTTCGCGGTCAAACCGCAGCGCTGTCATGGTACATAATCAGACGTCACAGTTTTCAAAGTACATTCGCATGTTTTGGTCGTTTCTGATCGGGAAAAGGTTCTCGAAGTTCCCTAGGTTGAGCATTTGGTTCCTTTAATTTGCAGCAACTAGTCAGTAGCATACACGCGGCGAAAACACGTGACGTCACAAGCAGCTAGTGAGAGAACTTCAGGTGGCGTCGTCACCGTTGGTGCTCCAGTGGTGCTATTGATCAATCCGGCTTAACTTCATATTCCCTTTCCGCGCCTGAAGACTTATCTGCCAAGCTGCTCGTACTATCACCAGAAATATCGACTAAGCATCCGTAATGTCCGCGAGCGACTTCTAAGGTACATTATCTGTTTCAAAGCCTTCCGAGTGATCATGTTTCACTGCACGGAAGGTACTACGAAATTAAACGCGACAGGGAAACCTTAAAGGGCCCCTCGCCAGGTCTGGCCATTTTGAGCTGACAAGCGCAGAGCATAGAATGCGCGATAACGATCGTGTCTGCAAAGTATTACATCGCTACGCGCCACGTAAATATTTGAAATTTGAAGCCGAACGCCGTCTTCCCTTCTCCTCGCGGCCGCCACGCTCCGAGCCGGAGGATGACGTACACGTGCTAATGCGCCTACGCATACGTGTTTGTGCTGTGACGTCGCTCGTGGTGACACCTGACTTCGAGAATTATTCAAGGCAACATATGTTATTTGTGTAATGTGTTGCTAGAATAGACGACTTAAAGCTTAGAGATAAAATAAAACATACAAACCGAATGTCCGCATGTTTTTGTTTTGCTTCGCGCAGCAGCAAGAGAGATGTACTTTTGTTTCGTCTGCTCGTTGCCACGTCATGTAGTCGCGCGCGCAAACACCGAGACTATATCTTTTTCTACCGTGTTCCAGCGCGGGATCGTGCTCTGCGATCCGCTTGTGTCTGCCTCAGTATTCGTGTAGCACAGACTTGTACCGCTAGTCAGGTGTCCTCGTGCACAGCGCGCAAAATTGAGCGCTGCGCCCCCGAAGCGAGACAATCACAATTAACAGATCGCCCGCGACGCCGTTAGCGGAAGTGCGCCGCGCCGCAAGAAAGCGAGGAGAAAAAAAAGTGAAGGAGGGGCCTGTGACGTAAGCGTCACGCGATCCTCGAGGTCCGGTATGGGAGAACGCAGGGAAGGAATTTCGCTTGCAGAAGAGGCTAGACGGGGCAAGTGGAGAGATCGTCTCGCTTTGCAGGGGAGCTCGCGTCCTGAAGTCATGGGTTCGCGGGACGGAAATATTTATATCTGGGCTATTAATGAGCCGATCTGAAACAATTTTGCGGCAGAACGCTCCCTAGAGGACACGTAACAAATAGAACCCCGACATGCGCAATTGCTTGAGAGTGAGGTGTCAAGCCGCTAGATATCTAGGCCCGTATACACACAAAAAAAAAAAAAAAAAGTTCTTACGCTGGTAAAGTCCCCCCCCCCCCCCCAAAAAAAAAAAACGTCCTACAGTCACAGCGAACATAATATTAGCGTAGCCTGAGACCAATCAGAAAAAAATTCTTACGAACAAAAAAAGCTTTGTGAATTCTAGCGTAGGCTGAGACCAATCAGGAAAAAGTCCTTACGAACACAAAAATCTTTGTGAATCCGTCCCCCGGTCACTGGGCCCGAGAGCGCGTAATGGTGGCGGTGCAATGCCAAAGCTATAGTGAACTAGAATATATAGCCAAAGCCACTACGCCACCACGGGGGGTTTCCGACGCTATATACTAGAAGAGGGTGTAGCGGCGCGGCGATGGAGCAGCGCACCACCCCCGCACCCACAAACAACTCCGCGAGGCGTCCCGCGGACCCCCCGTGAGCGGACCTTTGTGAGTGATAGTGACCTGAAGAAAGGAAAGACGCTTGATTCTGCAACCCGTGAGGCAGCACGGCGAAGCGTCGTCAGGGGTGGGTGAGTGGGAAGTGAGAGATGATAGAGAAAGAGGGAGAATGTGGCCTCTCCATTCCACTATGCGCGACAGGTGGCAGTCCTGAGTAACGTGGCCAGCGTTGTAGCGGGCGCTCACACGGTGTCTATTCCAGTGGAGTGTATAAACTCCAGCAGGCTTCGCAGCGCAGGTAGCCGGGGACACACCGGTAACAGCATGGTCAGTCTCTGTGGCCGCTGGAAGGCCGTGGCGTCTATAAGTGTTGATCACTATGGAGCGTTCCTGCGCCAAGGGTGGGCAGGCACAGAGAAGCTGCCCCAGAGCCTCGGGGTCCCCGCACCTGTTGCAGGCAGGTGACGTGGCGCGGCCCTTGGCGTACAGCCGGGTCGCAAGCCCAGGAGCGCGGAACGGTCTCTTCTGGAGAGGCCAGTCTCTGGAAGCGGCTTGGGGGCCCTGCCACTGGCCACTCGGGGGTCCGGGAGAATGGAGGGGAGCAGGCACCGTAGTCTCGTGTAGTCCGAAGCCGCTACCGCTCTGATAACCGGCACTACATCATGGTGGGCAGCTTTGGCGTAGGTATCCGCCTCCTCGTTACCGCGGATACACCGACGTGTGAGGGCAGCCAGTGGAAGGACATTGAAATTCCGGTGGTGACTAGAGCCGCGCACCAGGCACATGGACACATCGATCCGACTCGCTGTGCCGAACGTCGTTTAGTGCACGAGATCCCTTTTCTCATTACTTTGTTTACTGCTTTCCTTTCACACTTGGCCCACGTACCGCACTTCTCTCTACTCATTTTCGCTCTTTTCTCCTCTCTCTCTCTCTCTCTAGAGCTCTCGCCACATCCGGCGCGCTGCGGCCGCCCGCTTAATTCTCTCCCCTTTGAACAGAAATGAACTAGACCTCGTTACTGAAAAGACGTGTACCCGTCTCGTTCACCACGGCTCTACAGAGTTTCCTCACTCGAGTGACTAGCAGGTGTAGTTTTCCCTGGAAGGTCCACGGATAGCGCGCGCTAAGAGATGCCGCGCACCATCTGCTCACATTTCTGCGAGAGCCATGATTTAACGGACTCGCGGTGACACACTTTCACGACACGGATTGGGACGCTGAGGCGGAGCAATTTCCAGGCTATAACCTTGCCTCTGGCAATGCCCCCAACACCACTGCCACAATCAAGGTTCGTTAGGTGTTCATCGGATGTTGATGGGTGATTGGCAGATGATGCCGCGATATGCTGTGGATGTACTACTACTTGTTGCTCATGAGGCAAGGGTGCTTGATTTGAAGAAACCGCTATCGATGTTTGTTACATGCTAGTGGGTGACAGTGACATTATACGACAGCCACACTGGCGGGCAAAGTACTATCTTCTACAACCGAGACAAACGCGCTTACTTTGATATTTCTCGTAGACGTTGTCGGGGAATTCATGGGGCCGGTCGAGCAGGGCGTCGTTCCAGAGGGCCTCCTTTATGGAGCCGAAGTCGCACAAGAAGACCACGTACCGGAAACCGAACTGGAGTCTACAAAAAAAAAAAGAAAACATTTGCCTCTTTGTCGCACGTTAAAGCACATGAGTGAAAAACACAGATACCCAACTAAACTAGATATAACCAAATAATGGATATAACAAAGTAAATGAAATTCACCTTAAAATCGCCATAGAGGTACATAGTGCCGTAAGTGCAATAACGGATATAACGAAGGAATTCGTGTCTCCTCCTTCAACTTTGTTATAGCAAGGTTTTACTTAGGGCGTGTTTCGTTACTGTTGTTGCTTTTAGGCTGTGCAGAATTTTAAGATCGCCTGGGACAGACGGCATAAGTCTAGTTCTTTTTTTAACGGTATTACTCAAACTAGAAGACATTACTTGTACGAAAAATGTCAAAACCTATACAATCGACTAATTAAATATCAGTTTTTCACTTTTCTAATAAAATACCTTACGGCACATACTTCAATGTACGAATTGTGGCCGGAATGTTAAAGGCAGTGCATACATACCCTCCGTGATCCGAACGTACTCACTAATGTGTACTCTCGTTGACCCGACGCGGTATCCCTGCAGCTACATGGCATTGGAGGACGAGGTCGCGTGTCCGGTCAAGGCCGCGGCGGCTGCAATCCGATGGGGGCGGGACGCAAGAACGCTGTATTGCGTGCTCATTAAAGAGCCCCAGGGGGTCCAAATTACTCCGAAGCCCCACATACGGCGTACGTCACGATCAGATCGTGGTAATGCACCCCTAAAACCCCATAATATATGTGTTTTCTTTTTTTGCGCTTTCCGTGGCCAGATTAAAAGTGATCAAGCTGTTCCAATTTTCTTTTGTATAGAACGGTGTTTCGGTTTTCGCGGCTAAATGGTCCGTTCTAATTTTAAAAAACAAAGAAGAAGATTATTTCATTTCATTACGTTAACTTATTTTATCAAAATTCCTAACAATATGTTCATTATACTTATAAATTACAGTTCTATAGTCCCACGCTCTACTATTCAGATCTAGTTTTGCTGTAATTCTAAGCATACGGAAAACCGCCTCCTTTTTGGCCAATTCATCACAGTGGGCATGCGCCACTGTTTAGGATACAAGACAAAACAAGACAAAACGTACTCAGGCTACAGGAACATACCCAAACACGTTGCCGTATTTCTGCTTGAGCGCCTCGATGTCCCGATGTCCGTGCTCGGTCATGAAGGGCAGGTAGCCGAGGAGAGGCAGGCCTCGCGGTCCAGGCGGCAGGTCGGGTCGAAACATCCTCCGCAGCGAGAACCACAGGTATTGCAGCAGCGGTGCCGCAATTGCGACGATCAGCGCCGTGATCGCGCACTCCCACATCACCGCCTCCGGCATGATTGAAGCTGGAGCAACTCTTGGCGCAGTGGTTACAGTTATAGGTTCGACGAGTCGTCGACTGCGGGGCACGAACCGCGCGGGCTATGCCGCTGCTAACTATAGCTGAATTCCTGTATTTATAAACAATCTCAGCGGAGTAGGCGGCTTTGAACGCAATATAAAGAACAAATAGAAGGATACGTTTGGGAACGGCAACGAAGGGGCTGTGAGAGAGAGAAAGATGTCCTTTTGCGGGCGAGAATAGAGTGCGGCAGTTGATGCCAAGGTTAGCCATGCACTAGACTTGTGCGAGCGGATGGTTATCTCCACAATTAAGCGTTGGTAAAACTCGGCTCCGTCGTTCTGCTCGGCTTGTATATGTTTTGTTATTTATTTCTTGTTGTGACTCTCTCAAAGATCACAGCCGTGTAGCCAATCATAATGAACAAAAAAGAAAGAGCATATCAGTCGGATTTGCGGAAACAGTCATATGGTTGCCCATGTTAGCGATAAGCCTAAATTCTCGCGCGCTTTCCTCCTTCGTATACGTTCGCTTGTTTCAGACTGATGCACGCACCCCTTCTCTTTGTGGAGGGTGCTCTGACCGTGTAACATGCTACGTTTGAACGTACATCTTGCAATGACAATTGAGGAGGTTACTAGTCACGCTTCGGCGCGTGACGTTCCAAACATTGCATGAGCTTGAAGCATTCCATCATACTCGCACTCGGCCAAATATACGGCATTCGTGTCACGACGGCGTCTAAGATACACCGACAGGTGGTATTTGTAACTGGTAATGAGACGGAGGGTAATCGGTTATCGCTGGAAGAAGCCTTAGTCCTGGCAATGTACATAAATATAATGATGATGACGATGAAATACAACCACTAGGTTGAACGAGAGGAAAGGCAAACCGAGGGTCGGTTTGCCTTTCCAGGATAAACGACGATATAAAGCCGACAATGATTTCATTGGCATCCTTTTGGTTTCGTTGTCTGTTGACTCTATACAGGTAACGTCGCTACGTTATACGGAGCGACATTCTCTCATGGGCGAGCACAGAGTGCGGCACTTGATGCGAGGGTCAGCCAGGTGCGTGACCTGCCCTAGCGGATGGACATTTGTTAGTCAAACTCGGCCACGGCGTTCTTATCGGCTAACATGTTTTCGTTCCCAACTCGCCTGTAAATGCCACAGCTGTTTATCAGTATGTAGCTGAAAGTGACACGGGAAAAAATGAAGAAAAACGTATGTCGCTCAGATCTGCGCAAACATTTAGCATACGGTACGTTTATGTGGGAAGCCTTCCCTCGCTCATTTCCTCCCCCGTGTGCTCGCTAGTTTTAGATCGCTAATTTCTAAATGCCACGCCTAAACTAGCTGCGACACGACCGAGTTATATAGTTTAGGGGGCGCAAGCGGCTTGCGTATCGCAAGAACTAGGGGCGACGTCAGGCACGTTCGCAGGATTTTTTTTCGGGGAGGGGGGGGACGCAACCCAAGGTAACTTTTCTATGCAAATGAGGGGGAGGGTACTTTTGCTAGTACAAATGTGAATAACCCCACCGTTCATCATAAATACCAGTACACCCGCAAAAGAGAATTGAAATAACGTGTATCTCACAGGTACGCCTGTGAGATACACCTCTTCTTTGCTTGGCAAACAGCGAACCACATCAAATGGACTCGCGCGTGAAAGATGGGCAGGAAGAACCTTGCCAAGAACAAGATAAGAAGCGAAAGTGCAAAATAAAGATTTTTAGTAGCGTTTTTTTGAATTAGCTCTGGAAGAATTACAGAGAAATGATTATTTTTGCAACAATCACAGTTCTTTTGGATACCTCGTTTACTGCTCTGCCAAGTGCCAAAACCGACTCGTGTTGTTATTTGGGAAGTTACGTAACGATGCGTGGTCACGAGTCCCGTAAAACCGCGTAGAGAGCAGGACGCTGCGGTTCTAGACGTACTGCGCCCACCACGGAAGGTTAGAAAAACACCCCCATAGCACAACAGGGAAGTAGCTACGTCAGGCGGCTCGATTGATAACTGTAGAAGCGTCATTCAAAACACACGGAATTATTCTCCACATCCGGCGGCGTTTTCTCTACTTCCTTTATAAATAAAAAGATGTTGATTAATAAATATTTTTACAAACAGTTTTCGCTTTTCCTCCCTGTTTGGCTGTCACCTTGGCTTTCTCCCTTAGTAGATAGCTTAATTTCTCATCTCCTTGCGACTTTTGTTTCCAGTTGCCAATTTTGCTCGAAAAGTGCTGTACACTTAGGGAAAAACCACACGAGGTAACGGGTGACAGACATATTGCTTATGGTTTGAACGGTTATTGCAATGTCTGAAGTTGGACGCTGTTTCGCAATATTTTATTGTCCACCTTATCTAACGCATATCGCGGATATATGGTTCCGAGGATCTGCCAGCGTCGCGGCGAGCCGTCACTCGAGGAAATAATGAAGCAAAAGGAAAAGTTAAACGCAATTGTTTTCTCCGGCCTAACTCGTTCCACAAGCATACAGACCAGCTGACTATGAACCGAATCCCTTTCCTGGCCCCTGGATCAGTCTAAACAAAGAAGGTTGAACTAACGAAGCAACAGCGATGCGCGTGATCTTTGAATAGATGGTGAAATAAAAATTGTGTTGGGCATTATAAATAATATACTATAATTAAAACAGTAAATTACGCCCTGTCTGATGCAATAGATGGCGACAATTGAATTGATCTTGAGTTAATCGCGCGGGCACCGAATCGATGAGAAAACTGGCCTCCACACCCCAGAAGATGCCGATAACTACTGCCATCAAGGAGTGCAAAAATTGACTATTCTACTCTGTGAAGGTAGAATGGCAGCGAAAGCTGACAGTCAAAGCTCTCAAACGAAAAGCAAAGTGTTTCACATCCGCTGCGGGTCGGCCTGAAGATAGTGCAATATCGGGCCGACCCGTGGTTCAGAATCCCGAAGATTCTGAAGGGCGCGTTACAGGTTCCCGAGTCCACAGGGGTATGTGCCATTGATCTTGGACCCTTTTTGTACTGTCACCAGGATCGGCCCACATGATTTTTTCTGTTAACGGACGCCGGAAAAAAAAAAAAGCTACGCAAGTTAGTCATACACTGCTTTCGCTCTAAAAGGCAGCAAAATGTTGACCGCCGAGTACATTGATTTGTCGGCGCTTTAGGAATGTGTGTGAGGGTGGTGGCGTGGGTGGATAGGGGGCACGTACCCCCCTGGGTACGTGCCTGGGTACGATGCGCAGACCCAGACGTAGGAATCTGCGCATGCGCAGTACCGTCGCCCCTACTCTTGCGTACGCAAGCCGCTTGCGTCCCCTAAACTATATAACTCTCTACTCACACACCTTTGCGACTATTGGGGGTGTACGCAGAGCCCCCGATTTGTAATGATTTTCCCGTTGACGGACCACGTTCTCTTTGCAGACGCTCGAGGGGTATTCTGCCCGTAAATGGCACATTACTTAGATCGACATATAGAAGACGCGTGTAACACGCAAAGCTCGAGAATGCATCTCCGAAGCTTAAAAATCCCGAAACTAAAGATTTGAAAAAAGTCGCTAGACCTACGGGTAAATCAGCAGCTGTGGAAACAGTACAGCAAACATATGTGCAATTACCTATGAGTAGCGCAGCACAGATGAGCCACGAGTGCAGGCAATGACTGGATAAAGAAAAGATGTGGCCACAGACCTCCCAAGTATGCAAATACCGTATTTACTCGATTCTAACGGGCCCGATCGATTGTAACGCGCACCCGTTTGCCGTGACCTAAAAAAAGAAAAGTCCTTTAGAATACCGCGCATCTCATTCTTTCATACAGAAATACAACTTCCTCTCGTTTGGAAAAAGCAAAAGGTTTACTCCCAACGCACTAAAGTTGTAATAAATAAAAAAATGTCGCACTTTCGCCCGAAAGGCGAAGCATCTAATACGATAGCAAATTAGTAGACAGCTACACGAATAGTAAGGATAGTAGTTTTATCGCCCGCATAAGCTTTAGAACATTCGCTTACCAACTAAATTAACAAGCACCGTGTCACGCGCGCATAAGCAAACATGAACACGTCTCACTCAATGACCGCGGAAACTCTTTACCGAAACGCTGGAGTGAGGAAGTAGCAGGAACGAGGGAATTGACCTTTGTGCAGCCTCTCGCTTCGACGCGAACTAAGCGTCGAGAACACAGCGCGGTGCGCCTAGATGCGTATGGACTCTTGTCTCCGTCGCAGATCGCTTTCAAGATAGGGGCCGCGCGACTGCGCCGTACGCAGCAGCCGCCGGTGTAGAATGCCTCTCCTGTTCGCGTCAGTCCCGCACACGAATTTCGGGAACTGCGAACGCCCGTGATGCGGCCAGATTTCCGTCCGTTCGGCACACGTGATCGCTTTCCTTTTAAGTGCGGATGTCTCAGCAGTCGGCACTTCCATGCTGATGAAGCAAACGCAGAAAACGGCGAGACGGTACACTAACGTAGCTAAAGGAAGCATTGATTGAGCACATGTACTACAGCACATGGAGAAAGCTACGGCAGCGAGGCTCGAAGCGCGTACGAGGCGGCCATTTTGAAATGCCGATGGCGATATGATAACGCAGATTGAGGGTCGTACTCGATTCTAACGCGCGCGAATTTTTGGACCCGTTTTATCGGAAAAGTGCGCGCTAGATTCGAGTAAATACAATACATTTAGCGCATGCATGTGCTCCATCAGGCAGTCATTTACGTACCTGCCGGTTTGGATAGTTTACGTAACGCTGCAAGCAAGATAGGGAGTGCCGTGATTCCATTAATAGTTGCCTAACAAAATAGTGTTGATAGAGACTATGCACACATGTTCCAATGCTGCTGTTGACTTCGCAGTTTCCACACCATGCTACCCAGTGTTGGTGCTGTTCAATCATACCTGTTTCTAGTGCTTGAGTGCTTCCCTGCAGCCAGTAGTCAAAAATTGAAGGAAGCTTAAGCTTCGCCTTCAAGAGTGGAACGCGATAGCGTTATCGCACCCCGTTCGCACCGCCTACTCAAACACGCTACGCCAGCCAAACGTCGCGATCGGCAGATTGCCGTGCCCCGACGCGCCATGAAGGCGGACGCGATCATGGGGCGAGTGGCGCGCCATGTGTCGGGGCAGCGCCGTACATTGCGAGGAGGGGGTCTTCTGTGTTTGCCGCAAGATGGCTCTGCGTGTGCGCAGAAGAAATGTAACGGAAACGTACTTCGCTACTCGTGAAACTGCGACTTCAGTGAGTTACATGGTCATAATTACCGATATACACCGCAGTACAACTTTCTACGGCACGTTTCTAAAGCAACACCGCATTCACTAGAAGCGATTTTAGGAACGAACTCGTGGCTGGGTGGTAGCGTCTCCGTCTCACACTCCGGCGACCCTTGTTCGATTCCCACCAGCCCATCTTGCAAGATGTTTTTTATTTATGAAGTGCCTTCTGGGATTTATCGCTCACGGCCAACGCCGCTGACGACACCGGTTTTTCTGCGACACGAGCTCCTTAACGCTGTCGCGTTAAAACGTCAGCTCTCGAGAAAGACCCTCGCACATTGACTTTACACCATGCAAGTCTCGCTCTAGTGGAATCCAATTTCCCTCATAGTGGGCCACAGGTTGCCAACAGCCTTGCTGATTGCATTACTAACAAATTCTTAGTTTCAAAGTAGATAAGGCAATTGTTTATTTGAGTGATGTAAAGTTAAGCAGACTCCGTTGACCGAGTGGCAAGAAGGTGACCCTGCTTGCCACTCGGAAAAATGTGGAACCTACTATACTTGCAGACAAAATTCTGTGGCAACACAGTCAAGGCTATGTTCACGCACCCACAAGTGCAGAGCATCTGCTCTTGCATTGCTACACCAAGTAGTCCTGACGTTTTTCTGGTGGTATCATAGAGTTTCTCACTACATTACCTAGAGGGAAATCTGGCGCTGCTACGCTGTGGTATGCATGGGAATGCCGGTATATTGTGAATTCGGATTGGCATCGTTCTCGTAGAGACAGGACACCTTGAAGACACGCTTGGCAAGTACCGTTCCGTCTGTCACAATGATTTATTTTCTACTAGAACAGCACATGAAAAGCTGTTTTAGCTTTATTGTTACGCAAAAACATGTTTTGTTTAACTATGAGAACTTGTTATTGAGTGTACGACTACATGTTACGTAAGAAGCATCAGTGGGCCGCTAAAGTTGGAGGACAGACGACAAGGTTCGCGCTCACTTTGAAACAGTTGGTCGTCTGTTCTAGCTTTTCTTTGCTTGGTCATGCATCGTGGGTGAGTAAAGATGTAATATGCGTGAGTGGAAACATTTTATGGAGATTTTGCTTTGAGAACGCGTTATTTACGTAGCCATATCCACGTTTTAGACGAAGCCTCTTACAACACCAGCCAACACGAGCCTCGCAGACACATATACCGTCATTCCCATGACGGCACGGTGCCCCCTTAAGAAACTCCCATAGACGGTGGCGCCAGATTACCCTCTAGGTCTTATAGTGAGAAACTCTATGGGTGGTATAGACCGTTTTTTCGTAGGCGCCGCCTATGAGCAGCGCCATACTGGCTTGGGTGAAAGCGGTCTTTTGCATGGCAGGTATACGCTCGGCGGTAGGTTCTGGCGTTTGTTTTCGCGGTCGTACGGTCTGTTTAGTATGACGTGCGTCTTCTACGTGGCAAACGGTCCTGTGAGACATGCTGAAGTGGTTTAAAGGGACACTAAAGGTTACCAGAAACTCAAGTTAAAGTGGTAGAGCAATGTTCTAGAACGTCTAAGGCGTCAATTTAATCGCGAACAGAGATTTAGTAACCGAGAAATTGAGGTACAGTGTACTAGAATAGGGGCAGTGTGTTCAGGAAGCGCTCGCCGCTGAGGCGCTTCATGTAGATAGCACGAGATGGCGCTGTAGGAACATGGGCTGTACGGAACGTACGGCGCAGCGCCAACGCTGCATGCTGATATTTTGATAATCATTTTCTGTCGCAATCAAATAGACGTGCAAATCATCGGCGAGTGTTAAGATGCATCCCCTAAACGCACTTCATATAAGAGATGAATTGTATGTGCACTCCTAGCGCATCTCAACGCCCATAAGACGCATTTATTAACTTTACAGCAAAGGTTTTGCAGACACCGAAGTAGTGGCGTAAAGCCGTTAAATTTGTTTTGTGTCACGCTGCCACGTAACCAGAAATTATTCGAACGGAAAATTCGGCTGCGAATAACGCCGTACTAAAGGACATCGAATTGATTTAAACTAACTCGCATTCCAGGTGCACACATTTTCTTTTGCGGTTCGCATTCATAAAAAACCGGCCGCGGCATCCGCGACCCAACGTCAAGCGCTTAGTTCCTCAGCCACTGTTGTAGGAGAGAAGGCAAGACAATATGTACGTACATAGCCCAACGCCAAAGAGCTTCCCTGCTTGGCATGCATTCATCTTCTTTCGCGATAAACATTTGTCCCTCGTTCTTTCATTCTGTTTCGCGAGCCCCCCGCAACTAGATTTGCACAGTTTATTCGTGAATTTTTTTTATTTACACCATGAAGTGTTCCCGAACGTCAGGCTCATGTGCGAGTATGAGACACACCGACATCCTACATTTCTATGGAACGAATAAAACAGGTAGGAATGACGCCAAGTAAAAGGGATCTCTGCAAAACTACACACAGTATGCCAAAACACAGAAAAACAGTGCAAGTACATTCCTACCCAAACAATGGAGACCTACAGCGGAATTAATATGCGCAATATGCAATTTTAATTCACAAAATTAGCTTTCTGAATGCACCAGAAAAAGTTGTGCATTCATACGAAAAAGACAATTAAGAAGGGTCAGCATACATATGTTGCACCAGCCTGCTAAGAACAGTATAGCTAACTTTAAAGAGCAATTTCTTTTTTCGTCGTGCTTCTCTTCACTGATTAACACCTTTAACGTAAAAGTGCAGCCTTAATGTTAGGACATAAAAACGCACAACTGCTGATGTGAAATCATCAGCATGTAATTTGCAGCCTATGGAATAGCCAAATTTAAAGCTTTCACTAGAATTATGACATCGACTATGCTGTCGCTGCAAAGCTCCTCTTTGCTGAAGAAGGTTGTAAATATATTCCCTCAAGTTTCCTTAGTGCTTCGAAAAGCAACTTGGAGGGATACAGCAATCCTCCCCTGTCACAAATTTCGTGAATTTTGAGACTGCAGCTACTGACACTAGAGTTCTGCAAAAGAAGAGAGCGGCAGTCCTCACATTTCTTGCGAATAAAAAATTTCTGCACGACATACCCTGCCATATATCATGGATAAGGCGGTCATCGCTCCTTTCCTCCACATAAGCCCGGTGCTCTGCCGGAGTATTGTTTAGCCTTTGCACTACCAGCGTCAGATTTCCAGCTTCAACTAACTCGTCAATTGTGACGCAATGTCCCCTTCCTTGTCAGAATTATCAGGTGAGTGAAGTAGCGATACCGAATCTTTACTGACCTCTGTGTTCCCTGTTTGCATTGCCTTCGCCAAGATATAAAAAGGCAATTCACAACAATCAAAAATTGAGACGGCGTTGGGTGATCGCTGCACCCGCACGGCTACCTCACAAGAAGTTCTCCAACTTTTATTGGCTTAGTCTAGATGTCAATAGGTATTTAAAACCCTCTCCTTCCAAGTATTCTAACAGAGCCGAAGTGCTGCACAATGTCACACGGAGCCTTTCTGCCGTCGACTGGCTCAAGCCGCAAAGTCCTTTTGCAATGGAAAGCATATTTAGTGTCAGCGAACAAGGACAGAAGGGAGACGACACCACAATGCGCTAACTTCAACAACTTGATATTCAGGAAACACCCACCTATTTAACACATGCACAGTTAAATAGGCGGGTGTTTCCTGAAAATTAAGTTGAAGTTAGCGCATTGTGGCGTCGTCTCCCCTCTGTACTAGTTCGCTGGCGCTAAATATGCTTTCCAAGTCAGTCTACCAACACGCCCAACAAATGGCAATCCTTTTGGATGTGACTCCCAACGAGACTGAAACTCGAGGAATTCCTTCAGAGCCCTTCCGAGCAAGCACATGGCAATCACGCTGCAACTGGCCGCAACACACGAAGAACGCGTCCATACAGCCCGTGCGACTGCAGCGCCGCCGCATTCATCCGGGACCTGTCTACGCTCCCGGCTTCAAAGCGGTGCGTGGCGCGCTCCGCTGTCTGAACACACTGCCCCTATCTAGTACACTGTAATTGAGGTAAATGCATGACACGATTTGAGACCCCCCAGCGACATTCCGGTACTAAACCGATGACGAAAGGACTCCTCATAATTTGTGTTACTAATACTCAACTACTCGTATTAAAAATATCATTTCATTCGATTATAAGACGGAAAAAAATGCTACTTGTCTACGTCTATTCGACTCATTTTGACGTTACCCTTCAGTAATATGGGTGTTCGAAAGGTTTCGTTTTCGCTCGACTCTGCGCGCTCGACTCTGCGCCGCGCACGCTTTGGAGTTTCAGTACTTTCGTTATCGCTTCGTGCTGTGAGGGTTCTGCTGGTTCGCGACACTTTCATTTGGAACAAGCAGCGAGAATGCCACGTCCATGTGATGTCGTGGGAAGCCCTCGTTGCTTTCCCGCTCTGGAGAGCCGGTGTCGAGGCCGCCGTCGTAGTACGCAACGACGCCGGCAGTGCGAGCCCTCAGCAGTAGGTCGCGCTCGTCGGTGCTCAAATCGCTGAAATTGAGCCCACCATCGCGAGCCAATCTGTCGGTGTCAGGGTCCATTGCGACGAGCGTCGAAGTTTGCGCCATAGAATGAAGTACCAGCTTATGGGCGTCTTGCGCTGGAGTTTGAGGTATAGTAGCGGCGCCTGGTGGCGGTGCGGGAAACGACATCTGGGTCGCGCCAGCTTGGGTCGTATTGAGCCCTGGCTGTGGCGAAGCACGTTTCTAGGCCGAGTTTTGCGTCGCTTCGCACTTTTTTATGCGCTGTTGCGAGTGCGAAAAGGCTCGTCACTTCTCACAGATCACGCCGACCAAGCTGCGAGCTCGCCGCAGCCTATAGTTTAACGAAAACGGACTCTCCGTGTGCCGTGGGACGTAATGTGGGACGTAATTCGTTTCTCCTTCCGCTAGCCACCATACTCCCGCTTTCGCTCTGCTGTCGGCTCTGTCTTGGCTCTGTTTCTGGCCGCGCGTTTGCGTTTTGCGCAGAAAAGCCGTAGCGCCGTCTGCGGACGCCGTTCTACTCACCGTTGGCGCAACGTCACTATGAGACCATGATGTCAGTACTCCTCGATCGGAGGGCGGGCGATTTGAACTGCGCTAGCGGTACGCGGACGCTTCAGAACGCATTTTCTCTTAAAATAAATCTCTCCTTGGCACGAAACAAGCGTTTCGAGGTTTCTGTGATGGTATTTCAACAGTCCACGTTGACTTAATAGTAACCTTTAGTGTCCCTTTAAGGCGTCATGGCCGGAATTTCTGCTGGCGTTGAGGTGGACGCGGAACACGCAGCGCGATGTGTGCGCGTGTATTTGAGCCTACAATCAGCCTCGGAGATCAATTGTGTATTTCTGAATGGTCCAATCACTAATGTGACCTTATTGCAGTATTATCCTCTATTTCTAGGCTGCGGTTTAGGAGCCATGACACATACGCGACAATCGTAACAGCGTGGGTACCGTTCTGCTACGAAAGAAGCTGTGCTGTTATACTTTGACAAGCATTCAAACTGTTCGCTGCAGGTTACACTGCGTGAGTACTTGGTTCGATGGATGAGGTTTCCACCTATGAATAAAAGTTTTGGCTAGACATAGCCTCATACCTTACAGTCTGAATTAAGCTTGTCCAGCAAAGCGACCGTTTACTAACTGCGCGAGCGTCCTAAGCAGTAGTAGGTGCTGAATTACAGATCTCTTTGTTCTATATAGCGCATGGTCCAAGCATACATCAGCGGTTATATATTTATAAACGTTGTGCGGCGTTAGCCCGTTTTCTCTTGCTTTTTAGAGAAAGAGGATGATAACCGAATTTTTTTTTTTGCGGTTAATTGTGTTCGTTCAGTTCTCTACGACGCACTCACACGTATTAGGGAAATCTTGCGCTCAAAAATAGCCATCGCATTCTTTTTATGCGAACCCTCTCATATATTATATGGCTGTATACAGGCCAAAAGGGGCAATGCCGAAGCACACAGCTTATATATATGTATCGTGCTAGCTCACCAACCGCAGTGATCGCTGTGTTGAGCAGCGCCGTGGGCCACATGCAGCAAGGCTAGCGTAGACATATGGTAATTTCAAGCATACTAGACTTGAAATGCGTGAGAACGATGCCAGTGTATCACAAATATTTGATAGCGCTTGCCGCTCAGATATTTCGTGGTTGCCTTAGGTTGGCCGTGCACAGCACGCGCTCTTGTTTTACTCCCTACGCCAATCGATCAGACAGTGAGCTGATTTACCATTTAATGCTGGTAATTAATACAGACACGCCGGTTTCCTTCGTTGATTTAAAATCGATATAAGCAAAATAGTCAAGAACACATACACGCACCGCGACTGATAATGCGCGTACACCGCGGCTGATCATGCGCGGCACATTTTTGCGCCCCCAAGACATAATTCCGCCTATAGTAGTTACTGATGCACCGAAAGGCTTCCCTGACGACCTTATATGAACGAACATGGCGTAAATTTCACAAAGTAAGATCTAAAACACCTCGAAATCGTTCCGCAGCACGCGACAGCAATACTTTCAAGCAGCGCCGCGCCGGATCGCCCAAGCCAGAGAGGAGGAAAGGCTCTCCGCGCGCCCTATCCTCCTCGCCCGATGAAACGGTCTATACAGGATCAAGAATACCAGACATGGACACCAGAATGCTAGGAACAGCAAGAAACGAATATCGTTTTCCTAAGCAAGCCTTTTATTTGTTATGAAATAAATGCTCAACAAAAAAGTAAAGAGAAGTTTTTTTTTTTTTTTCAGTTATGCAGCTTTCAGTTTTTTCCATTCCCGGACTACGTGCAGATGCACAGTGAAGAAATGTGCGCTTCAGCTCCCTAGCTATCGCTACGTTGCCACAGAAAGTTGTCGCCGGGTGTATTGCTTCTGAGGGTTTGCTTGCCAGATGTTGTGGCATGTTATGGCCAACCTGTCAAGTTTACATTCAATAATCTCGCTTAAAGGCAGGGGAGGGGAAGATAGAAAGAAAATTTAAAGCTTGCCCCAAGCACACAGTCTTTCCTGGAATACATAGCACTTGAGTAACGAGGATTTAACTGCAGGCGCAGCGTACCAGGCAGCAGCAAACTTCTAGGGAACAGCAACTAATGACAAGCAACAAACTGTTTCTAGATCACAGCGACTTTTTCAGCAACTTACCTGTTGCCAATTTCGCCTGCTTCAGGAACTGTTTGTATGAACTTGCTCGAAGCAAGTATCCATCTTGCATCCTTTCACCATAAGACTTGTAACGGGAGGCACAGAGACCGATGTGCAACATGCTTTCAGAAACAGAACTTTTTTTAGAAAACATGACGCAACATTCGCAGAATTATAACACAGGCTCAAATTCATAAACATTACAAAAATTTCGGGAGAGTTGGCAAGTATGTTACAGTGTGTGCATATTTTGTCCGATTGTCCTCAAGTGCCCCACCTATGCATGTTCAACTGGAAAACGTGCTACTACCATATGTGCTTGCTGGCTTGCTGGTACACAGCACCAAACAATGTGAACGTGTTCTGCGCGGCATGCCAATAACTAATCTCTTTCACAAGCTGCTCCTTCGCATACTTCTGAGTGCACGTGTGCGTACATCAACTGTACTCTGTGGAATCGACTGCTTACCCTCTGTACAGCTTTGTGAAAGTTTTGACGCTTATGCCCAAGACATAGCTGCAATGCGATTTGTACTGAATGACTCTGAGCACACATGCAATGCATGTGACTAAATTTTCTGAAGGTTGGTAGGAGCAGCATGTGTGGTGTTGCCTGTTCATTCAACACAGAGAGTGTGCAGAATGTTTTTGTGCTCAGGCGTACATGCCCCATCGGTGAAATCGGCGAGATTAATACCGGTGTCACATGTACACTTCTGCTCATGATCGAGGCCGATCCGGATTGAGCTTGATCTGGATCGAATGTTGCAACATGGTCATTAGCAATCGTGATCTTGCGGGATCCATATTCAGACAATCACGATCAGCCTCTTGATCGTAATGGCAGGCTGACGTCTGCACCCTCTAGTGCAATATTCTGAAAATGGTAAAAACAAAAAAGTGAAGACAGCTCAATAAAAAACGCTTATAAACCATTTCATTGGCAATAGTAAGCTGAAAAATTGAAATATTGTCAAAATTTCACCATATTTTGCCAATCTGAATTTGTAGCCAAGGCGTTATGGAGTTCCGAGAATTGCCGATGATCTGCAGATGATAAGTTTATCTGGATCATTGGACTGTGTAGCAGCGACCATTGTTGATTGTGATCAGATGTGTATGTGTGACACCGGCATAGGTTGGAGGCTGCTGAGCTGGGACGGAAACGAGCGCCGGTGGAGGAGGGCACCTAGAGGTGGAGAGGAGGATGAGCATCACGGAGGAGGAGGGTAGGTGTTGCTGTGCTGGGTCAATACCTCCTAGATAGCACAAGGTTGATGCATTTCAATCTGTGATGTCATGCTACCTTGTCCGACTGTCATAGAAGCTAATGGGGACGCTCCTGAGTAAGCCGTGGTGATTTTGACGTCACCGCTATCATCACACCGGGCGTGGCAATGGAAATTTCTGTCCAAGTAACATGATGTCATAAAGCATAGTGCACAGGCCTGCTATCTAGGAGGCGCTGGCTGGGTTTACCTTCTCTGGCAGTTGTTACGGTTTTTGTGTGCACTATAGATGTACCTAAAGCCCCTCCATACACGTTTCCGCCAATCAGGTTAAGTACCGCCAACCTACCCTCCTCCTCCACGCTCCTCTCCCACTCACCCCCTTAGCTTCCGGCGTCAAGCGGAACTTACGTAGCTGCAGCTTCCTGTTCCGAGTGGAAGTGACGCTATGTTTTTTAACATTGTTTACTTTCGCGTCGATGGAGAGGCTTCAATTGCACCAGCTGCGGTTTAAACTGTGAATGCAATTCCATCCAAGAACCACCGCCTATTGTAATCAGCGATCTGGTCGTGTTTGCTGCTTCGCGTCAACCTGCGACGGGTTGTGCCACGAGAGACAACGTACAGTGGAATGTAGTGCCTGGGTGCTTGGAGACCACTGCAGTTTTTCGTGCATTTGGAAAGCAGCGACCGCGAACTACTACTTCAGCGGAATACAACAGCTTGTCCCCTTTGCATTCTTCTTATGGTGACTGCCACAGCTCTGCTCAGCACGCACTGGCGTCTCACCATCGTCTAACAACAGTCAAAGCGCAAATTCCCGCAGCGCAACTCCAGGAAGCGGAACCGCCGGAACCGGAAATTTTGAAACCGGAAATGCCGGAACCGGATTTGGTGTGAGGGGAAAAGGCGGCGCACAACAAAGGTTGTCACTACTTAAGACAGCGGCGGTGGCGCGTGGATGGAGGGGCTTTAGATGTACTGGCTTCGTCTGGCGATTCAGAGGCCAAATGCTGAGTGAGGATGAAGCAGCAATGCAAGCGGCGGCAGTCCGAGCACGAGTCGACCGACCCCAACTACAGGAATGTGGGTCACGCACAAGCGTATGGGAGCAACACCGATATGCTTGAGCGTAACTCGCATTCACGAAGTGAAACATCACCATAATTTTTGCTTTGATGCCCTGGTCAACAAGAAAACGTGAGAACACTTACTGAACGGAAGACAACCAAAAGACAGCACAACAAGACACAGAGTGTTTGAAAAAAAAAATACATATAATCTTGTTCAGTAACGCAGGCGAGAAAATGCTAAAGTCCAGTATCAAGGAACAGTGCCGAACTTCAAGAGATGTAATGCGCGTGGTTGCATGAGACATGTACAAGCCAGTTTTGGCACACAAAAGGTTTGCTGCGCCACGCAGGGCATCTGCACACAGTACTATCAAGACAGCGTGAAGCTGCTGCTAATATGTACACATAACTACATTTACTGACTGCTCTTCCAGAAGTCAGTGGTCAGATGAGGTGCCGTCATGGTGTCTTCTCGTAGTACAAACAACTTGTGCCAAAAGACTTCCTTTTTTTTTATATATATCATACGGATACTATGAAATAAAGTATGTCACAGCAGCAGTATAAAATTTGTCTATTTACATGCCATCATACCAGACCTGTTAAGCAAACAAAGTAATTTGTTTTAGCTTCATGCAAAACTAATCAGCTGTTCCCTAAAACCTGCCTCCGTTTAAACACACTTGAAATCCGACAAAAACTGGGGAGGCTCAAGCATTGCATCTACATCGAAACGGAAGTGCAGCTTGGGCCATGAGAAACAAACATACAGATGCAAGCCAAAGCTGCCACATGAAAAGTTGTGACTCGTCCCAGCGGCGAAACAGCACATTTCTGAAGCGTGCAGAGCCCAAGCTTTAAGACATAAGCAATAATGCAAGACTAAAATAAAACTGGCAACAGCAATATACCCTCTAAACAAAAATACTGGAACATTGAGTAACAGACGTGGATGAACTTAAGCAATCTGTATGTTTCCTTTTCAGTTTGAGAACATTGTTGTACATGCCTAAGCTTAAACGTAACAATGCAATAAACTGCTGCCTCCGTTTCATTTTACTTTCAAAACTATTCTTAGTCTTTATAAGTGCACTGTCAATACGCCTCCTTTATTTTTCCTTTTTCTCAAGATGGAGAGATTCAACTGCAGAAGGCTAACAAATAAAGTACTTATATTAAACAAGTCTGTTCCATTTCAGACTAGTGAATGCTGAGATATATACAATTACTAAAATATAAGTCGTAATTAGATATTTAGATTTAGTGTGCTGCAATAAGACACTATCATATATTATGACAGGCTCAAAAACTGTAATTTCGAGGAAGAAACCGTGCCGCATCATATTGCTGAGCAGATCACTAAGGGGTCTCTAAAAAGGAAGCAACTAAAAACACTTCGGGCACTATTACCAGCATACCGCACAACCAGGCTTCACAAGGTTTATGTCAAAAGGACAACCATGATCCCAGGTTGTCAGCCTTCAACATAGCAAAGCACAAACTAACTTCAAGATAATGCAAGACCATCCTCTTAGAAGCCCTTCCAATGATTGTACAAGAAAATGATTGCACCGATTGCTGAGGAAGTCAATGACTTGCAGCTCAAAGCTTTATGCCCTCTTAAGGCAGCAGGCCTTTCATTAGGTGGAAACTGGTGTTAGCAATCCCTTCCTCATGCAATAAATTAATAAAGAACTTCCTGCAATGTTACAAGTAGAATAACATTGTTACGTAACATGGGAAAAGAAGCTACAGCACCCAGCATCACAACGGCATTTAATAGGAAATACAAGGAGTTATTTCAAAGATATTCATCACTTCATGCATCACATTGGTGTGAAAAAAAGAAATCCGGCTGAAGGGCACAGGATAAGTATCGCAATCTATGTTTCGCAACAAAGGGATCTAAAAAACAAGGGGCTGCGAAGTACACTTTTATCTACGCCTTATAACCGAATGCTTTACGATAAAACGAGCATCATAAGCGCATTTCGTCACAAACACCATACTCAAAGCACCAGGAGCACTGCACCTGTCTCCATTCCGGCAGTTCGATTAATTAACGCAACTCAACATACAAACTGGCTTAATTTAAGGCTTGCCATAACAAAAAATGATGTCATCATTACAGAATAGAAATACTGGGCAAAAAAAAATATATATGTCCCAGATACAATCTGCACCACTTTCCTTTGTCAATAGAGGCTACCAAGTCATATAAACGTGCTTCCATACTTCAGAGAATGATGTGAAACTAAAGAAAAAAAAAAATGTACTTTAGTACCTCATGCAGTAGCTGACTTTAATCTTTCAATCTGCTCTGGCAAAGTCAAATGCCTCCTAGCCTTCAGCCAACATTTACCTCCGGTAACTTTAGTAATTGCTCACGAGCGGCCTTACATAACCACCCACACTCTTTGGTCAGGCCAAGCAATGCAGCACAATTACAAAAGCGACACACAACCACTGGAAGTCGTATGCCAGTGCATAGATGATGTAGCATTTCGTCTGGCTCTCGCTAACAGACCTGACATTTTTTTCATTTTTTGATTCACGTGGCAATATGTACTGCAAATAATAGCCCCCCCAACTGAACTATACAGCCGCGACCGAAAAAGCACCACTGCTTCAAATGCGGCATTCACCTATCTACCATACGCGTTTCTTTACCCGCACCTCAAATGTTTCGTATGTACAAATTACAGGAGCCGAGTCAAGAGGAGCATGACGCAGAAGTTCGTGCGACTTCACACTTCCTGAACAAGAAGTACAAGGAACTGGAGCAGTCAGGGACGACGCGGAGGCGGCGGCGACTCCGCCTGTCACGCCAACACGCCTGCGTTTTGGAGGACCTGCAGCTCCTGAGGCGTGTGGTGCTCGGAAAACTTGGCGTAGAATGGCTGCCGGGAAAGGCTGACAAGGAACTGGACGAGGCACGACTGGAGGTCCATGCACGAGATGGGGTCGGCCATGGCGTCAGGGTCATCGCTGTCGTCATCGCCGTCGGGGTCAAACACTGCAGTACAAGCCAAACACTGCACAAGCCGAAACTCAGCAGCGCGGTACTTGTGGGCCGGCCATAGTGAATTTCACAACAGAGCAGCACAAATGGAATAAAGACATTTGCTTTCTCCTGCCTTTCAGTTTTTTTCATTGTTCCATCATGAATGCCAGCTAGTAGGTTGTCCAGCCACCTCTTGCTGTCTAGGATCTGGTGGCAAGTAGGGTTTATGCCAGTTTGAATGCATACTGCAGAGCAGCACAATAAAACTCCTCTTCAAGAGAAAAGACAAACTACATGTGACTCTAAGTCAATGACAAATACGTCACCATGAAATTTCATTCGCTCATTTCCATGCTTTTACAGCGGAGGCAAACAATTACTATAGAGAGGTTTTAGGATGTTTGTAAACATAGGACCTTTACGGAAGACTGAAGCCATGGACAATAGTAGCAATGCTAATATTGACGTGAGAGTAATGCTTTGTCCAACTACGGCGCGTTTGAAGTATTTTGCGAATGTTCTCATCGAATAAAAGAAGAAGGGAGGGGGGATGTTAATGACTATTGCTACCAACACTTCACAACAACAAATAAGCAGATAATGGTAAGTCGTGCAAAACAGCTCTGTGCCCTCTCTGGTTAAAATCTGCACCACAACATGGCACCACAAACATGGCAGCTCACCTAGACGTCTCTGGTAACTCAATATTTCCCAATAAATGATGCATTTAGAAACAAGTTAAAACAGCAATAGAGGCACCTCTTGAGAATTATTTTTCGGAGCACTGAGGCATAGAGGGCAGGTACAGTTCAGTCTTATGGGCTGTGGGAATGCATGCGCATTCCGATATCTTCCCGCATTGCCGCGATGTCACAGCCAAAGCATCTAGTTACCTCCTTTCTTTGAACTGGGGTGACTCCGTCTCCACGGGTCGGATGAAGAGCAGTTCACTCGATACTTTTTTGTCTTTGGGCTGACGAGCTTGCGACTAGCCGCAACTCAACTCGGCCGCGAAAACTGCGGCACGCCATTCTCCTGCAGCAGCTGGCATTTGTGAGTGAATGACCGCCCCAGGGCCTGAGCGCAGATTTACGCTAGGTGAGCCAAACCATTATCAGCCTCTTATGTGTTTTCCCCATTTTACGGTTTTTCGCATCAGTCGCGTGGAACACTTCCACCGCCGTGGCTTTGTTTTTGTCTGTTGTTGCCATTGCTGGTGTGGATAACTAAGGGGAACAAATGCCTCACGGTAAAGACTTGCTCTGTCCCCCTGGCCTGAAGGTGCCGTGGTCACAACTCGCTGTGAACCGTGGGTTAGGGTCACAGCTCTGACATTTAAGGCTGCTGCAAAAGTGCTAGCGAGTGACTGCTGCTCCGCTGGCGTGGTGCAATCCAGATAAAGGTCGGATACGCACACACGAATTTGAGCAACACCCCTATAGGGCAGGGCTTGTGTCGAATCCTTGGACTGTCACCAAGTAGCCAGACTCTCCACCTTACCATTCCATTTCACCTGCAATGAACTCTGCTAAGTTAACACCTACCGCAGTAAAGGAGTACCGACTCTTCGTACTCCGAAATGTTCCTACACTCGACCTCAACTCCACAAAGTATAAAACAGCCCCACGGCTCAACTGAAGTGATTACTGCACTAGGATAACAATCCTCCACAAATCCTGAGCTGAGCTAAAATTGCGTAACCAAGTGCTCTCAGAATCTACTCGTTAAGCACTGAAGTGAAGGTGCGTTCCTCAAGCAACTCCTCAGAGATTCTTGTGATGAGTTGCTGAAATGAAGGGATGGCTTTGAAGTTGCTGAATAAACTCCTTGCACTGTCCTACAACAAGGAGTTGCTGAAGTAAAGGGACACATCTCAAACCAGCTGCTTTGATCTGAACGGGCAGTCCTCAAGCAACTTCTTGTAGTTTTCTATGACAAAGAGTTGCTGAAATGAAGGGATGGCTTTGAAGTTGCTGAATAAACTCCTTGTAATGTCCTACAACAAGGAGTTGCTGAAGTAAAGGGACACATTTCAAACCAGCTGCTTTGATCTGAACGGGCAGACCTCAAGCAACTTCTTGTAGTTTTCTATGACAAAGAGTTGCTGAAATGAAGGGATGGCTTTGAAGTTGCTGAATAAACTCCTTGTACTGTCCTACAACAAGGAGTTGCTGAAGTAAAGGGACATATCTCAAACCAGCTGCTTTGATCTGAACGGGCAGACCTCAAGCAACTTCTTTTAGTTTTCTATGACAAAGAGTTGCTGAAATGAAGGGATGGCTTTGAAGTTGCTGAATAAACTCCTTGTACTGTCCTACAACAAGGAGTTGCTGAAGTAAAGGGACATATCTCAAACCAGCTGCTTTGATCTGAACGGGCAGTCCTCAAGCAACTTCTTATAGTTTTCTATGACAAAGAGTTGCTGAAATGAAGGAGCACCTCAAGCAACTTCTTGCACTGTCCTACAACAAAGAGTTGCTGAAGTGAAGGACTACATCTGAAGCAGCTCATTGGAGTTTCCTACGAGAGGCTGCTGACATGAAGGGGCATATCTCGAGCAACTCCTTAAAAGATGCTGAAGGGGCATTTCTCAAGGGACTCCTTGGAGCGTCCTACAAGGAAAAATTGCTGAGGGGGTGTTTCTCAAGCAAATCTTCATCATAGATATCTTAGAGGAACATTGCTGGAGCACAGTGTCTCCTTCGATTCAGAGGTAGCGCTGTGCTCTCCTCAGTTAGTCAACGAAGAACCTCAAATCAAAGCCTGTTTGCAGAGATGAGTGTGAGGTAACTGAACATACCTGCATAGTCTGAGGCAGGAGCGAAGTGGCGCATAATGTTCTCTGCAGCATCCCCTTCCATTTCTCCTTCTTCCTCCCATTCTTCATCCTGGAAAAGGTGAGAGAGAGAAAAGTCGACAATCACGATTACCAACTGCTCAGGTATTTGAGCAGTCATCTCATGATTCTTCAAAGGGACATGAAAGTGGCAAATGTCGTCAAGCCAAAGTGATAGGTTATTTTATTTTCACTTATTTAATGCTTACTGCAGTACGAGGACCGAGCAGATGAGTGTACAACAAGATACAAAACATACACAGAGCAGGAATACAACCTCAAGGAGTTTAAAAAGACGAAACAAAATCAGTGATGTCCTAAGAAAAAAAAGGTCCTTTCTGGAATGTTTCGGACAAAATCAACAGAATGAAAACAAATTCAACGAATGAGTTTAATGTGTTTTAAGATTCTCAGTCATAAGAACATTTACTGGCAAGACATTCCATTATGCAGGAGCAAACACTAATATCCGATGAAAAGGCCAGGGTGCTAAAGTACAGTGCTATTTGGAAGCTACGAGTGTGCTGTGACCGTCATGATAAATAGGGGTATAAATATGCCTCAGAACTGATATTAAACTGACTTGAGAGAACTAGAAGTAGAAACGAATTTTGATGAGGATGTGGACCACATCAAGCATTTTTGTCTGCAGTCCTGAACATAATTGGTGTTGAAATCAGGTGAATTGTAATATAATCTAACATTGCAGGATTCATTGAGTGTTTGTCTTTAGAATCCTGTGAACCCTCTATTGGATCTACAATAATTAGGAAAATATGTGATGAACACCATACCTCAGAATCATCCTCTTCCTTGTGCATCATTGCATGGTCAAGGCAATTGCTCAGCTCATGAATCATAAGCTTATATATTTTGACCAAGACTGGAATCTCTGTCCACTGGTCTGGATCTGGGAGTCACATTGAAGAAGTTGTTAGGGGAAAAAAAGGAAGACTGTGAAATGCAAATACACAATGCAATGAAAAGGCAAATAAGTATTGCTTTGGTATTACATGCAGATTGCACTTTCTACACACATTGCTGCTCCCTACTGTCTAAGCAAACAAAAAGCCGACATGTAGGCAGAAGAGCTCCAAGCATAATTCATTAAAGGGACACTAAAGGCAAATATTAAGTTAAGCTAAAGTGATAGATTAGTGCTCAAGAATCTCTAAGGCGTCAATATTATAGCGGCGTCAATATTATAGCGAACAGAACCATAATAATAGAGAAATTGAGGTAAATGCAGGACATGGGTAGAGACTTGCCCGGGACGTTCAAGTACTTGCCCGATGACGAAAGCACTCCTCAGTTAAATTCTGGCACTAGCACTCAACCACTCACTGCAAAAAACATCCTTGTGTTGTATTATAAGATTAAATAAAATGCTGCTTGTCCAGTTCTATTTTATTTTTAGAAAACAAAGCTCACTGAAATTACCCTTGACAACGAAGCAGGCGCTCAAAAGGTTTCGCTTTCGCTAGACTCTGCGCCGTCCACGCTTTCGCGTTTCAGTAGTTTCGTTATCACGTACTGCTGCACTGGTTTTGCTGGCTTGCGAAACTAGCACAAATTGCAAGTAGCAGAGAATTCAACTTCCATGTGATGTTGCGAGATGCCGGAACGGTCTACGCCACTTGACCAAAAAGGAGCTGCAGCGGCGAATCCATCGCTCAGTCTTAGCTTGGCACCGCTGTCTGTCGGACACCGTTTTACTCACCGACGGCAGCAAAGGGCGGTGATGACGTATGCAACGTCATCACTCCCCCAGTTAGATGGCAGGCAATTTGAGTTTTGAAAAAGGTGCTCAGACCCTTCATATGTAATTTTCTTGTAAACTAAGTCTTTTCTTGGCATGAAACAAGCATTATGAGGTTTCTGGAATGGTATTCGAATAGTCCACGCTGACTTAGTATTTGCCTTTAGTGTCCTTTTAACTATAGAATAAACTGACATCGCCACATTGTGACGATGTGTGATGCGCATTGGTCTGTACAACAGTTGAACATAGAACAGTACCCTGGCCTTGACTGTTAGAAAATTACAATGGGTATTATAAAAGTGAAGCTCTGTAGGCAGACCCTCCCGGACCTTGATGAGTGTGGCTGCTTCCGCTGTCTCGTAAAATAGCTGACGCACATGGCAGCATTCATATAATGAATCGGCTTATATGTAGTCCTATCTGTACTAGCCCTACAGATGTCCTTGTAGCCGGCTCTGTACTCTGTGGAATCACCTAGTGTAACAACGAACAGCACCTAAATAACCTCAGTGCAACAAATGTATGCCTTCAAGAGCACGATTCCTTTACTAAAATGAAGCTATGTCTTCTTCCCCAGAATTTGTCGTGTCTGCTCGGTCAGTTTCTTGCCGAGCAAGGTAGGCCGGTCCTGGAGATAGTGGGACAGTAAACTGGGCTGATCCCAGAGATGGCACGATAAAAAGTGGGTAGATCCCAGAGATAGTGTAACCTGCAGTCGCGTAGTTCACATAAAGGGATTTTCCACATCTTGCGAATTTCCCAGGCCGGCACCGAATTGCTTTGCTGCAGAACGCGTTGCAGAAGATTCACAGTTTCATAGCATTTAATTATCTGCTTCCAAAAGCTTCACTTTACATGGATTTGAAAATGTGCATTGGACCTGCATAAATTTGTATACTGTTATGTCTATAGTTCCTACACTTTCCTTGGAGGTCTCATTTTAGTTTTAAAGATAAGCCGTAAGGAGAAAGAGATGCAAAGAAGGAAGGGTGAGGCTGCATTATCTCGTTTTTATAAGCAAGTGTTGCACACTCAGTGCTGTATATGCGGGAGTGTTGCCATGGTGCTCAAGCCCCTTGCCCAAGTTCCACAGATTGGGGTGATTTGTTTGAACTGCATCATGCTTCATCCCCTCGATGTAAAAGAGATGGTTGGCTGTCTCATCTTGCACTACAAATACGAGATGAACGAACACTTCGATATTAAAAGCTTCCCAAGAGGGAACAGAACTTGATGCACGCACGTTCTGCGATGTCCGCCATCACAAAACTGATACAGTCGGTGACAGAGGCTCAAAATAATGCAATGCAGTGAGCGTACGAAACTTTCCACAAGGACGCTGCTGGCTGGGCACAGGTGGAGACAATAGTGTAGTATGCATGCCTAGATATTAACTTCCTAAACATTTTTGTGAAGACCTTCTCGTTACTTTTCAGTCCCTGCTCACATAGTTGATGAAGGGTACAAGCAAGAGATAGAAGCCGCATTGTAAATGCAGTTTACAAAAACAAAAACAAAACTTCTGAACAGGAAGTTCTGTACGTACTAGCAGCACTCTTCGACCTCGTCCGAATGCCTTCGTTCATGTTGAACACTCTGTCCCCCTTGACATTGATGTTCACCAGACGAGAGTCGTTAGTCTGAATTCCATGCTCCAGAAGCTTGCATAATGCCAGTATGCTGCAAGTGGTTGGGATGGGGGGATAAGAAGCATATGTGAACACACAGGACGCCCTTGCTAGAAAATGAATTGTCAACAGTCAGTGGTGTGCAGATCGTGTATTGTTCATTATTGCAAAAAACGTGAATGGAAAGATACAAGTGAAAAACACAGTACGAGCACTTACTAACTGAAAAGCTTTTATTTGAAAGTGACTGCGCATGTATCAAAATCTTGATATATAGTAAAACCTTGTTAACCCAGATTTCATGGGACCAAAAAAATATCCAAACTAAAAGAACACCGAATAATCGAGGGCACCAAAAAACCATAAACAAACGCTTGCTACATCAACTTTTTTTATTTGGTGAATGACTGAGCAAATCCTGCTTCTATTTTGCACAAAAGCAGTCGGAAAGCTGCAATTTTCATCACCTCGTGACTGATTAGTGCTCGCAGCAGTGTAGGCCTTGCAACTTCACAGTGCGGCCAAAGAACACAAACACATCTTCCTCTGAGACATGGTTTTCACTACTGTGCAATTATTTTTCCGCCAGTGAGCTGGTCCCCAAAAGATTGTCCGTGCATCTTGATGTAGCCGGTGCTCTTCAGCCTCGACAGCTCTGCAGTGAGTCAAAGCGAAACTGTTTGCCGCAACCACTGCGGACGAAACCATGGCCGCTATTGACGCATGGACGGCAACCTTGCTGTTCTGAAGGCGCGGGGCCAACGCGCACGCCGTATAAAAGCAAAACAACCGTTTGCTGCAACAACTGCAGACGAAACCACAGTTGCTATCGACCCTATCATGGATAGCAACTACGCAGTTTTTGAAGGCGTGCGGCCGACGCACGCATAGAGTCATAACAAAAATACCATTTATTTGCTGCAGCCGCTAAAGATGAAACCACAGTCGCCATCAACGCAATCATGGATGGCGACTACGCAGTTACGGTGGCCTACGCAGTGTTATGCGCAGTGGTAAACGCGCGAATAAAGGCTTTGAAGGCTCTGAGAAGAGGTTTATTGGCGGCTCGTAAGGCAAAAGCGCAGCGACCGGGAACGGCGGGACAGCCCGAAGCACTGTCCAAAAAAGGCGACAGTAATCAACAGCGCGAGCGGAGCCGAGCCGCGCGTTGGCGATGTGTCTGTGCCGCGCGGCGCGTCTTCTTCTTAACAATCTCCCCCCCGGACAAAAAGAGCCATCCTGGCGCCTTAAGAATCGGGAGGCAGAGGGTCGTGGTAGGGCTTCAGACGCGAGACGTGGACAATGTCACGTCCACGCCGGCGCAAGTCTTCAGGTGGTGACAGTGGCTCAACTAGAAAATTCACCGGAGATGTTTGCTCCAAGACTCGGTAAGGCCCTTCGAATTTCGGGACGAGTTTCGAGGAAAGCCCCGGAGCCTGGAAAGGCACAGACAACCACACAAGAACGCCTGGAGCGTAGGTGGTGTTCGGAAGCGTGTCGGTGCGGTTTTCTTTCTGGCGCTGCTGTTGCTCGGCCGTAAAGGAGCGCGCTAGCTGGCGGCATTCTTCGGCCTGTCGGGCGATGTCGGACACAGGTAGACACTCGGAGGCGTCAGAACGGTATGGAAGGAGCGTGTCGATGGTATGCGTAGGCTGGCGGCCATACAGGAGGAAGAAAGGTGAAAATCCCGTAGTGGCCTGGATCGCGGTGTTGTACGCGAACGTGATGAATGGAAGGATGCGGTCCCAGTTACCATGATCAGATGCCACGTACATCGACAGCATGTCACCAAGTGTGCGGTTAAATCGCTCTGTGAGTCCGTTAGTCTGGGGGTGGTATGCCGTGCTTGTCCGATGAATAATGCGGCATTCCGAGAGCAAACTTTTGACGACTTCGGAGAGGAAGGCGCGACCTCGATCACTGAGGAGTTCTCGAGGTGCGCCGTGTCGAAGCACGAAGCGATGTAGAACGAAAAAGGCTACATCCCGTGCCGTAGCACTTGGTAAAGCAGCAGTTTCGGCGTAGCGTGTCAAGTGGTCGACAGCAACTACGATCCACCGATTGCCGTCTGGCGTCATAGGAAGCGGGCCGTATAGGTCGATGCCGACGCGATCGAAGGGTGTGGCAGGGCACGGGAGCGGCTGCAAGGCACCAGACGGGCGTAAAGGCGGCGATTTGCGGCGTTGACAGTCAAGACAGCACCGAACAAACTTTTGTACAAAATTGTACATGCCGCGCCAGTAGTAGCGGTGGCGAATTCGTTCGTACGTCTTGAAGACTCCGGCATGGCCACACTGTGGATCGTTGTGGAAAGCGGCACATATTTGTGACCTTAAGCTGCGGGGAATCACCAGAAGCCACCGACGGCCTTCAGGGGAGTAATTGCGTCGGTGGAGCAGCTGGTCACGAATGGCAAAATGAACTGCTTGGCGTCGGAGGGTTCGGGATACAGGCATGGTCGATGATCCAGAAAGATAGTCGAAAAGAGAAGCGATCCACGGGTCACGACGTTGTGCGGTGGCAAAGGAGTCCATGTCGAGAGATGAGATGGAGTGTGCGGAAGTTGTTCCGCAGGCCGTGTCTGGAGGTAAAGGTGAACGAGACAGAGCGTCGGCGTCGGAGTGTGTTCGCCCACTGCGGTATACGACGCGAATATCGTACTCCTGGATGCGTAATGCCGAACGGGCTAGGCGGCCAGTGGGATCTTTCAAGTTGGCAAGCCAACAAAGCGCGTGGTGATCTGTGACCAAGTCGAATGGGCGCCCGTAAAGGTATGGTCGGAACTTGCCAAGTGCCCATACTAAGGCCAAGCACTCTTTTTCGGTCACGCTGTAATTGGCCTCAGGCTTCGTCAGCGTGCGACTCGCATAGGCGACTACGTATTCGGGGTAGCCTGGCTTTCGTTGGGCGAGGACGGCGCTGAGACCGACCCCGCTGGCATCTGTGTGTACCTCAGTTGCAGCCGACGGGTCGAAATGGCGAAGAATAGGTGGGGAGGTGAGAAGACGACGCCGCGTAGCGAAGGCGGAGTCACATGCAGGGGACCAGGAGGAGAGGGTGGTGTCACCGCCCAGAAGCTGAGTCAATGGCGCCATGATCGATGCGAAATTCCGAACAAAGCGCCGGAAATATGAGCATAGGCCCACAAAGCTCCGAAGTTCTTTGATGGTCTGAGGCTTCGGAAACTCAGCGACTGCTTGAAGTTTTGCAGGATCGGGTAGAACGCCGTGCTCGGACACAACGTGGCCTAAAATGGTGAGCTCTCGCGCGGCGAAGCGGCACTTCTTGAGGTTGAGTTGGAGGCCAGCGTTCGTTAGACAGGTCAAAACAAGTCTGAGGCGGAGCAGGTGAGTCGGAAAATCAGGCGAGAAAACCACGACATCGTCGAGGTAACACAGACATATGGACCACTTGAGGCCACGCAGCGTGTTGTCCATGAGTCGTTCAAAGGTGGCAGGGGCGTTACAAAGCCCGAACGGCATTACGTTAAATTCATATAAGCCGTCAGGCGTAATGAATGCGGTTTTCTGGCGATCGGCTGCAGCCATCGGTACCTGCCAGTACCCCGAACGCAAGTCAAGGGACGAGAATAATTCTGCTCCCTGAAGACTGTCGAGGGCGTCGTCGATGCGCGGCAAAGGATAGACGTCTTTGCGCGTTACCTTATTTAGCCGACGGTAGTCGACGCAAAAGCGAATAGACCCGTCCTTCTTGCGAACGAGAACGACAGGCGACGCCCAGGGACTGTGCGAAGGTTGAATAACGTCACGGCGCAGCATATCTTCGACTTGGGTGGTAATGACACGACGCTCTTCGGCCGAGACGCGGTAGGGTCGTTGACGTAACGGCTGATGTGAACCGGTGTCAATGTAGTGCTGCACTTCCGACGTGCGGCCCAGGTGAGGTTGTGAAACGTCGAATGAACTTCTAAAGTGGTGCAGGAGATCAAGAAGGTCGGCGCGTTCGGCAGGTGTGAGGGTATCGGCGATGGCACTCGAGAATGCATCCTTGGACGTCTCTTCAAGCGCGGAAATCGAAGACGACTGGCCGGAGTCGACATCAAAAGAGTCTCCGGGGACGTCAACCAAAGACGAAGAGTCGAGGAGTTCCACGATGCCAAGGCATTCACCCACGAGCAATGTAATCGGCGCACAGAGGGGATTGCAGAAGTATATATTGCTACAGCCGCCAGCCATGTCAAGTGTTGCGAAGGGTAGTCGGAGAGATTTACGGCTCATGAAGACGTCGGAAGGTGTGAAGAGGACCGTTGCATCAGTGATGGCATCGCAAGAGACGGGTACGAGAGCGAAGGAGCCAGGTGGAATATCTGTGTCCTCGCGCACGGTAAGTTTAGAAGGGCGGTCACAATCTTCGTGCGAGGGTGCGTCACAAGGAAAAAATTCAACTTCGGCGCGTGCGCAGTCGATCACGGCTTTATGACGGGATAAGAAGTCCCATCCGAGGATGATGTCATGCGAGCAGGTGGGAAGAACAATGCACTCGACTATGTAAACAATGCCGTGAATAAGCACACGTACAGTACAGGCTGCGTGCGGAGTGACGTGCTGAGCGCTTGCCGTATGAAGCGACAGTCCAGAAAGCGGCGTGGTCGCCTTGCGCAGCGAACGGCACAGTTTGGCGGCTATCACAGAAACGGCTGCGCCGGTATCCACAAGAGCAAATGCAGGAACACCTTCTACACTAATTTCGACCACGTTAGCAGGACAGGCGCGAGGACTTGGACAGTTCGAATGGGGCGCAGTTCTTGCCTCGTGAACTGCGACGTTCAGTTTTCCTGGTCAGGTGGTGCGGGTCGCCGACGCATTGGGGAGAGCGAGCGTCGGCGAGGGGATGGCGAGCGACGCGAAGGAAATTCTGGAAGGTCAGCACGAGCATACGGTTGGTGGGAAGGAGTGGCGTATTGGCGAAAGGGCTGGCTGCCGTACTGGAAGGGCCGAGAGGCGCCGCCGAACGCTTGAGGCCGACGTCGGCAATATCGGGCGACGTGTCCAGGAGTACAGCAAGAATAGCAGATGGGACGATTATCAGGCGTCCTCCAAGGATTAGCTCTCGGTGCGGTCCAAGATGCAGCATGGGCTTCCGGTGGCACCGGTTGGGAATGGGTCGCGAAAGACGCAGGCGGAGGCCTGCGTACTGCCTGCGCGTACGTAAGAGGCGCAGCCACAGGCAGGACTGGCTGCGCATAGGTGCGAGGAGTCGCGACAGGCTGCACTGCCAGAGCAGAGTTGAGATTCGTGGCTGCAGGCGGCTGATGGTGTGCGGAAGGGACAACTTGAGCGACCTCTTCGGAGATGAGAGTGCGGAGCGTGTTTGGAAGACTGGAGGTGGGCTCCTGAGTGAAGGGGACTAAAGAAAGTTGGCGGGCAACTTCCTCACGCACGAAGTCCTTGACCCGTTGAAGTAATGAGCATGGGTCGTACATGCTGTCAAGGCTTGCCACCAAGTCGTCGCTGCCCAGAGCACGCCGAGTCAAAGCGCGTTGCTTGCGTAACTCATCATAACTTTGGCATAGGCTGACGACTTCGGACACAGTGCGCGGATTCCTGGCTAGAAGCATCTGGAAAGCGCCGTCATCGATGCCCTTCAGTATATGGTGAATTCGCTCAGCTTCGGGCATTGCCGCGTTGACTCGTTTACACAGGTCCACGACGTCTTCAATGTAGCTCGTGAATGTTTCTGCCGTCTGCTGTGCTCGGGCGCGCAAGCGTTGTTCAGCGCGCAGTTTGCGAACAGCGGGTCGGCCGAACACTTCTGTAAAGGTTGTCTTAAAGATTGACCATGTGGGTAAGTCACTTTCGTGGTTGTGAAACCAGAGTTGGGCAACACCAGCCAGATAAAAGATGACGTGGGTTAACTTCGCTGGATCATCCCACTTGTTGTGCGCGCTCACCCGTTCATATGAAGCCAGCCAGTCTTCTACATCTTCGTCGTCTGCACCGCTGAAGATCTTGGGGTCGCGTTGTCGTGCAACGCCGGTGCAAGTGACGGACTGTGGCGTCGGCGCCGTTTGGGATGAGCTGTCGGTCATGGCGGGCGATAGCGTTCTTGATCGCAGCTCCAGGGTTACAAGCGACGGGGTTTGAGTCCCAGCACCTCCACCAATTGAGAAGAGGTTTATTGGCGGCTCGTAAGGCAAAAGCGCAGCGACCGGGAACGGCGGGACAGCCCGAAGCACTGTCCAAAAAAGGCGACAGTAATCAACAGCGCGAGCGGAGCCGAGCCGCGCGTTGGCGATGTGTCTGTGCCGCGCGGCGCGTCTTCTTCTTCACAGCTCAAATAGGGATCAAGCGTTGCTGTCATTCACATACGATTTCCGCTGATGCCTATCGCGAAGCTTGGCACTCGTCGAGCTCCGACAGTTGTCCGAATTAACCAACGTGCGGCCAAACACATCCGAATTAACGAGTTTGATTGCATTAAATAATGCAAGTGCTTGTAGGGACCAGAGGACGAGTCCGAATTATCCAATTTCACGAGGGTTGAATTAATGAGGTTTTACTATACATGTAGGTCTCAAAGAAAAACTTTTCAGTTGTTATTAAGTGCTCGTCCTGTGTTCCTCACTCGTCTCTGTCCATTCATGCTTTTCGAAGCGATGAATGCTCGCCAACTTGTGATCAAAAGTTTTTATCATGTAGCATGTATGACAACTCAGATGAGTGAAGTGCCATCAGTACAAATAAAAATAGAAAAAAAAAATACAAATTAGAGCATGTCTTGGGCATGGCTGCTTTAAAGACCAGTGTGCAAACCCTGTGCCAGCCCTTCATAAGTTGCCAGATTTCTTTATGCCAGATTTCAAAGCATGTCTGTGTCTCATATGCTAGCATATGTGGAGGCAAAGATAATACTGGCACGTGTACTTGTTTATCAACTGACCAGGTTTCGTCGTCTAACTAATGTTATCGCTCGGCGCAGGACGCACCTGCACGTATCGGAAGTTTCTGGAATGTTATCAATGGTTCTGTCTGTTGTCACCGAACCTTGTGTAATCTGACTGCATGTATGCGCGTCGCGAATGGTGTAGAACTTTCTCGAAGACATGCAGGCACCAGCAATTACTCTGGAACCTTCGATGACTAACATATAAAAGCCGACGCGCTTGACCTGCTCTTCAGATTTTGCCGATCGCCGACCGCGTTCGCCGCTATTGCTGTGCTTTAAGGATAACTTGCTTTTGCGGAGACAAGTGCACCAAATAAAAAGTTTGTTTTTTTGTCATTCACAGTTTACCGCTGTATTATTCACCGTCACTACTACGTGACGATACTCACATTAGTAATTTTAAACTTTCTTTTGTTTCACTTTAAGTTGACTGTACCTCAATCACTGAATACAGTTCAGTACTTCTGAAACATTTTCTTTTTCCGTAGTGTCCGAGCGTACATGCCATTCACACAGCCTTCCTTTGTGCTCACCTGACTTTGGTCTCGTACGTTCCGTAGAAAAGCGTCTGCCTGGAGCACCACTCTGTAAGGACGAATGCCAGAGCTGACTGGCCCGTTGGTCCCGGAACACCAGACAGAAAGTCGAGGACTGCCGACATCTGAGTGTGCACCAGATGCGCAAATACCAGTACCAAACTCTGCAATACAGAGAGAAATCGATTGCGTTGATTTACATTCATGGCTATAGGCCTAGGACGTTCTCGGTTAATTCTGCGGTTTTACGTGCCAAAACAACAACCTGATTATGAGGCACGCTGTAGCGGGGGACTATGAATTCACTTTGACCAACTGGGGTTCTTTAGCGGGCCCCCAATGCACAGTCTACGCGCGTTTTTTCATTTGGCCCCCCATCGAAACGTAGCTGCCGTAGCCAGGATTTGATCTCACGATCTCATGCTTACCAGTACAACGCCATAGCCGCTAAGTCACGGCGGGTAGGGTATTCTAACTACACCGCCTTTTTTTTTTTTTTTTTTTTACTCAAAATAACATGCGTTTACTGTCTTTATCATGTGTCGTCACTCACAAATCCGTCAAATGACTCCTCTAATTCGGACCTGAAAAGTGGGTACATGCATTCAGACTGAAGGGGCCTATGATCTTCTGGTTGTATAACGCCAGCAGCAGAGGGCCGGTCGCGCAGTGCACCATTTTCTGGCCCGTCAAGCTCGTTGGAGACACACCACACCCCTTCAAGGAACGAGCATCTCCCAGCTGTTCACTAACCACTGGCGCACTGTTACTCGGCTTGCGTCGAACCATTGCAGTCACAAAGTTCCGCTGCAAAAGCACTTCACAGTTCTTGTATCATTCTCGGACCCTATTCCAATCGATTGTGAAATGGCGGCCGCCACGTGCAGGTTTTTTCCTTGTTTGCCGGTACACATCGGTAACACCAAAGCAAGCACTGCACACGGAATCCACACAGAGAACCAACACCTCTCACAACTGACGCATCTGACGAAAAAAATGGTGACTGACAAACACGGCGCAGAGAGACGCCTGGCTACAGGGCGCCACTACCAGACCTCGGCACAAGTGCAGCTAAACACTAAATTTTTCGTCCTCACTAAATTACACTGCTTCCTGCAAAAAAGAGCCTGAAGCCAGGCATCTGTTGAAGAAGCATCAAGTGATGAACAGGGTGGAGAAAGGGAGGGTGCAATTGCTCGATAGTTGTCGCCAATTGCAAATCGCTGGAAATGTGGAGAGGAATGCTTGCACGGGTATGGGCGCTTGTTTTGGGTTTAACAACATACTGCTCCCAACATTACACCATTTAAAAGTACCTCAAAAAGTGATCGATCGAGAATAAGGCCCCAGGTAATGATCAAATGTACATAGTTGCTAATTGTAGTACAGCAAATCCTCGTAGTTCGGATTACACGAGAATGAAAAAGATGTCCGAATTAATTGCATGTCACATTATCGAGGGTATCAAGAAAACAATAAACAAATGCTTAATATGTCAACATGAGTTTATCTACTGAACGAACCAGCGAATCCTGCTTCTATTTTGCACAAAAGCATTGCGGAAGCTGTGAAGGCCTCACGACTTCCTTCACAGCGTGGCCGTGCTGCACGTCTGCAGCCGAGAAATGCTTTTCACTACTACACGCACGTCGCGATTATTAGTGTGTTAGCATAGGAGTGCCAAAGTGGAAAAAAAAGGTGTATGTGTGTAAAATGTGGGATGCCGGCCACATGGTAGAAGTGTGTGTGTGCGCAATGCACACACACTTGTACACACATGTTCACCATCGAGTAGAATAGCTGCCAGTATTTTTTTTTTTTTTTTTTGATGCTATCCAATTTAATAATCGATTGGAATTAGCAATTTTCTTTATTACTGTTCTGAATGCCATGCTGTCAATGAAGAATTTGCAGGAGATTGAAACGCTGGTACGTTTTTAGCCAGGTACTTTCTGCCCATTTATTTTTTTGGGCTGATAAAGAAAGCCTGGAAAAATGAAAAACATCACATGGCTGGCCGTCTGCCCGCACCAAAAAGCAGCACCCTCAAACAAGCTCTATAGCAGTTAGCAGAGGTGTGCAAAAAAATCAAAGCAAATAAAAAATAAAAATAAAGGCAACTTATTTCACTAAGTCCCCTATGAATTCACATTACATAAAGGTTTTTCTCTTGTTGAATACGCTTAATCTGCATTCACGGCAGGCAATCTTTAAAACGAAGTACAGTCAAACCTCAATGCTATAACAAAGTTGTACTTGCAGTGATAAACTTCGTTAATTTGAAAATTTCATTAATTCGAGGTTTCCAAGTTTCAGCAGCAAAAACAATTTCACAGATTTCCAGAGCATTCCTGGTGAAATAGTATGTTTTCAGTAAGCACTTGTCAACAAACCGCAAGAAGGTCGAGCCATAATCGCACGATTATGTATGCCAGCAGACGTGATAGAGAACAATGCACCAGCGTGGTTCATGGTATCCAAGACTTGTCTCTGTTGCGCCATGTGGCACGGTAACGCTTGGGTGCCATGGATGATCACATTTAGTGCTCACGGCCATTATCAGATGGCACCCACAAATGAAAAACAAAATTGGAAAGGAATATTGACATTCGTCCTGAGAAAAAAAAAAAAAATGTTGCAGTATTGCAACGAAGGCATAGCGTTGGTGACGATAGCAATGGAACTACTACACGATGTAAGGTTCATAGTGTTATCGGTGTCACGCACGCTCTGGCAAACATGAACACACGTCACTCGATGAACACGAACACTCGCTGTCAGACGCGAGCGACGTGACGTGTCCGAGATGCGAACGGGATTATATGACCGCCAACATTAGGACATGCAGGAACACAATGCACATCAAGGCACCAACCATCTCGGCCCGGCCTTTGTACATGCTGCAGATTACCTCGAAGATACGGCGCGTCGTTGACGTATGGAAAGTCACACGCAGCCACAGCAGGGGTGGATGAGGAGACCCGACTGCTGAGGGAAGGTGCAGATAAGCACGCTTCTCCTGCCCCCTCTCCCCCAACCGTCGTGCATGCTTGATCCCGTTACCGTGCCTGCACCCCGTCCTCGCAGGCCCCTTGCGCTGAAGGAATCGTCAGCTCTCGTGTTTCACCGAGTAGTCCAAGCTGCCGCGCACCTCACGGCCTCTGTAAGTTGTTTACGGTTTACCGCATCTTGGCCCACGTGCTTCAAAAGCGTTTGTCTTTCAAACGCTTCATGCGGAAGGACGCTTGCAAATACTAGCTTCTGCCTTGGCCGTCATTTTTATACTTTTTGCTAGATTACCAGCCCTACAGGCTCCAAGTACATGCTTGAAATGGCTGAAAAGTTAGTGAAGTCGAAAGCGTGTCATGAAATTGCTTTGTTAAATTGCAAAAAAAAAAGAGAGAGAGAGAGAGAGAGAGATACACGGTTTTCAATGAAACTAAGATCAGGAAATTAAAACAGTTCATTAGGAAATTTTGTCCAATCGAGGTTCGTTATATTGAGGTTTGACTGTATAACAAGGTTATATTGAGGTTTGACTGTATAACGAGGAATTCTGAAGGTCTCCAGCGCTTCGTTACAGAGGCGTTTGACTGTAAGTGGTCTGAACTGCACTGAATGCATGTACTGACAAAAGGTCCTCATACAGCTCTGTGCTCTGGGACATCCTCCTGTATATTCCAGTATGATTGCATAAAATAGATGTGCCTACATAAAAGAGATGAAATAAACTGAAACCAAGGCATCCAGTCAACACTATGAAAACCACTTCGTTGCAACAACACCCACCTGAATTACACTCAGTGTCTCACTCTGCTGCAGCTTGCTGAGGACAGCCCGCAGCAGCAGCTCAGTGCCCTCGCCCAGGGACAAGCCCGCTTTCGAAATGACCACCGACACTAGTCGGCCCACAAACATGGCCGCAGACTCTGGTGTCTTGGGGTCCAGAAGATGTTGGGCAACCTTTGAAAATGAAAGAACACCAACTTGAAGCCAGTTTCTCCACTGTTGCAAGGTCTCTTAAAATTTAGCTGTGCTTTTCTGCATTGGTTCTCAACAGTGCTTTGCAAGCTGCCACAGTAGAGTACTGTCAACATCAAACGAAACACGTCTGTTTAGGGCTAACTAAAATGTGTACTTTCGTTTCCACTGCCTCTAGTTCATGAGAATAAAGCGAGAAATCGGACTAGTTGGTGTTTCATTATTCTTGTGATGTGCTGAGTAAAATTGAGCAAGACTCACAACACGATAGGACAAACCAGACAAGGATGGCAAGTCACAACTGTCTTGCCATCCTTGCCTGGCTTGTCCTATTGCGTTATTTGTTTTACTCAGTTTTACTCAGCACATCGCAAGACGAGTTCATGTGATATCGTAAATCTACCTCTTACACTTAGATCAGAGTTTCTATGACCTTTAGCAATCACATGCATAGCAGCATGACACCGCACTTGCGGGTAATTACATATAAGCACTTTAATGTTTCCCTGACACAGAGTATGGCAGTAGTGCGTATCGTGGAAAACACAAATTCAGAAGAAAAACCCAGCAACGGAACTATGTTGTCCGAGTAGTTGCACCTTCAAGGCAGGAACACAAAGCTTCCCATTTTCTCTCAATATTGCAATCACATTTTCTATTGCAATAACGCTACATTTTCATAACAAAAGTGGTTGGCCGCAGATCAGACACTGGATCACCAGAAAAACGAGCACAAAAGAGCTGCCAAATTAAAGAAACTTAGCATGCTGTAAGCATGCACATGAGTGTTCCGACAGCCTTGTGGGTTTCAAAATCGTTGGTTGCAACCTTCTGCCCCTTGAACTGGCTGTTTTAGTCACAAATTAGGGAAACAATCGTCCCCACGCTCCTGGCCAACGAGCACAGCGCCATCGACATGTCATCTGCTACAAGTAGCTTGCATGACACCTACACAGCCTGCCCTACCACAGTAGCGAGTGCAAGAGAACCAACTTATGCAGAGCTGCTTCCTACATGGCATAAAATCAAGAAGCATGGTGCAGGGGGCAGATTAATGCCAGTCAGGAACCATTTCATAAGGAGACTGGTAACAGATTCCTTGCCATAGTACAAGCACTGCATGGGGAACCTAACCAGCAATTATTCATCGAGAAAGTAGACGGTGGCTACCATCACTCCTCTTCAAAACCAAGTTCAGCTTAGTCCAATCTGCCAAGCAGCTGACCCAGGCCAGATTTGTGCAGGATCTACGGCACCTGACTGCTTACATCAAATCGGCAATGACACGCAATGCCAGCTGGACTGCCTTCATTACTAACTAATACCGACTGACTGGACTAGCACAGCAAGCACAGTTAAATTCAACAGATTGGAGGTGACCATCTCGAAATGTTGAATTCTGACCGAAAATTTTCACTTTAGAATGATTTATGTTAAAGGCAAATTATTCGATAAGCTACATTTACAAAAGAAGCTCTGAAGTCCAAATACCCTTAATTCAGTGCCCACCTGCAGCACAAAAGCACTTGACATTAACAAAATAATAACTCCACCTTATCATGCTTCTTACAGGAAGGCATCAAGCAGCCAAAGGTGAAAAAAATAATTATAAATTCTTACCTTGACAATATAGTATAGCCCTGTTTGACCCTGTTCATCTCTCCAGGCAGCAACCTGGTCATATGCAACTGACACATACGCCCGGATACACTCGCCACCATTCTGTAAAGAATGCGCACAAAATAGTCAACTCAAGCATTTTTGCTCAGCAAATCTGCGTTTCAATCTAACTACAAAAACGTTACAACAATGGTCAAAATATGCAGAACAAAATAAAAATATAATGTTGACAGTACAACCACCTTATAGCAAATTGCTAACAATAAATCCTTTCAGGTGTTTATGACTACTCTATGTTTTAATGTGTCAGCATTGGCATGCTCATGTGAACAGAAACCTTGCACATCTGTTGGTTACCTCATGGCATGAGAGAGGAGGAGGAAAGCATGCAACATCACAAATGGAGAGGTGAAACGGAGGGAGAAGGTGAGAAAGGGCGTGTGCAGGAGAGAGAGGGTGATGTAACGTCACACCTTAGGAGCCCACAGGAATACAGGTGGCGTGCGACATCGCGCTTCTGCGCTCACAGCTGGCAGACAGCCAGGGGAAAGGAAACAATCACGCCGTGGCATGCTGCGGCAGATTGCCTGTGGCATTAGACGGCTTCACACATGTCTTGTGAAGGAGTCTTTGGGTACATGTTAAAATGGATGATGTGCCATATATGAGCAGAATGGAAAGTCGTGCTGAGGAACGTCGCCGAAAGAATGAAATAGTACATGTATATGCAGAAATGAAAAAAATGCACAATAGTGAACGCGTGCAATTGATGCAGAATGCAAAGTGGAACATTAGGAGTGAAGTGACATGCATTAGGCATTCTTAAGGAACCTTGTGGAGCTTTTTAGGCATCTTGTTTGTTACTAAGGCTTGCGAAGGGTTAGCGCTAACGCATTTCCGTTAGATCAACCAACTGATCAACTGTTAGGTTTTAATACAGTCGAATTCCATTAATCGAACCCAGGCTGGACCGATGAAACCGACCAAATTATCCAGAGGGTTAAATTAAACAAGATGCGGAAACAATGCCAAAACAGACTACTGATTCAATTGGCAGTATCTGCTCGATTCTAAAGCCCTCTGATCAAACGCATGCCCACTTTTTGTTTCCATTGCAGAAAAATAACGCAGAGGTGACATTAAAGCTCCCAAACAAAGTAGAAACATAACGCACATCCGATTTTTTCAGCAAGAAAAATGGCCAAGGGTTTGGTATGTGTTGCACAGTGGTGACCGGTTTTTTAAAGTCAGCTTTGCCATAATACATCCACATCTGTATTATGCGGTAAAGCATAAGAACGCCCGAAGGTGATTTCGGTTTCGTATCCGATGGCACTATGCAAGCAATTTTGGCTTAATTTTATTGAAGAAAAAAGAAAGGCACGCATTGGAATTTGGTAAGTACCATAATCGAAGATTGTGAGTTAGGGTTATTGCTTAAAAATCTCCCTAAGGCCAGGCTGAAAATAAGCGTTTTCGACGGGAGATGACGTGTGTTCAACCCAATGACTGTGCCCTAGGCTACGCCGAGACAGATGCTGCCACTAAAGGGATACCTATTGGGATCATCATATGGGTAATGTGTGTATGCATTGACTGCTCAAGTTTAAGTGGTCTGGCAAAGGCCAATTTTAGGATTGAAATAACGAAAATTTCAGCCCATAGCAAGGCATGGGCGCCGGCCGGAACATTCAGTCGGAATAAAATTAACCGGAGTCGAAATAATGGAAGTCTATGGTATTATTATTTTTATTATTATTATTCACTAGATGAATCCGTGGCAGCTCCAGATGGTTATTGGTTTACATGGGACACTAAAGTCAAGTTAAGGAGTCGACTAGTGCGCCAAGGTGTCCAAAGCGCCATTTAAGACAAGAACAGCGTTTTCATACATGAGCAAATAATGTAAACGCTAAACAAAATTGGAGTCACCACAACAAAAGCGCCAGCACCAGCTCCCATAACATAACATGTTGCGCTTATATTCAGTAAGTTATTCTCAACTGCAGATAATGAAAATACTAGGTGCTTCTGTTTCATTTCAACATAAAAGAAAATTAAGTTTATTGGACTTTCCTGCCTGAGTATCTACTAATGCCGTTTCATCATACTGCCCTGTCAGCGCTATTTGTAAGACGGTGGCGCATTCTCAGAGCAGACCTCTTACTAAGATCAGGCAGCATTGCCTGAAGGATCACGACCTCCACGATTACCATCACAGCCCGTTTCAAAAAACATCAAAGCCCAAGTCAAGAAAACGCGATGATATGCCTGATGCAGGGATGGAAGCGGCCAAGGAAGCTTTGGAGCAGCTCTAGGAGCAGCAAATTTTGCACTTTGGAGCAGGTTTGGAACATGAAATGTCTGTTTTGGAGCAGTATAAATACACATTTCGGAGCAGCTTGGTAAAGGTCAATATGAGTAAAATGCAGGCATACGGTGAAAAGATGTCCTTTCCTTATTCAACTTTGCAGAACACTATTAGGTTACGGCAGATCAGTTCCCGCGGAAGCCTGCAAGGCGGGCAAAATTCATGGCAGGGAAAAATTGTCATCCACATGACTGTAGCATGAAGCGACAGGGAAGCCCATACAAGTTTCTCAGAAACCGCCATAATATTACATGCTGGGTGTGCCAACTAAATGTGGCACATAAAAAAAAAATAACAGAGGGCTTTCCGTTCATAGGCTTGTGTTATGCCAGTCATTTTTTTTCTTTTTCAAGCAGTTAAAATTTAATTTTAACGAACTAACATTTATTACCTTACTTATTCAATAAGGTGCCAATGCAAAATGCTGTGGAATAGGTCAAGAAATGACCGATAACAACGTATATAGCCTAGGTCTCGTGCGGTCCTTCTTTCTCTAGAGAAAAAAGAAAAAAAAGAAGAAAAGAAAAAGGGAAAAAAAGGAAACAGAGAAAGCCTGCGATATATATATATATTTTTTTAATCCACGCGGCAACGCGTGCCCGCACCAGTAATATAAGCGGTCTCAAACGTAAACATCATCAGTGCAATGTGTATATTACGAACGTGCAAACCTGGGTCACGGTCTAGGTAACAGTTCGGAAAGCGAACCGTTACGAGATCGCGCTACTTCGCGTGTGATAAGGAGCGAAGATGCGCGCCTAAAAACTGATGAAGCGGGAAGAAAGAAGTGCAGCCGCTCGTTTTCACTGCCACTTTTTGACGACGTTTGCGCAGATTGATGCAATCTTTGGAGCGCAGAAGCGTTGTCATGGTCCCAACATTTTTTTCTTTGTTCTTTTCCATTTACTTTACGGCCTTTCTTTCTCGTTAAAAAAAGGTCCTCGCGAATCCTAGTTTTTTTTTTTTACTTTTTAAGGCCGTTATCGGTCATTTGTCAGCTTCATTCACAACATTTTTATCGAGATCTCATCGATTAGGCAAATTTATAAATTCAAATAACTAAACGCATTCGTGCACAATGAACGAGAAATATTAACAGTGGCCACCATGAACAACACCCACCAAGGTACAATGAACGCCGTTAGCGTAGTTCCCTCTGGTAATTTTTAGTTCTCGGCGACCTCCAGTCAAGACAGAAGAATACCGCAGAATAAATGTGAAATGACGTACTGGTCATTTCACGTTTGCCAGTATTTCACATCGCTCGCCGAGAAAATGCTTTAAGATGTTTTTGAAAGCAACACAGGGATAAAAAATGTTTACTGGCTTTCCGGTCTGCCTCTTCGAGCAATATTTTGAATAAGATCAATTATTCTGAATTATTAGCGGTTTCTCTACTGGCGACACAAACAACCGCCGATATTTCGTGCGCCGAACATTGGTTTATTAAAATTCTTGCACTCGATCTGTACAAGTCGCGTCGTGAACAGCGTTGCCGCGAATGCTATTTGGGAGGTTTGCGGTTTCGCCGAACGTTTAATTCCGACCACAATTTGGCCGCTGAGGTTGACCAAAAATGCGACCTTACACCCTCGGCTTGTGTTCTGAAGTGGCAAGATCCTGATTTTGACTGGTGTGGCCTGGCATACAATAGTGTAGCCTGAGTGCAAATTTGAGTAACGATTACCTTTGCCGTTGGTTACCTGTGACCAAGAAGTTTCGCAAAAGCAAGCAGATCCTTTGTCGGCGTGCCGCACTATCGTACCGGTAAGCGGACGTGGTGCACGCGTGAAATAGATTTATGACGTCAGACGCGCGGCGTTCGTCCTTAAGCGACGCAGTTGTACCATAGGGCACAATATCGAGTGCTAAAATCTATAATGAATCTGATGAACTACACAGTAAGGAGACTGCACGACCTTATTCATTCAGCGAGGCTTTCCTTCCCTACCACCCGATGAAATGAGCGCCAATTCAAATGATGTTTAGCTGGGGCACATATGTGCAAATACGTAACACTTTTATAAAACCTTCGTAATGCCTTGTATAGCACATAACGGTTTTCATTTTCATTTATGGCCCACTTACAATTATGCCACCAAACGAACCCACACTCCGAAGGCGCCGACGCTGAAACGGATTGTTTAGGTTCGGATTGAAGGGCTAAGCGATAGCCAATGCACGTCTATGGGCTTATATGGGCTGTGTGGTTGCCACTGAACAAGCACATCCTGTTAAATTTGGCAATTTCGTTGGAAATGAGTGTTTTGGCGCAGTTTGGTGCAGCTCGATGGTTCGGCGCAAGAGGGCGCATTTGGCGCAGCACTTCCATCCCTGCTGATGTACCAAAACAGTGGATTGCAATTTGGATGCAATTTGCACACTTATGTGTCTCTTTCAAGACGCTGTCAAAAATGATTAATACTGACAGCACAGCACACGGCAACCTTGTGTGGAAGACTTCTACTTTCTCACTGCAACATATTCTGCTTTATATTTTAAAAGCATTAGGTAGTTCAAAATTTGATCATTCCTTTTCTAGGTTTTCTTAGTAAGGTTATCTTTATTTTAACCAAGCAGAAATGAATAGCTGTTGCCAGCATACAGTGACAAGGATGCTTCGAACACTTGTGGGCAGACAACGGCCAAGTACATACCTGCAATGTCGAATTGTCATCTGTCTGCATGACGCACTGCACAACCATGGGAAATGCTTGTGTAATGAGGGGCTCCGCAAGGGGTGGTGCACTGCTACGGACGATTGTCTGGAGAACGTCCAACGAAACCTGAAAATAGATGTAAGCCAGAAGGTAATGAAATGCCAGACTAGGTACTTCGAAAGGAACAACTCTCACGTTCACACCTACAAAAGATGCACAGGCAAGCCTGCGCCCCCCCTAACCGTTCGAGGGTCAATGATGTAAATATACGGTGACGCAAACGAAGTCTGAAATGGTTGCTGCCGTATATTTATGGCGCCGTCTGTACACTTAAAAAGCGCGCCAATTTCCTAACTTTTTTCTTTTCTGTTATGTGCTGCCATTATGTGGGAATACAGGGAATTTTTTTCGCACGCCTCCCTCTCTTGGTTTTCATTGCATGGTTTGTTTTAGAGCTAGTTTGCTCCCACGCGTCTATATACTACCGCTCGCGCATTGGCGCGCGCGCGGGCAGATGGCGGTTTGGACTTTGTTCCATGGGCAGTTTCGGCTTCTTGCGCTAGCAAAACTGATGGCTATCTCGTTACCAATCGCTCAAAGGGGCGACTGCTTGTTTCTCGTTCGTTTAGTGCTCATAAGGGTGTGCATAGGAATGATGCCGCCGTGCATGCGTTTCCATTGCTTTTCATTTTTTTTTTTTTTTTGAGACGTGAAAAATAATTGCCTCCGGTTGGCGATAAGCTGAAGATTAGCGGAAGCTTGTCACACGTTTTGCTTTTTTGACGGGCACACAACCACACAGTTTTCTTGAGTGCACGCACCTATGCAGTTGAATTACGCTATGGATGTACATATTAGTGTAAGAGCAGGAACATTTGAGTTTTGCGAAATATTCCCGTGTGCGCATTTTCAAAGCCTCGAACTATAACAATGCATTAAATTTTCAATTCTTATAAGTTTATTTTCTTCATGAATAAATGAAGAGTACAGATTAATTAATGAGAAGAGTAATTCATCAATGAAGAGTACATCTATACCAACACAAAATATTTTTTCTCACTTTACGGTTACCCTAGAAAAATTACGGTAAAATGTTTTTGACATAACTCCCTAAGAATTGGAATCTGCAAAAAAATATAAATAAATAAATAAATAAATAATAAAAAAATCGACCCTGGATGGTCGCATATGGCGAAAAAAATCTACCCTCAAAGGGTTAAAGTTATAGTTGTTCCTGGATATATCGAACTCGAAGGAAATTACGAAATAGTTTGACATATTGATAATACGAAATATAAGATATGCTTATCTGAAGGTTATTTGAGATCTCCTCAAGTCTCAAGCAGTTTCCTCGAAATCGTGAAAAGCAAGAACTCCAATTTGCTTCTCCAAGGCTGTGTAGAACGTACAAAAGCTGACTTAATTTTTTGCTCACGAAGGTTTCAAGTCACTTGCACTGTGAGGTGGTCTGATATAATGATTGCAACGGTAACCCTAAAAGCCAGCATCACCCGGCTGCAAGACTGCAGTGTGCCTTTTGCTGCGCTTTCTTATTTCAGACAAGGTAGAAATGGAAGCAAACTAGCCTGCATGAATATGCACCATATCAGTTCGCTTCTGCCTTGAATCACGCATGAACATGCCTGTTCGCGTGTCCTTTACAATACTACCAACTATATGCCGTTTCAACGGCCGAATGGCATACGGGGGCAACGAGCAAGGCGGACTGTTTTGCCAGGTTTCAGAAATGACTAGCTGTTAGATGTAGTCGTCCTCGCTTCTTGACGACCCCAAGTCCGGGCATCTCTTTTTGCATGCCATACAGGGCTCCGACGCTTCGCGGCCCATATGTGCCTTCGTTCTCGGCCCGTCCAGCCCTCCAGCCCCTCCGCCGGTGACTGCCGAAACTACAGACACGCTGCTAGCTTTGAACATGGCTTTCAGCATGCAGAACATGCCAGTCCATTCCCATTCACATGTAATTGTGCGAGCACGAATGAAATGCATTCAGCGCAGACTTGCGAATCCCACAGCGATGAGCCTTGCACGCCGCTGCTGCAGTATAGTCTGTCCACGAAGTGCGGATGTGGTGTGCGGTCGTTTTGTTCATGTCAAACGGTCGTGTAAAGGTCCGTTTAAGTGGAAGTTGGGGTCGAATACCTTTTGGCCACTCGCAGAATTCTAAAATGCCATTCGTGGAAGCAGTTCGCAGAAGCCCTTGTCCACAAGAAGACAAGCCCGAGAGTGCAGCATCTCCACTTCGGCCTCCCATGCCCGACGCCACTCAATGAAATGATGCAAGGTCATACGTGCTTTCTCGTGGAACATGTATCAGACCGGGAGGCTTTTGAATTCTTAAGAGCAAAATGTCGACGTCCTTTTGCCGAAAATGAACAGCCACGGTTTGTACAAGCCATCTATATGCACAACAAGCAAATCTGAAAGCACCCTGCATAGTTTTGTTCCATGGTATGTACTGCCCTTCAGATTCAATCTCTAGTTTGACAGCATCTGCAAAAACAGTGCTATTTGTCAGTATTAAATATTTCCAGTAACGCGAGAAGTGATTGTATCTCCATTAGAAGAAGCACATTTCCAGGGGAATGGCACAGCATTTGATAGATCAAATGTGGTGGTGAACAGGAGTTTGACGTATGCATAGTACATTGCTACAATAAAAGCTCGTTAATTCACAACTTGTTCATTCGAAATTACGGATAATTCGAAGTAGCTGCCACGGTCCGTCAAACAATGTATTGAAAGCAATATGTAACACATCCTGCCAGTGGCCTAGCTAGGTCGTCTGGCACCCGGGGCCCATAGGTCTTCTGAAAAATTTTTAGCAAAATTCTCCTGCCTTTAACCCCAGCATCAATGTTCCCATACAGCAGAACCTCGTTAATTCAACCCTTGCTAATTTGGAATATCAGATAATTTGGACTCACGCTCTGGTCTCGGCTAGCCATATGCATTATTTATTCAATCAAACTCGCTAATTTGGACATATTTGGCTGCACAATGGTTAAATAAGACAACTCTTGGAGCTCGGCAAGCGCATCACACCACAAAGGTCCAAAATGTGCAACGGCACTAGCGTCCAACCGAAACGAAGTGGCAGAGTCTGCATTGCATGTTTACCAGCGGAAATCCTACATGAATGACAGCAACACAGCAACACTCTGTGCCTATTTGTGCTTTTGAAGACTTTATTCTTACGTTTACCGCCGCGCATAACACCGCATCTGCCGCACGCCTTCATAACTGCATAGTTGCCATCCATGATCGCGTCGATAGTCACGTTTTTTTCCGCAGCAGTTGCAGCAAACAGTAGTTTCGTTTTGACTTGGCACGCACCTGCAGCGTGCCTTAAAAACAGCTTAGTCACCGTCCATGATCCCGTTGATAGCAACTGCAGTTTCGTCTGCAGTTACTGCAGCAAATGGTAGTTTTGCTTTGACTCTGTGAAAAGCTGTTGAGTATGAAGAGCACCGGCTGCATCGCGATAGACGGACGATCTAGGAGTGACCAGCTCACTGGCAAAAAAAATAATTGGGATGGGCATGTGGTAGCGAAAAGCGTGTCTCAGATGAATGCGCGCACCTTGACTGCACTGGGAAGTAAGGCATAGGCCTTCGCCACCGCGAGAGCCAAACAGTCACGAGATGACGAGAATTGCAGGTTATGCACTGCTTTTGTGCAGAACAGAAACATGATTTTCCCATTCATTCACTAAATAAAAGCACGTTGACATAGTAAGCATCTGCTTATTGTTTTCTTGATATGCTCGATAATTCTACATTCAGTTAATTCAGCGATTTCTTTCAGCCCCATGAAATCTGAATTATAACAAGGCTTTACTGTAGTAGCCCTTTGCTTTTAATGAAGCCTGACAAATGCGTAATCTGAACAGATCAGAGATTCACCGGAAGGTGATCAACACCTTCAGGCGAAACTGAAATGATTAACAGTGTTTGAACAAGGGGCCTAACTAGCTGATGCTTTGAATATGACGAAGACAACTCCCCCTTGTCAAAACTTTGGCTCCAGTCCAAAACGTGCCTTCCTCAGCCACTGCTGATCATGACAAATGCAGAGGTTTTGTGGATTAATTAACAAGCAAACAAGTGAATGCCCCTCAACACAATCCTGCATAGGTTGGCATACACACTCACATGTACCAGGACTAAAGCTCGCTCCACGCTTATTTCAGAGGCTTAAGATCGAGTGTTAGTGATGAAAGGTGTGAATAGATGAGAGTAGTCACCGAGATATTTTTTGGACTCCGAAAATTCGGATATGATAGATATTCCAAACTTCATAAATACACCGTCAGGGTTTCCCTAAAGCTAATGCATTTACGGGACAAATTTTTCGGACAAATTTAGGACCCGAAGTACAATTTTCTATACTGAATTGCTTGTTCTGATCTACGTTACCTGATCTTAAGGGTCCGATTTTCCGCTGGCTTGGCCACGCTTGGCCTCCAGTGGCCCGCTCTATAGCCTCCAAAATTGGGACACGCACAATTTCACTAGAGAGTGTGCGACATTCTCTAGTCTCGGAGGCCATGGTCGCTCTTTTTTGGCTGACAAAACGCTCTAGGGGATGGAATATTTAATTTTTTTTTTTTTCAGTCAGCACTATCATCATAATCACTTAATGCGGGATCCATCTTTATTAATTTATTTATGTTTAAAGTATTGGCTGCTATTTGTATGTGGTATGTTCCCAAAGCAGGTGTCTCGGAGACGATGTCTTATCTTTGTGCGTGTCTGTGCAGCTTCGCATTTCTGTGATTGGCACCACCTCGTGTACCTTCGCGAGAGCTACACTGTAAGAGATCCAAGTGGTGCAAAGAAGCGTGACTAGTTTCTTCAAACGCCATGGTGATATCCAGCAACAGAGATTGCAGATCGCCAACGTGGTGACACTCTTGTCAGACTGCATACAGAGATGACACCGCTCTTGCGCAAATCCAAGCAAATCTGATAGCCTCCAAGCGTAGTATGAGGCAGGGCGTTATTAGAGATTTTAAGCAGTTCTAAGCCTAATAAATTTTATTTTTTTGGCTCAACGAATTTTTCGGACTGTTCGATTTTTTAGACTATTTTTCGGTCCTTGCAAGGTCCAGAAAATCAGTCGGCGACTGCATGTATGCAAGTGAGTAGACGAGAGTATATGAGCATGAGTGTGTACCGGTAAGTGTGAATGAAAGCGACTATGAACACGAGTGATTGTCGGTGGGTATGAGTGGGTGTGAGTGAGTACAGTAAAACCTAGTTAATTCGGAAAATCAAAAAATTTGGGCTCGTCCTCTGGTCCCGGCAGGCCTATGCATTATTTAATTAATGAAACTCTCATTAATTCGGAAGTGTTTGGCTGCACATCAGTTAAATCAGACAACTTTCTGAGCTCGGCGAGCGCAGAGCACTGCAACTGCGCAGCGCAAAAGAGCAACAACAGTGTTAGCATCCACTAAAACAAAGTGGCGGAGTTCACATTGGAATAGTTATCAGTGGAAATCGTATGCGAGCGACATCAACATTAGAACGCATCGTGCCTACTTGTGCCTTTAAAGCCTTTCTTCTTGCGTTTACTGCCGCACTCAGCACCGCATTGGCTGTATGCCTTCACGACTGCGTAGTTGCCACACATGACCGCGACAATAGCGGCCGCGGTTTCGTTCATGGCGGTTGCGGCAAACAGTAGTTTCACTTTGACTCGGTGCACGCGTAGGCCGCACGCCTTCAGAATCGCAAGGTCACTGTGCATGATGCGTCTACAGCGGCGGCGGTTTCATTCGCAATGGTTACAGCAAACAGTAGTTTTGTTTTTACTCAGTGAGAAGCTGTCGAGGGTGAAGAGCATCATCCATATCGCGATGGGTAGTGACCTGGCGACACTGGCGAAAAAATAATCAGGATGTGTGCGCGGTGTGAAAAGCGTCTCAGATTAAGGCGCCGCCCCAGCTGCGCTGCAAAGGAAGTCGCGAGGCCTTTTCTGCTGCGAACGCTAATCAGTCACGAGATCAGAATTGCAGCTTCCACACTGTTTTTGTGCAAAATAGAAACAGGACTTGCTGATTCATTCAGTAAATAAAAGTGTGATGTAGTATGCATTTGCTTATTGTTTTCTTAAAACAGGGTGTCTACCAAGTTGACATTTCCAAATTCCCTGAGTTTTCCAGGTTTTCCCTGAGTGCCATTGCAAATTTCCCTGAGTGATGCAGAACTGTTTTATGTCAAGACGGACTGAAACCATACCGCCCGATGCTGTTACTATCTAGTAAGCACATGAAAAAAAATAAAAAAGCGACTTAATCCAATTTGAATACTAAAGAGCAGTGTTTATGTTATTCAAAAGCAGAATAGAAGGCAGGGGTTAGTAAAATGCACAGCAAATAAAGTGTCTTCGAAAAAAATTGCAAATGTGGTCGGACATTATCAAATACGAATAAAAAGGAGATGCATATAGAAGCAAATATTTTCTAATATGAGCTATTTCTATCAACTGATAGCAACCTCAGTGGGATGAGGCCCGAACTCTGTCACAATTGAGATTCTCTCTCAACAGCTCGTAAGTCAACCTCAACATTCCTAACATACTCTCAGCCCGCGCACGACGCCCGAGTGTTGTGTTTCACTGCTTTAAAGAGTTTATTTTGGTTTGGATGAGGGACACCTGCATCTCGGCATAAGCCAAAACTTTATGTTTTAAGTACAAGCTCCTTCAATACGGCGGCAGCAAGCTTCTTTTCTCGTTTATTCCTCAATGCGTAGGTCACTTCTGTTCTTGTCCGCCTTCCGGCACTCGTTCGCCCCAAGGACCATTTGAAGCATCTTGATCAATTGCACAGTCCACGACCGATTTTTCGAACTCCCTAGAGGCCGCGAAAACGTCGGCCAGTTGGAAAAAAATAAATGGGTGTCATTTACTGCCCTTAGGAGCTCAAACCGCCACAGGCACGTTCGAAAATGCTCTGAAGGCATGTCGGTACACATATTAGGCATACCGGTGCTCGTACTCTGACAGGAAATACCGGGTGCCCGGGTGTATAATTAAGGAATACATACTGTGTTCCGTGGCAATAGCCCCTTCCCACGCTTGTTATGCTTCACTGCAATACTTTTCCGTAAGCTTTACCAAGTAACATTTCAGTACAGAGGCGAAGCAGACTTTCAAGAACCGGCATTAAGCAGCGCACCGTGTTTTCTAAGTTTCTAAGCCAATCGCGAGGACCACTAAGGTGGAGTCCGTGCCACTGCTGACAGCAGCTAATTCTTTCAATAAAAAACTCGGCACCCAACGGCAAGAAGCTTCACAGCGAACGTCGAAGCAGCTAGGCCTAGCGTTGCCGCAGTGGTGGCAACGGGTGCCAGCGGATCTGCGTGCGAGAGAGCCGGTTCGAGGTGGCGAAGTAATCAAAACGGCAGTGGTGGTGCCTTTGATTATTGCCGTTTCGGACCTGCGGTCACGGCAAAACGTCCGGAAAATCGGACGGCAAAGAGTTCTTGCGTCGGAAATTTCACACGTTCTGATACGTTGACTCTATGGGGTACGTGGCGGTGCCGCGAAGCCGTCCAAATTATCGGGAATCCGGAAAGTCGCTCGTTGACTGTACACTGGCAACTCCTCCTGCCGACGAAGGGGCGTCAAAGACGATTCATTATGATTCCTGTCTGCTACTCGAGCCAGCATTACCGCGACTTTCGACCCTTTCAATAAAATTGCCGCTAATTTTCCCTGATAGAGGCCCAAATTCCCTGAGTTTTCCCTGACTTTTTCCAGACTACTCAAAATCCCTGAGAATTCCCGGTTTTCCCGGTTTTCCCGGTTGGTAGACACCCTGTAAAACCTTCGATAATCTGACATTCAGTTATTTAGGACATTTCTTTCGGTCCCACGAAATCCGAATTAAGAAGGTTTTATTGAACATAACTTGTGAAAATATTGGCAAGCGAGTATACGAGACCATCCCCGTATTGTGCTGACCTATGCCTCCCACTGCCCACCCAGTGACTCACCGCCTGCAGACCAGATGGTATCTTGTCCAGGGGCGCTTGGAGAATCGAGATTATCGTGGGGAGCAATCGCTGCTGCAACGCTCCGCAGCAGAGAGGGTTGTGGCAGAGCTCCTTGAAGATGTCCTGGCATATCGACACCAGGATGGGGTCTGAGAAGAGAAGCACGATAACAAGGAGTTCATGAAATAAGCGATTTAATTTTATCCAGGCACTTACATTACAGCAGTGCCATAATGATGCTGACAAGATGCGCATGTGCCTGGTGCAAATGGCTAAACGATTGGCAAGTCAAGCCGGAGCTCTTATGAAGTTAACAATGACTCCAACAAAAGAAGTGGGGCTTGATAAACCCAGCATTTCAAGGCCAACTTAGCTTCTTTCTTAGAGGTTCAACAACGGATGCCAACTAAATGCAGCTAGGGGCAAGCGGGCACCCTCTTTCATGTCTGAAGAATCAGTAGTGTGTGTGAGTCTACTTAGCAAGAGCAACTTGAAACAGCGCATTCTGCAAGTGCATGCACTTTTGGCCAGCAGCTTGGCTCGGTTAGATCGCAGCCAGTAAGCCAACGTGCCAATCTGGTGCGATCAAGCCGATCCCATGCTCGCATATTAGCAACGGTGACAAGCACATGTATGCAATTTATTGTTCCTGTGTCACGTACCAATACTGAAAACCACCAACTGTCCATAAAACAATCAGCAGGAGACCCTTCTCTAGCTCCGTTAGAGGCATCTAGCATAGAGATTTCATTTTCTCTGCTGATATCAGTGCACATGCTTATAACAAATAATGAATATAATGAAAATGTTTTCCCATCGGATACAACCTTGTTGAAACGAGGTACGACTATAATGGCATGCTGAAGCACTGCAACTTTATTTCCCCACACACAACTGCCCAGGAGAGGGTAGGCTTTGCATAGGAGCTAGCAGGATTGGAGGTGAAAAAGCTATTGCCTCTACACAATTCCGTGTGCATTAAGACATGCATAGATCCAAATTTTCTACAGTACTTTGCACCAAAGGTTATGGAAACCAAGAAGAGGTCCTTAGATACCCTCGACGCTTTTAATACCCTTAAATATTCTCTATGCTTCTGGACTGCTGGGAGCTGCAACACTCCGCTGTCATCAGTGATGCTTCACCAGTGACACACTGTATAAGCTTGTTTTAAATGTCATGTGCACCACGGAACTTGGTGCGTTCGCTCGGAGATAAGCAATTAATTTGTGAGACTTTATCTCAAGGCTGCCCAGCAGGCCATGGAGAACAGTTGATTGGTTCACTGATTGATTGATTGATTGATTCGGTTTAATGTTCCAAAATGTCACTCAGGCCATGAGAGGTGCCATAGTGGATGGCCCTGGATTTATTTTAACCACCGCACCCATCAGAATGCAGCTATCATGGCTGGGAATCAAGCCCACAACCTTGTGCTAACCAGCAGAATGCCACAGCCACTGGGTTTAAGCGTTCACCTAAACCTGACTCTACCAAAACGCAGCTGCTATGGCCAGGAAGTGAACCCATAACCCCACGTCCAGCAGCCTGAATGACATAACCACTGGTATTAGTGCAGCAGGTGGTCCCACACGGCATCTCCCACCACTTTGCCAGCTGTGGGCCCTGCCGTTTATGAGCCAGCAGCTGTCTTTTGCATTGCTTACTAGAAGCCGGAAAACTGCTCATTGAAATATGTGTCAACGTGTCGCTAGAAAGATGACAATTATTTTCTATCATTATTTCCGACAGCAGCAGAAAAAGAAAGGCAAGCACACGTTTTGAGGAAAACTGAATGCTTTCTGCAGCATGTGCAGCACCCGGCTTAGACATCCAAGAGAGTATGTATGAACAAAGACTCCACCATGCCAATCACGTTCAAAGAGACAGCCTCCTTTCTGAAACAACATTATCAGCAATTTCGCTGGCTGCTTCCCACAGAGACCATCCACAAAATTTAACAGTGCTTCTGCATACATACAAAATCGGGTACTTTGAGACATCACCTAAATGCGTGGAAAAGTATCATGGACTTACCACTGTTGTACTTCAAGAACACAGCGATGGCGAGAGGCGACACCCTGTTCTCGATAGTATGCGTGAACTGTGGGTCAACCTGTAAGAAGAAATGTGCCACAGTCGTCAGAACATCTGTGCTTGCAAAACAAAAGATGCACACAAACAAATGTTCATGCCGTTAGAGAAACTTAAGATATTAGGCCAACTCTAAAGGGACACTAAAGAGCAACGTAAATCAGTTTAGACCAGCAAAGTTTTCTTTGTAAGCGCTAGTATAAATATTTTGGTGTGAAAATGTTGACTATTACAGCAGAACATAGAGGCCAATGTTTCCTTCCTTGAATGTAACACCAAAACTGGAGCATTGGTACGCCAGTCCGACCTCATGGATTCCAAAGTACGTTCACATGTACGGTTGACATGGCCAATGGAACTGATTGAATGGATCAGGGTTCATGCTGGTGTATATGACAAAAATTCAAGGGTTTTCAAGGACTTTCAAGGCCCTGTGTGTGGATTTTCGAGGACCACATTCTCTGTTAGAAATCTAAATAGATGTTCAGGGGTAGACAGAGGCTCGAAATTATGAGAATTCGCTGAAAAAGGGGATTGTCGCTGCAGCCAACGTTTTAACAAAGAAACTTGTCTTCAGACAAAACTATGGCTCCAGCGATACTTTCATTTTTTTTTACCATTATTCATCACTATTTGTCAGAGTTACATGCATGACAGGATCAATATAGAAAGCATGCGCCCTCAAGCGGCTGCCGGTAAAGCATTATGGGAATCTTGAGGGAAGACGCCCCGTTATCTACTTCACTTGCAGCCATCCATGTAGGATGCGCTACATATAACTGGAGTGAACCCTTTCTTGTACTGTCTTAACTAACCATAGCACAACAGGATGAGCAAAACGAGAAAAAGGTGAAAGCAGGAGTCAACGTTTCGACAAGCAGATTTGTCTTTTTCAAGGCAAGTCCACTTGTCCCCTTGAAGAAGACAAGTCCACTTGGCAAAACGTTGGCTCCTGCTTCTACCTTGTTCTCGCTTTGCTCAACGTCTTGAATTTCCATCTCCCACATTTTCCGTGTTATCCCTGCATAGCACAACAGGTTACATAGCACAACAAAGATAAGCGCAGCACATAGAGTTTCACATTAGTATACCTAGAGGCAAATCTGGCGCTGCGATCGTTCAACCATCATGGGAATGATGGGAAGTACAGGCTTTGGATTGGCATTCTATTGACTGGCGAACTAGTGTACAAGTATTTTTTTTGGCAGTTTTGGTTTCGCTCCAAGCGCAATTGCTATAACCTGCAGTTGGACAGTGCAACGCAAAGCTCTCTGCCTTTGTTATGTTGCTCGGAGTGGCGATAGCGCGCTGGGCCAGCGACTGGGACGATGCTTGTGTTGCGGTGTGGCGTCGAAGCCGTGACGAGAAAGCGGCGGCATCGTAAACGTTGAAAGAACATGTTTTGAGCGTTTGGACCTTTGTTTGTTAAGTGTGTTAGGTTGGCACTGTAGCGTTACGTGCTTTATGAAACTTGAGAATAGGACAAAGAAGGCACTACTGATACAAGACATATACAGTTGTACTTCTAGTGGCTTGACAATCAAATTTTATTGAGGGCTTCATAATGTGCTCGCTTATGTGCTCATTCAAATGCGTGTTTTAGGACTTTGAGAACACAAACTTACTTGTGGTAGGAAAGATAGCTGCTTCCTAGCTGTAGTCTAGTGTCGCACAAAGGGGACCCGCAAAGCCACGCTGTAACGCTTCGGAAGCGGTACGCCAATATAAAATATGATGCAGCATACTCGTAGAAGGCCACTAGCGTCCTAGCTAGCACTGCAGCAGATGTGCTTAAAAGTACTCGAAGACGTTCAGCAATCGTGACAGCCGACGCAACCTTTCGAAAGAGCGAGAGAGTTCGCAAGTGCCTGTCGTCTGCGAGAAAAGTCTCGCGTTTGCAGCGAGCAGGCGTCGTAGCAGACGTCACTTGTAGCATTCCTCTGAAGTGCGCAACGCTTTCTCACAATACAACATTTTTATTTCCAGAAATACTTGATGTGTATCTTTATATAAGTACTTGCACGGTTGTTTTGCTGTTGAAAAAATGAATAAATAATCATTCTTTGGCGTTAAATTGGGAACAGAATCGCACAAGTATGCATACCCTGGTGTGTCCTAGTGACAAACCACAGTAAACCATGCTTTCATCTCAAAGTCATACAAAGTTTATGCAGCGTGTTGTACATTATATAACATACTGCAGAAATAGAATTAGATTTTACGCGATAATATTTGAGTATAGCTTTGTTTACCGCGCCAGAAGCAAACGCCACTAGTCTAAAGACCGAAGTCAATCCGAAGCCTGTACTTCCCATCATTCCCATGTAGGTTGAGGCACCGCTCATGAGAACCCCCGTAGACACTAGCGCCACATTTCCCTCTAGGGTATTTTTAGAAACTCTATGGCGCAGCACAAGTGGCCACAAAATGACATGCTGGCACAATGCTACGGCACCCACTTTTTGCCTATGGGGTATGCTATGCAGCAAAGCTCACAAGTCATGACCTGCTTTTGCTAAACAAATGAAACACACAGCCACAACTCACTGCTGATAAGACAGTGACACGTCATCAGAACATGAAGTGTTACGTGGTGCACTACTACTACAGAGACCTTCCAGCAGCAATCCCTTTTAAACCAATTCGGGGCATAAACAGTTTCCCATGGGCATCTTAGCCATGTGTGTTATGCACTAGAATATGCCTCATGCCAATTAGAATACCGACAGTGTTACTTCGACTGGATCTCTCTGAATGTGTCTTTCAACATGTTTGACAAGTTGCCGGGAGCCACTGACGGATTGCATGTAAACATTGCATGCTGCTGATGCTTACGTCCAAGTCGTCTGCTGAAAACTACACCTTGGTGTATACTGGCCACAGCTACGTGGTTCCTGCGAATGTTTTTTTATCTTTAAAAGCACACAAGAGCATACAATGCAGCAGCCGACTGAAAATGTTTGCAAGCCTATCGCATGTTTCGTGGGCAGATAACTTCTCAGACATTTCTTACAGAATGAAGGTTGCGTCGGCAAGGGTAGCTGAAGATTCCATGAAATAAAGCATCAGCTGCTGATCCTACACATCCTGTGCATAGGATCAGCATACACAGAAAGCGCAAGACATTTAGTGTGTGTCGAAGGGTGAGCTTGGGCTGGCTCGTGTCGCCATACCCACCCACAGAGACCAATCAGAGCACATAGATTTCCGAGCGTTTCAATGGCGAGCTTGGCAAGAGGCTTCGTAATGGCACCCAGCGGACGCCACAGTATCTAGCCACGCAGCGTATGGCTATAGCATGGCCTCCAAAACCGAAACTGACCCTCAAGGTCCCCATAATGCTCTTGGTGACACAGGCGGTGCCGACTTTTTAAAAATCATCCGTAATACAGAGTGCTCAACTAAAAGGAAAGGCAGAGAAATCTCGTAACACATTGCTGTATGGGTGTTGGCCGGGAAACAGTGCAATCATGTTGGTACTATTCTGCATCCAGTGCAGTCTACTTAGAACGATACACATACGTATAATGATGTGCCGACTTAAGAGTATCAACTTATGCATTAGGGCTATGAGAAAAAATGTCTATAACGATATGTTATACATCGCATATTGGATATAACGATCGAAATTCTGCCTTTTGACAGTGTTTTCCACGAAGAATAATCCTGAAATTTGCCCAAAGTGCACTGTCATCGATCGAGCCGCTCATTGATTTCATGAACGCTGAATTATAGCCACCAGTGTTCACGCAGCAGTTGGATACGATGCACACCGCAGTTGTGAACCTGAAACTTCCATGAAAGCAAGTGAGGATTTCGAACTATTTCAGTGCGCCTAACACTTGACATGCTGTTTAGAGGTACAAATAAACGTTTTATTTTTCACAGCCTACTTTCGACAATGTCAATCATTTATCGCAGACGGAAAATTTGGTTTCGTAGCTACAACGGTACGCTCGGCAGCTTTTTTTTTACGGCAGTCCAGATATAGCAGTGATCGGTTATAACGATCGGATTTTTCGTTCCTTCTTCATATCGTTATAAGTAGACTGCACTGTAATACGTTTTCAGGAATAACATGTTTTCTTTTCTTTTCCCAGCCAACATCCCGTAAGAGCAATGTATTTTCATACGGTTGTTGTGATAGCGTTTTCATTCTTAATTTGATAATATGACTGCGGAAATGGGCATTTACCGGTATTTCTATAACTGATTGCTTTATATTCCAGTGTTTTAAATAACATTTCAATGACACATGAACAATGTGTTAAGGCACCGGCCATACTGGAGGGAAAAAAACACACATGGCACGCTGCCGGCGGTGAAACACTGCTCCTTTGAGCGAGGATATGCCGTTTTTTTTTTTTTTTAGCCTTGAAGAGCTTCTTTACAGACAATGAAAAGAAGAAAGTCCATTGCAAATTGACGAGCTATTTCAACATTGATGAATAAAAGTGTTGGCTGCGGTTCGTGTGGCGTCGAGTGGTGCCACACGAACCTTTGCTATCGAGTCTGTCGCAGAATGTACACCTATATTCATGTTTTTTGGAGCTTGCTTTGGATAAAACGATTTTCAGATTATATGTTTTATTTTCCGGTTGCTGTGAAAATTGCATCAACGAGATTCCACTGTATATTGCTATGACAGTTAAAGTTTGGTTATGCGTTCCTTGTTCACTTGTCTGTCGTCACCACCACGTGATAATATATTCCTCTACGAGTCTCTTTAATAGTCAGGTTGATGCAGCTCAAAACAAAGAGAAAGGGGATACTCACTGTAATGACGATGGACAGAGCCTCGATGGCCAAGGCCAGAACATCAGAAGAGAACTGCGTCGACAGGGATATGAGTCCCTCTGTGAAGGGCGCCAGAAACGGCGCGAGCTGGCTCGACTGGTTGTGGTTATTGAGATGCTGGCAGAAACTAGACAAGGGAAACAGAACCAAGGCCCCAAGGTCAGCCTCCTGAAGTCCTTCGCTTATCTTTTATATTTAAGAAAGGCAAAGAGGAGAGGTTGGAGGACTGCACAAAATGCTTTAAATTTTTGTCTCGGACAATCCCAGCATGTTTTTTAGAGATTAATACTAGCACACTTTCAGAGGCACAGCACAGCACAGCACTCGATATATTGAATGAGGCAGTAAATGGGAGTTGAATGTATGCTCAGTACAGCACAATACTTTTGCATAAGATTTTCAAGGAGATTTTACAACTATTCGATATAGACAATTCAATATATCCTAGTTATAGCATATCCGGGATCAAGTAACAAGAAGTAACATGAACTAGCACTTCAAGAGACAGAGCCTTTTTGGTATTCTCAGGCCGTGTGCTTCTGTGTTGTTATTACGGTACCAAGCTCTGAATCCATTTTTAGAAATCAGAAGCGAGCAATAATGATTCCAAATCTGCTGACTCCAGCGTGGAGGCAGCAGCATTGGCAACGGTACAGCCAGAATACAGCAAAAATTAATCAACACACAATCACAGCTCTACTGAAGCAATTATGCTCAAGTCCACAATTCACTGCTACATGCAATCATTCTATTGATCCCATATGTACAGTGCTCACGGAATGAAATAGGACACGGAACATTTAGTAGAACCCTACATATGTGCAAAGTACGCGAGAGCACCATGTCATGTCGCTAGGAATTTGGTCACCAAGGGTGAAGAGGACTCCGATGTAAGTGTACGCGCCACAATTACGTCGATGTGACACAAACTGCGGCCGGTTGAAACGAAAGTATGCGCATTACTTAGCCCTAAATTGACGCGTTTTATTCCGTGAGCACTGTACATTCAATACTGTAAAATTGCTTACCCCCACATCGCTCGAACGGCAGAAACTCGCAATGTGGCTGACTGCGTCTGTTGTAAGCAATCAACGGTTGTTTGGAGGAACCTGCCAATGAGATGAAAAGAAAAGGCAAGTTGCAATTTATTACTGAAATGTCAAGACAGTAAAAAAAAAAAAAATAGGAGAAGCACGAAGTCCAAACTAAATAGACCTTAGTCGCACAGTACACAACAGATAGGGAGGTTAGGAAGTTTTCCGAACCTTTGTGTCATTTCTGGTGTCAAGAAAGCGACAAATCTGCTTGCCATCCACAGGCAGCGACCAATCAAAAATGGGGAATCTGAAAAACACATGCAATACACATCGTAAGATATCTCTAGACATGAATTATATTTTAAAAAATTAAAAAGGAATCCGCAAGAAAACAACAAGCCTTAAAGCAAATTTTTATGCACTCCACAAAGGTCAGCAGTAGTTTTTCAGATGAGAAAGTTAAACGACTTCGCTGAAACCCCCATATTTGCCAAGACCATGAACGTAGCAAAGGAGGGGCAGAGAGATTAGTTAACTTCAGGAATACCCAAAACCACACTGTTTTGACATTGCATCACTGTCAATTGCTCTGACTGATCAAACAAGCAGTCGAAATGTTGCGATGTCAGCAAGCAGTCTTTGTCACAGCACAAAATAACACTATACTCCGTTTCAGTAGTTCCATGCACCACTTTGGAAGCTACAGGCTTCTTCAACCAATCAGGGGGGCGAACAACTCTTAAAGGAACCCTTTTGCACCCTGTCATCTGCTAGCAGCGGCAAGATCTGCTAAGACGGCAACTGCGCAGTAAGACCAGCCATTGTGACAGCAGGGGTAAAAAATATGTTTCATATCCACTCTGGTACCAAAAAGGAATGCATCTTCAAGATATTTCAAGATGCAGAGGAGAAGGAAGGTTCCTTGCAGAGATGCCGCAAGTGGAGGGCTCAGGCGGAGCATTCAGCCAGCGTGTTGCACAGGATGGTGGCGCCCTCTCTTGATCTCTGTTGTAACATCAACTTGTACATGGTGTGCTTGCTGACATACGTAAGTGCAGCCATCTTCTTAATGAGAATTCATGCACGTTTACTGCACTCCTTCCACACTGTGCCAAGCATGTTCAATGATACCTAATTTGTTCCTTTCACGTAAAAGAGCAGCTTGGAATGATACCACACAAGCATGTCTGCGGTCGCCATTTTTGCATAGGACAGAGCACTACCCAGGAGGGTCTCCTCCGCAGTGTTATGGCTGTGCTGACTACACATATGAATATCATCACCATCATGATCATCAGCCTGGCTACGCCCACTGCAGGGCGAAGGCCTCTCCCATACTTCAACTACGCCGGTCATGCGCTAATTGTGGCCATGTTGTCCCTGCAAACTTCTTAATCTCATCCGTCCACCTAACTTTCTGCCGCCCCCTGCTACGCTTCCGTTCTCTTGGAATCCAGTCTGTAACCCTTAGTGACCATCGATTATCATCCCTCCTCATTACATGCCCACGCCCATTTCTTTTTCTTGATTTCAACTAAGATGTCATTAACTCGTGTTTGTTCCATCACCCAATCTGCTCTCTTCTTATCCCTTAATGTTACACCCACCACTCTTCTTTTCATATGAATATGTCTAGCCAATGCCAAATCAATTCATTGTTTGTACTTTTTATATGCATATAATGTCTGTATGGCAGCATTGCATTAATTTTTCGTTCTCTGCATGTTTCTACTCAAACAAGTGGAAAACCCCATTTTCAGTATTTCATCACAGAATGAAGCAAAACTGCGCAATAAACCGCCCTGCAACTTGCAGAGAAGCTTCTGAGTAAACAACTACCAACAAGACCACTAGTCAAGGCCATTTAGTCGTCCAGTGGTTTCTAAACTGTGGCACAACATCTCGCTGCGTAAGAATCTGCACTTGCAGGTTGCATTGCCTTGGCTTTGCAGCACGAAACTGGTGAAGCTGAGTACAGGTGCTACATCGTACAAAGCTTAAAGTAGCACCGGGAAGTGTTCAAACAAGAAGTCCAAGCAGTGTGCACCACAAAGCCACTCCTTACCTGTTGTGCTTAGGTCTGGCAGTGCCACTGACTCAAGGAAGCCCCTCACGTCAAAGAGTCCCTGGCCTTGGCTTCCGGGCACAAACGAATCGCGACAGCTCCCAAGGGCCAGCATGCATGACTCGTGAATTTTCCACCTGTTCGCAAAGGAAATCCACAACAGTGTTATAAGCATAGCACCGCACTCAACTCTCTTTAAATGAATGTGTATGGACATAGCAAATTTGTTAGCCTAAGCAGAAGTGTACTAAATACAGCCAACAACCAATTTTTTAGATGCCTGATTTTTCAGACGTGCCCGAAATTCGAACACCTTTGAGGCAGCTCCACAAATCTCATAGAGCCAATGTACAAGGATGTTCTAAATTTTCGACATTGAAACCCTTTGCTGCCCAACTCACCGGATTTTTTGCTGTGACTGCTGGTCTGAAATGGCATTAATCAAAGCCACTACACCTGCCATTTTTATTATCTCGGAGCGTCAAACCGACGCTCTCGCATGACAACCTCCTGGCAGTCATAGCCACCGCGGCAACTCGAGGTCAAACCACTTGAACATTCGCAGCTAAGCCTCCTGCTGTTCAGTTTCGCGTTTTTCAATGAAAGAATTCGCCACTATCAACAATGGAACCAATTCCACCTTTGCCATACCTGCGGACGGCTTCAAAGCACGGAAAGTATGGCAAGCGTCAAGCATTGCAAATGCCTGCCCCCAAAAGTCGGCTTCACTGCAATACAGCGATGTTACGCGGTCAAGCATACACAATGTATTGCGGTGAAGCATACCAAGAATGAAAAGGGGCCACTATTACCGGACAGAGTAGGGCTATTTTTTAGTGCAGATAACATTGTTTGCCCATTTTAGCCATTTTGAGCCTGCCCTGCCCTGCTCGTCCTGTCGACAAGCCATCATCGTTATACAGGTTTCGTGACACAGTCATCATCTCGCTATTGTCATCACACACTCGTCGTCATCCCTTTATACTCATGCCGTTCTCTTGCCATCATCACTGCGACATCGCACAGTGGTCATCATAGGATTGTTGCCATGCTATCATCTTCTCGCTGTTGATCTTCATCCCATTGTCTTGCTGTCATCGTCATACCACCTTTGTCGATCCATCGATGTCATTCCATCATGATTATGCCATTGCCACGAAGACGCTATCATGCATCACTTCTCATACCGTCATCACCATGCCGTTTTGGTCATGCAATCATAGTCTTTCATGCTTTTTCATCTGGGTGTCATCAGACTGTCATTGTCACACCATCGTCGTTAACTCATTGTGCTCATGTCATCGCTGTCACATTGTTGTAGGTAGATCGTGGTAATAATTTCAGAATCGATATCTCGTTTTCATGAAGCCTTAGTCGTTATATGCCTTTGTCATTCCATTGATATAATTCTTTTTTCCTCATTACATCGTCCCTGCATCGGCGTCATACAATCATCCACACCAGTCATCTATCACACAGTCATCTACATTTCGTGCAGGCGAGTGTAGTGCCACGCAGAGGCTATGACGTCGTGTGCTTCACTTGGCTGACTGGGTTGTAGCCAATCAGAGCAGACTGCACGTAGTCTTCTGCATAAGCAGAAGCGCCTGCCTTTGCACTTTGCCTGACTTTGCACTTACTGGCACATATACGCCCTTGCCTGAAACTAAAAGCAAATGTACAAGCTTCCTTGCAGCAACAAATCTAGACAAACTGCAACTAAATATGTTGCAAATGCGCAGCACACCAAGACAACTTCACTATGCATATAATACAGCGTGCAGTCTGAAACAACCTGCACCATCCGCAAGTACGATAATTGTCTTCTTGGAGGATTGCCTCACCTTGCTCTGTGACTGTCTGTGACACATGGTCGGGCCAGCACTTCGCTGCCCGTCCGTGCAGCAAACCTTCGCTATTGTCGCCATATCAGCAGCGAAAATCACAAACGAAGTGGTGCTACGCATTTGCAATGCAAGCTTGTTTATTTGTCGTCTGCTACCGACACTCATCGAAATTGCGGTGTAGAAAGTGTAGTGTTCATGCTAAACTACTGCTATAAAAAATAGCTTCGTATAACTGGGCGCAGTTACACTTTTTCTACACCAGTTTAAAAAAATGGCAACTTCCTACACTACCTACACGTAAACTCGCTAGACTACTTGTGTAGCCAGTGTACGTAAAAAAGATAGAGCTAGTATGTATTCTTTAATTCTACACGCATGCACCTGCCATCTCCTGTCACGGTATGAGCACCGATATGCCTAATATGTGTACTGGCAGGCCTTCAGAGCTGTTTCAGACATGCCCACGGCAATTTGGGCCTCTGGGAGCCGTAAAAAGCATGCTTTCATTTTTTTCGGAGTACCCGATTTTTCAGGTGCTCTTGCTGCACCTAGGGAGTCCGAAAAATCGGACAACTGTATGTGAAAGACTGGTATAAATTGTGGGATTTGGGGAATTCGACGTGCCATTGCGCGGGCGCATTTCACCTACGTTCTGCAATCCTTAAGCCACGCTGTCTCCTCGTTCCGAGCCAGTCGTCAGTGGGGACGCTCTACTCGCGATAGCTCACCGTGAGGGCTGAGCTAGTGACGTCACGAAGCGGCCCCGGGTGGCTACTGTCATGACGGTAGCATCTCTCTTTCTCCTTGGGATGGCGGCCGGTACGTACATGCTTCCTCTCGTCCGCCGACACCTTGCCTTTGCCCGTGCGGGGAGCGCGTACCTCGTGTTGATCCTGTCCGGACGCTAAGCCGAAGAATGGGTGCCTAGTGCTCGCGCGAGGTCGTACCACGCTGTGCTGCACTTATCGGAGGCCCACAATGAAGGAGACTGTCCGAGCTCTCGCGAGTTGGCCCCTTGGTTATCGCGAGAGCAAGTAGCATAGCCGCTGGGACTTTTCCTAACGGCGTGTCCCAGCTTGAGCCTGTGCTTTCTTAATGACGTGCTACAGGTGCCACTGACTTTATTTTCCGCCCTTGGTGCGGGACCCCTTTGGTTCCCTGCCGCCCCGGGACCGGGCGTTTGTGCAGTGTCGGGTGCTGTCAGATACAATAAACGGTTTCTGCTAACTTAGGGCAATATTGTGTTATTGCGTGCGTCATTCGGTAGCCCCTTGCGGCCTGAGCCGCTGCGCCGTGAGTCGTGAGTCGCTGCGCGCGAGCGCAGCGGCGCTAAAGGCTGATGGCTGAAGCGGCCCTGTGGCTCGCTAAGCTCGAACCCGCGGTGGTCGGTTCTCCTGTGAGACTTTAAGACCCCACACTGGCGCCCAACGCGAGACCTTAAGACCCCAGAAAATGCATGAACTGAAATATGTTGGCTGACATGAAGACACTTAAAAGTAATACACCTTCAGCATACATTTTATGGGACTGCAGCAATAAAATGTAGTGGTCAATGGACATTCACCACCTCGCCCAGTTTTCTATTTTAATGTATCAAACTGTAGTAGTCGAAGAATTACTTTACACACACATACTGTTCGTGAGTCGCATGCGTTAGCATCATGGGGACTAGGCTTCAGTGACATTACACCCAGAAACAGTTTAAGCGAGCAAGTTAATTGGCAAGGATTCACTGCACTGCCGACAAATTCATTTTGCTGCGCTGATCTATGCATGTCATAGCGGGTCAGGGAAAAGTGAAACGAGTACAATAAGTAGCCATTCTGAAACATGAACCCAGGTCTTTCTACGACTCAAGATCATGCTACAGTCAAACTTTTTCAATGTGTTTTTCGAAAAAGTGAGACCAGAGGAAAGAAACACTCTGGTTATGAGAGACGCTACAGTGGCGGGCTGTAGTGCCTGCCATGGGTTGCAACAACGCTGTAGCGATGGTTCTTTACCATGCAACTTGATTTGCACAAACGTTTTCTGTCTGACCTCTATTGCAAATGCAGCCACATTTGTTAGGAACAAAACCGGTGGTCTGGTGCAGAAACAAGATGGGAGAATGCATTATGTGAATACTGTATGCTGAAATAATTGCCAACACCACAGGGGCCGAACTTCAGCAATGCTATAGCTGACAAAACACATTGTCGAAACTCTACCATAACGTGGCTTGGGTACACACCAGTTGTGATCCCCACTGGCTCGTGCAGCATTGCTCTCCTGGAGGTGCTTGGCAACTGCTTCACTTAGACCACGAGCACTCTCCTCCTCGTATTCTTGAAATAACGCCTGCATAGATGTGTCAGCCAGATTTAAGGGCAGGTGGATCCACACATGAGGAAAACAAACAGACACTTTTGCAAAAGGTTATGCTTCAAAGTTCCTTCACAACTTGCACAATATTGGACCGTTGTTGAAAATAAGACTGAGGTTATCGACCATTATCTCACCGAAAGCAGATCTTGGGCTGATATTCGAACCGAATATGAGAACGTGTCATCATCTTCGTCTTCTACAAATCGGTCTGGACTGCTAGTCCAAGTTCTAACCTGTAAAGAGAGAAAGAAAGAAATATCATTATAGAAAGTTGTACGTCTAGGAATGAAAATCAGCGCATTTCATTACAGCAAAAGGGACCAAACAACAATTTCTGATGTGTAATTGTTCCCTGCAACTTTAGTGCACGGTTGTGAGTAAGAAGCAGCATGGCCAGCACCAAATGAACAAAAGGTCCTCACTTGCTCAGATACAGCAAAGCTTTCGCAAAAACATTTAGTGGAGCCCAACTACAACATCACTGGAATGTCGCAAGTGAAAACCAAGATGGCATCACAACCTGTCTTACACTTACGCAGTGTTCTTCTGGCTCGCCAAACGTCTACTGCTGGTAAAAGTAGCCTATTGGTATTTACGTGCAATCTACCAATCTAGTCTAAGCTAATGGCACTTTAATTTGTCTCCCTTGTAACTCCCAATGCAATTAAAATGGTTAAATTCAATGAAATGCTAAAAACTATAAGCAAATGGACAGATGACAGCTACTCCTTACACAGTTTTAGTTTAGCGTAAAAGCAGGACCGAAATGTGCATGCGCAGAATGCTAAATAACACATACCATTTCGCTTACACATGCTATTTCTCATATTCAATGTTACCGTCTTTGTGTAATTTACGTAAAACATGGCTGCGGTTCCAGCCGCCCACTTTGAACTGAGATTGCCGCAGTTTTTGTAGACGAATTCACTTTGTTCACAGCAAATGACTGTGTAAACGGCTTTCGCTTAGTCTCAGGCTGCTTCGATGACAGAGTATTATGGATAACCTTGAGGAGCTTTCCAGATCGCTTCTCGTTTCGAACATGTCCGAGCCAAACGAAAGAAACCTCCGAGACGTCAGTGCCACCTATAAGTGAAGTCGGGAGATAGGCACAACGACGGTATAATGCCTTTGAGATTGGAAGATTTCAGAGGCTATGGTATACAGCTTGTACTGCTTCACCGCGCATTGGTGGACGTGGAACGTACAAACACTACAACATGCTCCTGGCTTCCACTGCGCTGCCTCTCGCACTTTCCGGACACACACACAGATAGAATCAATTAGGTGCACTATGTATGTGAAATTCAGAGCATAATGGAATAGCATCCTGCATGTAAACTACATTATCACGTTATACTATAATTCGGTTTCTGCAAAGTTCATTTGCAGAACAATAACGCTTTTCCCTTAGCCCAATATTACACTAGCATTAAACTAAAGCCATATAATGTCTTCTGCAAAGTACAGTTACCAAAGAGTCAGAAATCCAGCTTTAGCCACTCACCTGCTCTTCAGTGATTTGCATGTAGAATACAATGTAGTAGATCAGGTCAGAGAGCCCCTTTTTAACAAGGCCACGAAATCTTGGCGTTTCCACAAGCGCATTTACGAAATCGAATATCATGAAGACGACGTTTTCAAAGCCAAGGATTTCACCTGAAAAAAGATGAAGATGCCTCTGTAGAATGAAGAATGGCACCTTGGCGTTCTGACAAGAATCAAGCCACCTGTTACTCTCAAGATTGTAGAAAACAAAATCTCAACACATATATTGCATTGCCCTGTGATGAATAGTTACATCAATATCAGCTAAAAACTGTGAATTGATTAAAAACTAAGAACTCACAAGTTAAACAGTGGATGTAATCACTAGGTGGAGTTATTCTGCGTCTGTAAAAGTTTCAACACTGGAAAGTTCAACAAAACACCATCTGGCCAGGTGGGAACACCCTTATAAAGCTGTATTATCAAAGACATACACATTTACACATTGCTATTTCCTAACAAAGAAAAACATGACAGCCTTGACAGCGACTTGTTTTATAATGATAAATTAAAACGACACCATTATCTATCAAAGTAACATAATGTGAACAAGGCCCTAACATTGAGATGTTATGATACTAACCATCCGAGTCCACAGGATCGTTGGCTTCATCAGAATCGTTGACGGCTGTTCTCACATATCTGCAGCACACCATCAAGGGAAGCAGCTACTATGCACATGCCTTCAAACAGCTACACCAACTGAGACACCAGCTTGCAACATGCAATAAGTTTCAGAACACTATACCACACTTCATTAGAATGCAGCAAAACTCAGCATGAACAAATGAAAAGGATACATATGGGCACTTTCTGTCAGCGAATTCCACACAGGCGTCAAGATGTGCGGAAGCCAGGTCGACATCTGCTTGGGTTCATATTTTACTAAAACTGTCAACGCCTGAAAGACAGCGCAGACGAAAGGATGTAGTCAAATACAATGGAATCTCGATAAATGAAAATTGCTTAAACGGAACACCGTACTCATGGTTGGTTGGTTTTGTATTCATGCAACGCTATCTGCAATGTCTCTAAGTAAATGGAACTCCTGATAAATGGAACCAATTTCCCTGTTCCCTTGAGGTTCCACTTAAAGAGAGTCCACTGTAGGTGAAAAGTTTAACAAAACAATGCAACAAACAAGAACTGCAAGAAAAATATATTTCTCGAATGTACACCGTTGCTCCGAAAATACCCAAGGAAGCCTTGGCCTTTGTCATCACTTTCTTCTAACAGTGCCCTACAGCATCCTGACTCGTCCTGCTACAATCACAGAATGTGGCACATTGTATGATGCAGCACAGCTTTAGACAAAACATAATGTTGCAACATGATTCTCCAGTGCATTGTTCCTCTCTCACCGTTTGTGTAGTCTCAAAATAAGACACAGGTCAAACAGCCAAGGACCACTCTTTTCACTTTTTGTAACTCTCCACTGCTTTCTTTACTCCTGCAGTCTCTACTTTTTAGTCCCCATCATCACCAATCATAATGCTTGATTAACACATTTTGTTGGGCTACCTAGTGAGACATTGCAAGCACTAATATACAGCACACACAGACGCGGACAGAAGCAAGAACAAGGTAGGGTGCAGTACAGTATCCCATCTCATTCCCACCTCTGTTCCCCTCTGCGTTTGCTCCAAGTACTTACAATTATTCTTTTTTTATTTTTTTTATTTCTTTACACACATTTCTGCACAACACATTATTTTAAACTCTGCTGCCCATCTACACCCATAGCATTACTGTCGTAGTCAGTATCTAGATCCTCGAGGCTTACCATTGGCAAAAGCCACCGACCTGTTATAGGCAAACACTGAAATCAGCCTTGCTGAGAGAGCTCTGCCAACATCAAAATGAATACTGGCATGCATAGAACACCCACACAGAAGAAGATGCATGAGGCAAGCAATACAACTGCATCCTGTTTGTCTAACCACCAACAAGCCTAGCAAGCTCTTTCGAGTTGTTGCCATCACTAGGGCATGAACAACCTCTTGCCATTGCCTCCGCCTTTCTGTCACTTTCTCAGGGAAAGCATCAAAGTGATCAAACTTTTACCTTCTGGCACAAGCATAAAAGTGATCTGGCTAACTCTGAGTGGTCATGCCATGCCCACCAGCCAAAAATTACCAGCTTTCTTCCCTTCTCAACAACACTTTTTAGAGAAAGTTTTGATGCAGCATATGTACTAACATCAGGACAGACTGCTTAACTGCAGAGTGCATTACTCTGAAGAATTCGCCCACAGCAATCAGAATGCAAAATGCTTCTTGTAAAGAATGACTAACACAATAATATGTGTGAGAATTTGTTGGACGGTCCCATCTCACATTATGATAGATGACTTTTCTCAATCATGTTAATTAGGCAGCTGCAGACAGCGCAACATTGCTCACCTTTAAAATCTCTTTCTTGATACCACAGTCCGATGTGGGGCCATCGGGTATTTTCAATGCTTCGACAAGGGCCTCGGTAAATTGCGGCAAAATTGGATAAAGAAGCGTCTTGGTCGTGTTCTGATATGAAAAAAAGAAGAAATTGCTAAAGTGAAATAGTACACAAAACAAAATGCTATCAAGAGGAAAAAAACAGCTCAAGCACCTTGTCCATATGGCCCATGGTAGCAATGATTTGGGCACAGGTAGAAAAGATTTCCACGGCTCTTCCGCGCGTTCGGATGCCATATTTCTATGCAAAGGGAACAAGTTATTTGTAAAAGAATGCCACCAGAGAGAAAGAAGCAGAGTTCTGCTTCTCTTAAAAATGCTTGGGTTTGCTCCTCGATACCTCAGGCTGGGTGAAGATCTTGTACATTTCGGGAAGCACAACAGGGGCCACCTGGAACATTTGGTTATCTGTGATGTCTCGGGAGAACTCTGTAAGGCAAGCAGGAATGAATGAGGCGTTATAAAAATGAGAGAAAATACAAATGCTACCAAGTGCTTATTCAAGGATAACGCAATGATTCTATTCCAATTATATTCCTTTTCGAGCTTCACCGCCAGTCTGAATGGCACTCATCACCAGGATCAGCTAGTTGTGAGTGGTGGATGATAGGAAAGCAACAGAATCAACCAAACTGAACTGTCACATTACAGGGGCCCTGGTCAATTTTCCCTATGTGACAAAAGATGATCACCTTAAATACAGTGGATGTGGCATATTAGTAAGGCTTTACAGTTTAAAATGTAGGCAGCCAATCACTAACAAAACTTCATACTTGCAAATTTAAAGTCTCATAACTTCGGCTAACCCATTTATTGAAGACGTGACCACAAACAGTTTAGCGCCTTTAGTGTAATGCGCTTCTGTACACATTGAATAGTGTATGTAGCCAGCAAAAAATCATAATAAACACAACGCATGGAGCAAGACAAAGTGAATGATAACGAAAGCATTTAAATGGCACACGCTCAATACACATAACCTATACATATAAACATCTACACATATGTAGTATAAATTAAAGAGAAGTAAATGAAAGGACGGATAAAAGAATTGTTGAAGAAAACAAATAGACGTTGCACATGGCTCAGAATAGAGCTCACCCATGCATCTCAACACAAGGATGAGCCAAGCTGTTCAGATCCTAGGAGCAATGTACAGTCAAACCCGGCTATATCGAACTCGCAAAAAAACTCCTATCAGTTCGATATAGAGCATAATTCGATATAAGCCTGCTAAATAATTGGATGTCATAAAAGCACATACCATTTATAAAATAATTTTGTTGAGGAAACTAGCTTAGTTTGGCATAAATTAGTCCTGCATTTTCTTCTGCTTGGGCGATTTCGCTGCCTGCGACGCACGCACTTCCCCACGTTGTCTAAGGAGTCGGAGCAGCTGAGGCCATAACCTTCCGCATTCGCGCAGAAGCGCTGGACTAATGCGAGTGCACCAATCACTTCGGAGGATATGGGCAAAGGACCGTAGTTGCTTTCCTCAATGTGCCTACTGTCATTTGTGCTCGGTACGATGTCGGCGATGTAGTCTTCGTTTCCGGGCTCTACCGTGGCCGCGACACTATCATCTGCACTCACAAACTCGTCCACCATTGATTCGAATGTCCCGGAAGTTTTGTCAGCTAGCTCCAAACTTCGGCAACACCGGCAACGGCTTCGTCGCATTCATCAGAATTTACAGTCCTCACCAAGCACGCGGAAACCGGCACGTATGAAGAACCCTTCGTACACGGCCGTGCGTATGCGTCGGGCGCCATGGGCACCGCGTTGCGAGTCTGGCCACTTTAGCCCTAGTCGTGCCGAGAGTGCTCCCCGCAATCTTTTGCACGCTGCGGGGACATCCAACTTCTCATCGCGTTCGACGCGATTTATGATTTCGAGCTTCACGACGAAAGGCGAATTCTGCCGCTTCATCACGGCAACACTGCGGGAGAAGGCCCACAAGGCGCAAACACGATAAACCAGAGAAGCAGCCAGACAACTCGCACTTTCGCCATCTTGCACGAAGAGAGCACAAGAGCTTCTGATTGGCTGTCTGAGCAAGCGCTGTAGGCGGGCCAGGATCATCTTTTGCTGGGGAGTGTCGCTAGATAGTGATCTAAAGAAAGGAAGGACGCTTGATTCTGCAACCCGTGTGGGAGCACGGCGAAGCGTCGTCAGGGGAGAGGGGTGGCCAGTGAAAGATGATAGAAAAAAAGGGAGGATGGTGGCCTAATAGACTCCATATGCGCGACACGGGGAGTGTCGACGGCTCGCCCGAACAGCCCGAGATAGCGCGGTCACGATAGGGAGAGCGGTTGGATGGAGCCACGCCGCCGGGTTTCCCCGCTACCGCGAGGGAAAGCCAACCTCTGGGGGCACTTTTCCGCCGCTTGACGTTCGATATATCGGGAGTCACTGCAATATTTGTTCGATGTAAGCGTAATTTTTGCTATATATACTCATTGTAACTATACCGTGACCAGAAATTGTTCGATATATAGAATAATTCGATGTAAACGGGTTCGATATAGTCGGGTTCGACTGTATAAATGACATGAATATACAGGTCATATCATGAGAAGCCAACAAGCACTGACACCAAGGACAACATAGGGAAAATTACTTGTGCTTAGTAAATGAAATAAAGAAATGATAAATTAATGGAAATTAAAGTGGATGAAAAAACAACTTGCCGCAGGTGGGAACCGAAGCCACAACCTTCGCATTTCGCGTGCGATGCTCTACCAATTGAGCTACCGTGGCGCCATTTCCCCATCCACTTTCTTGGGTATTTATGTGTACTAGTAGAACCCTGGGAGTGTTAACCAGCACCACCACTCACAGACCTTGGCGGCGGACGTGGAACGTCCTTTTGCCGCAGGCATCACGAGAACGTGATCTTTTTGGGTGAAGGCAACTGGTCAATAAACCCACATATGCTACCTGAAGGCATGAAGATTGCCGGATTCGAGACCCTCGTTATGTAATAAACTAGAAACGGCGCCGTGGTAGCTCAATTGGTAGAGCATCGCACGCGAAATGCGAAGGTTGTAGGTTTGGTTCCCACCTGCGGCAAGTTGTTTTTTCATCCACATTCATTTCCATTAATTTATCGTTTCTTTATTTAATTTATTAAGCACAAGTAATTTCCCCTATGTTGTCCTTGGTGTCACTGTTGGCTTCTTATGATATGACTAATAAAAATCGGGCCCCTCGGTTAACCCCCTTTCTTTTCGTTTACGAATATACAGGGTGCTTCAGCGAACACTTTCAAAAATCTTTAAAAGTTGCCTGTGGCAGGTATCACAGTTCTAGTTCATGAGCTGGTCTACTCAAAGCGGCGGACAATACTTGCAAAAAAATTGCGATTAAAAATTGACTAATTAATAAAAATTCAATAATTAAGTATCTAACTAATTACATTATGGCCAATATTGCAATTTACAATTTACACCCGTGGATTTCGCAAGGCGGATCCACTTCGAACAAATTTTCAAGATGACACCAGTTTTGAGATATAAATTCCCGAACTTTGCAGAGAAATGCATTGGCCTTCCAGTTAGTTTGTAAACAAAATGTTGTTTCATGCACTGAAGCACACAAGTAACTGGAACGCCAATGCAGATCGTGTTCAATACTCTGCTACAAACTTCACGCCGCTTCAACAGCTGTCATTCTAACCCGCATGTGTGATCTTCAGACTGAACACTGATGAGCCACATGAACAAGCATTCCATCACGCAACCTTGCTGTGACCCTCCAGATTTCAGATTCTTTGTCAGGTGGCAAATCACGCCGAACCTGACAATGAAACGGCATGGACAGCGCTTTCTCGTTACCGTTGGTGCTAGCTCCTCACAGATCGATGATCAAGTCACATGATGCGCATTTCTTTGATCTGTCGCGCACCTGCCGTAAGGTTGGGAGTGCCCTTCTGTACTTTTGGAGAAAAACAGGAAAGCAAAACATTCTATGCAATAAATAAAAGATTGCCCCAAAACACAGGTCCACCATTAAACTGAGAACTTCATTGGTATCAGTACAACAAAATGTCACAACTTCATCAGCTCAGAGAAAAAAAAGAGTACTTGATTATATTCAACAGATATTTTATGGATAAAAAGAATATTTTCCAGACCTTTATATATGCACTAGTACTGAGCTAGAATCAGTACCAGCATACTAATTTGGTGTTCAATTTAATAAGATTATATTTCTAATAACTGTATATCTTGATTTCTATGTACCTAAGTTACTGAAAGCTTGCTACTTTCTCGTTATGCAATGCTAGGAGACCCCCAAGCTTGTGCAGCACTGCATTTTCTTGCCCAAATTTTAAGGATTAGATTTCGTGAAAAAGTTTCTGGTGTTTAATATTTGGCTTTTCTTTTTATTTATGTGATTAGAATAAAGATTGGCAACGCATATTCGCTCGCCTCTAATACATATACAACCATTAAAATGCAAACTTGCACTCTTTGGATATTCAAGAACATACTTGCTTAAGTTTAGCGCTCTTGCTGCAGTAAAGCTTTGCAAGTCAACTCCCAAATTTAAAACACAGAAAGATTTGCAACTTTTTTTTTGGTTTGACTTAGATAAACCTCATTGCATATTTATGGCCGGCATGCAAGATTGAATATTTCCTGGAAATCCCACGTGTTTAGAGTCAATAATAAAACCGTATTTCCCAAAACGTGTGCCCCTCCTTAACGCCAAACATGCCAGTCCACAGCCATGAGCAGTGAAGCATTTACAACTATGTTCACATCTGCAACCCACTCTTTCACATTTCATTTGAGTCCAATGGTACAGCAGACTGCAGGAAAGACAACAAGATGCCAAACAACCCTTAGTGCAAGCTGGTTTGGACCTTGATTTCTGCTGGGCCTGCTGATGTAAACGACTGTAAATAGTTTATCTGTGTTCCTTCGCACACAGCAATGTGTGATAGCTGCAACCACATCAAGATCTCCAGGTGAATCAAAACTTGGCAGTATGAAGAAAACTTCAATAACGATGACATTGTGGGCGTGAATGTTGAGCTCTTTAAAACAGGGCATCGCACATAAACAACTATGTGGACACACGCACATGTGAAATTCTTAAAACAGTGGCAACATACCTGTAAGAACTCGCATTGCGCCATGAACGGTATTCGAGTCGCCACTCATGAGCGCCTGCATGAGTATCTCGAAAAGTTGGGGCCATGCTTCGGGCCAGTCCCAGTGAGCGATGGCCGAGATGGCATAGGCCACACTTGAGCGAAGCTTGCTCAGCGACTCCTTCAGACCCAGGGGGAGAAGGTTCCGGATAGTTGCTTTGGCCTGACGCAGAAGTACAAATAACTAAGTTGAGGATAACGGCGAACTGGGAGAGTTCGTATCGGTTTATTTTGGAAAAGGTGCGCAGAAGGTGGGGCAATTTGTAAATGCAATGCAAGCCTTAAACAACATAAAGAAGAAAGACGTGCGTCAACTACGACTGAGCGTTTACTGAAATGCAGAAGATGGTAATACAGTAGTATATCAACTGTAAGCATAAGCATCACAATGCTGCTACTGTTGTACGCATTTCCATTTTCCAGTAAACATTCAGTTGTCAGTGCATGTGTCCGGTCGTCCTTCTTTACCGTGTCCCTTGTTCTATGCACTTTTCCGAAAAGCATGCACAGCTCAATACGGGAATTAATTCCACAGAAATCCACAAGGTGAAGGAACTCCCTACACCTTGAAGATTTCTGCAGAGCTCATTTGCTTATCCAATAGCTCCACATCTCGAGTTCTCACTTAATTCAGCCTTGCATTGCTGTCTACCAGCCTCCTAGTTAGCTAAGAAGGAAGAGTGGCTAGCCCAAAAAAGCACTGGTTCCAGGCTCAATCCCCAAACCAGGACGAATTTATTGTCAAGTGCAAAGCCTTCTTTCTGAGAAACCTTCTTGAAGTTCTTTTGTGCTTCACACATGCGGATGACCATTTTCCCTTTTTAATTGATACCAATTGGTTTGGAGTAATGAACTTGATCAAACATGTCAATTTTAACTAATCAAAAGGGATAAGATGTCCTACGCATTTTCCATTTCATTCCAATGAGACAGTACCTGCTCTCATCTTTCTTACATTACATGCACTACGCCATGTGACTGTTTCTCTACAAGTTGCCAACATACAGAATGTTGCCTAAATATGAGTGTCGAGTAATACAGGATACTGGTTCTTGTTCGCACTAAAATTTTGCAGTTAGGTAGCATATCATGGTAGATAGATTTTAATGCCACATTTGGGTGCATCACTTGCCTGCTTAGGAAATAAACTTGAAATAGTCTTGAAACAATACCTTACTAGCCCAAACATATTTGCAGTATGTCTTTCATATCTCTTTAGGGACATGAGTGACCATGAAAACAACACGATGAACCTAGAGTGACAAAATAGCACAGCAAACAGCCTGTACATGGTTGTGCGAGTATATGTGTCTTTTTATTTCCATGTCTAGTTTATAGTCGTGCTTATGGAATACCAACATACTCAAACTGCCACTCTGGTGAGCTTGTTGGTAAACAGCGGTCCAGAAACTCATGTGCATCGTATAAGCCCAAGAACAAGATCGATATTGTTTACAGGTAAGTGAACATACCCAGTATTGGCCATTTAACACAGTGCTTCTCTTATGTGCATGCACTCTCAAAGTTTGCTGTTTCTTTGATTCTGGTTGAAGTCACAGTGATTAAACATGCGTGCTACTTGAAGCTAAACTAACTATGCAGTTGTAAATTATTTTTTTAAATAAACCTGTATTGTGTTGTACTTTTGATCGGTGTCTACTTGCGCTTTCCATTAGCACGTAGTGTCCAAAGTACCGCGTCATAGTATTTTTTTTTTTTTTTCCCGAGAACCAAGTGGAATGATGTGACCAAAGTTGTTCATTTCAGCGGATAACTATTTTGCAGATTCTGTGACCATGACACTACGTCGCAGTTATTAAGCTACAAATAGCAGTGTTCGTGTAACAAGCACCCGAATTAAATCGACAAAAGTGAGAACCGGTCACTACATACGCAATGCACACAACGTAAACAGTTGACAAAAGTAAATCACCTCGTCCGTCGCTTCTGGTTGGCGGAATTTCTCCGAATTGCGGGACCAGTGCGTGTCGACATATTGCTTTAGGAGGACCGAAGCCAGCTGACGGATGGCAAATGGGCACTGCGAGTCCACCGTCAGCTCTGCTAAGTGGACGCAAAAATCTGGAAGAGAGGAGGGGACGATATGCGCAGATACGGGAGCTTAGCGGGCACGGCCCGATGATGACAGGTCCTAGAGGCTGTCCGAAAACAGGCAAATCCCTCGGATATATACAAAACAGAAACCAAGGAAAAACGGAATCATAGGCCGAAGCCGTGCCGACGTTCAGTTAAGCGCAAGCGGAACGACAGACATTGCGACAGGTGACGACTGAAGCCGGTATTCCTTCGAGGCATGCCGTCTACAGACAGCGATTCCTCCACATGGTCGGAGCTGTGGCCGATTCAATGACGAAGCTCAGAAACACATCGGGCGTCTTTCACTTACCGTCTGTGACTTCCAGAATTTTAAGCTGCTCTTCAGCATTTGTCCTGATTTCTTGTGAGGGCGAAAGAATGGCATTTAAAGCTTCGCACAGCGCTTCTTTCAAGCTGCGACTAACGTCACCGCTGGTCGCCATTTTCGCCACTGCTCAAATCTGGCGGGAAAAAAAGTGCCCTTTAAAACGGGCTAGCTAAAACGTAAAATGAGAGCCATATCACGTTAAATATATTTTTAAAACTATCTATGCATCGTTTGGTGGATGCTGGAGATTGATGGGCCAGTATGCTGCAGTATTACAATCTACCAATTGCACTTCGCCACAGTGTTTACGCGTCCCAGTTGATCGCTGTGACATGGCGCTCCGTGTTTACTAGGCTCTTTGAAGTTTGCCGGTAATCTGAGTTCATCGGCTGATTTTCATCAAAAATGTGGCGTTTAACGCTCACCGCCTTGACCATATGTGTTTTGTTCGTTGGTGTGCTTGGGAATGATGTGGTTTCATCGTCGCTGGTAAATACGAACGTTGATAGGAATGTGGACTTGCAGTCGCAACTTGTTAAAATTAGCACCAAAATTACGGCTGAAAATAAGGGTTCTTCACCAGTCAAGCACTATCACATTGCACTAACTGGCGAAGAAAAGCACCACTTGGCCTTCGTTGGCGCAGGCGTGAGTATACCGTTCGTACTTACTTTCGGTACTTGTTTCACTTTGCCGGCTCAAGCCCCGTCCACGTCATAGAGTTTCTGAACCTTCGAGAGGCTGCGAACTACTGCCCGTAGATGTTGGAAACACCCACTGTTGGGCTTTTCTGCTTTTGCTGTTTCACTGGAGGTCCAGGCATTTTACGCAAATGCTGCATGTCTAAACGATTGTATACGTGAACACAGCTAGCGGTTACCTTTCTACGTGGAACGCCTGCGCTGCTGCCGGTATCAGTTGAACGAAACATTTTGACCGAAAGGACCTCTCTTTTCCTGACTCCTTTTCAGATCGCCACTGACAAAGACAGTGATCTAACGATCTCGGAAGTTTCTGTGCCTGCCCAAAAGTAAGTTGTGCGATTAAAACCATGTTTGTTTGTTTTTCCACCCAAACACCGATCGTTTTCTGCTAATTCAGCTGTTCTTAACATGAGTTGGTATCTGTCTGCATAGAGGTATTGTAAAAGCTTATATGCGGAAGCCGGCGATGTATACAACGCCGACTTGCTATGAGAAGTTTATTATTTTTAATTGTGTGCATGTGTCTGTGTGTGTGCTCCCAGGATTTGCACGTCCATGTGGCTGCAAAGCTGCAGCTTCTGACCTTTACGGCTAGCGAGACGTAGACGATTTTTGACTGGTTGAGCTTGCTGTATTGCGTATGACACAGAACATAGTGCAGAAAATTTCACCCGTCAGGAGCCTGAATATTTCGCACTCTTTTCTCTTTGTGGTCGCAGGGGATTCCATCACTACCGCATCGAGCTGCCGGCTCCCTTAGCACCCGGCAAGTCAGTGAAGCTGGTGGTCGAAACTACTTTCAGTCACCTGGTCACTCCCCACCCAACACACATCACCCAGGCCGAACGTCAGCTTGCACTCTATCAGGGAAACCATTACTTCCTGAGCCCCTATGTCACAGAGACGCAAGTGACTCGAGTGAGCCTGCCTACCCCAAAGCTGGAGTCCTTCTCAAAGCTCAAGCCAGTGACACACTCCGATAATCTGGTCACCTATGGGCCCTATGAGCAAGTCAAGCCTTACACTGAAGTAAGCTTTAAGTCCATCCTTTGCATTTACAGTGCATGGATAGTGATAAAGTTTTCATTGAACACATTGTCTTCCTTACCGAGTACCTCCTCCTTTCTGTATCTGCTATTCAGATTTCTAGCCTTTTTCGTGAGCCAATTGCAAAGGTAGTGCAGTCTAAAAATGTTGGCCAATCCTGCAGGTAGGGCAGTAAAAAAAATGGAATCCGTTCGCATGGATATGTGCTGTCTAAAAATGTGGGCTGATCCCAAAGAAAATTAAAAAAATTGTACAGTTGACATTTCTCCAACTCCCCTCACACAAGGCACGATATGTGGCACGTTAGGTGACACGATAGAGTGTCGTGTACAGTGACTCCACCACATTTCCAGCTCTAACTCACTTGGGAAGACACTAGACAGTTTTACCGTGTCCAGTAAACGCAAGTGGTCCGAGCGTTTTACCGGATGAACGGAGGCACATAGGTGAGTGGCCTGCACAGTGCAGCCACCTGGTGGTGCAGAGCTCAACCAGACAGAGGTATTACTGCAGCTACCAAGTATATTCTACTTCACTGATGGTGTGAATTTTCAGCAGTGGCGTAGTCGTGAACACAATTATTCAGCTGCTATACCGCCCGATCAGCAGAATATTGGACACACTAGAACTCTGTTGTCTTTGATCGATTTCAACTAGAGGTTGAATTCCCTTTCAACATATTTTCCTTGCTTTTGCTCAATGTGCCTTGTGGCTCTGACATACCACAATAGCCCAAAGAGTTGTCCACTTCCTGGGTGCTGCATTAAAATTTTCTTTTCTTGCGAAATATCATTATCACGGAGTACACTAAGAATCCACCCGCCCCCGCAAAATTTTGGCAGACCATGTTATCGTAGTGTCAGTTGTTACGGTAAGGACATGCTTGGGTAGCTCTTATTATAGGAAAGTTTCCTGTTTAACTGTTTTGCAAGTGGATAAATAGTGCTAAGGATTGGTTTTTAACCATACGAGCCTTTACTTTTCTGAATGTTCTGTGATAGATGCAGCACTTGTTCTTGTGTTTACTAACACAAAATACTACATTCTCAAGTTTCTCTTCCGAGATTTCACGGTGTATATCTCTGTTTGCTTTCTAGGACAAGTTGACCGTGCATTATGAGAACAACAACCCGTTCCTCACAGTCACAAACCTCGAAAGGGCCATCGAAGTCTCGCATTGGGGTGTCATCTCTGTCGAGGAAGTGATCGACCTGCGTCACACTGGGGCCGTCCTCAAGGGCTCTTTCTCTCGCTACGAGTACCAGCGGGACCAGAATGGTGTTTCCTCAGTCAAATCATTCAAGGTACTGGGCCACAGTATTTGGACAAAAATGCCCTCTTTAAATGCTCATTTCACATCACGTCCAGGTTGTATGAGGAATGGACATTGTTAGACGGTGTCTTTCTTGTGCTAGCAAAAATTTCTTTTACTACTATAATCCCTTGAAAGTGGCTGTTGCTTTCTTCAGGAACTTTAACATCATTGGAAATGACAGCTGTTAACCTCAAATGTGGGATTAACCTTTTCGGTGTCAGCATTGTTTTTTTTTTTTTTTTTCAGGAATGATGCATTCCTAGCGTTTCTTTTTCCCCCTAGAATATTATAAAACGAACACAAACAATTTAATTTTTGTTTATGCAGAAATGAAAAAAAAAAAGTAGCAGGGATGGTGTGGCCAAATGCTGTTCGTTGTGTCTTCGCATCTGACAAAAGAAAATAAAACATGCAGCAGACTAATAAAATGCGGAAATGGTTAATGGAATGGTGATGCAATAAGGTTTAGGTGTACCGAATATAAATGTAGTAGCTGCGAATGCAATTGTTGTGGAAGGTATGGCAGTGTAATTCCAACATGGGTGCAGCATTTTCCGAGGAAAGAAACATTAACAAGAGGGGGGAACTTTTTGTGCAGACTGTCCTGCCAGCTTCGGCCATGGACGTCTACTACAGGGATGAAATTGGAAACATTTCGACGAGTCACATGAGAGTCCTGCATGACTCTGTGGAGTTGGATGTGCGCCCGAGATTCCCACTGTTCGGCGGCTGGAAGACTCACTACATTCTTGGCTACTACGTCCCCACTTACGAGTACCTTTACAATGCAGGTAATGTTGATTTGGCACTCTTAAGGCTGTGTCCTCAGTTAGTTTTAACAAGTTCCTCACAAGCCCATTTCATTCCCCTAGGTGACCAGTACGTCTTGCAGATGCGGTTTGTGGACCACATCTTTGATGACAGCGTTGTAGACAAGGCAAATGTCAAGATCATTCTTCCAGAGGGTGCCACGTAAGCAAGAAGCCCATCATTATCTGGTTATGCAATGTTTTTTAAGATGGCCGAGTGCCTTTGGAGGCTAAAATAGTGCAACAGCTACATTCTCGTGGTTGTGATTTGGATTGTAGGAACATGTTTAGTCTACATAGCTGACTGCAAAAACATTGTTTACTAGTCGCAGTGGTTCATTGACTATGACATGACTAAGATGCTGCGCAAGAAGCCACATGTTTGATTCTCGGCCACAGCAGCCGCATTCTAGTGGGTCCGAAATACAAAAATGCTGGTGTACTTAGATACATCAGATTGTTGAAATTATTCTGTCGCCCTTCACTCGGCATCTTTCGTAATCCGCGAGTTGGCTTGGGACGTTAGAAACCCATTATTTCAACTTCTTGAATATAGTCTGTATAGAGCTTCTTGCGCCCATCCTGTGCTCTCTGTTCACCCAGGGACATCAAGCTTCGTGTACCGTACCAGGTGAAGCGCCTGAATGACCAACGTCACTACACATACTTGGACACCATCGGGCGTCCGGTGATCGTCCTTGAAAAGACCAACCTCGTTGAGCAGCACATCCAGGATTTCCAGGTAATGAAACCCATGTTGGCTGCAAGCATACGGTGTCTGCACGTTGCTGTGACAAACATTTTTCAACTTCGAAAGTTATGTGATGTGCCTTATCTCTCTCTTCTCCCCATTCTTGCAGGTTCACTACAAGTTCAAGAAGCTGCTCATGCTCCAGGAGCCCCTTCTTGTGGTTGTGGTTCTCTACTTGCTGTTCCTCCTCGTGGTCATCTATGTCAGGCTGGATTTCACCATCAGCAAGGTTTGTGCCTGGGAACAGCGTTGCATGATGTGTCACCGCTCAAGCTTGCACAGCAAAATGCAAAAGAAACACTGAGGCACTGCCACTAACAGGTGGCTTGTAACTTGACAGCATAGACTGAAGTACCGTTCATGCAAGGCGCATCACTGTAGGGAATAACCCAATTGAAGGCACAGCTGCTCATTCGTGTTTGTGGCTCTTCAATGTGGCCGTCGCACTAATATCCCCCCCCCCCCCCCCCCATTTCCTTTCATATAGGTAAACATAATCTGCCATATAGGTAGTTAACATAAAGTGAGCCACAAATCTCCTAGCACTGCCGATGCATTAGCTCTGGTGTTATTTATTAATTGAGTTATATTCATTTTCACATTTGTTAAACATTAATGTGTAATATGGTGTCGCTTCAGCTTAATGGGTTTGGCGGTTCACTTTCATTCGGCAAGATGGAGCCTGCATGTTAAACAATACACAGATTGTTTGGGTTTACAACATGGCTCTTTTATCACTTGTGTTAACCATTCATTTGAGACAAATAAAGCATAAAATTACCAATAACGTGGTATTTGCCCTGGCATTTGGTATTCTGTTTCACAATTTTAAATGGTTAAGGCTTGAGAGCGACAAGGAACAAAGCTTTTACATCATCTAAAAATTGTGGTTGGTGCAGGACCCGGTTCACGAGAGCAAGCTGCAAGTGAGCGGCCTGCTGGAGAAGGCAGCTGCTACTCAGGATCGCCGAGCTGACTTGTATGCTCAGCACGACGCAGCTTTGGCTAAGTACAAGGCAAGCAAGGATGCCTCTGGGTTCCAGGCATCACTGAAGAAGATAAACGCTGAGCACAAGACCCTGACACAGACCCTGGCTGATTGCCTCACCAGGCTGAAGCAGGAGAGCATTGAGGCTGCTGAACCGGTACGTTGATGAACTATTGTTGTACGGCAAGATGCAATACTAGGCAACCTGGTATGTACTTATAATTTCGGAGCGTAGGATACACTGGCACAAAAGAAAAAGGCTATTGTACAGTACAGTGCAACGATCAGCTTTTGCTTTGGTGCATTACAAAATTTAGCCACATATAATGGCCATCATTTGGTTGCATATTTTGTACGGTAGAATCACTCTTTCGTACAGCTTTTTTGAGACGGAGCGGGTGCAACGAGGCTGGTACGGGCTTAGATTTCCGCTGTTCAGTTTCTTAAGAGCAAGAGTAAGGCGTTTCGTTATGCGGCTCAGTAGTTCCATGCAGCAGGGCCAAGGTTGCGAGGCCTGCAAATGTACGTGCTTGTACGAGTCACAAAGCGCAGGTACCGTTACCTGTGCTTGACCCCCCGATTGTTCGAAAAGCTCGTAGCTTCCACAGTGTTGCACAGAACTAGTGGGACAGAATATAGATAGCTGCTGGAATGAGGGGACTTACAACACCTTTTTCTCGAAAACTGAGAAATACACTGAAGTCAATGCAATGCCTTTCAATGCTGGATGAAAGTTTGTTAGTTCAGACGGGACAGAACAAGCTTAGATTGATGCACATTGAACCTTATTTTTTGTCCATGCATGACAGGTAAGCGAGCTGCAGCGACTGGACAAGCTGCTCCGGGAGCAGTTCCAGCAACACGTGGCCCAGCTGGAGAAGTTCATGGGTGGCAAGATGAGCAAGCAGCAGTACCTGGACATCGAGGCCAGCATTCAGAAGAAAAAAGAAGACCTGGCCGAGAAGATGCACACCATCACCAGCTCACTCTAGTCGCCTTCCCCCCTTCTACCCCCTGCCTATAGCAGTTTCGTCACTCCCCTGCTGTCTAATGTGTCAGCCAGACAACCCTGCCATCCACATTATGCCTCAATATAATCGTTGTTTAAGCCGTACCAGTAGTTAATTGTAATGAGTTAGTCAGGGCAAGCAGCTAGCATCTCAGCTTAGGAGATTACAGGCCCCTATTGCAGTAAAAATTCCACAGGATACCTAACTACAGGGTTGAATAAATGAGAGAGAGTGGTTTTGTAACACCAGGTCACGTTGCATTACATCTCTTGCTTGTGTAGCAAAGGTATGAAATGTCTTAGATTTAGCTAAAGCACGGTAGAGGTTTTTCTCTGTATATAGCAGTACATTTAAACAGGCAACTGGATAGATGAATTTTAACATGTCTGCATGCTTGTGTGTGAACCAGTACTGGAAAACATGAAAGGCAGAGTTGTCTTGGCTGACGCTTCAGGCACGTTTCAAGTTCAGTGCCCAATCAGTGTAAAATGAGGGAGCTGATGACTGCCCGGTGTGTTACAAAACTTGTTTGTGTATGGGTGTGTGTGCCTTTGTGCAACATGTTGGTTTTTTTTTGGGTAAGCTTAGATGGCATCGCTCATTATGTGTTCTAAGCCATTGTCATTCCAAAGTTGAATAAAAGGTACTTTTTTTCTTAAGTGTGGAGTTCTCTTAGCAGCAAGGACAGGCAGTTTCTGGCTAGGATTCGCTGGAGCCATTTTCTTTCTTGAGTTGCAAACTTTGGTCTGGTTATCCTTTCTTCCTTGCCTTATGCACTGGGTCAGCTAAAGCGACACATAAAAATGAAAATGCTTAAGTTACCATTGTACATCATATTTTTGCCAACTTGCTCTGCATTCATTTGGTGGAGAAGGTTGTCCAACACAGAAGAAAACATGCATGAAACAACTTTTTCAATCTGTGCAAGCCAAAGTGCCAGAATGTCCGTGTGGAATGTCTCAACGTTTCACCATCTCTGGGTTCTTTAGCGTTTCTGGCAAGACAATTGCAAGAATGGCGTATTATAAACTGCCTATATGAAAACTGCACTGTGGTGTGGCATATGGTAAACCTCTGCAGTCATCCTAGGCTTACAGAAGCCTTTTATCAACAGAGGTGGGTCTAGAGCACAGAAGAGCACGTTCACGAAAGCATATGTCTACACTTGAGCTCTTCACAATCACTGAAGGTACGGTTCCTTTACGGTTCACACGGGCATAAAACGAGACACTGGACAGTGCAGCAACAATGAACACACCGCAGCCACCTATGATGTGCCAAGGCTGGTGGGTGTGGGTGCAAATACTGCAAATGCACATTAATAAGGACGATGTAAAGAAGGGTTAACCATGACATCCAATACAAAGAAGCTCGCAAGGACCTTCAGATCACCAAAATAGTGTACAACGAAAGGCTGAGCGACCTAGTTGGGCAATTCGTCCACAAAAGGAGATCTTGCTTGCACTTGGTGAGTGAGCATGCAGGTTCACAACAGTGCAATTGATGCCAGAGCAAGGCAAAATCATGGCCATGGACAGCAAAGAGGGAAAAACTTGAGGGAAGTGATTTGCTAGCTTGTGCATAAAATGTTCCTTTTGAAGGGCGTTTACCGTTGAGTTCTTGGCACAGAACAGTAGCACATTTTGCCATGTTATTTTAACGAAGGAAAGGTACAGTACAGATGGACTGGCAGGAGATAAGGGATGGACATGGACTAGTGCAGTCTCTCTACATTTGGTCATTGTGTTCAATACTGCGCTGCATTATTCCTTCAGCATAATGAAACAATTAGCCCAGCAACAGGTCTTGACTGGCCGAAGCATAGTCTAGTGCGTGATCAGGAAATAAAAGCTGATAATGGCCCCTTGATTCACTCCCCATCCCCACCTTCTGCTTGCTACCATACACCTTGTTCAGAGCATAAATGTGACTGGGAAATAATGCTTGTCTTCAATGGTGCCATATCTACGTTTATAAGTTTGAATTTGAATTTATTTGCATCAAACAATAACAAAGGCAGTGCTTTTGTATGGTTATTAAAGGAAGACTGCAAGTCTAGCAGGAATGGCAGATAACATATTCAAAATGGCATAAACAGATCACTTTCATGCTTTTTAGAGACAGCCAAAAGTCCGTATACTTGGAACATGACAAAGCTTTGTTAACTCTGATGGCAAAGTTGCATCTGCTTTAGAATGACGAAACTATAAGAATGACGGCAAAGCTGTATTTGCTTTCCTGGTGCAGTTCCCCATAATGTAACATATTTTGGCAACAGATGGTCACTGCTAATTGCGTTAGATTTAATTCCAAAATGGTAGAAGGGCCTGCAACCTTTGTGTGAGAGAATTAAAAAAAAAATTTTAATTATTGATCCCAAAGACAACACTCAACTCCTTCATTTTCGGCATCAGGAATTCGCTTATCGTTTTGCGGTTTAGGTCCTTTATATCTGGAGGAACTGGCTCCGGAAGTTTGCCGAAATCTGTTGCCAGCTTAATTCTGCGACCTCTGGGAGCTATTTTTCCATTTATGAAAAACAAATTGCAAGACGACGACAGTGATGTCCCGAGTTGATTGTAAAATGAATGGTAAATGAGTACTTTAATCTTTAGTTGTGACTTGCCAACCTTTCATGTAAAGAGAATGCCAAGGGAGCTTTTACTCTACTGGTCTAACTGTATTTGGCATTTACCTTTTTGCAACGTCATAATGGGCAGAAGAAAGTGGGAGCAAGCAGCCATATTTGTTGCCCCTGCAAAAGTGAAGCATGCAGACTAATTCTGGTGAAATAGCATCGCCATAGTGCTTAGTAAACCATGGCCTTCAAGATTATTTATGCAACTGTGCAAGAGACCCTGTTCATCACAGGCCACTTCACCGGCCGAGTTACGCAGGCCCTTCAGTCTTGTTTTTCGACAAGCAAACCATCTCATCTCATCCCATTACAAACACACACACACACACATACCCATTGTGAGCTTTCTAAAAGGATAATCAGGCAATCTAGATTGGCTCATTTGCTTGTAATTTCCCCCTTGAAACCAGACAATACTTTGAGGCTTCTGGAGATTCAGTGCGACAGCGACAAGCAGGGTTCATTCAGTATCACAGCACACGAGGGAATGACACTGCTGCATAATGTGCAACTGGGTCAGAGTCGGCTCGATCATTACCGATGGAATATCCTACTGAAGTCATTCTTTTTCTACAGCCAAACTAACTCATCTGTCGTTGCTAAAAAAAAGAAATCTTGAGCTTTTCAGAAGCATAATCAGGTAATCTAGGTTAGGTCATTTGCTAGCACTGTCCCCTCTGAAACCTAACTATACCTTGTAGTAGAGTAAAACTGGGCAAGTTGGTTGATTTTCATAATAAAAGCAGTGCAAAAATAACCGCAACAGAAGACAGAGAAGTACACTGGTCGGGCACCTGTCCTGTGTACTTCTTTGTCTTCTGTTGCTGTAATTTTTTCACTGCTTTTACTATGAATACTTTGTAGCTTCTGAGAATTCACCGTAGGTGCCAGTAGCAGGGTCACTTCAGCGTCACAGCTAATGCAGAAGGAAAGGTCACTGCTGCATAACGTGTAACTGGGTCAGATTCAGCCCTGTACTGATGGAACCATCTGTACTCCAGCATAGTGGGCATTGAGATGCAAGATGAGAATTGAAGGTGTAGGAAGTCAAATAACCTGAGCACTATAGAACACTTGTAAACAATACCTATAAAAAGTCTTCCATGCACTGTTTAGAAAATCTGTCTCGTTACTGTAACAATACCCAAGCAGATTCGTCTCATCCTAAATAAGACTTGGACTCACTTTCAGTTGGAATCGCTGCAGCTCACTCCGACTAAGGCTCGTGACTGGCATGGAGACCAAGTCAACTCACGAGTTTGCCGACCTGCGAGTGGAATGCCTTCACTAAGGGCCAATGAAATGTGCCGAAATATCTGGCTTGTTAGCCTCAACCATGCACAGAGTGGCGCCAATTTAGTATTGCTTTTCCTTCACAAGCAATATCTAAAAACACACTTTTACTCTATAGTATAAGTGTACTAATATCCCATCATTGATCATTGTAGATGTTCGGGTAGTCGGGGGCAACCATCAACGTTTCTGCATAGTGAAAAATTGGCCGTAAATTTCCCCTTTCAGGCACAAACAATTGCATCATAAATGACTACCTCTACCATAGCCCGTCTGCCCTTACTTAATCAAGAAATTTTCAACACGCACGGTGGTTCACAGGAGTTGGCGATCTATGCAGCCTAGCCAAAAAGCTTTTTTGAAGCAGCAGTCATAACTTCACCATGCTAACCACACACCACCATGCAACAATACTACAACTACTGAGTATGTATTTTTGAACAAGGCACCATCCTTGGGAAGACCAGCTAGCTCGTATCCTGTCATCCACAATCAATCAATGTGTTACGTAAGTTGCCTTAGTTTTCAGTGACTCATCAATGCTCAGTTGCATCTCTGTTCAGCAGTGAGTGTTTTGACTGCTAACTTCATTTAAACACACTTTAAACCAGCAGTTATCACTTTGGCAAATAAGGACAGCGCCAATAAACACTAACTTGCATGAGTAAACCAGCAGCAAGGTGTAAACCTGGTAGTCACCACGACTGCCTGCAACGGCCGCATTTTGATAAGGGTGGAACACGTAAAGGCTTGCTTGTGTACCATGCTTTTCTTGCGTGTTAAACCTTCCTGGTCATATGATTCCTGTAGGAATCATACTGTCTTGCAGGAAATATCCAACACGGAGAAAAACTAACAAAACTACTATTATCAGAAATTCGTCAGCACATCTAGTTACATAAAAAGTGTGCAGAATCAATAATTGACAATTATTGTCAACGTAAGCAAATAGCCTGAACGAATGAAAGAACCAGGGAGTGAACGAAAAAAAGCTTTCCTTGCTGAGCGCTCGACAAAGCTCACGTGTGACAGTCCCTCCTCCTCCCTTTCAGCCCTCCCCACAGCTCATTTGCTCTAGAACTGATGTGCGACAGTACACCCCTTCCCCCCTTGCCCCTCCCCACAACACGGGGGCACGAAGCAGGCACACTTTCCCTCGGCACATTTTGTATCAAAAGTACAATTACCGACCATCAACGACCGGCTGCTGCTAACTATGGAAACAGGCAAAAGAGGTAAAGAAAGATATTCTCTTAAATATGTCAACTTGCCCCAAGGATATATTTGGCTCTCCTTGAGATCAAGCCGAGGTTAGGTCTCTGTGCTCTATATCAGGAGCCTGCTGCTTAATGCAAGTAATATGCCGTGGCTGCCACAAAGATGGACATCCTTAAATATTCTGTGGCCACATTTAACACCATTATGATAGTGAATTAGGAAGTCTGAAGAACCACACGCTGCTTACAACACAAGAGTTTTCGGTAGTTCAAGAGAAAATCTTCAACCAATTGCTAAAAATTCCAGCAGGACTTTTTCTTTATTTGCCCGAGTTTTGTTGTTCAGATGCACCTATATAAAATAGCTTTACTAAAAAAAAAATCAGACTGGGAAAGGTTAAAGAACATCAGGTGGTCACAATTAATTCGTAGCCTTGCACTGAAAGATACCTCATCGCCCATTGAACAACAACAGCCTTAGGATGTTAAAGCTCCACAATTTCATTACTTTTTTTGTTAAACATCACTATTCTTGATGATATTGCTTGCATAACTCATTTAATACAGCACAGTTGTGTAGTTTCTCACTTCAAAAAAGTGTTTAGCTTTGATGCCTCCCTCAACTTAGATCACTGCAACACACAGTGGCCCGAGTTTCTTCCTTCTTTTTTTTTTCTAACAATATAAAATAAGATTTTGGTGTAATAATGCATGGTGGCAACACTGCTCTGTTTACTACCAGCGCAGCAGTGCATTTTAATGCTCATTTATTCATCGCTTGTCAGTTTAAACAAAAAGCTAAGAAAAGAGAGCCCAGGCAATAGGAAAAAGTTTGGCAGCATGTTACACTCCTGTAACACGTGAAGGTGGAAGCCTGTTACACACTTTGTAATGCATTAAGTTATAAAATCGGAGGGGTCAGACTTCTAGCAAGACATCACGAGCCGCAGTGTGAAGTGAGCGTTTGGCAAGCCGTTGTATGGGAGCTTCGGCCTCCTCTCTGCGCTGCCATCTCACATTGTTGCGCGTTGCTGCTTTCGCAGTTCGGCTTCTTCGGCTCGTTTTCAACGCTTAGGTTTCTCGCTTCACAAGCATCCTCTGCCGTAGTGTACTTCTGAAGTGGGGGGGCGTATGCAATGCTTTACTGATGGTTCAAATGATAGTATTGAGCTTGTTATTTATTGAAACGTATGCTGATCTGTGTTTTGTATGGGTGATGGGAGAATTATTCAAGGCGACATCTGTGATTTGTGTAATCTGTTGCTTCAATACTCAAATTAAAAGTTTAAGAGAAATAATAATACACACAAACCGAACATCTGCATGTTCTTGTTTTACTTCACACTTCAGCAAGAGAGATCACGGAGAGAGACATACCACTTCCATTTCATCTGCTTGTTCCCACGTCATGCAATCACATGCACAGACAACAAAACTATGTCATTTTCTAGTGTTTTAGCACGCGATCGTGCTCTGTGATCCGCTTGTGTCTGCCTCAGTATTCATGTAGCACTGACTTATACTGCTAAGTCAGGTGTTCTTGTGCACAGTGCGCAAAATCATGCGCTGCACGAAACGAGCCAAATGCAACAGCTCGCGTGCGACGCCGTCAGCAGAAGTGCACCATGTAGCAAAAAAGGAACGGAAGCGGGGCTGTGACGTATGCATCATGATTCTCGAGCTCTGGTATAAGAACGCAAGGAAGGAATTTCACTTGCGGAGGCCAGACAGGGCAAGTGGAGAGTGTGTCTCTCCTGGCAGTGGCGTTCGCCTCCTAAAACCATGGGTTCACAGCACTGAAATATTTCTATCTCAGCTATTAATGAACCAATTTGAAACATTCCTGTGGCAGAACACTCCCTAGAGGGCACGTAACAACCTCCAGCGTATAACTGAAATTTGCTATGTAACCTGGTTAGGTGCCCTTTAAGGAGGTGTGAGCTTATTGCATTGCTTGCTTGCTACAATGGTACGAGCCATTGCTGCTGATGATGATATTTTTGTACAACGTGACAAAATGCTGCATTTTTTTAGGTATGAGCCATTGCAACGAGCCACTTGAGGCTTTCACCTTGAAATGGAGAGTGCGCACACGTACTTGGCGCAGACGCTTGTGCAAGCATTCTGAATATGCGAAACATGGTGGACGTCTTCCCCATTGCTTTGACAGCCGTACCCGATATACTTAATTTATACCAGCCCTTCACTTTTCTCCTACAAATGTACTCAACTGTTACAGGCATTCGCAAAACCAGGTTGAAGTTTGTCACACTTGTCTGGCCGTCTGCCAACACCTCCTCCTTCTGCTCTTCATTAACCCTAGGCTTTCCTTTTGATGCGATTAGAATTCTCAGGATACTTGACACACTTTCTGGTGTCAATCTATCAATGTATGGATCAGACCTTGCTCCCTTCACGCCAAATTGTGTCACCGGGCATGTGCCGCTGTGTATATATGGGCCGTTCTCAATTCAACCAACCTCTTTGACACCAGCTAGGTTCCCTGGGTGTGCCCTGCTCTTCAATGAACGGAGGTGCAAGAGGGGAGCCCAGCTGCAGTACGTGCCCCACACGATGCGGTTCAGCAATGGCAGGTACGGTGTGCTGCTACATCCCTTCAACGCTTATTGCATAAAACCAGTAAGGCGCTAATTACTTCCGCTGAATGAAAACTTACTGGCACCCCATTTCTTAAATCTTCAGAATCTTAAAAAGCATACAGTTGCAGAATAGATCAAGAATTCTCGATTCCTTAGCGAATTCTGCAAGGTTTACAGAATGTGGACTTGGTGCAAAAGCTTGCTGCAGGTACATCAGATATGAGAATATAGACTACTTAATGTCTAGCAGCCTTGAAAAGCCCCTATCCAGCTACTTGAAGATAACGACTGGTGCAACAAACTATGAAAAACAATGAAAGTGAACCCGATACATACAATGACATACTCACAGCAAGCAAAAACACCCAACCCTCTACCTTCCCACTCGTTTCATAAAATCATTTTGCACGTCACTCAAACTTGCAGCACAATTCCAATAGAAGCATTTCAAGAAGTATGCAATACATTATGATCATTACTACTTCGATCAATGCTGATGCACTTCTCTCGTTATTGCAGTATTTTCTTCCTTTTTCCTTCCCTCCCGTGTGTGGCAAGACTGTGCGTCATGGCAAGTGCTTACTGCTGCTTTTCCCAACTCAAATTTCGCAGAGGGATTTCGTTCCTCAGCCCACGCTGTCCAATAACGCACTTGGCAAGAAATGGGGAAGCACCGTTTTAACTACATCTCACCGTTACAGAAGTGAACTGCCGTAGAGGTGTGATGTGGAATGGCTTCGCTGCCCGTATGCAACTAAATGTAAAGACTAATCAGGCAAGCTACGACGTCAAGCGTCTCATTGAATAATGTGCATCAAAAGATGCACTCTTGCTACGACATTTTTGCGATTACAAAGCAGCACAGAGTCCTAAATTTTATATTAAAGTTGCTAAAAAAAAAAAAACAGGTACAGTGTAGACTCGTATTTAAATTGTATCACAAATTTTGTTTAAGGAGACACTAAAGAAAGAAATTATATGTGCCGATTACGAAATAACCTTACTGCAATGCCAAAAGAAAGAGAGAACGAAGCCACTTTTAATGCAAGAGGAAGATCTACAAGCAAGACACGAAACGCAACGCAGGTGGTGACGAATCCTGGAGTTGCTAAACAGCTCGCCATGACGCAATAGATTTCGACAGTGTCGATAATTTTTAATCGGTGGAGATGAACTTATCTTTTTCAAAAAATTTTAAATGTAGAAAATTGGAATTACATTGTGTTGTAAAAGAGCCAAATACTGATCTTGGCAAGTTCCGAGAACATTTACTTTGCTGCAATGGTCCAAATACGAAACAATATGATGACATCCATGACGTCATGTGGACATACTTGCACTGAGGTGTTAGTAGAAAAATTTTAAATATATATAGATATGTGCTCCTAATTTCTCTTCTAATACACAGCCAATTACAGCAAAATTAATGAAAATTGAGCTTTGAAAGCATATACTTTATCAAGCTAAACTCGTCTAGTGTTTATGAGGTATGGTCCCCCAAACATAACTAATACTTAATATACATATATGCCTAGTTGCATTTGATCATATACACTACTAGAACAGTTATTAGACACATGTGCAACCATCACTGCAAACGCATGGTCAGTTTTAGTGGCTCCCCTTTGCATTGGTGATCATCAACATACACAGTAGCCTCAATATAAAAACGAGCATGTTCAGATGATTTGCATTCCACGAATGTCCCTTATGAGCCATTTTTCCCCAAGTTCCTTTGCATGCCACATAATTGGGCAAGCTTGAATTGGGTGCCTTCAAAACGGATTAAAATCACAAGTCCTACAAAAAGTTGTGCATTTGTTTGAATTGACCAGAATTTTGAATGCTCCAGTTTCAAATCACCATATGTTGCTGTACACTGTACACTGCCGCACAGTGTATGCTTTGAGTGCAAGAGTGAGCCGAGAAGAATGGTAGCTTGATGAGCAGTCTTCTCATGCGAAGAAGGGAAAAGGGGAGAAGGGAGCAAGCTCGCGATAACACGATCAAGTGCGCTTGAGGGGAGCAGGTTGGCATGCATCCCCTTTTCTAGGGCCGCCGTGGCTGCACACGGCTGTCAACCGCAGAGCCCGTGCGCCCTGATTTCGAGGTAATCTGCCATGTTTACAAACGGTGGGTGTGCCGAGATGGTGTGGCATCATGTGTGCTCTTTCCGAGCGTTTAGTAGTGAAGGTTGCGTAATCTCAAGCTTTGGATAAGCGTTAAAGCGAGAGGCAGATGAAGCATTTGCTCCCCTCTGCCAGCACTTTACATGATAGCGTCGTCCCACTGAGGGTGACAATATCAGCTACGGGGGCGGAGTGAATGCGAAAACATGGCTGGCTTTGCTTCATGCTATGTGAAAATATCACGGCATGAAACCGCATCTTTCATCAGTGACTCTGAAATTCAACAATTTTTTTTCTTTCCCATTCAAATTTGCTTTCTATAATTCACAAAATTTGGCAGCCCCTCCTGTGTAACAAAAATCCATCGGTAACTGTACTTATTGGCACAGAAGGTAGAATTTCAATATAACAATATTTCTATGTAACAAAGCAAATTGCAAATTTTACCGACTTCGTTACATCAAGGTTCAACCAATTCTGAATCGCTCCATCATCACTAGCACAGTTTCATTCCTGAAATGCAAGCAAAGCCACAACAGACTTAGACAACAACAGCCATGTATTGCTGGATGTGGAAGTTCACAAGAAATCGCCAATGTCGAGAAGCATTTGCCATGGTCAACCGATCAGAGAATGGCCTTGAGGGAAAGCCAAGACCCAACAGTCTGCCAAGAAATAAGTAGGTCAGGGCTAGCAATAGAGAGCTTTACTTTGTCCGTAAACACATTATTGTTTGCAGAATAACACATTACTGGAAAGGTGTAGAGCAGCTACAATGCTAATAGCAATATCTTGACACGCAGAGTTTAACCTGAGGGCACACAAAGCTATTACTGCAGTGATTCATCATATTCGACTTCTGGTGTAAAGCGTTGCCAGCACCAACTTTAATGGCGCCGTTCCCGAGGCTGGATTGGGGGATTCAGACATCTCCCAATATTATCGCTGTGGCAGTGAGCTTCTCAGCACAACTTACGTATGTCATTATATAATACATATATATTCATTGTCAATGTGCAGTCCTCGAATTTCTTCATAAGAACACTCACGAAACACAAGTTATTCAAACTCATTGCAGGTGTAGTTGGACAAAGCGTCACAAAATGTCGCTGCCAGCCTAGCAACTGCCATTTATGGCTCCAGTAACCCAGTAATCCGCAAACAGTAGGAAACTTACGGACAAGCAAGAATTCTAGTGACAAAAATTCTCTTTTGTAAAGAGTGCTCTCTTTATGATCAGTCTTCGAATGCCCATCGTCTGTAAGAGTGATTTGCGTGACGACACTTGCTGCAGCAACAACCAATATCAGCCAGCACATATTATACGAGAAGTTTTGTGAATGAGAGGCTAGTATGTCTACTTTGAGCACAACGGTCATAGTTTCTGCAACACGGAGTTTACGCCTTTGAAAAGAACACACGAGGTCCATTCAATCTGCCCGCTTTTCCTGGCTTGGTTAAAGAAATTAAAAAACACAATCTGATTATGATTAATTCCTTAATGTGCACGTAAATCTAAATATACATGGCTGTTTTCACATTTCGACGGAGGTGAAATGCGGCTGCTGTGGCCAGGATCCTACGACCTCGTGCTTAGCAGCCCAATACCACAGCCACTAAGCAACCACGGCAGGTCCTGGCCTTGTTCAAGATCCACTACGCCTCACTATCTGTTTCAACAGTGCAACACGGCATCTGCATGTCGTCATTTGTTTCACACAGCGCAGGCTTTGGGAAGAACTAGTTCACAGCAGACCCCGCACATGCGAGAGAAGCAGTGCAGCGCTCATGCAAGAGGTGAAGGGTGATTTCTGCATCAACATAGAATTGGCGCTGAAGCACAATGAACTGGGTCATGAGGTAGAGGGCAAATCAAATGGGCCTACGTGACAGTTCAACTACAATCATGCAAGCAAATGTTTAGAGCAATACACAGCACGTGTCTGCATACAGCAGTACAGGTTAAAAAGTTTTATTGTATAGTGAAAGTATATTACAGTTGAATTTTCGAAAAGAAAAGAAAAGCTTGCTTCCAAGCAGGGATATTTACAGGTGCCGACTATTATTGTCCATGTGCAAAGAACAAGCGCATCACTATGTACAACAGTTTAAAATACAACTGAACGCCATTCGGCCGCATGATTTTGCACGAAATGTAATAAACTACTCAACTTTTATCAACGCACAGGGCAGAGCACGATTTCAGTCTTTCCAGTTTGTTGAGTGCTACCCGCACGCAGACACGACTAGAACATGCCTGTTCACACAAGACAACCGCAGGACTTTTCTTTGCATTCGAAAGCCATGCCACCGTTCCAAGCCTCGTCGAAATGCCTCCCAGAGAACACCAGTGCTGTGCTTTTCCGCTCTAACACCCGGCAAAGAAAGGGAAATAAACTGGTCAACAGCCGAATGCTACAGCGGGGCTGTTCTATCGATGTTGGGACTTGCAAGAAAAGGTCGATTGGAGGTGTTGAGGCAGGCCAAATAAGTTACAAGCACGGCATCTCATAAATTAGCTTTAGAAAATCTCAGTAAAATATATCTTCGACGATGAAACATGACTGCACTCTCTCTCTCCCCCTCTCGGGCACAATCACTATGTACATTTTGCAGCCAGCCCACAGCAAAAATAACAAACTTCTCATTTCACAAGTATCTTTCACACGGAAGAATGATGTGTAAGGCTACACTCAACCAAACAACAAATAAACATCTGAAAAACAACCCACAAAAACAACAATGGTTGATGAAGGGGGGGGGGGGGGAAAGAAAGGACACAATGAAGTTGGCATCTGTTCTGGTGCAATAAGCCCGCCTGCAGAAAGAAAACAAAAAGGATGGCTGGGGGTTGGCGACATGATGAGTGCAATTCCTCCTGAGGCACACCCAACAGAACACGCACACAGGTGGGCCTTGATGGCACTGATGTTTCGGTGTTGCGTGTTCCCCGAATCCAATGCCCATTGCACACGAGTACAGTTATCACAGGCAGAGACGCAAAGCAACTCTTGAGCTCCTCACCAGGGTCCCAACGTCACGGGGCCCACACACTTCCACCTCACACCAGAGGTTCTGCCGCGGATCACCTTGTCCTGACTTTCTTGGTTGCCGATCGCGTCTTGCCACTCGATGAGGAACTCCGCGTCAGGCGCTTCTTGGGTGACGAGTCCTCACAGCAAGGGCAGCTGCGCTTGACGGATGCCTCCCGCGAACGCGTCCGGCAGTGGCTGGTGCACGGTTTTTCCTCCCCTTCCTCTGCGCGGGGCTCCATGAGCTTCTCATTGGTCAAGGCAGTGGTGCCCGCCCCATCCGACTCCTCGCTCATGTCGCCCGCATCTTCCTCGTCTATGTGCGGCGAACCATCGGCGAAGCTGAGCAGGCCTTCCTGGTCCTGTATGGACATCACGTTGCGGGGCGCAACGAAAAAGTCGAGGCTGTCTGTCCCGTACTCGCCGAGTGACTCGACTGCCTTGATGCCCTCCAATAGTGCTGCCTGGTCGACCGCGTTCCAGGGCTCCTGCGAACCTTGGCCCTCTTCGTCCTTTATGTCCGTCATCCCCATGTGCTGCACCGTGGGCTGAATGTCGTCAATGTCATCCTGAGCGTCGCCACCATGGTTGGCTCCTGCCTCCTTTCCGAGCAGGCTCTCCAGGCCAGCTTCAGCTTCCATCACTTCGTTGACCTCGTCGTCGCAGTCCATTGACCCCGCTGTGGCACCGCCGCCCCTGTTCACTAGGGGCCCCCTTGTCGACGTCCAGGCGGACATCTTGGCCACTTCCAGGGACTCCAGAATGTCCGCTGGATCGAGGTTTTTAGAGAGCTCTGGCGAATCGTGGCTTTTGACCTGCTTGGAAACAAGACTTTTGGGAGCCAGCTGCTTAGCGCTTCCCGCGACCACATCTGACAGAGACAGCTCGCGTTGATTGTCCTCTTTTCTTGAGAAAAAGTCTCGTGGAACCTGAGGAATGACGTTAAAAGATGCATTGTCGCAAATGAGTGAAGAAATGCCAGGATCCGATGGTTCATCCTTGATGCCATACAAAGCGCTCTCCTCTGAATCAGACGGAAGGCCAGGGCTCTCAAAGGACAGCCTCTGGTCTTCGTCGACAGACTGAGCGCAGAACACCTTTTCCGGACTTGAGTTCTCATCATCTTCAGTTACATCAAACAGGGTGCGCTTGGGGGGCTGGGGCGAGTGCTTCGGTGTTTTGTAGGGCTGGGGTGTTGCTGTGTTCCTTGATGGCTGCTTTGTCACCATGACTCGCTGCTGTGGAGAGGGGGTGTCCCTCGAGCCATGCGATGGCACATGCAGCGACTTGAACACCATCTTGTGCACATTCTTTTGATGTCGGCGCAGGTTGTATGCAGAGAAAAACCCCCTGTTGCATCGGTCGCATGTGAACCTCGAAGGCGACTGAAGTCCATTTTCTTGGCAATTGCCACCAGAAGATGAAGAAATCTTGGCCTTCATAGCCAGCTTCTTGGAAAGACTGGAGCCGCTTTCAAAAATGCTCTCGCCAACCGAGGAAGGTGTCATGGTGTCCCTGGCATCCCCGTCAGAGTTCAACTGTTCAAGCAGTAGTGATGACTGACTAGACCACTGGTATGGATCACAATCCGGCTCGGAGGCAACAGAGTCGGAAACGTACAGGATGCTGTTTAACTCGTCCTCGTGCTGCAGACGGCGTAGCAAAGCTTTCTCTTCATATAAGTCTTCCACACTACAATCTGATGAGTCATCACTGGAGTAGTCCAGCTCATATACTTGACATTCTCTGATAGTTGCCTGTGAAAAAAAAGAAGGAAGAAACGAAATGGAAATACAAGCATGTCATGAGGTGAGTGACTGTTAGTATGTATAATGTAGTATAACATATATTAAAGGTAATCTACCTTGAGACCAAAAAGCATTGCAAGAGCAAGCCTGCCCTTCCATAGTACCATGCATGTATTTGTAACTTTTTTTTTAAGGTGACGCTTTCATTAAGTTGCGCCCTTATCACACTATCACTTGGTGCAAGACATAGTTGCTGTATCTGAAAGTTTGCTTTTTTACCAATTCGATATCAAGGCAGGCACTTTTAAGCAGACTGCACATGCGACGCAAGTATATATAAAAGGCTTATGAGTGAGATTAGATTTGATGACTACCAGTAGTGCTTGCCACTATCGTTTTAAATCTAGTGTCGCATGATTACTAGGGACAAGTTTGCCCAAGGAAACATTCAATTATTTTGTTAGTTCTTTCCGCTAGTGATCTTACTTCTTCACCATCACTACACCATGACAGCAGCATATATTACAGCCCTCAGTTTAATTTTTTATTGCACTGCCTTGAATGAAAAAAAAGGGTGAAGCATTCACACTACTCAAGAAGCATTCGGATGGTCACACGGCTAAGCGTTAACGAAAATTCAGCTGGCATCAAAATGAACCATTTTACTATGATTCTCGAAAGAAACAAATTTTGATAAAAACTTTTACCCTTGCAAACAAAGACTGAGACCACAGAAAAACAAGTACCGCAGAGGCTCATTATTAGAAATGGCTGCTGAGGGCACTCGGAAAACAAGAGAATTCCAGCAAGGCATGCAATTAAAATTTGAAACAAGCATACAAACAACACATCCATAAGTTTCAGCAGTCAACTTACCAGGGAACATAAAACATGACAGAGACATAGCATGCTGCTCTAGCCTACTTTGCTAACAGCTGAGTAGGCTAGAGTATGAAAGTGTTGAAGAAGTTTCACAATTACCTAGGTGTTTAAATAGAAACTAAGAAACGTCAAGTCAATTTTCCCGGTTGCCTGTGAAATAACAGTTTTGCACAGAACAATATATCACAAAGTACTGAATTAATGCACCAGTGCGAATTCAGCAGGAATAGTTAGCTGCATCGCGAGAAGACAACTTTGAAGCTGCCAAGCTTTGGCGCCCTGCTGAGCAACGACAGCGAAGAGGCCAAATCAACAATCAGCATAATTCAATTTTACTAAGAGTACTCAGTTGAAAGAACTCTAAAATGTTCAGCAACATACTGCCAATAAATACACTTGAAACCAATGCCTGCTATTGTGTTCCTTAGACAGCAATTTAATCTGACGTAGTACTTTGGAAAAAGCTGCGGTACACAGAGAAGATTAACTCCGGTGAAATTGTTTTTGCTTACCTCAGCGTCTACTTTATTCTTCTCATCGTCAGTGACCAAGAGGCTGCAACGAACAGCGTCACAAATGGCGGTGAGGGACTTCGACATAGACTGGGAAAGGGGCTGTGGTTTCGGCTGTGCAGCTAACCGTGCCTTCTGGGCCATGGCAGCTTTCTTACGACGATAATAAGCCTTTGCGGACTCTTCATCCTCTTTCTGCTTCTCACTTCGGCCAGTGGGCATCAGCTCAGCGCTATTCACGGGTACATAGGTGGCGCCACTGGGACTGGGATCCACCAGGTCTTCTGGAAATGGCAAATGTATTCCAGTGCGCTGGTTTACCGCACTCACTGCTGTTGTGGTCACTGTCTTGGTCGTGGGAACAACTGTCGGCGGACTCTTTGAAACAGCCACAGGAACTGCTGGCTTCTGAACATCTTCCTCAGCTGGGGCAACTGGCATGCTCGCTTGGGTCGATACAATGCAAGGAGTTGCCGAGGCTGTGCTTTGAACAGAGGCCAGGACAGTCTGAACAGCGGATGCTGTCTGCGGTGTCTGTGCGACAGAGACGGCAATGCTCTGCGGCTGGAGAGCAGACACCGCAGCCTCGGTGGGTTTACATGCATTAGGCGTGGGCTTCTGTAGCAATCTCGCGAGAGGCACGGTCACTTGTCGAGTGACAACTTTTTGCGTGACAGGCATGCTGATCTGGCCGGCCACAGAACTGGGAGTGACGACAGCCATGGGCACACCCATCTGCATGGTTGGCATAGTGAGGTGGGTGACGCCAGACAGGTTGGCAATGGGGAGTGTCTTGCAGACAGACTGTGCCAGCACACGGGTAGTACCAGTGACAGATACCGTGGCCTGAGGACTGGTGTAACCGATGGGCATCTGCTGCTGTGAGGACACAGGGGCCAGCAGCTTGGCCTTTGTGACCTTCACAGGAGGCATGTTGCAGGCCTTCCGGTACTCCATAGCGCCCGGCTTGCTGCGTATCGGCATCCAAGTTTTCTTGACCGCCGTCGCACTCGGTACTCCTCCCGTTGTGGACACTGCTGACACACTTGTTGTTGCTGCTGAAACCACCACCGTGCTTGTGCCATCCATGACTGAAAGTGCCGCTGTGTTTGCATTCGACACTACTGCTGTGCCATTTGGCTGCAAGTGCTGCAGCTGGACTTGCTGGACCTGTTGCTGTTGCTGCTGCTGCTGCTGCTGTTGTTGTTGCTGCTGCTGCTGCCTCATTTGCTGCTGCAACTGCTGCACTTGCTGCTGAGCCTGTATTGACTGCTGAATTTGTGCTTGCTGTTGCACCTGCTGCTGAACCTGCTGCTGAACCTGCTGTTGAACCTGTTGTGCCAAGTTTGCAGCATCAGTGACAATCTTTGCTTGAGCAGGCTGGTTCTTGAGTATGATGACTGGCATACCTCCAGCTGACAGAGTGGAGCCCTGCTGAAGCAAGCTGTTGACAGGAATCATGATCTTGCCTGCTATGATGCGGCCTCCAACCAGTCCGCCCTGAAGAGGGAGAGTCAGGGCTGTGATGTTCGTAAGTCCCGCCTGTCCTCCAAGCTGGTCTGCCGATAGCACAGTGGCACCGCCAGCAGCGTTCATCTGTGCCATGGTGCCTGGTAGGGTGTTGAGCCGCACCAGCTGCTGTAACTGATGCATAGCTTGCATGTTCTGAGCACCCACCATTGTTGGTACAATCTTGGCTGAAACCATGTTGGGTGCTGCACTGCTCACTACGGTTCCGGACACTGTCGTGGAGAGTGTTGTGGAGCCACTTGTTGAGGCTGCCAGTAGTCCAGGCAGAGCATTGATGGCAATCTTTTGGTTCCCAACATTCAACACCTTCTCCTGGCCGGAGAGCATAGCAGCATTCAAAATCTTCATTGGCAGCATGCAGACACCTGGCGTGTCAGTCTTCACACCTGCCTGACCTACCTGCTGCTGAAGTGCTCTTGAGTAGATAGGCAGCCTAAGGACTGTGGCTTGTCCTTGCTTGAGTTGGCTAAGCACTTGACTTGCATCAGTGGTAACGTTTGTGATCAGAGAAGCACACGATGAGGCAATGGTGAGTGGCTGATTTCCTTGCAATGAGCAACTGCTAGTGGATTGTTGCACTGGGGTCGTTGCAGTAGATGTAATAACTTGTTGCGTCCCATGTGGTGCAGCAATTACTTGAGGCACCACCTGTGGCTGGGATGGTTTGGCGGCTTCTGCTACTGCAGCATTAGGAACAGACATTCCTAATGGAGGTTCTGCCATAGGCCGTGGCGACTCCTGAACTGGTGGCAAGGTCTCCTGTTGCAACGACACCACATGGCTAGGCAGAGGAGACGGCGCAGGAGCCATGATGCGCGGTGTGGTGGGTACTTGTACCTGGATTGTAGTATCGACAGTATGCTTGGGCAGGTCAATAGCATCAGTGGTCATCATGGCAGCAGGCATTACAGTGCTTTGACTTGCAGAAGTGGAGGTCGGCACAACAGATTGGACGCTGCCCATCGTTTTAACCGCATAAGGAACATTTGAGGAAACCGCTGCTCCTTTCAAAGCCTTTGCATAGTCCTTCAATGGGCGAACCATTGATGGCACTGGCTTGGAAGCAAGCATAGGAGTGTTCTTTGCAACAGTGGCACCTACAGGTGTTGAGGAGATTACAGCAGGTGCTTTTGCGACTATCGTAGTGGGAGCTTTGGAAACCAGCACCGGTGGTGCTTTACAAACTGTCCCTGGCTGTGTTCTTGTGATAATTGCGTGTGGTGGTGCCTTTGAAACTGGCACAGGTGAAACCTTGGGAGCGGCTACGGCGTGGGTCTTGGTCACTGGTGCTGCAGCCCCTTTTGCTGCTGGAACAGCCACGGGGACCACTTTAGGCACAGCTAATGTTGTTGATGCTTTGGAGAGCACCGCAACTGGTGCTTTAAGAGAAACTACAGATGCTGCCTTTGAGACTGCCACTGGCATTACAGCTTTGGGGACCGATACCGACTTGGCTGGTGTGGCAGGAGTCATTGGCACACCCTTCACCGACCGCATAGACACTTTTACAGGGACAGCCTTCTTGCTCGAAAACTTTGGCCTCTTGATCTGGTACCGCAGAAATCGCTTCAGAGGCGTGGTCTGAAGTCGGGCTTCAAATTCAGTGGCCACCCTTTGATATGCTGGACCCTGCGGCAGGTTTAGCTTTGACAGAGGCGACTTCGGTGCTGCAGCCCCGTCTGTCCATAGGTAAGCCCTCTTTGACTCGTCGTCTAGTGAAATATTGGGCAGGGACAAGACGGGCACAACTCGGAGGCCACTTTTCTTGTTCACCAGGTTATTCGGTGCACTCCCCGAGAGTTTGTCAAAGCGCTCCAGCACAACGCGCAGTGTCTGCAAGCACCCACCACCAGTCGGTGCAGGAGTGGCAAATCCTTCCTTTTTCTTGTGCGACACTTTTTTCTGACTTTTCTTTTTAACTTTGGGCATCCCTACTTGCAACGAATCGTGTGCTTTCTCTTCTTGCAGAGGTGGCCCCAAGTCTGTGGGGTCAAGGTCCATGGGCTCCAAGCCAATCGTTTCCAGTTCAGTTGCGTCGAGCTCGGTGGAGTCTAGCCCTGCATCCTCCAGGCCAGCCGAGTCGAGCCCTGTCGGACAAAGCTCCATTGGGCCTAGCTCAGCGGAATCGAGCTCTGTTGCTCCGAGCCTTGTCAGACCAAGCTCTGCTGAGCCAAGACCACTCATCTCCAGACCTGCAGACTCTGCGAGACCTGTCAAGCCAAACTCTGCAGCAGCATTTTCCACTAAGTGAACTTCCTTCTTATGCTTTCTTGAGCTTTTTTTCTTTTTTTTTCGCGACGACTTGCATTTAGCGTTTGCTCTTCGCTTGTCCCTGCGTTTGACCGGCAGCCCTGCACTATCCAAGACCTTCTTAATGTGCAGCTGAGCTCTTCGTCTTGCCTCTTCATCGCTCTCTTCCTCCTCCGAGGCCGAGTCCGTCTCGCTGTCGGCACTGCCACAGTACTCTTGAGGCGTCCTGTGGCTACACTCGTTAGACCTCCGGTTCCGTAGCGCTGCTCGTCGGCTTTCAAAGCATTCCAAGTACCAGCGCCAGTCGGAACAGAGGTTAACACACCTCGGACGCACACACTCGAGAACAGTCACAAAGTCTTTGAGAAGCCTGTAGGGGACCCCATCCATCTGCTGGTTGAGGATTGGGTGCCAGTAGTCCATTTCGTATTCAGGCCTCCCGTCGGCCAGGGCAGGACTTGTCTTCTGCTGCACGGGCTCATCGCTGCAACGGCCACCGCAACGGCACGCCCGAACATCCGCAACGTCCTCGAGTTCGCGGCCTGCACCCTGCTCCTGAGGTGAGCTGGGCTGGCCGCTGATGTTGTAGGTCGACTTGACTTCCACTTGCTCGGTGAGGGACTCGAGCTGGGCCAGCTGCTCCTCTGTGGGATCCAGGGCAAAGGCACTGAGGACGCACTCGCGCGACACTTCGGGCAAGTCAGGGAACAGGGTCGCCAGCTTGAGCAGAACACCCGCCATGTGCACCTCCATCTCTCGAACGTTGGCCCAGTTCTCCCAGTGCATGGCGGTCTGGAGGGCGTTGATGTCCGTCGTCAGCCCACGCACGAAAAGATCCAGGTAGACTGGAATCAGCTGTCTTCCATACTGCACACACACAGAGACAGAAACGAGAAATACTGTAGATGAACAGCCGCATCAATTTCTTCGAATCAACATAGGTGCACTGCCTGCAAGCAAATAGGCCTACCTGTTTCAGATGTATCAGGACAATGAAATACACACTTATGCAGAAAACTGGGAATATGCAAGGAACATTTAGAAGAGTAAAGCTGTTTAAACTGGTCAACCATTCTTTTGAAACACTGTTTTCATTAATTTGGCGTGAAACGGTTCATTACTACAGAAGAAAAGAAAGTGCAAACATTTTTTTTTCTGAATTTCATATGAAAAACTTCGGCCCAGGTACATCAATTTAACATTGCTGCTTTAGAAGTACTATTTTTCTATGCTTGAGCTGTTTTGGTGTAGGAAATGTTAGAGAAAATTGGCAAGAATGGGCCTATAGTTGGTTGACAATGCAACATAGTAGTCCTCTACTAATCCACAATTAACTAGACCAGAGTGAATCCTGTCAAAACGCAGTAAGCCCTCGTTATAATGAAGCCACTTTACTCGAGTGAGCGCTTTATTCTAAATTTCTCCCGGTCCCGACCCAAACGCATGCACTTTAGCCCGAATTGCTCGAAGCTCAGCTCAGAGCAAACTGGCAAGTGGTGTGTGTGCGCTCACGGCGGCACTCGGTGCAAGCTTTTCGCACCAGGAGAGCGAGCGACCCTCTCTGTCACCAGCTATGCCATCACACTGCCTGCGCACCCCTTTCCTCCATGCTACACCCGCGTGTTATCGGTGGCGAGCGGGTGCCACTCGAGGCAGCACTGCACACGAGCAAGCAAGTTACCCTCAACCTCTTCGCCGTACGCCGCCATAGGCAAGATCCCACTCACATGTTCCCACAGGACATCACAGAAGAGGTAGAACTGCGCACTGTTGGACGCATGGGGCAGCAGCAGACGTAATGCAGCCCGTGCCACTTGCGGCACCGCATGGCCCTGTATCCTCTGTAACTGGCACCAGAGCACCATGAGCTCGCGAGTGCAGCAGAATGGAGACGCCAGCAGGAGGTCTCGCACCAGGAACACGTGCGCGAGGGCTTCGGCCACATCTGCACGCTCGGGGTCATTGGCCCGCTGTGCCAGACCCCGCACCAGCTGTACACCTTCATGGCACGAGAACCTCGAAGTCTGAAAAGGGGGCAAACAGGCGCAAACTTATTCACAAACAGAATAATGTTTTGATAGGACTGAATGAACCCGTCATAAGGTTGTAAAACGAGCCCGAATTCATAAACTTTACAGACATTTCGGGAGAGCTGGCAGGTATAAAACTGGTCTTAACCCTTTCAGCGTCACTGACTAGTATGTTTTCACATTTCTGTCCCACCACATTCCTTCTGGGATTCCTTTTGCCAGATAGGAATGTGAAGACCACACCAGGAGAGCACTTGCCATTATCTGTGTCAGTTTTTTATTTCTGCACAGCCAAAAAATTAAAATTCTATGTTTGTTTTATAATATCCAAGAAACTCAATGCTGGGGGTGCTTGCCCTCTGAAAAAGCCCCTACATTGAAAAGTTTGAAGACCAACTACAACTAAATTTTGGACCTCACAAAAAGTCAAATTTCGAATAGCGTAGATGTAGATAAGCCTCCGTGCAAACTTTTATGTTTGAAATGAGAGAAGATGCGTCATGAAAAGGTCACAAAAATTATTGTTTTTCGTCCTCAAACAGAGAAAATCTCAGAGGCACTACACTAGGTCTTGCATCATAAGCGCTCATCACCAGGTACATGCGTAGCCTGCTTAGGCGCTATTTAATGGCCTTTAATAAAGAAAATCTGACAATTACCAGCCCTGCAGCTTTGCCAAGATTGCTCTTTTGTATACCCATAGTACTTATGTACATGTATAGCCAATTTAGCCATACATACTAGTACTTATGTATAACCAAGTTAGGGAAAGTTGGCCGTTACAGCTCAGACCACTTATAATTTAACTGATTATAGTGCAGATTAGGATATAATGCTCTCTTTCCCGACTCCCATTCATCTTCCCACAGAACTCAATGTATACGCATATCGCTTAAAGTGCCGCTGAGCAACGCAAAATATCAGTTATAATGCTGTTGCTGGAAAATCATGCAGACAAGCAAGACAGCGAGCACACTTCGAGAACGAGGTGCGCCGGCCGAGGGGAAAGTGCCGAGGGCGTTGCAATGGAGTAGTACGGTGCCCTGCTCGCTGAGCGTGTGAACGAACAAGGGGGAAAGAATGAGAGAGAGAGAGAGAGAGAGAGAGAGAGTGAGTGAGTGAGTGAGTGAGTGAGTGAGTGAGTGAGTGAGTGAGTGAGTGAGTGAGTGAGTGAGTGAGTGAGTGAGTGAGTGAGTGAGTGAGTGAGTGAGTGAGTGAGTGAGTGAGTGAGTGAGTGAGTGAGTGAGTGAGAGCATCGGCAATATGTTGGTTGGCTCAGCGGAGTGCAGGGTTGGTTAGGCGACAGTAGAACCGAAGAAGCGTTTTGCTCTAGCCACTTGCCGGTGGCACGTGGTCCAGCTCAAATGCGTGCGCATTGTAGCTCTGGCTCTTCAGTTTGTATGCAGAAAGTGAATTGTAACCGAATGTTCCTTTTCAAACACGGACGGGGTCGCAAACATGTCAGAATTATCAGACAGGCCGGAAAAACTAACTTCAATGGCAAAATAAATTTGTTATTTTTTTATAACTGCGGCACTGTAGAAATATCTGTCGGGGCCGCGAGTGTATTGCGCATTCGCCCAGCGCGATGCACATCGTCACAAAGTGCAGATATTGCATGTGCAATCTTGACTCCGCGACGCTGCGAGTTTTAAACTGTGTTCCACAATTTCATCAGTTCGGAATGTTGTACACACTCAAGCTTTCGCCGTCCCTACCAGCATATGAGCACGTACAAAATTTTGCAATACATGATCGGATACTAGCCAGCTGATTGCCTACAAACCCCACTTCAAGTACGCTGCTGACGGTGAAGCCTGTGCACGTGGATCTCACGTCAGATTAACGTGTACGGGCATGAGCCAATATCAAGGGAAAGTTTCAGTTTGGTTCAGAGTCAATGAAATGCTTCACAGTGGCTGTATGGGCAATTGGAAAATGGAGTTATGACCTCTCCAACAAAAGCAAGGGCACATCCCAGGGTCCTATGCTTCGATTCCCCCAACAAACAGGACCGCTTAGTCTACACGTTTTGCGTGCACCCACAACCATTAGTAAATGTTGTGGTTATAGTGTGGTACCATTGACAATACAAAAATTTTAGACTCTGGTAATTTACATTATAAGTGGCCTATGCTGTAGCCTGAAACGCACACACACACTCCCGCACGCACTGGGCTACAGCATCTCACCTCGGTGCAAAGTTCCTGGATCCTTCGCTGCCGGTAGAGGACGCAGAGCAGGTGTTCGAGAAAGGCCTGCCCGCCAACACCCACCCGCACCACTTCCATGCCCGTCTGCCGCCGCTCCTCATTGCGCTGCTCCAGCTCCTGCTGTGCGAGGATGGACAGCCGTTCTCGGCAGATCCTCTCGACCACGTCATACTTCTGCCAGAACCGCAAGCACTCCAGACGGCACAGAAGATCTTCGGAGTCACAAGCTTTCAAGGCTGATCAAGAGAGAAGTAAAAGAAAGGAGAGCAACGTTAAACAGAGAGCTTGTAGTTAGCACACAGTATTTAAAGAGAAAACAGTGCAGACTGCCATATAAAAGAGAATATTAGTCGAGATACACTGGAACCTCATTATAACAAAATATGATATAACAAAATAGTGGATATAACAAAGTAGATGAAATTCCCCTTGAAATCTGTATAGAGATCCATGCATTCAAAACCTAATTTTAACGAAGTGAAATTGCCCGGCCAATGGATGGATATAAAGAACTAGGTTCATCTCCAAAATCAAAAGATACCCGACCATTTTGGTCCGAGTACAGTTGCCGACCGTTTATTCGGACCTCACAGGGACTGCGAATGTCCGAATAAACAGGTGTCCAAAAAAGCGGATTAAGAAAAAAAAAAAAAAAAAAAAGAAATCCTTTATTTTCACGCACTTATTTGGGCTCGGCAGTGGGCTTGAAGAAATCGTGAATGCACCTTTGCACGCTGTTCTGTTTACGTGCAATCAGGTAAGCCTGAATCTCGGAGAGGGTCGTACGGTCACTATAGGTGGCTGAAAGCACAGTCACTGCTTGTACACGCTCCGCATACAATGGCAGCGTAGAACATGGTGCGTCATCTTCCAACTCGGAGTCATCGTCCGGCGGTGCAGCAGAAACCTGACGAATGATCTCGCCGTCGTCGAGTTCTGCGCATGTCAGTACAGCAGTGTCAGCACCTGTGAACCTGTCAAATAAGACGGTGTCCAGAATCGCAATGCAACCATTGCGCAGGTCTTGGCAGAACATTTTCGGCATCATTAGGGAGCACATTGGAAGGCGACAAATCCGAGGCCTCCCGGCACCCGCTTGCCGGCATTCCCCGGCACAGTCTGCACGGGCACTGTCGGCGCCATTAGACACTTGACGCGATGTTTCCGTATGCCGCGTTTCATCACCGCAACCTCGACACAGCACACAAAGCAAACATCACCATGCTGTCATGCCGACACCAGTCGCACAAACAAAAACGTGGCCTACTCGCAGTATCGTGCACGAAGAAGCAAATAAATCAGCTGCTGGATTGTCTTGACATGGCTTACTATGCCGAGGTCGGAACTGCTGTAGCTACAAACCAGGCAGAAACGATGATGATGAACGGGGATTCACAGTAGCGCAACTTCATGGGGCAGCAAGGAGGCTCCGTTTAAAACAAAGATGGCGTTCAGCAAGTCGAACCATGCACCAGTCTGAGTCGGTGCATGGTGCTCTCTATCGAGTTGGCTCAAGGAGTGTCCGAAAAATCAGACGAGAGGTTGCAAGGTGTCTGAACTTTCGGCAGTTGTTATACATTAGGGTCTATGGGGAGAATGGCGGTGCAACGAAGCAGACCGAATAATCGAGCATGTCCGAATTTTTGGAGCCCAAAAAATCAGTTGGCGAGTGTACATCGCTTCCCACAGGATTCAGCCCTCGTTCGCCGCAGCAGCTCAAAACTTCCATGTCCCCGCTTCAAATACGTCGTCGAACAACGCTACTATTTCTCACGGTCACATATAGCTGCACACCTGCACACAAGCGGCAGCTGACTATCGCACTTCTCCACTGACCTCTCTCTTTTCTCCTGCCCGTGTCTGGCTGCGCGAGATGTGCGGCAATGCAAAAGACGCAGAGCAGTGTGAAAGATTAGAGCAATAACTTCTACTGCGCGCCAAGCAGGCATGCGTACCTGGGCGTGTCCTCTGAGATCTTCCCTGCACCATCTTGGTCCTGGCTACGCGTGGCGGTGCAAAAGTGTCAGTGCATTGGCTTGTTTCTTTCTCTGTGGCATGCCACGCAGGCAGCTGCAGCTGGGCTTGGCCTTAGAGATCTCCCCGGCACACTCTCTGGGGGTCATGCCCCACGCCATGCATTCACTTCCTCCTCTTCCCGCGGCTCGCCGCAGGGGCTGACAGCTGTGCGTGACCTCCGGGATCACATTAGTATCAGTGTAACCTCGGAGGCCATGAGTCGACCAAGCCATGCTGGTGCGGCGAAGTTCGCTTGCCTCCTTGATCACACAGTGCAGCGCCGTGTTGTTGCCACGTGCTGCTCAACCATGACAAGCCAAGTAGAAAGCGGATGCGAAAGAGCATCACAATGGAACAGAAGGCAGCTATCTAAAGGCTGTCGCGTCAGGTTCCAAATTGAGTGTTGTACATGCCGAAGATTCTTTTCTCGTATTAAAATTTCATCACATGTGTGGGAAACGCGAAAAAATTCACTTTCACGAAAATTGCGTTGTGAAATGCGACAGCACAGACAGGTAATGCACCACAGAACGAAACTTTACTGTCAAAATTCTGCTAGCCTACTTTGGCAAGCTTTGCTTGAGGATATAGAATTGCACTGCAAACAGCACAAAGTAAGCTGCATGAGTCTATCAGCAGTGGCAGCACAGCTGTGAAGCAGTATTCTCGATCAATTGCTTTCAGATACGATCACTTTTGTGAGGTTTTGCGCAATTCGGCATGGGACGCCGAGCAGCAGCACTCCATTCATGCAGCAGCATTTCTCCAGCACACACTGTCGCCCGTAGGCACCAACGCGTCCAGTGCCATGTGCGAAAGTGATCACATCTCGTATACCCGAAGGCAATCGTTCGAGATTACGGCCCCTTCGCGCAAATATACGTCTGCCGCTAAATCCGCACGCAATGCCTGTCGGGTAGAACCAAAACTAGCGTTCTTGAAGCAAGGGATGCGTACGCTCGGACGATCGCTCAATCACGGCCTGATGCGTCGCACTCCATGCTGCGGTTGCCATCTTAAGCGTCACAAACAATTCCACCTTCATGGGACGTGGATTACCTTGTGCTTGCTGCATTTTTCTCACGAAGGCACTAATTACGCACTGCACAAGGTGTGCAAAAAGTTTGGAGGATGCTTCAGCTTCGCCTTTAAAGTGGAACGCAATAGCATTCCAAGATCCCCGACTGCTTCTCACGCTTCCCGGCAACTGCAGCTTATCTAACTGGCATGTTTACCCGGATTCGCCGGCAGTAAACGCTGTGCACGAAGGCGAACTTTCAGGTAGAAACGCCGCGGCCTCTTGCATGGGCCGCGAATGCACGGAGACAAGCGCCAACTGGATGGTGTTGTTGCAAGAAACCGAGCTCAGCACGCTGCTTTATGAATGGTAGAAACGTTGAAAAAGGGGTCTATGTTCGAGTTTCCGCGTAACAAAATTATGTTTTCTTGTATATTCAAATTAAAGTCCGCCGCTGCCATGTCTGTAGCGTTGTGTGGAAGTCGCACTTTAAAATTTTTTTGACACATAGTACTTTCAGAAATTGAATTAGTTCAGTAATGTCTTTGTGCTACACGGAGGGCCTGCGTGGTTGGGCATGCATGGTTCGGAATGATCCTTTTCAGTCAAAGACAGTCGACACGGGACGCCGACACCAAATTTTCTGTGACATGGGGCCCTCAACGCAGACGCGTTAAAACTGTCGTCACATGCCAGTATTAACATGCATGCCGCTTGAAACAGGTGATCAACAAACAAGATGGCGACCATTACATGTTTCCGGCGCACGCAATCGCTTTCGACACTTCGTTGTTTTTGCAAACAAAAATGGTGCCGCCCACAAAAATGTAATGTTGCGGTATTTAATGCAATTTTAGCGCGAAGAAATCGCATTTGAGCATTTTGGAGCTGCTAGTGTTGCACGAGTAGGTAATATGCGGGTTACGTTCTCGCAAATTTCGTTGATGTGGGATTGTAGTACCACAACATTTTGTTAATGAGAGGTACGAAATGCATTGAATCCTATGGACATTCGGCAGGGATACAAAATTATTTCGTTGTCACGAGAATTTCGCTGTGGTGGGATTTCGTTATTGCATGTTTCGACTGTACAATGTTATAAGCGGTCGCTTGAGAGGACTGAGGACTATGCACCATGGGAGGCAGCTAGCTACAAACGGTCGTCTTTGACAATACAGTCGCCGACTGATTTTCCGGACTCCAAAAATTCGGACATGCTCGATTATTCGGTCTGCTTCGTGGCACCACCATTCTCCCCATAGACCATAATGTATAACAACTACCGAAAGTTCGGACACCTTGCAACCTCTTGTCCGATTTTTCGGACACTCCTTGAGACAACTCGATCGAGAGCACCATGCACCGACTCTGACCGGTGCATGGGTTGACTAGCTGAGCACCATTTTTGTTTTGAATGGAGCCTCCTCGCTGCCCCATGAAGTGGTGCTACTGGAAATCCCCACTCATCATCATAGTTTCTGCCTGGTTCGATAGAGTTGCTACAGCAGTTCCGGTCTCAGCTTAGCCATGTCAAGACAATCCAGCAGCTGATTTGTTTGTTTCTTCGTGCACAATGCTGCAAGTAGGCTACGTTTTTCGTTGGTGCAACTGGCGTCGGCGTGGTGATGTTTGCTTTGTGTGCTGTGTCGAGGTTGTGGTGATTCAACGCAGCATACAGAAACATCGCGTCAAGTGTTTAATGGCGCCAACAGTGCCTGCGCAGGCTGCGCTGGAGCATGCCGGCAAGCGGGTGCCGGGAGGCCTAGGATTTGTCGCCTTCCGATGTGCTCCCTAATGGCGCCGAAAATGTTCTGCGGGGACCTGCGCAGCGGTTGCATTGCAATTCCGGACACAGTCTCATTTGACAGTTTCACAGGTGCTGACATGCTGTACTGACATGCGCAGAACTCGATGACAGCGAGATCATTCGTCAGGTTTTTGCTGCACCACCGGACGATGACTCCGAGCTGGAAGATGACACACCATGTGCTACACTGCCGTCGCATGCGGAGCATGTACAAGCAGTGACTGTGCTTTCAGCCGCTTGTGTAGTGACCATACGACCCTCTCCGAGATTCAGGCTTATCTGATTGCGCATAAACAGAACAGTGTGCAACGGTGCATTCACGATTTCTTCAAGCCTACTGCCGAGCCCAAATAAGTGCGTAGAAATAAAGGATTTCTTTCTTTTTTTTTTATTTCTTAATCTGCTTTTTCGGACACCTGTTTATTCGGACATTTCCGCAGTCCCCGTGAGGTCCGAAAAACGGTCGGCAACTGTACTTTGGCAAGTTCTGATCATTGAGATTGCAGCTCTGACAACAAATGAGCGATGCCATTGTGAAAATAAACACGTTTCAATGATTTGAAGAGAAAATAAAATATTAAGAAAAATCATGTTTTACTTCAAGGTAAGGTGGTCAACCTATATTGGGTTTATAAGGTAACGGGACAAAAAAAACAAAACAAGAGAGACAGATTAGTATGCACTGTTTTCTTTCTAACCAACCAAAGGGCTCAAAGGAGGCACAAAGAGAAATATCAAGTTAAGCTAGGTAGATGGATTGCCCAGCCTTTATCACTAAGAAAGGATTTAGACTACATTTAGAGGTACGTGAAGAATCAACGTGTCCACATGATGTGACAGTAATGACATGCAAATGGAGGAAGAGGACAAGTTGTGCATGCATGACAGAGTTGTGGCTGTAAGAGAAGCACATGGCTGTAGTAAGAAGGGGGGAGGAAGTCTACGTGTCCACATGATGTGACAGTAATGACATGCAAATGGAGGAAGAGGACAGGTTGTGCATGCACGACAGAGTAATGGCTGTAAGAGAAGCACATGGCTGGTGAAAGAAGGGGGGAGGAAGTCTTGGTACCAAATTTAGGGAATACAACGACTGAACTTCCCAAGAAGTGGTGTGGCACATCAACAAGACCACTTTCATGCTGAAAGTTTGTTTGAAAAAAAGAACAAAGAAATGAAAACAGATAAGGGCATTCATTATGTGAGCAAAACGAGTGACACCTGTAAACAGTGTCATCATTATATTCCTGAAAGTTCGGGATGTGTATAACTCCCGCTCCCCCTCCTCGTCTGCAATTTGTAACAAGGAGAGCAAGAGAGAAAGTAGAGAGAGAGAGAGTTGGCAGGAGAAAGGCAATTTGGAATAAAATAAAGTGAGGGTATTTCAGTGGAGACGCCCCACCCACATTCTCCTTCGGTACTTTTCCTGTAGCCTACATTGAAAGACCCACCTTCAGGAAGTGGCTTCGAAGCAGTGGCATCCAGGAGTCTCCGCATGAGTGGGTCACCACCTCGGCGCTGGGATGTCCTTTCCAGAAATTCACACACGGTGAGAAATGGTGCCAATGTCGCAGAAAGCTGTGTCTTGCATTCGGTGATGGCGAAGCGCAGCTGGGTTTTCGACACCAGTGGCGTGTTTTTGTTGGACGGCCCATTTATAAAACGCATTGTCTCCCTGGGGGGAAGAAAGAATAAAAAAAGATGCCGATATTGAAACATTCTCGCACATCCCACTTGCAAGCAAAAAGTATGCAGGTTGGCAACAGAAGAGGGCGTTGGACTGGTCGATTGCAATGTCTACAGCAACATGCACATGACCAACAGAATGTCGGCTAAACTACTGTGCTACCTGGCACGATGCTCATACACTCTTGTTTCAAACTTACAGGATGGAAGAACTAAAGAGTAATTTAAGCTGTTTCTGTCTTGCCACCAAGCATAGACAGACATGTGCAGGAGAAATGTCTATCCACTTTTGTTAAATCTAAGACTATCACCTGCAAATCTGTCCCGACTGTACCTTTTACATATGTGAAATGCGATATTGATATTATCACGGTTTGGTGACAACGAAGACGCCACTATCAGAAATAGTGAATAATTAATCTTGCATTCTACCAGGCAAACCCACGGACAGCAAGCAAAAGGACACTCAAGTAACAACCGTAGCAGTAAGCACAGCTGGCATTGATCATATCTGACGTCGGCGCTGAAGTAGGCCCGCCATTCATGCATGTGTCACCACACATTCCGGGGTCATTTCTAGTGACCACGTAGACTTCATAATGTACAACACTGCTTGCATCACACATGTAATATGAATGCACACCACCTCATCTAGTTCGCCCTTTTAACTCGGAGATTCCGAGAAGTGCGAAGTTCCACTTCACATGCTTTGCAGCACAGCTGTTTCCAATCTGCCACGCTTCCTACAACATAATTACTTCATACATTACAACTACAACTTGTAGATGTAAAGCTACATCAAATCACACATTTGTGCGCCTACGTGCTTCCAGCACGGGACACACTATGTTTTCCGCATAAGCGCACATGTTGCACTGTGGCTGCTTGTGGCAGGTACATGTCACTCTGCTTGTTCAGTGGTAAATATGTTTACATCTACAGTGCCTTCCATTTATTGTATCCTGCTTTGCGACATAAAAGCATGAGACCTAATTTCACATTGGATTACCCAACGTATACCTACAGCTTTCCTTCATGTGACACGCTATTTTTTGGTCCTGAATGCAAGCAGTGAGAGAAGTCTCTCTAAGCCTTCATAGTGTTGCCTGCTATGTGTAAAACAAAGTACAGTGCCACTTCGTTTTACATTTTCACTAAGTACAGTCACAAGCCTTGTGACCGTGAACAGGGAAGTGTGTTTCGCTTTGTACAAGCAGGACACACTGAGGAGCGACTAGAGCAATCTCGTAGTTTGTAGGTTTAATGGATGCACTCCCTGATCATGCTTGAGCATCGTCTGCTACAGTCCAAAGGCTGTGGGGATGCGAGACTCTCACGCATCCCCTGATATGCTGTTTTCCCGCACGGCTCGCGTGGCCTGGCGCCCGCGGCGGTCGGCGTGGTACAAGCGCGGTGCGAGAGATGGCGCGACCGTCGCGCCGCGGCGGGGTTACTCGGGCGCCGAGGGACAAGGTGCTGTCTCTTTCCCGGCGGGTCGGGCGCACGGCGTGGACGTCCCACGCGCGCGCGGCGACCCATGCTTCTGCGAGACCGCCTCGCGTGGCGGCCTTCGAGCGCGCCTCCGTTGGCGTGACCGAACACGCGAACGACCAGGCGTTGGGATCCAGCATGGGGCGAACATATTCGCTCGCAATGCGGTCGCGGTAAGTCGGACTTCTAGATTTGTCGCGCGCCCATCGGCATGTTTTGGGGATAGCAACTCGGCTAGCTGGCATTGATCTATGAAAGGTGCAATAAATGCCCTTGTGATTGTTTGCACTACTGTGTTGTCGTTCCTTTGTCCCAAGAATACGGAGGAGAACCCCATATCTCCCACATCTGGCTGCCCAACGTGGACCTCTTGGGGCATCGGACGATAGAGTTAACAGTTTTGCTTCGTTCGAGACCTTTGTTTGAACCGAAGCGTAGGCCTAGCGTGGATTTTGATCGCTAGCGTCGGCGGCGTGCTTTCTTGAGCGAGGCGACGGTGGCTGTAGTGTGTTTGAACTCATCAACATTCTAAGCCTTTTCGCAAATGTTTTTTTTTAATGACATTCGTCAGTACGAGAGCCACGTGGTCTGCATCCTGGGAGAGCGAGGCTGAGCGCCCGCGGAGCAGTGGCAAGCCTGAAGCGAGTGAGTACGGAAGCCTCGTGGGTGGTCCGAATTTCTTATGTAAATAGCTTCTTCTATGTCTTTGACTCGGATGAAGTCGCGGCTCTGGGAGCCGGGTGGCCGCGGGCCACGGGTGCCACGACGGGCTGACTGGTATTGCGGCCTGGCACCGGGCGCTCCGACACCGTCTGGGATGGTGGGCGCCGTCAACTTGGATGCTGTGTGCACCGAGCGGAGTAGGACCACCTCACAGAGCTAACGTCTCCTCGCGGCTGCCTGTTTTGCGCCCATTTTGGGTGTTGTTTTTGGATGCCGGTTGTTGTCAGGGTAGCGACAATTTAGGCCTAAGGCTTTACGAAGCTGCCTGTCGCACGTGGAGGGACACAACCTGGTGGACCGTGGCGTTGAGGCGTTGCAATTTGCTTCCCTCATTCTATTTAGCCTCTAATGAATTGAAATTACTCGTTCGGCTCAAGGAAGCGAGCTTCGTTCACGTGAACTTAGCGACTGAGTAGCCGCCCGATCTTTTGCTAGCCGAGTCGAACATCGTACCACGTGGGCGATGCGCATGCAGAATTCCTCTCTCTTGCACTACTTTAGTGTTTGCCGAGTGTGTTAAGTGTACGCAGCGTGACTGGAGCCACCCCTGGCTTGCTGTCACCTGCACATCGTCTGCGCTGCTGCCCCGGACTACGATCGAGCCACCTCGGGCGATGGTGATGCTGTGGCGAGTTCGGCGCAGCGACTTCGGCGGCCTCCTGTATCCAGCTCACAACCCTCGGCGGCGGACAAAAGAGCCGGCAATCACCGACAGCTACGGCGGCTCTTGCCAGCAGGGCGCGTCGGCGCGAGCGACGCTTGCTCGTACCGACTACTGCATCGTCGTCTCCGGAGTCCTGGCCTGGGATCGTGCCGTCGAGTCGCAAGGCCGCTGCTGTGACCGGCGGACGCCAGCGGTGCACCCAAGGACAGTCGGCTCGCATGCTATGGACAGCGTGTGGACATTTCCTCAGCGCGGCCACTGTTGCATGTACTATCTTGTTCGCGAAGCACGGGTTAATGTTAGACCGTGTCACATGTTTCGCCGGAATAAGAAGTGATTTAAGGTTGGGGGGATGTGGGGATGCGAGACTCTCACGCATCCCCTGATATGCTGTTTTCCCGCACGGCTCGCGTGGCCTGGCGCCCGCGGCGGTCGGCGTGGTACAAGCGCGGTGCGAGATGGCGCGACCGTCGCGCCGCGGCGGGGTTACTTGGGCGCCGAGGGACAAGGTGCTGTCTCTTTCTCGGCGGGTCGGGCGCACGGCGTGGACGTCCCACGCGCGCGCGGCGACCCATGCTTCTGCGAGACTGCCTCGCGTGGCGGCCTTCGAGCGCGCCTCCGTTGGCGTGACCGAACACGCGAACGACCAGGCGTTGGGATCCAGCATGGGGCGAACATATTCGCTCGCAATGCGGTCGCGGTAAGTCGGACTTCTAGATTTGTCGCGCGCCCATCGGCATGTTTTGGGGATAGCAACTCGGCTAGCTGGCATTGATCTATGAAAGGTGCAATAAATGCCCTTGTAATTGTTTGCACTACTGTGTTGTCGTTCCTTTGTCCCAAGAATACGGAGGAGAACCCCATATCTCCCACAAGGCAGATCGTAGGTCAATGCACATGAGACTACATGTTTCATCATTTGCAGGTGTTGCACAGCAGAAGACACATGAGCGTGACAAGAGAGCACATCAGCTGAACATATTATTATGGGAGAAAATATATGCATTTACAATATATACAGTTACAAGGTTGTAGCTCAGTGGCCAGGGTTAAGAGGAAGCTTTAGCTCGGGGGCTTCTATCTAAATACATGTAAAAGGAGAATTCGTCTTTCTTGGCAACCACTGCACCAAATTTCACGAGGTTTGTTGCATTTACAAGAAAAACTTAAAATCTAGTGACTGTTGGTTTCGAATTGTGCTCTGGTGCTGAAGGCTGACAACTAGCATACGCGATCACACAATTGGTGTCCCATTGTTGCAAGGGACAAGATAGCGCCAATGCCATGGCTGCTTGCATCAGTGAGAACTTCTGTGTAGGCATGCGGATCAAAATGAGCCAACACGGGTGGATTGATAAGGCGACTGATAAGCGTTGAAGATGCTGCAGCCTGGCCGGGTCCCCAACGAAGAGTGGTGTCCTTTCTGAGGAGGTCTGTGAGAGGACGAGCGATTTAGGCAAAGTTCTGGATAAATCGCCGAAAATAGGAACACAGCCCTAGGAAACTTCGGACATCAGTAGAAGAACACGCAAGTGGAAACTCACTAACGGCATGAACTTTATCAGGATCAGGCTGGACGCCAGCAGCGTCAACCAAGTAACCAAGTACTCGTATTTGGCGGTGGCCGAAATGGCATCTTGCAGAATTGAGTTGTAGGCCAGCTCATCGAAAAACAGCAAGGATAGCTGAGAGTCAGTGGAAATGGCTTTCAAACGTCGGAGAAAACAAACAATGACGTCATCAAGGTAGCAGAGGCATGTGGTCCATTTGAATCCGTGCAGAAGAGAGTCAATCATACGCTCGAAGGTAGCAGGGGCACTACACAGTCCGAAAGGCATCACTTTAAATTGGCAGAGACCATCTGGGGTGACGAAGGTGGTTTTTTCGCGATCTCATTCATCCAATGCAATTTGCCAGTAGCCAGAGCACAAATCAATCGACGAAAAATAACTGGCACCATGTAAGCAGTCCAGCATGTCATCAATAAGCGGAAGCATATAGACGTCCTTTTTTGTAATATTATTGAGGTGACGGTAATCAATACAAAATCTCCAGGTATTGTCCTTTTTAACCAAAACGATTGCTGACGCCCATGGACTGCAGGAAGGCTCGATAATATCTTTGGAGAGCATGTTGTCCACCTCCATTTGGATCACTTGGCATTCAGCCGCAGACACGCGGTAGGGCCTCCGGTGTATAGGAGGAGCGTCACCAGTGTGGATGGGATGAGTGACGACACAGGTTCGACCTAGCAGGCGATTGCCAAAATCAAAGATGTCTTCGTAGGACATCAGAATGCGGCGAAGGGCGTCGGCATAAGCAGGTTGTAGATCAGTAGCTATCATTGGTGTTAACTTGTCATTGCGTGAAGTAGGAGAGGCAGAAGCTGCAGCAATGCCGAATTGTGGTTCGGGTGTAAGAGCAGCTACTCAAGTCTTCCAAAGGGGACAGCACAACAAGAGATACACCCTCAGGAAGAACTTGCAGACACGAACCAAAATTCAGAAGAGGAAGCCACACTCGATTGTTGACAAGAGTTACAACTGAGCTTGGTAGTGCTATTTGACGTGCCAGGAGGACGTCGCAAAGTGGGGACACCACGTAAGGACCATCTCAAAGTGGTGTCAAAGGCGACATAAGGACGTAAGTTGTAGCATCAGGTTGCAGTCAAACAAATTCAGTAGAACAAAGTCGGGACTTGTGGTCGTCGGTTGGGTCGGCAGAGTAATGGAGCAGTTCAAGGCGAAGGGTGCCGGTTGCACAGTCAATAAGTGCTGAATGGGCAGTCAGAAAGTCGATTCCAAGAATCACTTCGTTGGGACACTCGGCCAGTACAGTGGACAGGACTAACACTGGACGGCTGGCACTGGTAACCAGGCGGCGCACATTCCCATCACGGCTGTTGTACTGCCATTAGCTACTCGGACGGCAGGCGACTCGGCAGGTGTCAGGACTTTACGGAGAAGGCTGCGAAGATCTGATCACATCACCGACACCTGAGTGCCAGTATCGATGAGGGCTTGAACGGATACATCATCAACGAAAATTTCAACAAGGTTCGGTTGAGCAGCAGGGGTCAGCGGAGGTTTTGCAGTCTGATTCGTCAATGCAGCCTCACCTCCGAGGGCTGCATTGCTTAGTTTCCTGAGAAGCAGCCCGCGTAGGACGGGGAAGTCGAGGTGTAGGCGAACGGAACTGCCGGCGTTGCGGCGAGGGCGAGCGGCTAGTGGGGTTTCCCAGAGCGGGAAGGCCGGCATGGTATGGTTCAGAGAGGGGCGACAAGAAGCGGAGGGTCTCGGTCGAAGCAGCGATCAGCATATGGTCAAGGTAAGGAGTACCAGCGGCTACTACGAGAATGCTCTGCCTGCAAAGGAGTGGCATGTGCTTCTGCATTCACTGTCATAAGGCTTGTGACTGTACTTGCTGTACAGTATGTATAACTGCTCTACCGTACATTTTGTGTGCGTAATGTGATACCTGGCACTGCAGTTACCTACAAATTGTCCTTACGTATTCTTCTTCAACCAACATTGCATTTAAACCTGACGAAAATTAACGAAAGCATTATTAAAGACATAATATGACCGACACATTTGAGCGGGATGAGCACCTTTGCAAAGATTGCTGTGGTAAGACTTAGACTTCAGTAAAATTTAGTGGCCTTCCACTCTGTGAAGAAGGATAACGAGCGAAGCTGTATTGGGATGACTATATAGAAAGCTATATTGATTTATATGGTTGTTGCTACATTGATTGAATAAAGACACATATATGTAACTTCATGATCTTTATCATTTTTATTTTGTCTCATTCATTACCACAGTTACCAAAGCTTTGTGGTCGCTGTGGTACACCGCGATCGGTTGTACTCCTATGCCAGACACGTTCTTGCCAAAGGTTAAATCTATACATGACCGGTGATGTGTGGTCGGCACATTGACGTCCGTGCAGCACTTAATTCCAAACCGTTCCAACAGGAAGGATACAATCCACTTGCCGTCGGGGCGCGCTAGGTCAACATTAAAGTCGACGACTGGTGGGTACACTATTGCGTTTTATTATGTTTTTCGACCCTCCAATGGGAGCACAGTAGCGCTGCCATCCCAGGTTTTCTATATGACCATAAAGGTCACGCATCACAACATGGTCGATAAGGTGAGAACATTCAGAGCGACCACCGCAACTTTCTTTTTTCTTTTTGCACGTACACATGGGGTTGTGCCAGAGGAGTTTTTGGCGTACAGGCAACAGACAGGCGGACGGACGAATCAGCCAGCCATATACAGCTTCGCTGTAAAAAAGTAGACTCACCCTAAATTTAAACCTCTTGAGAGATTTTCTTCAGAGGTAGCAGAAATATAAATGGCCTACAGTTGAATCATGGGCCATTACAAGTGACACACATTACAGCAGCATTAATCTCTCTCTCCTTTCGTGCGTTCTTCCCACACTTGTGACAATTCACTAATTAGCCATGCATGACCAGCTGAAATCAATTTCACTGCAAGGCTTAACATCCAGAAGCTGTACAGTAGGTTACGAGGGACATTGCAGTAGAGGGCTCCGGATTATTTTTACCACCCGAGGTCCTTTATTACGCATTTTTTCACGTTCCACTCCTACCGAAATGTGGCCACGGCACCCAGAAATCAAATCCAAAGCCACCGAGGTCTGTGTGCGAGACCAACTAGCCTCTAGTTCTCTACCATAATAGAATTGTGAAGATGCGCCACACCTTTTCAGCAGCACTGCCAAAGGTGAGCTCGCCTTGCTGGTCACCGGTGTCTTTTCAAGATAGTGCCTCACGCTGCCTCGCCGTAACTACTCGTAGCGTCCTTGAAGGAACAGGCTGCCAGTAAACCTATCATCAATTGGCGGAGGTTTCTGGAGCTCCCCCACCCATAAGGGAGATTAGAATCGCAAACAAAAAAAAACACGACCCAAGAATCACTCACACTGACAACATCCGAGCAGCCTCCTGGAGGGGTATAGCCTGGCGCCATGTCCTCAGTGATACCCAGCACGATGTCAACGTGAGCGCACGTTGGCCGGGGTCGGTCGCTGAGAGGCCATCTTGGTCCTCGACGTCCCTCACGAACTGTTGAAAAGCAGGGCATGGCCTCACACCTTCTGGCTGTTCCCACTGCCTCTGCATTGAACAATGGGCCGAAAAGGGGTTAAATGGGTTGCAACGGCAAAAATTTACAGGTTAACTTAGCCCTAAGCCTAACCCCAATGAAAGCCTAATGCGAGTGAGAAACACTGATGAGAGACTATGTTACACACGAAACACCTCTGCCATTTCGTGGGGTTAACGACACGACAAAAGCAGTGAGATAATACTAATGGTGAATTCCGCTGGCTGATCTACACTGGCTTCTCATGTTCCTTTATCTGGCCATTTCGCATCAAAGCACTCTGCTGCAAACCACTCCCTCTTGCTCTGCTGTCAGGACTTGGATACCGCCATAATAACTTGAAGGGCACCCTGCATCACTTCCATCTGCCGAGAGGACAAATTTGTCCAGTTTTAGTGCTTCATGCACAAGCGTTATTCCGCGATAGCGCATTTCGTGCACAATGACTGCACTTTACCAGCCTGTAGCTCTTTATCAGCAATCTTCAACACCCGAGGCCATCACAGTAGTGAAATTGAGTTGATAAGGTGCCTCAAAAGCCATAAAAAGTAGAGGCGAGCAGGCATATACCTACAAAAGCAATATTTATTTCGGTATAATTAGGTACCATGCTTGTATTTAGTGAAAAAACACAGCTAACCATCAGAGACAAAGAATTAATTTTAAACACAAAATGACAACCTAATTGTCCTTAAAAGCAAAGTGCACAAATAGTAATTCAATAACTTTAGAGCCTGGTTGCACACAAGCTTTCCAAGAAAGAATGGCTGTCGTAAGACTAGCTTTCCAAAAACGCCAAAGAAGTGGTAGCCGAAAAAAGATAAAAAGTTGTGGGAAAGGAAAGAAAAAAAAAGTTCCGAAGGACTAGTGAGCTGTTGACCCATGTGAAAGGGCCAACTACAAGGAAAACATCACACTAGGTTGTGGCATATATGATAAAACTGCTACATGACTGCCGAAAACACTAAATGACAAACTGCAAGAAATTAACAGGTTATCATATAGGCTTCCACTGCGAAACTGAAAGCAAAGCATGAATTATGAGCTTTGTTTCAACACTGCTTCAATAATGTATGTTCTCTCACTACTGATAATTTACATTCGGTCGTTGTGAAATACTTGGTTAGTTTTGAATATTCAAACATACCAAATAGTTCCTTTTCGAATGCTTTCCCACCCCTAACAAAAGCAATCTCGGTAGAAATATTCGCAAGCAGCAGTCAACAACAGTGCATTTTCGTGTGCAGTGACTATTTTCCGACAGGGTAGGTCCCGACTAGCAGTTTTAAACACCCCAAACGACAACTGTAGTGGCACTGAACTGATATGGTGCCTTGAAATAACTATAAATAAAAGTGAACTCCGTGGAAACTTGATACCAGTTGCAGAACCCGCAACCCATGGCAACTTCCAAGGCAATTCAACATGGAGAACTTGGGTTTTCAACAGGATGCTGGTATTGATTTGTAAAATTTAGGCGTTCACTCAAGGGTTCAGAGGGCTGCTCCAGATTGACTAGTGGCTAGTGCTCCAGACTGACGTTGTATTATTCGTGCTGATACACCAGCAGAGGGGATGAATTAATTTTGACCAGCTGGCCTTTTTTTCCCCTCCAATATGTACCCAAGCTTTATAGATTTTGCATTCCACTGCCATCGGAGTGCATATGGTGCAGCCAGGGATCAAGCCCATGACCCCGTGCTCAACAGTAGAAACAGTTCGGAGAAGTGTGTCCCTACAGCAACATTCATCTTTTTGTCTGCTCACATATAGTGCACTTGACTAACTGGACAATCACAAACTATCGACAAGTAAGTGGGAAAAAATGATAAACAAATAAAGCTCTCTGTACACTAATCCTTACAGGTGTGTGATCTGGACTATGTTATCTTGGAATACCAGTGCAGTGCAAAAAAAGGCCACGAGAAGAGCATGTGAACAGAGACACTGCGCTATGTCTGTTCATACTGCTCATGTGTCCTCGTCTTGTATACACTAGTATTCCACGATGGCATACCAATAAGCACACTGAAGACCTACAACTATGCTAGCATGCTACTTTGTTTTTTTGCCGTTTGCGGGCTTATGAGAAAAGCTTTGACACCACAATATACTACCTCTCCTTTGCGCGATGAGAGTTCTTCCTGTGTATCTCTCTCCTTCTTTTTATACCTCTGTGCTCATAGGCTCTAAACACTAATATTATTTTCAGAGAAATCTCGCATGCTGCAACCATTCAAACATAAAAATCATGCATAGAACATATTTTTTTACTGTGGAAGCACATTGCAGCTCATAAAGTTTGAATTCTGTTGTGTGCTTGCACCATGTTTCCTTAGAGCAGTGACATTTTTTTTTTCAAGTTTCACTACTAATCAGTTCCATTACGCAGTTTCCGTCAAAGAAAAAGCTTTGTACTTTCTTCTTGCACTGTGTATTTAATTACAAAGACGGGAACAAAGTCAACAGCAGATGGTTGCACACCATTCGTTGTCGTCGTCTCTGTATCCGTCCTCGTTATTAAGCACACAGCGCAAAAAGAAACTATGAACAGCCACCAACCAGTCCAATTCATCGCTCTTTTAAAACAATACTGTACAGAGTATGTGTAGTGCTAACTAAATATAGATGAGATTTGGACAGCAACACCCACTGTAAGCTTGCTTGTCCGGACCTTGACAGTGGACAAAGCTTCTGAGTATTCAGAGAATTTCCTATCAGAAGCAAGTTTTCTGGGGAGAAATTAATTGCCACAGAGTGCCGAGAGCAGATTGGATCTCAGTGTCGTGCTAGCTAAGAAGCATGTATCTGTCTTCCACTGAAGCAATTCATCACAGTGAGATCACATGCCAAGCATCAAAAGGTGCACCTTTAGAAACTGCTTGTAACGCTGAAGGAATCTTCTGTTGCCTTTTTGAATCACGTAATCACATATGTTTCTGACCACACAAACACTGACTACAACTCTCTGTCTTGAACATTCCATCCACAGGGTTAAACAGGCATTGAAATGGACTAATCTAATTAAGTCAGGTAATGAGTCAGCTTTTGAGTTCAAATATCCTGCTGAGGCCTTAAGACAGTTCAGGGACATTATCACTTTTCAATTCAGTTCTTACTACTGACAGGTATGTGTTACAAATGTGGGAAAGAATGCCACTGTTAGATGCCAGAAGCAGCGCCTCCATGCATGTAAACAAAGTAGCCATTTCCTTATGTTTGATATGGTTAAAAGCTGCTTTTCTTTGCATAAACAGAGAAATAAAGATGTAACACTGAATGGCAGGTTGCCATGGTGACACTGCGTTATGGATTTATGTCATTTCGCACTATTCAAGATGCACTTCATGGTTGCTTTTTGTCATATGTGACGACAAAACGGTCTATGTCATTTTTCTCTATTGGCATACAGAATATAATTAAACCGCTTTTATATAGTTCCACCTGCATCTACCGTCATATCAAGGGTGAATGTTAGATAATTATTTCCTAGTTAAATTCAAGAAGGACTCAAGGTAATGTGTAGTTTAATGCACAGCGGTTCTCAGGAGGCTATGTTTATTAACACAGATATTTAGACTACATCAAGTGTGACCAACTTGGATGGGCAAGCCACTACCTGACACACGCAGCGCTGGTGCACACACAACTGCAGTCAACACTTCAATTAGAATTAGGTTGAATGAGCATTGAAAAAAAAATAATGTGACAAGGCAATACAGTTTTGAAGCCAGATGTCAAAAGAAAGCATTTCTTGAAGTCATCTGAACTTTAGAATTATACTTTACATGTGTTCAGTGCAACTGTGCATGTATGGATATATGCTGGTGAAAGGACACAACAGAATAAAGCTGAAACAGTTTTAGATGGTGGATTATTTTCCCAGTACCTTATCATCTGGTCTTCGACGAGGAGGGAGGAATGGTTACTAGCAGAGAAAACAAAAACCAAGCATCACTTTAACTCATGCTCTAACCCTGGCACTGAAATCAATATGACATCCCAGACTGCACAATTCTGCACATTTGAATTCTTTTTGCATAGGAAAAGCCTACTAAACATTTCCAGGGTCTGTTCTCATACATTTTCTAAAGAACTAAAAACTCCTTATTCTATTAAAAAACAAATTAGTTCTAGCCTCCGACATACACTGTCAAAATACAATTGCATTCAAGGCAGCTGGTGCTGAAATTCCCAATATGGTGTAAACAGCTTTCTTTTCTCAAGTCCTTTTTGGCACAGCAAGCTTCCCCTAACTTCCAAGACTTGAACGTCAAGCATGACTGACCAATCTAGCTTCACATCTTGTATTAGTGTTCCTTTAAAAAAAAAGATCAGTTCTTAGCAGTCACAGCTGGGTGCTTTGCAATAAAACAGCTCTAATTAAGTCTGTGAACTCTCTTACAAATAAATAGAGAAAGAATTCACCAAATCGAGCTGCAGGACAGTGTACTGCCGATAAATCATAGAAATACATGCCTGCGCAACCAAATGTGGGAACGCCACATCTGCTTGGTTGGAGCAAGAGCCTCTGGCACAACACCCCCTTCACTTTTAATGTCACCATATATCTCTCCGTACATCTTTATGAAGCCTTTTGCAAGGAACATGCTATTAGTCATACAAGTCGTGTAAGACAAGATCTTCGCTGCACACACTGTTGAAGTAGTCCAATGGAGAGCTAAAAAATTGAAACAAAGTATGGGTTTAAAATCCCCAAACTGTACAGTGGGTTATGAGAGATGCCGTAATGGAGGGCTCTGTGTTAATTTTGACCGCCTGGTTTTCTTCAATGCAAGGTTTGTGCATCAAAGAATGTTTGTGCAATGGATGGACGGCTAAAAGGTGTCATAGAGTCGAGAACATCCCTAGCCAGCTAAGGCAATTTCGTTCCAATGCAAATAAACAGACAGCCTTCATCTTTTGCAAACAGCAGCTATGAGCTAATGAATGGGCTCCATGTGCCGTCCAGTTCGCATGAATTTCCAACAATGATCATCCAACAAAGAACTGCACGGTAACATAAGGGAACTGAACGAGAGCTTATGCATCTTCCAAGCCATGCACTCTAACCACTACTCGACGTGCACCTTCCACTGCCATCAACTGTTACAAGCTGGGATATTAAGTGAAAGTGTCTGTTACCATCTCAGCAGATTCCTTGAGCTGCAGAGAATGGTGCAGAATGGAAAGGGCACTGGAATGGTGGGTGTGAAGACAGAGATGAGTAACTATAGGGAAAAAGAAAACTTTGTAGCAGCTTTTGCTATTGAAGTATATGCACGGAAGCATTCTTGGCAACAGGCGAATGGAGAGCCACAGCCTTCACATCAATTGACGGAGGCCAAGAAGGCAATAAGCCGTAAGAATAAGTAGCTCAGGATTGGTTACATGTTTTTCGCAATGTCAGGCAAAAAATGGTGCAGCAGCTTGGAAAGACGCGGATAGCGAAAGGAAAAGAGCTGCAAGAAAACACCTCACACATGCTGTTCACAGTAATTAAGTGAAAGTGTCACTGGATCCTATGAGGTTTCTTTTTCTTTCCTATAGTGGATTCTGTAAATGCAAAAACTCCTGGCATCACTTACAATTTGTAAAGATAGTCTACTGCAGTATACTGTATTGGGCAACACTTAAGAAATTCGCCTCCCTCGTTGCTTCAATTTTATCCAAGAATCAATGCTGCAGCTTTCAACCTTAACAACCCCTTCTGGCCTGTTGTCGCAGCTTTGCAACATGCCAGTTCTTGGCCCCTCCATCGGGATGGAATACTTAGGTGAGAGAAAGCTCTGAACTCCGACACCATGCAAAGTTATGTTAAAAAATGCGAGCGCATCGCCACCTATAGTCTAGAAAGTGAAGTCCACAGAGGGAGCTTCCACTGAGGCTGACCGAACCAAGAAATCCAGGCAAATGTATTCATACAGGCACACAAATTCAAAGCTTTACCTTTACAATACCAGGAATTTTACAAGCTGCCATGTGATGCAAGACAGTTACCCTTCCTATTCAACGGGCATCATATAAGAGAGGCTGAGAATATAAACACATCAATAATTAAGGAACCTCTTCTGCCTTTGTTGCAGGTTCCTGTAATGCCCTTCTGCATTCCTTCATGTGATGCCCTCAGGCCTTGGAAATAAGTCAAAGAACTAAAGAAACTTTTTTGCTCAAGAACCCATTTTCTCAGTTCTTGCTATGAAGCCTGTGAACCTAAGAGCAAATAGTGTGAGACTACTTTAAAGCAATCTCACAAACTATGCAACTAGAACCAAGTAATAATGAAATTGAAGATATCAACAGCACCATTGTCAACCAAGCAAAAGCCAAACGCTCAAGCGCCAAATGCAGTATGGATGGCAGCGCTGAAAACAGCTGATCTGTGTGCTCTCTGACAAATTCTGAACTGCTTTCCTCTTTGAGCAGGCAAGTGAAGAAACATGGCACATATTCAAAGAGAACTACGCGGGTTGGATCGCTTTCTGTTTGGGTGCAGCCGTTGTTCCTAACCCACATCAAGTACAGTACGACTACTTGTCACAGAATTAAGGCAAGTCATCATTTGTACAGAACATGCACATTTGTAAAGAATGTGTCAATATAAAATTTAGCACCAGACTGAAGCTCAAGACGGGTTACTGCAGAAATGCCTAGCGAAACATCGCTTCTTGATGCTTGCCAAGGAGCTTGTGTAATCAACAAAATTCATGCCATATGCTTCCACTGCAGTGGAAGAGGCATGGTCATTGTCTGCAATCGCCCTGGCAAGTCAATTGCGTGCACAGGCTACGAGAACGTCTAATTTCAACCAAGTACAACCAGTACACCCATAAAAGTGACTCATTTCTAGTACCCCATTATTGTATCACAGCAGAGCTAAATTTACTAGTGATCAGAAAGGCTGCTCGCTGAGTCTTTCAAAAACGTTGATGGGCATAAAATACTGACGATAATAAACAATTTTAAGGTTATAAAACACACAATTAAGCTGCATCTGCATTTTATGAACACTAGTCATTCAATAGCCATCTGCGAAAATGAGCATGTTATACATATATTGTAAAAGAAATATGGAAATCAGAAAAAATAAGTGAACCAAACATAGGGGATCTATTAAAGCTGGCAATCGCTCGATGGGTGTTTGACATTTATTGAGAATAGGTATAACGCGAAAACAGTTTAACAACAACGAAAAGTACTTTGCTATTATAGTAGTCACCCAGCATGGAGACAAGCTAACCAACGAAAACCTCGTAAAAACCTGGACCCCGTGACGTCTTTTATCCGAGATATAAAGCGTTGTTCCAAGCTGAATCGACGAATGCCAGCCAAATGCAGACGCGAGGCGAAACACGGTACGGGTACGTTTTGTCCGTGGGGGGAAAATATATATATATTAAATCAGACATGCCTGCAATGTGGCGAAAAGGAAATTATGAACGGTGCGCGATCAATAGGCACGATTCTGCAAATCGTTTCGCGCGTTGCTCGCAGCAAGCGTTCATGACAGAGAAGTCACACAATCGACATTTGTTAACAACAAAATATGTCGGCCCTCATCTTATTCGCGACCTTTTCAGAAGCTACCGCGCGCACCGCGGCAGGCAGACATTGCGAGACGATAAAAACGCCAACTCCGATTTCTGTTCCACCGAATCGCAGAGCCAAAAAGCAGAACGCCGTCGCCTGCGCTGACATTACCGTGCTTTTCTGAGGCAGCGAATGTTCCATAATCGACAGCGTCGAGCGCTGTATCACACGATACCACGAAGGGAGATCGTAATTCAACACCGTCCATTAAAATTTCTGCATGATGGCGATCGCGAAACGGGAAGAAAAATACCGCGCGACGATCACGCACCAGCAACGCTGACAAATAACGAAACGAGGGGTTCGGAAGGTGTCTTGAATAACTGCAAATCCAAGCTAGAGATTTAGTGCTACGTTCAATAATTTATGATATGGGGTCATAAAACAGGCTTTGCCGCGCCGACTGCAGAGACGCTCGCCATGAGGTAAACAGAAGAGAAAACACACAGGATAAAAGAGGAGTGAAAAGTAGAATAGCTGTTGCCAGCGGGTAATTAAAGCGCAACTTACTGGCACACAAGAGGGACAACTAAATGTTCATTTAGTAGTTACCAAGCGCTTATCTATGCACGCGGGACTTGTTTCGGTGCCACGCGAGTGCGGACATGGGCATAGCTACCTGGAAAGCGATTGTCCTACAAGAGCGGACACCATTTTATAAAATCGCGCTTTAGCTTGGATCACGCAGTTCGAGTGGGACAGTGCGTAACATTTCGGCACGGGTGTACACAACCAACCAAAAGTGACTCCAAACAACAAAAACTAAATTTAAACTTGGCTGTCAAGGAACATGTCGGCACCACTCGAGAAATATCGTCACGCCCAGCTATCGTCGCCTTATAACAAGTTCCTGCAACATTGCCGGGTCGCAATCGAGGCATCGTCGGCACAGGCAGTGTCCGCTTGTATTTCGGACGATCGGATACAGCGAAAATGAAAGTTCGTGATATGACGCAGCCGATGCGACCGGCCTGTCGGGCCGCGTCTAAACCCCACAACAGCGCCTGCTGATGATTAAGCCTACTGTTTCAATAACAAATAAATAACTATTTAAACTACACACGACGATCAAAGCGTGTGGCAAGCAAAGATGCTTGCCAGGTTCACTATGAGCCACAGCCACGTGAGACAAAAAGTAAACATACCTCCGGCAGGAGCTCCTTTGCATCCATCGAGAACACTTCGCATCGCTCCTGTCTTTCCCTCGTCGGAGCGGCAGACTCCGCCGCCATATTGAGATCCAGGCTTGTCACGAAGCGTCTATCATCTCATTGGCCAACCGGCAAGATGAAGGGTTCCCATTGGACCCAGATTGTACGATGGCGCATTCTCATTGGATCAAAAAAGTATCATATCCGGAATGCATAGTATTCAGCGGAGAAAACGGCGAGGTGACCTACGAGATACTCACGAAATACTTCCAAATTACCTCGTAAGACAACTCCGCGTACCGCAGAGAGAGTTGCCTGCGCGCTCTAGGCATCCTTAGGCTTCCGTAGCAACGGGGGAGCACCACAGAGCAGCCGCTGGCCGTCACGAAACAATTTAAAACATGTTGTTCTAAACGCTGCCCCATCCCACGTTCTGCACCTCAGAAGTTCAACACGGCCCCCTAACGGTCAAAGATACGATGATGTCTGCACTGCATTCGGGATGACGGAACACAAACAAGAAATAGAAACGTCTCCCAGCTTTCCCAGCGAGATGCGTGCTGGTGCCCGAGCTACGCTGCTTAAAACTGCGATTAATTCGTCAGAGACCTCTGGGTGACATCTTCGACCGTGGGAAAAACGAGTCCGTCGCTTTGCGGAGATCTGGCTTGAGACACCGTCGTATGCTCGGCGCACATGTCAGAAAATTTCGTTGTTCCTAACTGGACTCTCGAACATTTCGGGTTCCGTCCAAATAGTCATCTGTGGCGCACATGCATTTAGTGGCGGGTTCGTACGTTGCCGTGTGGCTGCGCGACGGGTGTGCGGTGGAGGAGTGGGGTGGGGAGAGCGCGCGCGCGAACTTTCAAAACGGGCTGCTGGGGAAGCGGGAGAGGAGCGCACAGTGCGAGCGCTCCCGGGCATCCCAGCTGAAGACCGGCTGTGCAGCATCCCTCGGAGGGGATCCGATCCTCCCATTTGCGCGACCACAACACCGGAGAGGAGCGGCGGCGCAAAGGGGGGGTTTCCGGAGGGGGGGGGGGGAGCGTGCGTGCGGCCCGCTGCCGCGACGATCGTGCGTCGGCTCTGACGCGTCCAGCCACCGCTGGGAGGCGATAAGCGCGGAGTGCGCGCGAAGCGCGCGCGCGCGCGAGCGCTCAGACGTGCGTTCTAGTAGCGTTGCTAGCGTAGCCCGGCAGCGCCGATGCGCCTGCCTCCCTTGTCGGGTCTCCCTTCAAAGCGGCGCCGGTAGTAGTAGCAGTTCCGCGCTCGCCCCAAGCGCGACGACTGGCCTCCCTCCGTGGGGGTCGGTGCGCCCCCGAGCCACGCGCACGCCTGTGCAAGCGCAACAGATCGCCGCCAAGCTTGGCTCCCTACCGGCGCGCGCCGCGGCGCCCACGTGTTTGGGTGCCTCCCGGTCGCGTGCCAGCTGACTCGCGTGCCGGCCCCCCCTTTCTTTTCGCCTCCTCCCCGACACAACGCGCGCTTGTAGAACAGCGCTTGTCCGTTGTGTCGCGTCGCTCCTTCGCGCGCCGCCGCTACGACGCGGCCGGCTGCCCACTCCTCCTCTTCTCCGACACCTTCCTCGTTGGCCGCTTCCTCGTTTCTAGCGACCTCGCCGTTTTCGGATTAGCTGCTTCGTGCCGCGTTCAGTTACTCGTGCCTTTGGCACCATACGACGTCCGTAAGTGTCCTTAACTGGGCCCCACTCCCCCGACCTTCTACCCCGAAGGAAGAAAGTAAGAAGAAACCCTACTTACTGCACCTCATATTGGATGCATAACAACAGTTAAATTGAAAGGATGTCCCAGGGAGTCGCAAGCTGTTCCGAGCGTAAGCAAACCTCATGCCAACAGATTATACTGGACAGAAGGGTTAAAATCCGGGCCAGGTCTAGATTATACTGGGCATGATGCGACCATTTCAGTTCAATGAAACCCACTACATTTACACTTGAACATCAGCGCGTGTTATTGGCTATTCTGCATAAACTTACAAAGTATTTGTCAGTAGCATTGCCGGGGGTGGTTTGCATTTCAAGCACCAACTCAACTTCAGGAGCTGTGTGCTCAGTTGATCGCTCTTGTAAATGCCACTTTCATAGCACATTCACTTGGTAAGCCAGTGGACAGGGTGCCCACCACACCGTCAACACGTTGCACTGGGACATTCACACAAAACGTGAAAGTATCCTTCAAAGTGATTGACCCAGAATACGGCCCTAGTGTATAGCCACTTCCTTATGGTCACATATAACATGAATTTACACCTCAACCCTTTAACTCCTAAGTTACTTCGCAAGAAAGTTTACAAAATTCAGTTTTATTAATTCCAGCAAATTTTTGCACATCATATCCTGATTCGAGTGCGGCTTATTTCTTATATTCTCCCGAAATATTAATAAAACACATTGGCTCTGAAAGGGAGACTTTCCCTCAGTACAAATACAACATTCGAGCGCAATTATCTGAGCAGATAACAACGAAACTAATGGAAAACATTGAGGAAGATACTAAAGTGTTGGAACTCAAATCCACAACATGAACTGACGCGGCGACTGCAGCTCATACCAGTACAGCTCGTCTTAATAATATCGAGACGAACAGCTAGGATGAGTGCAACACGGGCTTCGTGGTCAAAGGGTTAATGATCGTAAAGTGGTTTAGTTTATTCATGCCAAGCTATTCCCCACCTGTTTCAGACAAGTGTAGTTAACCTGGATTCAGTACTTTGCCACTTGGAATATATTTACAATGATATGCCTTTGTTTCATCTCATGCAAATAGCATTTTCTTTAAGCTTTCAAATATTTCTTGGTACAAAGGAGCAGTTAAAGGAATAAGCAAGTGCTTCAGCAAAAACACACCTCACGAAGTGGGTTCAGAGCGTCTTTGATAAGTCATGCCAGGAGCATCTGGGAAACGTAGCAAAAATTCAACCTATAAAAAGCAAGAGGGATAGGAGAATGGCAGGTTGCCATGCCGAAAAAGCTGTGAACCAAAATGCAAACTTCTTTCCGCAGGATCCCTGCTGCTAAGCCTGCATTTCCAGTATACTGCACACTGCCTTAAATTTTCTTTTTTCAAAGTTCATTCGGAGGCTATTGATGTCCCATAGCAATGAGCAATGATGCCCCATAGCTATATTCGAGTCTTGGGAGGTTAATATACGTTTGACAAGGAGCAAGTGTGCTGTGCACCTTTTCAGTTGGTCCCACCTTGACTTTGGTCCTTTGATATGCTACCTAGTGAACATCGCGCTAGAGCTCAAAACTGAGTTGGTAAGCACTCGCAAAAACCAGGACAGCACATGCCTTGTTCATTTCTTCTCTTAGTCCTCGTTATTGCGAGATTGAAGGATCATGCTTGAGACTGCAGAAAGGCCCAGAGCATCTACTCAGAAGTACCATTTTGAATATGCCATTGGCAGAAAGAATAACTTAAGATTTTCCTAAACATGCTACGAAGTATACAATGTCCTAATAGATCTTTTTCACAACTGTAAAGCTAGCTTTTTCTGCGTTGCCCAACTAATGGTGGCATAGTTATTTTTTGCAAACAGCATGTGCAAGAATGCACAGTTTACTTGTACTAAGACATGGAAAAATGTAGAAGGGGTTCTCGCAATGAAATAATGCCCAGCTAGCACTTTACCCTGCAGTGCAAATGTGCAGTGCAGAGAAGCGGACTTGTGTATTGCCTTGCATTCCTTGCAGTTGCCTTGCATTCAAGTAAGCAAACATGCCTCGATAAGTATCTGCATGGCAGGTTACCCCCATGCAGTCGCACACTAGTGAAAAGGCACGTAATTTTAATATGCCTATGCCTCGCATCAATCAATCAATCAGAAAAAAAGACAACCAGAACAATGGCTACTCCATTGCCGACCTCTGATCAGCCTCTGCGCGACACTGACTGAATGAAAAGTTCACAAATAAGTAGCCCACAATGGCCAAATCGTCCTTCCTGCTTCTCTGTAACACACGCCTGGCTCTCATTACCAAGTGGCTGACACAAACCCAGGCAAGTTGCTGAGACAAAGTATCGAAACAGGGACAGTGAATAATCCTGCAGGCAATACAACAAGCACTTTGTGCCGCCAATAATCAGCAATTACAGCACACCAGAAACCTGTTTTGATTGCCTCCTCCTATAAGCAATAAAGTCTACATTCTGGGGCTGAGCGCACAGCCAAAACATACTGAACAAATCTGCCAGTTATGAACAAGCTTCTCAGTTACGTCCAGTCGGTTACTGCACACTATCCAATCTAACGAGATTTGGAAGGTTTCCCACAATTTAGAGGACCCTGTTATAAAAGGAAAAAACTAATAGTGAAGGAACTTTTAGCACACAGAGCGCTCAATGACATGTTAAGAACAGCTTGCATAATAAGCATTACCTATTAGGCAAACAAAGTATTCTGAAAACCTGCACGGTTGTAAGACATTACAGGCTACACCAGGTGATATCTGCAAATAGTGCGTAATGTAGTGGCTTGAGCAATGTTTACTGCATTTTCAGCACGAACCATGTTGTACGAACCACCAACATACTACACGTGGCCGGAGCTATTTCTTTACTTGATGGCAAATGCACTGAAAAAGAAATGTTGAATCGTTCTTGCAGCTGCCCCTCCAATGGGACGATTCAAGTGGCACTGCAAAAAAAATCCAACAGGTCGTACAGGCGAGCACAACAGGTACTACAGCGCAAGTAGCAATTCAAATTTTGGTAACAAGCTCAAAGTAAATCACAAAAATGTGCTACTTGTAGTGAAGGAGATAAAAACCAGAGTCAGCTGACACCACAAGCTTTTTCTTCCCTTTTCTTTAAATTTTAAATTAATGCAGTCAAAGATCCTCCATTACTCTGGCCTCACGAAACTTACCTGCTCTCCAATCTTCCAAGGAGGTATGCCGATCTGAGGATGACCCCCAATGACAGAACAAGAGCATATGGCTGAAAGTCCTGCTAAGGTACCGTAAACTTGTGTTTATTCTTAAAACACGCTATGTACAGCAACTATGTACAAGCTATGCATTAAAAGCATCAAGACAGCGTTGGACAAGATGTACTTGCAACCACTTTGTGAACTCTTGCAATGCCTAGATCACTTCAAGCACTACACCAGTATATGTACAGATAACAAAGCGTGAGCTGTCCAAAGGCCCTGCAACCTACCACATTTTCACGCATACAAGCCACACCAAAAGATAGAGCAATGTTCGTAAAGCATCATAGAGTGCCAGGTATGCACAAGCTTCGCCTTCAAGTGAAGCTTCATGGCAACGCATTACACATTACTATGAAGCCTCATAAGAAGGCAAGGCTTTCACTGCCAGAAAGCCACAGTGTGCTTCACAAGGGAACGGTGTCGAAAACGGCAACGGCTGAACGTACAAAACAAGGCTTTTGGAGCTTTCCTTTGTTTCAAAAACTGTGCTTGATTGTTTCTACAAAAACATTTATGTTGTATGCAGTTACTTGCACAGCTTATAGAAGCAGGTTTTCCCCACCCGTTTTCTGAGGGTTACAGTTTGAGGTATCGGCTCTATGTAGGAGAGGGTAATGCGGGTGAAGATGCGGCATTTGGTTTTGGCAGAAATGGCGAAGGAGCCATGAAAATGGTTAACGTGGCAATCACATCAAATAGCCGATTATTTCCACACTTGGAAGCACATGCAGATGTAGAAAAAAAACACCGAAACACATGTAAACAGGCCTTTGGGCCCATTGCAAATCTTCGACCTGAACTCTCGAACCAGGCTGGCAAGGACAAACAACACAACCACTCTCCAGAAACCACATGACAGTTTTTCCAGAAACAACAACAACAAAAACAAAGAATTCAATATTTTTATAAACGTTTCAAGGCTTGCAACACAAACAACGAAAGGTCTCACAGATGTACACAGGCAAGTCCAAGTGGAAAGGTAAAAACTTTCATAAATATCGCAACACCAACACACAGAAAAGATGCCGACACTCAAATGCTGCTTCGCTGTGGGCAATGGCTCGTACAATGCCGCCACTCTATTAAGCACTGTCGTCAAACGCAATGAAAAAAAAGAAATAATAAAGAAATAGTCAGTTTCGTTCGAAGGCAAAGCATTGAAAGCGATAGCAAGGGTTAGCATAGCGCTCGAGCACCCCACACAGCATTCTACCCATACGTGGAGGCAACACAGCGCGACGCAGCACGCAAGACAAACTGGTGCTACGCAGTAAATACTGCATCGTGGCAGATACCAGGCGCGTCACAAAACTGGCTCAACGGGGAATGCTGGCAGCAGTGTTACAGGCACGGCACCTCAAAGCGCACAAGATGATACCGACGGAGAACTGTCAGCATTTGTCAGTGCTCAACGAAAGGATTAGATAAGACTCGGCTTAGCGTTTACAATCCGTACTAGTCGGACCAGTGTACAGTGCAGTATGCGCACAGCTGTCCAGCAGAAATGCTAAGAAGGGCACGCAATATGCTTGATGCTAGCAGCAGCAGTCGGAATGCTGCCCTAGCTGCAACAGAGCCAATTGAGAAGTGGTGCGTCACGCTCGGCTTCCCGTCATTTTTTGCAGCCAAACCGAGCTCTCCAAGAGGTGCACATGCGTCATTGACGTTGTGACGACGTGAATGCGTCTTGGGTGTTCGTGTAATCGACATCGGCGAAAGAAAAACAAAACAAGACGTGAAGCCGTTAAGGACAGCCATACCTTGTGGTATCTGGCTTGGCTATTTTCTACACTCCTTCAGTGACTAAGCAAGCTGGTCCACACTTATTCTTGCTGCTCATCAGCATAATAGCAAGAATGTCCAGCGCAGAAATAAGAAGACAAGATGATGAACGCGCACTTGTTTTGTCGTCGTCCCAGTCTTTTTTTTTTCTGCGCTAAATATTTTTGTTATTATGGATTACCAAATCGCCCAAAGGTACAACCTATTTTGATCACCCCTCTTTAAAAAAAAAAGGCGAGAGAGAGAGAGAGAGAGAAATAACAAAAAGGAGTTACCTCCTTTCTCAGTTCAACAAATGCATTCAAAACAACAAATTAAAAAAGTTAATAAATAGAGCCTTTCCTGGCAGAGCCACTGTTTCTTTTTCTTCCTCAGATTTTCAATTCATTCAATATATTATAAACAACAAAATCCTTGTATAGTACAGCTCCACTTATGATGAAAACCATAGAGTTCTTTATGGTTACCACCACGGAAATAGTGGCGCTACTGTACCATTGCCACATGGGAATGCTGAGAAGCAGGGGAAGAGGCTTTCGGTTGGCCTCTTTCTTAAAGAGCCTAGACATTTGGAACAAGCGCATGACTGATGGTCCATCTTTCACACCCATTTAGTCTGTGTAGAGCAGCCTTTGAGATGGCGTCCTTGCTATAATAATAAGAAATTGTGTATTGCGTGCTAAGGTGTACAGTTATACCAAACGTGAATGATACAATTTGTAGGATGCTAAATTTAGATAAAGAACGAGAATGCCATCCCACATTGTGCACCACTTTCAAGGTGACGTTCACAATTTCTTTGTTCACCCATTGTAACTGAGGATGCACAAATGCAAGATGCTTTACGGGAGAATCAAGGCTTGTTATAAAAAAACAATTTCAAGAAAACTTTGTTTGCGGAGCTGTGGTGATGCGCTTTAGACCAAGCCTCATTTGAAACACATCAAAGTTTCTATATACCTCAGCATTCCCATGCTGTCGCAGTGTCCGTTAAAAAAGTCGCACTGACAGAGCTGCCAGATTTTGCGATGGCAGTAAAGCAAGAAACTGTACAGAAAATAAAATTAAATTAAAAGGAGTTTGCTTTCAATCATGTTGTGCTGCAAAGCCGTCAAGGGCTTCAGAAATACGTCGAGTAGAGACGTGGCCAAACTTTTCACAGCTACATCATCGAAGATGCTCTACATGCAAAGCCGCCGAGTGCGTCCGGTTCATATTTTGTCCTAGACGACATGGATGATTCTAGCACAAAAAAAAAAAAAAAAAAAAAAGCTGCGCATTCACCTGTTTACAAAATGGCATATACAAAGCCTATGTGTTGCCTTTTATCACGGCATTCAAAAAAGTGTGGTATGTGACGCCGACTGACCTCTTACGAGTCACTTTGAACTGGTCACGCTTGTTTGAATGGGCCTCTTGTGATGAACAGTCTAAAAGCCTGACAAAATGGAGATTTTAGAGAAATATATATATATATATATATATATCAGGCATGCGGTACGCATATATCTATGTGTATATATGTGTTATGTATACATATATGTATATAATATAGTATATCTATGTATGCACATCAAATACTCTATGAATAGCGTAATGTGCCTTATGAAACGCATGTGCTTTACACCATGAAGCCCTGAGGCAATTCGCCGAAGACAAATGTAGGTTAGAAGAGGCAGGCGGGAGGTGGGGTGTGTGAAGTGACTGTGTTCGACAGTGGGGCATGACAAAAAAAAGTGAGGTATGGCTGAAGAGAGCAATATGTACACGTGAAGACAACTATCCGCCGGTTTGGAAACAAAACCGTGAAGCTGCTCATGGCTGCTGTAGGTGAAAACAAACACACACAAAAAAATATGCACACACGCACACACAAGCACACACTCAGCGTGTCTCTTTCTCAGTAGATCATCTTGTGGATCTTGAGAATCTTGCCCAGGCGCTGCTTTGCAGTGGCAAAACCTTTCTTCGGCTTTTTCACTGCCGTTTTGTAAACAACCAGAGGTTTCCGGGAGGAGGGGAGCGGGGGATGGGTTGAAAGAAGCAAAACAAAATAATCACAGATTAAAAGAAGCACAAATTAATTATCTGCGTGCATACAGTCGCCGACCGATAAATCGGACACTGATAATCAGCACATGCTCGGTAATTCAGACAGCTTCGCGGCACCGTCAATAGCCCCATAGACTCAATGTGTAAAGACGGCCAATATTTTGGACAGCCGCTTGATCTACATTCGATTCTCCGGACTCTGTTCATGGCTGTAGTGTAAGCCAACTCTGCCGCCATTATCTTCTCTGGCAACCTCGACAAAACACGAAGTATGGCCTCAGAGATTACACGCTATACGGTAATCTCTGAGGTCGTACCTTGGTTGCCGCTCTGCACCTTTGAGATTTAGCTGCAGCTGCCAATCTTGGAGGCTTTGCCTGAATTGTGAAGCCGCATCAACATCGTGATCATCACATCCCGTTCCGGCACCCCATGCATGATGGGGCTGGAGTGATCACCCGACGTTTTTACGCAGGCACTAGAACGAGCGGGTGCGAGAGAGAAAATCTGCAGCTTTTGCTCCTTGCATGTTTGTCTTCGCCTAGGTACTATGGTGGAGAACTTTCTTTGCTCGTTTTGTACGTGTTTGTCTCCTAGGTATGCCGGCGTTGCGGAGTGGAGTCAAGTTTGTTTACACTCCGACGATGGCGGCCTGCACGGTGAGGCAGTGGGCCCAGACACCCCAATTGGTGATTGCTGAGTCTGAAGGTACGTCGGACAGACCTTCTCGCGCCTGCAGCACTGCTGCTGAGTCAGTCATGCTGGATTAAACCTTTCTTGTCCCTTATGGCGCTCTACCTTCAAAAAAGAAACATCACTGATTTTTCCAGGGGCGCAGTAAGGGCTGTAGTAGAGGCCCGGCCAGCTCTCCTGGTGCAGTATTCTTCACTCTTGGCAGGCTTTTCGTATGCTACAGTCCGCGACTTTATGTGAGCATTTTTGAGTGGTCCCGTATGAGTGAAATAAACTCAGCACCTTAGCAACTGCGGTTGAACGCCACTGCCTGATATCACGCCGTGAGGATTACTGGCTTTGCGTCTCGCCCAAGTTAGGTTAGGTTAGCTTAGGTTTAGGTTAGATTTAGGTTACCTTACGTTAGGTTAGCATAAAAGGCGTTACGGTGGCACACCATATTCTTACAGCGGCTACGCCACGTGGATTTTTGTCTTTGCGTCTTGGCCACATTAGCTTAGGTGAATGTTAGGTTACGTTAGGTTAGGTTAGCGTAAAAGGCATCAGGATGGCATGGTGCATTCTAACAGCGGTTACACCGTGAGGATTATTGTCTTTTAGTCTCAGCCATGTTTTGTTAGGTTAACATCAGGTCAAGTTAACGTTAGGTTAGGTTAGGTTAATGTAAGAGGCGTTACGGTAGCCCAATGTATTCTTATAGCAGTTGCAGGGGCGTCAAGCGTCACCAGTGGCCTTTGAGCCACCTGCATTCAACTGCGGTTGCTTCTAGATTCCTTCTAGATTTTTCAATATATGCAGCCCGGTCTCTACTACAGTCCCTACTGCTCCCATGGTAACATTTGTGATGTTATTTTCAAGGTATGTACATCACCGTAAGGCGTGAGAAAGCTATGATCTGCCATGACTGACTTAGCACGAGCGCCGCAGATGCGAGGCAGTCTGTCCGACGCAGCAGTCACCGAATGGAGCATCAGTGCCTAATGCTTCACCTATTTTACCGCACCAGCAGGCAGCGTAAACAAACTAGACCCCACACCGCAATGCCGGCATACCTAGGGGCTAACGCAGGCAACACGCCCTAAGAAACCCCCTCCGTAGTTCCTAGGCAGAGTCATATATATTCAAGAAGCAAAAGCCCACAGATTTTCTCTCTTGCACTCGCTCTTACTCGCGCCTGAGCAAAAATGTGGGGCGATCCCTCAAATGACCATCTCGTCTGCTCATGGGCCGCTATCCCCATTCTGTTTGTTGAGTTTGCATTGTGGACAGCGTTCTGCCATGCTGTGCTTGTTTGTTTAGTTTGCATTCCAGACAGCGCTCTGCTAGCTCCAAGAAGTATTTCTTGTGAAGTTATAGATAGGCTGCATCACACGGCACCAGCAGTGCTCTCGCAGTCCAAATGATCCCAACTTTGCAACTGAAGAGGCTGAATTGCCGCCTACCACAACGAGCTCAAATGCGAACATCATTGATGACCTGCTAGGCTGTGGTGAGCCGATTCCTGCCACCGTTAGATCTGAGGACTTTGCAGACATTGACAGTGCGGTTTCATCGTGTGCCGAAATGAAAGATGACAAAATAAATTAGCAAGTTCTCCCACCATCAAACAGAGACTCTGACTCGGATGACGATGTGCCGTGTGCTCCGGAGCCTTCCACATACGGATCTGACTCAAGCCTTTGCAGTCCTTGCGCTGGCATACAGTGAAATTTAAAAACTGGCACAAATAAAGGCAGACTTGGTTGCACGAAAGCAGAAGTGTGTGCAGCAACGCATTGACCACTTGTTCCTTGCACAAGGGCTTTAAAGCGTAAATAAAGTGATCTTTTTTTAACATGTTCGTTTTTCCAGACATTCGATAGTTCAGACTCATTTACATTTCCCGTGGAGTACGAATTATCGGTCATCGACTGTACTATCAGCTGACACAGGTTTATTCTACATTTCTTATTAACCACTCTTACTTAGATTGGGTTTTTTAAGCACCAGTGCGAAATGGGCAACTGCACATTCCTACACAAACGTGTTCATTACGTCAATTGTGAAATCAATGATCATGAATCAGCATGGACAGAAGACACACGACAGCAAGTTTCTCATCGACGGAAGCAAGTGTGTCATAAACACTATGGCGGTTGGCTCGCAAATAAAAAATTGCCTGTTGTTCGATTTTACATGAAGGAGAATATGGTGCCCTCTAAATCTCCGAAAGCTTGTGGTATAGACAGATACAGAAGTTTGATTCACAGATAGCGTGTAACGTAGCCATGCAGCCCAGGGGCCATAAGAACTGCCACAGTAGAAGGCTCCAGGGTTAAGTCGCAAGGATATATAGCGCGAAGTGGTAACAGCAGGATGACAAGGGGGCAAGAACAGGTACGGCACTTTGTACAATACACCCTCGTAACATAATGCAATATCAGCTAGCCCAATCTGACACCCTCCTAAAGGCATGAGGTCAGTTTTGACCCCCTCTGTGTATTTATTGTGAGCCCAAGGCTTGCTACCTGAGCACTCTTACAGTGCTCCTCCCTTTGAACGCAGTTGCTGACCGATAATCAGGACGTTTATAGTTCTGACATGCACAGTGATTCAGACAGCTTCGCGCTGCCACCACTCACCCCACTAATACACTATAATGTATAAATATGTGCCATTATACATTTCAAACTTCACTTGCACAAGTCGTCAAGACGAGAAGGAAGAGCTATATTTTGTTTAGACACGTTACCAGTGTTTTCTTAAACCAAAAGTAGCCTAGTCAATCCAGCAGACACCAATCGCACCTGAACCACAGCACGAGCCAAGCAATGCTGCTAGGGTGTCAAGACTTGATTTGCTTGTCGTGGTCATCCTGTGCATCCACTATTTGTTCCTTTTAGATATTAAATATAGCACCATGATCGTGGGCGATTTGTTTTTTTTTTCTGCGGCTAAGTAATTTCTTGTCACATATTATCATCAAGCAGTTCCAACTGCGCACTCAATGTTTGCGCCGATAAGAGCAGCAACGAAAGTGCAGGACAATGGCACTTGTGAAGAAACCTGCACTTGTTCCGATTAGAGGAGCACAGTTGACCTCTGTTGAGGTTGCCGAGGAATGGAGAATTACTGCATGCATTGATCATACGTGTATTAACCTGTAGGGACAGCACAGCAATGGTCGAAATACAGACAGACCAGGTTGTGTGCAAGCATGCGTGCATGCAGCAATGCACTGACAAGCTTTTTATCGTGAATCCCCTTTTTTTCTCAGGCTCGATAATTTCGACTTCTAGACAGTCCGAGCATAGTCTGAATTATCGGCCAACGACCACGCAGCTGTGGCAGCCAGGAATTTAAACACGACTTTGTGCTTGGAAGTAGAACGACATATCCACTCAGCTACAGCAGCGAGTCTTGTGGCACCCGTGGATTATCTTTTCAAAACAACAGAAAGAAATTTTTAAAAAGGTAAGCTCACGCCTGAAGGCATCTGGAGGCAGGGAGGGCTTTTTGCTGACCGCAGAGGATGTGGATGGGCCGGCTTCAAACTCCTCCATTTCCTTCTCCTTGGCTTTAGACGGCGCTTGCGACTTCTTGCGGTGGTAGGATCGCTTGGGAGGCTGCAAGTCGTGCCAAGTGAACAAGTGTGTATCAAAAGACTGTAAGAGGGAACATCAAATCACTTGTGATCTGTTGATCCAAATTTGACATGCTAATATGTGACAGGTAGCTTTCCTGCTGAACACTTATCTTCAATGAACACTCTATTGCAGGGGACACGTGCTTAGTCACTACAGCGTCTCTCTTGAAAGCAATATGGGTGTTCTTCGGTAATATTGCTCACAAGGGCGCATATTCGTAACAGCACACCTTAAAGGGACAGACAACCACTCGGAACATGAATCAAGATAGCCCCACCGATGGAATGAATCCCTATCGTAGCGGCTAAAACGAGCCATGTTTTCCCCACTAAATGTGGATTCATACCTTTAATTCATCACTGAAAGTCGTGAAAAATGAGCTTTGGCGCCCCACGCAGCAAAAGCATGACGCTGCATAAGAGGTCCAACACGTGACCTTCTACTAGTATATGCGGTTACCGATCTTTTTATTAGTATTAAAACACCTTATACTTTTTGTTTATTCCTAACATACAATGTGCCAATAAGCCCTCGTTCCTAGTGTGCAGAAAAGTGGCGCTGCTTTCTCTTTCGTTTTCGATGAGTTAACTTGGCTCATTTATCAACAGAACAAAGACAACGGGGGGCCAGCCAGCCAGGACTTAGGCGTGTACGTGGGGAAAAATTCGGTACCAATATAGGAAATATTTGTACAACAACGTGAACTTATTGCACAAGTTTTTTATTTTCAGAAGTGACTGAAAAGGTCAAAATGTAGGTGGTTAACCACAGTTACACCCACTCCTGTGAAAGCAGAATGAAGTGTGGCTTTCACAATTTGGAAGGAGGGCTATCGACATCGCTCTCACTTCCTAGCATTGTTGGAGGAGGGACTCTTACTTTTTTTAGAGGCTGCTCAGATCGAAAAATTCTGCTTACTAGATATCCACGCGCTTTTGGAAGTAACTGCTGCAGATGTAAACTCTACCGAGAGTGAGCTTTGCGTTACGCCATACAGAACTAAATCCTTAAAAATTGGTTGTCAGTCCTGCTAACAAGGTTTGCTGGCGCAATGTTGCGCTGCTAACACCACCTATCCACGGGGTAACTCGGGCGCAAAAGTAGCCTCTTCCTCTTTGGCTTGGGGCCGGCAGGATACGCAGACGTCTCGCATGCCGGCTGGCACGCCTTGCAGAACTGTCCCGAGAAAGGCTCCGGAGTGGGGCACCAGGATGGATAAGCATGAACATTCAAACATACCACCGTTCGCGTGACTGTACAAGCAAATGACTAGGCGTTGATGTCTAGCATGGGGGCGAACATATTCACTCGATATCCTGTCAGGGTGAGTCAGATTTTCTCAATTTGTCAGCGCCCATCGGCATGTTCTATAGATAGAAATGTGGCTGCCTATATTAGTGCATAAAAGGTGCAATGAATGCCCTTTTCGCAGTGTGCACTACTGTGTTGCCCTTCCTTTGTCCCAAGACCACGTTTGAGACCCCACAACGCTTAGCAGACCCAGAATACAACAGGAATATGTGGTCACATTTTGCACAGCCAGCATTTTTGACTAAGAAACAGCCCACCATCTGAATTCACCATGTGAAAAAAAAAAATGATTATTTGATGCAAATGTACCTCATACATTATGATCAAAATCTTGTGAAAAATGGTCAGCAGCAAGAAGCACAGTGATGTGTGCGTGCGAACACGATTACATAGACTGCCATCACAGATCAAAACTAACACCCCTGTCACATTGGACAGTTTAATGTCATTCAAACTGAATGGCATTAGTATCAAATGACAGTATTTGGCTGCTACACAGCGATATTTATTGCCATTAGAATCGAATTACTTCCGCAATCTAATGAGTTCCGGAAACTAAGTCGGCTTCGCACTCGAAGCGAATGTGTACTCGCTATCCTAGAGACAAGATAAAATATGACATTGAGTGTTTGTAATTTGAGAACCGATAATGTAAAAAGGTAATTATTCTGCATGTTTTAAGGCATCTGTCATTTTAATGTGAGAAAGGCTGTCACAAAATGTTTTTACTCTCCGCCTCAGCGGCGTTTGGCTGCCGTCGCTTTGCCAGTCAGCCATACTGCAAACAAACGGGTGCCATTGTGCATGTACAAAGCAAGGTACACAGCAACCAACCGCTTCACTTGCTGCAACTGAGCGTCGTAGTTCAGCGCTCCCATGTCAGTCATATTGTTTGTGTTCATAAGTTTGTGTGTGTGCTATGACTAATAAGCTGGCTAAACTTTGTCGAGGCTTATGGTGGCCAGACATCCTGAAATAGAAGTTTTATATGCATATTATTTCAGTGAAGCGACACCCCAGATTTATTTTAAAATAAATAAATTTGACTTTTCATGCACTCACACATACCTTGTCCTACTTTTATTGCTAATTCTTATTGGAATAATCTCCACTGATATCATGACAGAATTAACTATAATTAAGGGATGCGAACAATGTTCTATGACAGTGGCCCCTTCCCACTTATCACTTTCCACTGTTTAACGCAATATTTTGCATATGCTTCACCACACAGGACAACTGTTTATTTATTTATCTATTATTTATTTTTATTTGTTTATTGGAATACCCTCAGGGCCCTAAAGGCATTGTGGTGGTGAAGCAGACTAAAAAGAGCCGGAAATTACGAAATGCAAGTGAAATCCTTGTGCAAGCCCCAAAATAAGTGTAGCCCTGTGCTTGGCAGAGATCTGGCACAGCGTGCGTGGTTCTCTGGAAGTTTTAACTGATGCATGCTTTCTCCCAATGATTGCGCCATGCTTGGCTTGTGCAAATTTGGCCGCTTGTTGCAACGAAATGGTCACTTGTTGCAATGCGTGAGAGCAAGTTTTCCTCTGCATGGCTAAATTTACATTACTGCCAGCTGCCACGTTCAAATGCAACGTAACATGCGGGAACACTACAGAATGACAACGTATCAAATGGGAACAAGATACAAGGAAGCCAATGGGATTTTGGTCGAGGCATGCAGAAACACGATGTAGCAGCCAGGAAAACGCAAGAGCGAGGAACGTATCAACAGAGTTCCAATGTATGTCATTTGAGTTGTAACGTAACCTCCAAACAGTGATGTTGTACTGCATGATATTCATGCATAGATGGCATTGCAGACTCTACCATGAAATGTGCCGAATAAAATATTTTTTATGACCACACTACCAGCGTAGCTTTCAGAGCATCGTCTACAGAGGATGAAATGTTTGATGCAGTCTTGGCTAGTGGATTGGTGCTTCATAACTATCTCTGCATTTTCTACGGGCAGGAAAAGAAATGACGTCTAAGTAGTAAAAATACTCAAATACACAAGTTTCACAATACTTTCACATACTGTTTGGGTCTTTCTTGAGTAGAAGGAGTCATAAAATTTGAAAAGTTGAGCTCTAGTACATCTTTGAGTGCAATTCTATTCCATTATTCCTGCACATGTGAACATTAAGCTTTGTTTAGAAGACTTCAACATCACACGACGTCACAGGGAGCGGGAGAGGGTATACAGGAGCATGGTTTCGTTCCGTTTTTTTTTTTCTTTTCTTTTTTCCTCCATTTTTGACCCTCATTTATGGCACACGAAACCTTTGCTCGAAGCATTCACAAATGGTCTCTCGGAATGCAATCTACCTATCTAATTCACCTAATGTTTTTTTGATAGTGGTGGGCTCTTAAGAGAAAAAAAAAAGGTTTGCACAACACACCACGGACGTGAAGGTGCATGAGAGTGGTAAGAACTAATAGAATGCAGTCGAACGTCGACATGGCTAACACGGACATAACAAATTACAAGATATAATGAAATAAATGTAGAATGCTTACTGCGGATATCAGCATCTAACAAATATATAGGTTTAATGAATACCTGATATAATGAAAACATTTTTGTGTCAGGTGTGACTACTTTATGGGATTCACCTGTATGGAATAACATTGTTCATATGTATTAAGAAAAAAAAACACAAAAAGAAAGCATTAACCAGGAAAGAAACGTATGACCCAAGGTCGCTAAACATTTTGACAGATTCGACTGTACTTGACATCTGCGTAATGAGAAGCGTAGCACGAATCACTGCAGCACGAGATGCGAACAGGCGACGAGTTTGCGGGGCCCGAGTGATCCGAGATGCATGGTGTTGTTTTTGCAGCATCAATAAGCGTACGCTTGCACTCCTCAAGTTCGACCTGGCTCAGCAGCTTCTTTGGGCAGGGCATCTTGGCGTAAAGTTTTGACATACCCACACGGCGAGAACCATTGCGACACGAGACGCAGACGCATGCCAAAGTGGTTGGACCCGGGTGGCTCAAGATGCACTGTCTTTTGCCATTTTCCTACTGCACATATTTAAGACAGTGGAGGGAAACCGAAACGAAATCGAGCTGGTGGGCGAGGCTGGAACACGATGTCACCTAAACGAAATGTGACACTCGCTTTGCACCTCCTGCAGCAGGGAACAACGATGTGTTTGGCTTATCGCCTATAAGAAGTGTGCAATATGCTTCCAATGGCCCTACACAGCATCCACTGCGAAACAAACAGGTGAAGTTGCTTACTGAAATTTAGGGTTGGCAGCGTTGTAAGTGACAATGTGCAATGACTCGCAAGGCGATTTATGGGTACAGAAAGAGAAAACCGAGTGCAAGCTGGAATTTTCACGTGACACAAGTGGGCGAGCACTGCAGGGAAGGTGCTGTGGCGGGCGCCTACTGCTCTTGATTGCACATGCTTCGCGACTTTTCAAAATGCGTAAGCATTGCTATGCCTACCCAACGAGGAAACCAATCTGTTCGTCTGTCAGGTAAGACGAATTGCTACAAAGAAATTAATGTATAAAACAAAATAACTTCGAAAGGAAAAAAATGTTGGCAGCGGTGAACTTTTAGCCTACGAGCCCCCCCCTCCCCAAGAAGCCGAGTGTGTTGCCCACTGGGCTAAACAGCCACCTTCATCTTTTGCTCAGATTGGATCTAGTGGCCGGAAAGAAATCCTACAATAGCAGTCTGGCTATGTACTGGATACTGTGCACTGAAAGATCGTGTTTTGTGGGAACATATGAAACAGATAAAAAGAAAGCATAACTGTATTGGGCCATTCTTTATGTCCTTGATCGATCATCGATGCTGGCGCGGGAAATCATACAAAACAGGATCGAATCAATAAGGTTCTACTGTATAGACTCTATAAGGGATATGAGTAAAATACATAGAAAGGTTTGTGAATCTACATGGGCAGTACCATGGCACATCAAAGGTTCAAGAGGTTCAATGAAGCTAAACCTTTAATTGCCGCTATGGTAGAAACAAATGAACATAGGCCCTTAATGAGTGAGAAAAGAAAACGCATTGCAAACTAAGACTTACAGGCTTGTTGGCAAGCTTGGACGCTGTGTCCTCGATGGTGCGCTTGACAGACTTCTTCTGCGTTCCCTCTCTTGTGGGACGTGGTGGTTTTGGGCAGTTTGGAGCAAGCTTGGCTGTGAAAGAAGAATGAGAATGAAGAAAAAGAGGAAAGACAAAAAGAAAGTAAAAAATCTCCACAAGTTATTTTTTATGTACCCTTTCCATCCAATTAGGATTCCCCAATTAGGATTCATATGGGCTGTAAGTTACAAATTAAAGTGCAACATTTAAAGTTATATTATATACTAGAAAAACTGGGTTTAAAGGGGCCCCGAACCACCCCTTGGGCTTGGTGAAATAACATAGTCTGCGGGTAGCATACGCTGCTGTGAACATCTCGGCCAAGTTTTGCTGTCGCGCGCGGTACGTGGAGCTCGCAAACGGATTATGAAGTCATCTTTCTCTCAAACGCTCTCTTTTCAACAGAAGGCCCTGTCTTCACTCTATTCTAGATGGACTATATCATCGTCGGACGCACTATTTCGTCATTCCCTTGGACAGCTGCTACTGGCCGAGAGCTGACATCAAGTTGCGGTTGGCTACATGGCATAGGCGCCGCGGCCGGGATGGGGTGCCACCACGAGTCCACTGGCTAAGCGCACTGCGGCTTGTTGAGGACAACCACGTTTGGCTTACATTTAGCACGTCGTAAGCACTAAAGGCGGAAGTCGTGGTGGCTACGTTAACATCCAAAATGAAACGCCAACTGGGTGCCACAGTGACATTTAGAACGCGGAGCGTTGTGGCCACGCTCCACTGTGCCGTAGCCTTCGCAGTGCAAGGCATTGAAGAAGGAACGGGAGCACAGCGGAGGCCATGTTTGATTGCCAATAACTCCACTTATGCTGAAAGCATTGAAGTGCTTTTTGCAGCAAAGTATTTCTGAAATAGCCTATTTTCACTTCAAATGTCGTTCTCCACTGCAATAAAGAGTGGTTCAGGGCCACTTTAATATCTCAAAGAAACTTGCTGGTTATGGGAGATGCCGTAGCGAGCGAGGCTCCGAGTTAATTTCTACCGACCGCAGTTCTTTATTAGTACACCTACATCTGAGTGCACGAGATTGTGTCCTTGCATTTCACCCCCACCGAAACCCGGATGCCACAGCAGGGAGTCGAACCCACGACCTTGTGACCAGCAGCAGAACGCCACAACAACTGAGCCACTGTGGCAGGTCGCAGGGACACTAGAAGGAACACTAAATCGGCCTAGACTTGATGAAGTGTTCTCTCAAAACTCTGCTCTCATGCATTTCGCTGAAAGAGGTTGATTACAGAAAGAGAAACTGAAAGAAGCCAAATTTCCAACATATTTTTTTTTAATTCACACCGAAACTCCCCCGCACAGGTATGTCGGTGCGATATCACAAATTACATTTTCTATTTTTCTATTTCTCCTTATTTGGGATGTTGTGGTGCAGTAGATGTTACTGAAACTTGCCAAGTTCATTCTTTCACTCTCTTGAGACTGAATACTACAGTGTAGTGCATCTTTACTGATAAATAGGTTAGCTGGGCCTGAGCAGATGTAGTCGAAATCCGTAACGTCACGGCAAGCTGACGCAGCAACATCAAGGCGGTGGCATCCCCACACCCCTCTAGTTTTTTGCATCTCTTTCAGCTTATCATGAATCCTCTCATGGTAATACTACTGCGGTGGCTTTTTTGGTACTATTTTAGAAAAGCAATTAATTAATACAGCTCAAACTCTATTTCTATTTAGGGTGCCTTTTAATTACAAATGAAGAATTTAAAGACAAAGAGGCAATGTCCCCTTCTACAAAGAAAGAAAAGCAGAAAAGCAAGAAAAATACTAATAGTACAGTTGATGGCTGATCTTTCGTCCAATGAGAATTTTGACATGCTTGAATTATTTGGACATCTATGCGACGTTATTTCGACATTTCATGTAAATTTCATGCTTCTGATTACACAGAGTTTCAGTGGGCACTTGTCTTTCAAATCAGCTGGCCCATTTTTCCACGTTACTGATACCCATCAAAAAGAACTAAGGGTTTTCCAGCATCACACTTGAGTTCATATCAGCGACGATACGAGTGGAACGAGCCATTGGATGGCAAATGATAGGTGCAACATCCATTAGAGACAGGAGATGACGGTAGGATGGATTAGAGAGCGAACAGAATGAAGATGATTCAAGTCGAAATTAGAGGAAGAAAGGGAGCTGGGAAGGTCATATGATGCGTAGAGAAGATGAGTGAAGGAGATAATGAATTACAGAATGGTTGCCAAAGGAACAGAATTGCAGTCGAGGACAGCCGAGAATTAGTAGGTGGTTTTGGTTTCACGAGATTGGGAAATTTATGTGCATGGGGTGGATTCGGCTAGCATAACACAGGATTAACGGGGCATCACTGGGAGAGGCCTTTGTCCTGCAGTGAACATGAAATAGAATATTAATGCTGATGATGATAACGATATTACCTCTCTCACTGCTTCAGACACAAAAGCACAATTGTAAAACAATGCCTGGCTAACAACTAAAATGTGCACTGGGCCCAACCTTTGGGATTCCAGGCCTCGTCTCGCTTTGATCGCCCCCGAGGTTTGAACACGCGAAGCTCGTCGTCCGAGGCTTCCAGTCCAGGGTAAACTGGAACACAATGAGGACATCAAAAGCAAGAAGCCATTAAACATACAGATGCACACCTGCCAATCTGTGAGCTTTAAAATTTGAAAAACCCACGCAGAGTCAACAGAAGAGGGCGGATAGCACTCATTTTAAAATTTTAAAGCCTGCCCCGAGCGCACGCCTTTTGTGGAATACCTAACTGATTCTAATGCGTCCCCGCGTATAACACACACCCAATTTTTGCGGACTTAAAGTATGAAAATCAAAGTGCACCTGAATGTAACAGGCCGCCGATTCAAAAAAGAAAAATACAGCATGCCCTCCGCATTTGCAATCAGAAAAAAACAAGACACGCAGAATTTGCGTGGACGGGAATCTTTTAAAAATCATCTTTCATAATGAAAGCGGCACGTTGTCTTTGCCATTTGCACTTCGCTGGCCACAGATATCAAGCACAAAGGGTTGGTATTCTCAAACTATCACTTTAGATACTGCTATCACTTTTGCAGGACCTTATGTTGAACTCGTCAAAGCATGCGGCCAACAGTGTTCCTAGCCCTGTGTGCAGATAATGAGCCTGGCACAATGCCAAAAACACTGGCAGCCGATTACACCAATGCATTCAGGCCGAGTCGCACGAAATCTCAGGAAAGTGACACCATCTTCTAAAGTTATTAGAGAAGACTCTAGATTATAGCTCTAGATTATAGTCGAGCATAATATGAACCAACCGCAAGCTTCGCAAAAACGTGCTCTGCCACCATTTTGTGATGGCCACACTTCGCCATCTGACGGCTCTGACGGGTAAGCTATTGCCAACGACGCGAACACAGATTTGGTTTCATATCTGATCGCAATGTGCAGACAATCTTCAGACCCATTTCCTCAGAAAACAGGCACATATTAGATTCAAGTAAATACGGTACACACTTTATTAAATATGATTTAGCTTTAGAGGCAACACACAAGAAGCAGAAAACTTGGAACAGCAGATGTTGATAAGCAATACATTGCTTTTAGACCACAGTGACTTTTTCAACGACCTTGCTGTTGCCGATTTTGCCTGATTCAGGAACTGCGGAAACTTGCTCGAAGCAAGTAACTTTCTAGCATACCTCCCCCATCAGAAGACTTTTAACGGAGGGTTTGGAGACATATAAGCATAACTTTTTCATGTAACAGAATGTAATTTTCATAAAACTTGATGCAATAATCATAAAACCGCAAAATGAGCCAAAGCTTATAAACATTAAGGAAGATATCAGAGTTCGCAGATATGCAGATGAATCAAAGAAGGCAAGAAAGAACAACACACATACATCAACCATTAAAATACAAAATTTCAAAGCAGGAGCCAAGTAACAAAAGTTCATGAACGATTAAAGTTGGACACAAATACTGATTTGGAAATTGCAGCACCGACAGGTGTGAAAAGCAGTATGACACCCTCATTTTCAGCTATTTCACTCCTCGTAACAAAGTCTATGCAGTCTCCAGCCGACACATCACGGGAGCAACGGGTGATGCGTCCGCTGGCATAGCCAATCAGCCTCTGGTCAGGGTGACACCCCAAAAGTGGTCGACCAAGAATATGGCCCGTGTACTAGCATGCACCTTGCAAAGGGTGTGTGTGTATTGTCAATTTGCAAAGTCAACTGAAGCCAGGAGGATGAAGCTTAGGCGAATCCATGGAATGGCATGGGAATGATGGACTAACCATCATTCCCATGCTGGCTGAACAGCCATGCTCGCAGCTCCCATAGAGACAGTAGTGCCATAGTTACCTCTAGTACAGCGGAATCTCGATAAACGGAAATCGCTTTAACGAAACTGCCTCTTAAATGAAACACCATCCTCATGGTTGGTTGGTTTTGTATTCATGCAATCGTATTCACCTTCGTCTCTCAGTAAATAGAACTCCTGAAAAATGGAACCGATTTCCCTGGTTCCTTGAGGTTCAGTTTAAAGAGAGTAATTTTTGCAGGAAACTCTATGGTTCTTGGCACCGCAGAGCCCAACACCCCACTGTTTCAGCGAGACTGAACCGCTCACCATAGTCGTCGTCTGCATGGCACTCCTTGAGGAGAGACTCCTCGAGGTCTTCTTCCTCGCCGGATCGCATCCGGGAGGCGGCAGAGCCAAAGGGGGTGGGTCGCTTGAGCATGGGGGCCGGACCAATCCTTCCACGCGGTCCGGCCAACCCCAGTGCCAGGCCCGTGCTCAACGGGCCTCCCTCGAGGAGCTCCTGTGCCGTGGGGCCCATGGGTCCACCCCCGTCGCACGGCCCAAAGGTGAACGCACTCTTTGACATGGACAGCATCCCCTGGATCGCGTCCCGCGTCGATGGCGATGCTCGGCCACCCCTGGATACAGGGCGACGAGGCAATTTTCAGTTTCACGCTCAGCTCCAATTTAGGAGCATGTTTATGGGACATTAAGGATAAATAATGAGTTCAGTCACTTTCGTAAATTGCTCCACTGGAAATACAAAACAGCCATGTCTCAGGCCAAGCAGAAGCTTGGCAAGTCAGATGGAGCAAGGGAGCAAAAGACAGATGGGGTCTTCAAGATTGACGCATCAGCTTCCAGCAAGGTCAAGGATACTGAAAGCGTCCGCTTTGGCTGGTTGACTACTAACGCTCCCAGGACTACACCTGGTACACGGACACAAATACCCAAGAAAGCGGCCATGAGGATTGTTGCTGTGGTTGCTTAATGGGTAGAGCCCTACATGGACAATGCGGAAGATGTAGGTTTAACTCCCACATGCGCCATGATGCCATTCTGTCCGTCTCGATTTCCCTTTTCCTTATCCTTTTTCCTTATTGTCCATACATTTCAATTGGGACCCCCGTTAATTTACCCTATGCTTTCCTTGGCTACTTGTCTGCTTGTTGTCTGCTTTCTTCATGTGGTTGTAACTAACAAAAAATTCAGCCCTTAACCCTTATTTTCCTCACTTATTATATTCTGGCGACAACATCAAAAGCTTGCTGTTGATAATCAAGACAAAGGACATGTTCGACTAGCATGCAAGCCTCGCTTGAGATAGTCAATCCCAGATATGTAAAGCCTGGACATATCTAATTATCATCTGTATCGAACAGTCGTACCTGGAAATGCCGTGCAAAAGTATGGCGCTGCACTGTGCTTGTATCAAACTCCCATTCACTGCCACATTTGATATATAGAACACTCGGCTGTGGGGTGCCCCTGCAAGTGTGCTTTTCCTAAGGGGGACTGCAATCGCTTCTCGCCTTATCGGAAATATTCAATGACGGAGGAACGGCACTGTTTGGCAAACAAGACATTGAATCTGAAGGGCAGTATCTGTCGCGGAGAAAAAAGAAAACTGCAAGTTCTCAGTTTTGCTCGCTGTAAATATGGATGGCTCATGCAAACTATGGCTGTCTGTTATCGGCAAGAGCAGACTGCCAAGGTGTTTCAGTAACCTAAAAGGCCTCCTGGGGCTCTATTCTCGACACACATGGTGGCTGCACTACTGCCATCTGGTTGGCTGTCGAGAGATCACATGTCGCGTGCGCCGGGAAACGGAAGCTTAGCAAAATGCAATTTTGCACTTACATCAAGATGATGAAATGTGACGTGGAGCAGAAAATTTTATTGACTAAGACTTTTTTCAGGCCCTTGGCAGCTATATTGCGGGTTTAGAGCTTTAAAAAGAAAGTGAGCAGTAGCGTGCAGAAGCCTGCGCAATGCATCTGCAATTTCGCGAATATGTGCTGGTGGCCCACGATAGCTGCGATTTCAGCTTGCTGACTGGCTGAAGGAATATCCTGTGAAGAGCGCCACAGGAAAGGCCGTTTCATATACGTCAATTTGACGTTACGTATTACATTTTCCCCATCATTTGTGGCCATGAAAATCTTTTGTTCATAACGCATGCTTATTATAGTATTTGGATCGCTCTTGGCTGGTGTTGGCATTTGTGTTTTGGGCTATCATTTATTTAAAAAATGTGTTTATTTGTAATAACATTGGTTGAACATTACAAACCATCTCCAACTTTTTGTACTTTTCACTGCTGTGTTTGTATTACGATAAAGATTAATGACTGTTCACATCACCAGAGGTCATGACAATGGCCGCTCTTTAATTTATAAGAAGAAATGTACGCAAGGCTATGCCTTGGAAGTTTCCTCACGTGGTGTGGGTAAGCAGCGAACTGAACAAGAGATGGCAGCGTCGACGCTTGCGTCGCGCGAGCAGATACCTCTGACACGTGCAACACTATCAGATATTCGGCAGTTTCTCAACCAGCCGAGTCGGGCTGAATCGCTTGTGTTTCACCAGCTAGAGATAGCGTGGCCTAGAACGTGCACTCGTCACCACCAGTAGGTAATGTACGCATATGTTGTCTCAAGGTAGAAAACAAGGCATTGGCACCAATATACGATGACTCATTCCATTTCCCGAGGACACACATCCGAACTAATAAAGCAGACGACAGCTTGTATGCAGCAGACGACGGAAGCGAGACTCGTTTTCGACGAAATAATCGCACACCTTAAGCTAGCTGCTTTATTCTTACTGAGGAGGAAAACCGTGTTGCTTTATCAAGAACATTAGGTTCAGTGCCTTCATTTCAGTTTCGTAGGCAAAACGCCAAGTTTGCGTCCCAAATTTCATGGGGTACATGCGCACATTAGTAACGATGATTTAGCTCTAGGTGCGGCACACGAGCAGCAGCTAACACAAGCAAGGCTTACTTTCTCACAAACAGAAGTGCGGGAAAGCACTGACCCCAACTCTTCTTCAAGGCTGACTCGTGTGCTGTCAGTGTCAAGGGCAATGCTGGACGCCAGGAGCAAGTCATCGATGGTTCCGTTCTTCGGCACGTCAGCAGTGTCCTCTCCACTGGCCGTCTTGGGAACCACAGGAGCGCTGGCAGCCTTGCTGTTTGCCGGAGGTCCTTTCTCCACCTTCGGTTTGCCATTGACTGCACAGTGAGGTAAAGCCCATCAGAAGTGAGCATTAGGAACATGCCAGGAGCACTTAACCCTTTAGCCCCCAAATTCCAAAGAAGCATACCAAATTTATCATATTTCTTTCCTTACATGGTTAGCTCCACTGGCTAATGCTGTGAGGCGTGTAGGTGCCGTGATATATGGACATGTCGGAGTACAGTCGCTAGGTAGTCTTCAACCTCACCATGAGACAAGACAAGAGACACACTGAAGTACTTGTTTTCCCCGCACCTATAATAAACGAAGGAGCCATGGCCTAAGCTCTCGAACACATCTTTACTAGGCAAGGGCTGGCTCCTTCTTCTACTTCACCCTCTTCTGTCTCGCACTTTCTCCTAAACCCATGTCCCGTTTCTTTATTTTCAACATTCTCTGAAGAGGGGAAGAAACTGGTTAATATCATCTAGTAGCTTCCAACTCAAGAAAGAATGGCGTAAAAGAGCAAGGATGAGATAGAAAAGCTCGTCCTTGTTTGTTTATGCCATTCTTCCTTGACTATGGATTTCCAACACGCCCAACAGTCAATACTTCTAAGTAGCTTCCAAGATGTAAAATAGGCTTAAATGGATGTGTACATCATTTTCATGTTTTTCGGTGAATAAAACTGCTTTTTTCTCCTAAATTTTCCTAAGTGCATCTGCACCTACACGCCATGCACGCTGGCACGACCAATGTGTACGTAATTTTTTACAAGTACAAGAAACCGTAGGCAGAAACACCCTAAATGAATTAGACTCATGTTTCAACGAAGGAGCAACCACAGCAACAGATACCAGCTCCAAGCGTAGGCAGTGGTGGTGGTGGCAGTAAACGCCACCGTGGTGTCATACAGGTGCCTCTGCGAGTGGCAGTCTTGCGTACTAGTTCGCTGTTATAGTGTACAGTAAAACCTCGTTAAACCGTACCCGCTTAAACAGTAGTTTCGGTTTAAAAGTAGTAAAGTCAATTCCCCGACTCAGCGGCCATTGAACATAATGTATTTAGTATCCGCATAAACCGTACCAGCTTATTGCGTACGCATCGGTAGCGTTTCCACTTTTCGTCGCGCAAACACGGCGGTGCGTCGTCTCCACCGGGCGGTGCGGCAGAACAACAAGCCTCAGAGATCGGTACAACGGCCTCCAAGCGCCCTGTGCGTTTGCACGTGAAGCCGCATCAACATCAACATCATTTCGACGCCGTGCCAGAGAGCGAGAGAGCGTTATGGCGTCGTGCAAGCGAGGACTCGCGTCATACCGAAGCTCGGATAAAAAAGACGCCGGGTGCTCAGCGTAGAAGAAAAATTAGACATCGTCCGTGCTATCGAACGTGACACGAAGAAGTCGGCGCTGGCCCGCGACATGGATCTGCTGTTGACTACAGTGTGCGGCATTTGGAATGCGAAGTTGCTCGGCAGCGCTGCTGCGACCGCGAAGAGATGTCGGCTACGAGGTTCGACTTTTCGCCATCGTTGCCTCTGTTGTTGCCGAAGTGTCGACTAGCGACAGTGATGAGGACGACACGGAAAGCGACAGCACGGGCGATTCAGGCCCGACAGTGGCAGAAGCCACTGCAGTTACGTCAGCCTCGTGAATGCAATCGTCGCAACGAGAACAGGGGCGCGATAACGTAACTATTCCAAACGAAAAGTTTTCCGAACTCCGGCACCCGGCAATAAAAAAGGGGCCCCGGAACTTATGCAGCACTAGTGCGCGCGTGCACGGAGAATACGTAACGCCAACGAGGAATCTGCCGTGCGAGTGTTTGCCGAGAGGAGGGGGGCTGGCTGAGAAGCTGGCACGCAGCTTGAGTAAGTTTGAGGCTGCTGTCGTCGTGCTAGGCCGCCGCGGCATCAAACGAAAATAACACTTATGTCGCGCGAAGTGAATAAATACTGCATGTTTTTTCCCCTTTCATCGCACTCTCTCTGAGTTCCGTTTTCTACAGGTAAGTGGGCGATGTCATGCTATTTCGGTTAAACAGTACTACCGTTTAGTACGTACTTTTTCCGAGCTCCGGCCGACTACGGTTTAACGAGGTTTCACTGTAGTTCAAAAAACGAAAGAAAACAGGTTAAATTTACGAGACCAAGGCAATAAATAAAAAAAGGAATCACAATCTTTTATCGTTTTGCTGCGGAGTTGGATATATACCCTTAAAAAGAAAAGAAAGAAATAAAAAAAAGGATCGTCATCATCATCATCATCAGTCACCCGCGCGAGAGTCCAGCAGAAGTCGCAACACTTCTGGTTCCGATTTCCAGCAGCATTCCGGTTTTGTATGCGTGTGTTCAGGCGTGATGCAGTTGCTATCCATGTGTTTGCCCAAAGTGCTCGCCGTGGCACAAAGGCAATGCCATCAACATGCTTCAAGATGGTCGCAATGGTGCTCACAATGTTGCGACCAAGTTGTTCAGGCATTGAAGATCATAACCAAGCAATGCCGCCAGCCAAAGTGGCCGAACTTTTTTACAGTGCGTCGAAGGATGAGGCCCTCGATGACTTCAAGAGAAGTGGAATAAATGTTGGTTCCCTGCTACCAAGAGGAGTTCAAAGTTTTATTCTGCTAGAACTTGCAGCTCGCGAAAATTTTGTTCGTGAAAATTTAGTGCCCTGAAATGGGTCAGTACAACATTTCGCAATGAATATCCAAGCATGTGTAATCATGTTTCATCACGCCCACTAAGCTAAGGCAAGTGAGTCTTATATACCAATTTCTTTCTTCAAAACTTGCGAGAAGTAGGAAATGCGTCCTACAGAAAGGTGTGAATTATACGCTGTAAAATATCGTATTCAATATTAAATTCGCTATACGAAGCTAAGCATTCATATTTGGAAGATTTCAATACTTGCACAACCCTACTTTTGAATAAAACACGTTGGCGGGCTAGTTGGTTAGAATCCATGATAGAGTGTATAAGTGCAACTGAACGAGGACGTAGAAAGAAACAGATACACAGAGACAGCGCTTTTGAAGTGTCCAGGTCTCTGCCAGGGTCATGGAAGACCAAGATTTTGAGCTCCAGCAACAGAATGCTATGCCACGACAATACCCCCCTGACTATAAGAGATCTTGCGGCAACTCAGAAAGTTGTATCATCCTCAGTGGCCTGGCATAGCAATCGCGTCATCCCAAAAAAAGAATGAATTGCATTAATGCATTCTGGCCAGGACTTATTAAGCATTCACATCATCCCAAAGTTCAAGATAGTGATCGTGCCATCAAGATTCACCTGTATTTTAAGTATGTTGTGCATCTACATGCAGGTTTGTTTATGCAAAGGAGGGGCAAGTCCCAATTTCATGTACACAGGTTTCATCAACTGGAGCACACTGCAAGGGTGTACCAGACATTAAAAAGCCTGACAAAGATATGCGATTGCAAAAGGTCTCACCAGATGTCTCTCTCTAAGACAATGCCCCTCTGTGGTGTGTTTCCTCAAGCCGTTCCCACGGGTCACCACCGATCTCTCTCGAGAACCAGGGGGGACCATAGAGTTTTATACAATTACTAGAGGGAACTGTGGTGCTAGTGTCTACAGGAGCTGAAAGGAGGGCAGTTCAACCAGCACGGGAAGGATAGATTTGGCTAAACTTCGTCCTTCTGGCTTTAAATGGCTACGTGACTTTGCAACGTGATCACTTTTAAGAATGTAATGCAGTACAAGTAATTCAATAAATACTCTTAAAATTGTCCGACGGCATGACTCAAACACAGGACCTCTGGCACAGAAGCCCGATATCGAAACCATTACGCCACGGACACATGGACAAGCAGATCCACTGAAATTAGCAGCAATTATGCGTGCTTACAGAGTCCTGTTACCTTCTGCATTAAAAAAGTATGAATTGCTTTGACGTTTAGGCTAATTTAGGCCCAGATAAAGCGTTATAAACGAAGCCACAAGAACGTCCGAAGCCCCGAGCACGAAGATCAGACCAATCCATGTACTACCCGTGGTGGCTGAACGATTGCAGCGCCAGTGTTTTCTCTAGTAACTGTAGGAAACCCTATGGGGGGGACCCGTGAGTCACACACTGAGAAACACCGGAAAAAAGAATGAACTAACATGAAAGCCGAAGCTTGAGAGAACCTTGCTTGCTGTCCTGGGAATCCATCACAGGTGACGTGGTGCCAGCCGCGGCTGCCGCAGCCGCCGCCGCGAAGTTGCCCATGGAGGCGTTGTTGCTGAACGTGGAGATGGGCGGCAAAGCTGGGGTTGCGGGAACGGCCACGGCTCGCTGATACGAGCGGCGCGGCTGTGGTGGCGGGTTCTCGTCAACCACCAGGCCGTCATCGTCCGAATCGTTGAAGTCGTACACCGACTCCTTGTGCAGCGGCTTCACGGGTGGCGGTGCCGGGGCTGGTTTCTCCTGTTTCACACTGTGAAGGACGACAATTGAAACAAGGATACAGCTGACCTGGAAGAACGAAAAGGTGCAGAGCCCCCGTTTGATAACTGTTGGCCACCAGTTCCTCAAAAAATATTGATAATGCCATGTGTGACGGTAATTCCATGTCAACAAAGTGAGCAGGTGGGGACCTGTGACACAACTTGAAAATTTAGAAAGTTGCAGTCATATTTCAAAGAAGGTGGGAATTCTTTAGTCACGAGGCAGATGGCCACTAGCCATCTACAGTGAACACTCATGGCTGTGGGCAGACTTGTGCCAGTAGGTTTAGGAGAAGGTTTGGCTATTAGTGTTGCTAGGAAAGTTGTGCGAAACCATTTTAGGAATCTTCTGTCCCGAGAGATCAACGAGTGTGGAAGCCTCCACCACTGCTTGCTGTCAGCTCTCAGTATGTGGGTAAGGTATATTTGCCGCAGAAGATGCCATGGTCGCCCACATTTCAGTTGGTAAATCAAGAACCCCTATTTAACATTTGAGGAGTCCTTCGGTGATATTATTTGCCGCAGCAGACACCATGACCACCCACATTCCAGTCAGTAAATCAAAAACCCCTATTTAACATTTGAGGAGCCCCTCAGTGATGTTATCCACAGCAAGCTCACCCGCTCAAGGTATTTATTGAAAATGTAATTACCTCTTTGATGGTTTTGATGGTTGATGGAAACAATGCATGTTTACTAAGGAAAGATCTTTTTGTCACTTTATAGTCACTTGAAAAAAAAATTGTGGTACATTTTTGCAAAATAGGTCAGCCTGAAGATTTTAAATCTGCAATAAAAAAATTCAACCCTAAGGGGTCACATTTGGCGGAAAAAAATCGACCCTCAAAGGGTAAAATGTTTCCAGAGCGTAGAATTGTGCATAGTTTCCTTTTGCTTGAACCATGTCACGGTTGTTGAGAGTAGGTGTGCAGAAAGAGCGATGCGTGGAGCGCAGAGGTTCAATTACAAGGCATAGCCCAATTCCAGTTCACTTTGGCAATTAAGACGACCAAGAGCATGAACAGAACACAGACTGCAAGTGCACAGCACAGCAAGTGCAAGTGCAGACTGCACAGCAAGTGCAAGAACAAGACAAAGCGAGCGGACATCACCGCATACAGAGTGCACGTGCAAAGAAAAATTGTTAACCATTTAAATAAACTAAAGCAGAATGCTAAGGTCAGGGAGCTGCTTCAGCCTCCCTGAAATGCCAACAGTGCATTTTTGACCAACATAATGACCTAATTTTTCAGGAAACCTAAATGGCTGCCTCTGTAGAACTTTGCTAACGAAAAAAATCGCATTAAGCCAACTTGAATTAACAAAGTCTACTGTATTACACTTAGCACTCCACCTTCTTTCACCAAATCAGAAGTTGCTGTCTTGTACAGTTGTTTTACGACTGTAAGAAACAATTGTGGATGACGGCAGTACGACAATCTGGAACACCCGAACAATTGACTTTCTACAGAAGCTGCAGTTGACTGACACAGATTAGGCATTTACCCTTTCAGTATGTGCTTCCTACTCAATGAGATTGCCTCGCATAGTTCACCGAGGATACCGGTGAAATGTAACTACATATATCAACACATTAAGTTGGGAAAGTTGGTACGTTGACGTTTATACGTATATGTGCAGCGCAACACTAACGAGGAAGGAATGGACTCGTGTCATCCATTCCTAGTCCCTTGTCCGTGTCGAGCTGCATGTATGTGTAAAAATGTTAACTATATGACTCGTATAACACATAAAAATTGGGGGAAGATGACTAAGCAGTACTCATTTTCAACGCACATAATTATCCAAAACACATCAAACTTTTGGTACACGTTACTCATAGAGTGGCCCCCATTTCCACTAAATATGAAACTTCTGCAGTTTTTGGTCCTCCCTGGGACGTGCAACAATACATTATAAGTGTTTAATATAACTCTTCTAAATGGACTGAAAATGAAGGTGTAGCAATTTTCATTTAATTCCCTAATTGACAAACACACTTTAAAAATTGCCTGTATATCAACACTTACATTCCTAACATTCTCTAAAAATACGAATTTCGTGAATGTCCTAGTTTTTCCAGAAAACTGTGAGAACTGACATCAAAAGTTTGTAGCAGTTATAGTTCCATTAACCAGTTCTTGGAACTGAAGCTTGAGTTCTGTGAACGCCATGCGTGTTGGGCGCATCAACCCCGTGCGAAAAAGGAGCTTTTGGCCTTTAAGTCTGCACACTCGAAAATTGTGAAAAGAGGCATTGCATCATCTTGCATGGAATCAGCTCTTAAGAGTTTGTGTGTGCACACAATGCAAGAAAGTTTTGATAATCAGATCAGCCGACTTCTGGCAGCTGGGTTCCCAATGTCGCTTTGGCTGCTGTGGTTGAAGCTCTGATTCAGAGAAAAAAAAAAACACAGGAAGGCTGGCCGCCGACCGTGAAACATGAAGGCCTGCAGTGGTCCCTTATATACATAAGGTCACCCATCAACTCAAGAAAGTTGCTTGCAGGCATGGTGTTCCTTTGGCGTTTTCTGCGCCGAACAAGCTTTCAAAGCTGTGTTCCCGCACCTGCGGTGAGAGCAGAGGAGGATGCCAAATTCGGCATGGTGCTTCATATGTGTCGTGCCCTGTCGGCATAGTTTATGCCATTCCACTCTCATGTGGTAAGACGTACATTGGCCAGACAGGGCGTTGGGTCAATGAGCGACTCAGGGAACATGCACTAAAAGTAAACAAAAATGTAGATAGAGGAACGCCCTTTGTTTCGCATATAAACTCTTGCAACAACTGTGAGGCGCGAATTGATGGGACGTCGATTCTTGGAAAAAGCAAGAATGAGCATGCTCGGCTTGCCTTAGAGGCCCGCCACATAAAAAGACAAGGCGATAATTGCATCAGTGACACATCTTTGTCCCTGCACCCATCTGAATTTGACTTCCTACATTTGCGTATGTGATAATTTGGCAGATCTTTGTAATGTAATCTGTGCGCCTGCGCGGCTGTGTGGCCTAGGGTTTATATAGGCATAGACGACAAAGAAATAAAGAAGTTGTTAGTCAGCGCCAGTGTGTGTCATATCTTCCTTTTGTGGTCCGTCTTAGGTGTTTGTGCTGTAAGTTTAAGTTCAGAATTATGTACCAACTAGGCCCAAATGAAGTTTTACTGAAATTGCCAGAAGGAAGTAATTCAAGTCTGTCAAACTCCACGAACGGTTCCTCAATGTCTTCCTCGCCCTCAGAATCTTTAGTCATTGCATATAAATGCATTACACATGCGTGTGCTACAAATAAAAGCACTGAAAAGCTGCCATATGATGTTGCGATGGCTGAAAAGACACTGAAAAAGCTGCACCAAATTTCTGCTTGCTATCAAGTGCAAGCAGGACGAAATTACAGACTTTTCGAATCAATGTGCACTGCTTTATGTCACAAAAGCAACTGAGACATGGCAACCAGAACTTAAGGAGTCAAATTCTATCAGTACTGCTACTTCGTATGTTTCATGGTCACTTGTAAACTTCACAATAAACTTTTGTAACGCCAATATTTGTCCTGCACCCCACCAAATTTGTCGTGGCGGGATTTGTACATATAAGTAGCTGTGCACCACGCATGCATGCACACACAAAATAAAGCTTGCTCTACCTTGCACATCTTTTACGGAACATCCGTGGTCAATATTAAACTGATGCTTCCTCATTTTCCCAATATATTAAAGTGAATGAACAAGTATATCTGTTGTTCCTACCTTTGTGCCTTTTTCGTGGCTGCTGTGGCCTTGGCCTTGAGGCCACCGGTGCCTTTGCCCTTCGCTTTGCCCTTGGCCTTGACTGGTAGCTTCACCTTGATGTTGATGCCCTGCTGGGATGCCCCACCGACCCGCACAGGGGTCACATTTTCCTGCACGCCAGCGGCAGCAGCCACCACGGCCTTGGCCGCCTTGGCAGGTCCCTGCTTGCCCTTTTTGGTCTCTTTCTCAGCCTTAACCTTGCAATTCAGCTTCTTCTGCACAAGAAAAAGTTGAAAGGCAAGCACATCATACACAGTGGCTCGAGAGAAATCTTTCAAGTGTCAAGCAAGGATGCGAAAAATAAAATTTCCACAGTGAAGACAAGTCTTGCAAGCGAGGCCAGTCTGCCGCTATCTCAAGCGGGGCACAAAGAAACTTGAGCATTTAGTGGAGAATGGCAAGTGCTTTCTTCTTGCTTCCTGCGGGTTTAAATTTGGTAATTTTACCATATGGGTAATGCCCAATGTACGACATTGTGTTACTGGTTTTTAGAATGAAACTTGGACCGTCTTGGCAAACGTGAATCGTCTTGGCAAAGCAGCTTGAAGATTAGCTGCTCTAGGGATCACAGACGAATGCGGAAAATTACAGCTGGTATTGGGGCGGCAACCATGGCCAATGCTAGCACTTTTCATGGATGACATTAGATGTACATTCCCTATAACCATCGTTTCCATAAATCTTTTACTTTCCTTCACTTACCTCTGCTGCTCTGACTTCCTTGGCCATATCCTTAAGGAGCTTTGGAACAGTTATCCCACTTGGAATTGCGTCCAATTTACAGTTGGGCTGCAAAACAAGACACAAATTAAGACAATCGATTCAATGATAATCATCACAGTTCCAGAGAGTTGATTCCAACCAGCTACAGCAAAAGGGGAAATGAGAAAGGAAGTCTATGCATTAGCTCGTACACTACGATAATTTGCGCTGCCTTGTCGTATTGTGTGTATCATAGTATCGTGGGTATCTAATGAATTAGCAGATATAACAAAGCAAATCTAAAATGTTTCTCACAAATACATATCAGCATGTAACTAATATATGCTGACAACGAAGATCAGATATCACGAAGGTATTTTAGTGTCGGATGTGCCTTCACTACAACGAGGTTTGAGTGTACCATAGCGTGGCGGATTCAGTTGACACCCAGGATTTATTCCCGTATCAATATCTACACTAGTAGCACTTCTTGCTTTCCGCAAGGAAGGAGAAGGTGTAGACACAGTTGCTACAGAAAGAAGCTGCTGCTTCAGATATTGCTCAAGACTCGCAGAAGGCAACAAATGCTGTCCTGGCGTAATCCACCGGCTGAAATGGCAAACAGTGAATGATCCGCATGTTAACAGTCGTACACTTAAATGTACACGTGAGCACACATCCAGTGTAGAACAGCATGTGGGGAGTACACAAGCCCATTTCTTTCAGCATATCACTGTCACATGGCCCCATGCTGAAACTTGCGCCTCAAGCTGGCAGAACACATGGCGAAGGCTCACCATGCTCCTATTCTATTACAGTCTCTGCGATAATGCAGCATGTGCTTTCATCACACCCGGGGGAAAGGAAAAAAAAAAGTATCTGTCTTCCTGAGATCACGATAGCCCTTGTGTGGAAGGAAAGTACAAAGGTATAAACGAGCAAGTCTCCCAAAAAGATACTCTCTCACTGGCTGCAACACTCAAAACTATGGATTACTACCTGCCTATCCTGCGAACAAACTTGCCGCCTGATCACATGCAATGATGGGTAAGCTGATCCTTTTGCTTCCACCATTTACAAAGTGGACATCCCTCCACCTAGTATGTAGTACATTTCCCTTTTAGCAATAAACATCGTTCGAATGCATGCTGCCATCTTGCCTCAATTGTCCGAACCTACCATAGTTGCAATCTGCTTGTACTACAATTAGAGAATGCTTGACGAAGTGGACAAGTGTGGTTGTAACTGGAGCTTGCCTCCTGCTCTAGTGGCATGCAAGATTGTACCCCATAAGCAGAAGCACAGTCTAAAAAGAAATAAGCAAAGTAGGAGCAAGACTAGGTAATGTAGGCCGGACATCCAAGTGAAGTCCACCGAGTCAGCAGAGCAGAATGATATATCTGGCTGCTGAACCACCACGGTGGGCCACCCGCAGTGCAGCCGAGTTAGATGACACAGCAGGCGACTACTCACCTCTTGGGTCCAGTTTTTAAGTGCAGTCATCAAGGCCTTCGCTCCAACAACCAGGAAGCTGGGTGGCTTGAACTCGGATGCCGTTGCACCTGAAACAATTTTCGACAATATAACATGCTCTGGCAAAACTATCAAAGTTGAAAGTGCTGCCTGGCACAGGTTTTTGTGCCACACCGCTCATTTCAATAATGGGAACGATCTTAATTATGACCCATAAATAGAGTGAAAAAGAAACGTTAAAGTTTTGCATTGTCATCCTATGACAAGGTGCTGTGTACACTTGGCTTCCTTGCAGAGTTGTGTGAACATGCAGGCTGTGGCTCCACAGAGATCCAGAACTGAATACCATATTTTTGCGCGTATAACCTGTGCCAAAAATTCAAAACATTTAGTAGTAGTAAAGTCGGGGTCCAGAGTATGTGCGAGTCTCTCCTTGAGAGATGGCTTCACGACAGTGCGGCGCACGCTGCCGTGAAGTCGCACCTCAAGGCGAGGTTTTCTGAAGCTCCCTTTTTCTCTCTTTCATTGTCGCCCACTCTCCTCCATTTTACCGGGTCGACAGTGCAACAATAAGCGAACAGTGCAACAGCGCTCGCAAGCTAGGGCTCAGATTGCGATAAGCAGCACCCAATGGCCATCCTAGCCGAGCAGAATCTGAAGATAAAGCTATATTCATACGGAGGAGATGATCACGATTCGAGCTTGCGGATAGTGTCACGTGATACACGTCAACCAAGCCTGCAGCCTTTCCTCGGTCCTTGCGAAGCATTTCGTGATACAGCAGAGGGCCAAATCACCATTGCAGTTTTCGTTCCGGCCACTTTTGCTCTGTCACCGTTGCTCATTCGAGTGCTGCTTCATCCGGGCTGTGAAGCTATCTTATTGACGTCACTTGTCACACGACTGAACTGTCCGCGATCGTGTCCGTCTTGTCATCCAGCTTTATTGGCATTGCCAGAGGGAGGGGGCGACAGAGCCATTGGCCGAAGATACGACGTGAACGAGTCGTGCACATCCACAAATGGAGAATGTGTTTGCAGAGATTAGAGCGCTTTTGTGTGCAGTTATTTCCGTGGCATATACGCACAGATTATTTTTTTATTGCATGGCTGCTTTAACTGGAGGTGCGGGTTATACGCGGTGGCGAGTATAGGCGGAAAAATACGGTATATGGTGTTATCAAAATTGATTGTTCGTTTCTCAGAACCCGTGCCCTGACTGAGGTCAGGCTTAGTGTAATTTTAAATATTTATTCCTGCCGAAATGTCGACTTTGTGGGACAGTTTCTAGCACAGCGCAATTAAATGTGGCCTCCACAACATTTCATTGAAATTTGAGGGAAATGAGAATATTTTGCCACAGGTAATCTTGCACAAATATCTAGAAGCCTGCTCCATAGTGGAAAACTGAAGGAGGGGCACAGAGGTGTCATGAAGCTACTTTCATATATATTTGAAGGGGAGGGGGTCACAGGTACCACAGAGTCTCGGGGAGTGGGGGAGAACTCATTATATGTGTTCTGAGAAAGCCCGAGTCATAGCATTGCCCATACATCTAGACTGTGCTACGAAGCTCACTAATTGCATTATGAGAAAACAACCCATACTTCATTTTTGCATAGTACAAGTGCAATTGTAATTATATATGCATCATGGCATGGCACTGGCATGAGCAACTTTGGCACAGTATCCTCACAGCGACGGAACAGGCAATAAGTAAAATGTGTCTGCAACAATGACTTCATATCTAGTTAGGCCATCAGTGGAACCTCTACAAGTTGTCATGTTGGTATCACCATTACCATGCAAGTTCTCTCATTGTCATAAAGGCTACATTCTTTCTGCCCTTTAAGGAGGCCCCCTATACCACTCAAAGTACAAAAAATTTGCCTGATGCAGTCAGTTACAGAGCACTCATTAGAAAGTGTTCCCCTACAAGAAATTTGCAAAATCACATCGTAATATAGCAACAATACACTACTCTGAAGCAAATGAGCACATGTATAATTGCTGTGAATCCCAATGTTTATCCAACGCAGCTGATTAGAGAGATTCGAGCCCACGTGAGCTTAGGCCAGTGTGCGGCAACTCCCTTTTCCAGTTTTCTTTTTGTAATGTATTTACCCCCTCTTCAAGTATGGCTGCCAACACGGTTCCCACAATTAACAGTCTATTCTTCTCATTTCAAACGCTTCTCACATCAAATAAGTGACTACCACACACATGCAATCCAGAAATGGTAAAAACACAACCTCACAAGATGCAGATCAATGCAAGCAAAGGCAAAAGGAGACGCCACAAGAATCTGGTAGTCGCACTGCTTGCTTCATCAACGAGAACTGAAGGAGACACCACAAGGGAAACATGAGCTAGTCAAAGACGGCGGAAATCGTATCGGGCCTGGAAAAGTCGCAGCTCCTCTGCTTCTGTTTGCTAATCTTTTATTTTTATGTTTACCGTTGATTACTACAAGCAAAACCACAAATTAACACTTGGTTGCACCCACTACGCTGGGATGATGAACCAATCAGACTGGGCATGTTGGGAACAAGCAGATGAAGTCAACCATAACAGTAAAGGATAATGGCACCAATATCCAAGACCATCTGTGCTCTTCCTTAAAAGTTTTGAGCACTCCCCAGAATTAGCTGTGCTGCAACATATAGCACATATCATACAGGCTATACAAAGTGTATCAGCCAACTCGTGCCAAGCCTTAAAAAAAATGGTGTGTATGCTACAAGAATGCAATCAACTTAGTATTGTTCACTGTCCTCTTGAGCAACTCAATGTATTTTTTTTTTTTTACTATGAGCTTAGATCATTATTTATTTGCCTTTTAAAGGGCTCGTTTAAAAGCAATACCTTCAACAGAGGAGTATTAGAACATATCGAGAGATATACAAATAATTTATTTCCGTGAAGACAGCTGCTGTGCTGTGTAACGTCCCTGCAAGCAGTGACATTAGTGCCTTCAAATATGCTACCAACCAATGATGCATGAATGCAGAACAAATGCATTAATAGGCCGCAAGTAAAGATGAGAGGCGATGACCACACTCGTCTTCTTCGATGCATTTCCATCTGCTGACAATACCTCATCCTTTATGCTTTCTGTCAGCAGTAAAAGAGTTGTTATTGCCATTCACCATATCCCACGGCTCCATTTGCTTCGCTGCTTCAAGGGTCAAGATATTCCAGCAAAAGCGTAAGCCAAGACCATTGTCTCCGATCCAACTCCATTGCCTAGGTCCATTCAAGCATTCTGTCTGCATGCAGAATCAATCGTTCTTTGGTAGCAAGTTTAGGGGTACTAATGTCACTGCGTGAAAGTGCTTAGTCACGTGGTACTTTTTCACATCTCGCGTACTTTCTTTGAGGCAGGAAAAATTAAAACCCCAGCAGCTATCTACTCGGAAATGAATTCTTTCTACATTTCTTAATGGGCTCTGCAACTTCTTCATTGCATTTACATGAACATTTTAAATTTAGTTAATTATTGGTAATTAGTGACCTAGGCTCATGGTAAAAGATCATTTGAGTTGCTCAAGAGGACAGTGAAGAATACTAAGTTCTTTGCATTCTCAAAGCACAATGTGCAATTCTAAGTGCACTAAGTAATCAACTTGCCGATTCAACGTGCTCAAGCCTACCGAGGACCATTTCAAGGTGTCACTTAGCAACAGCATTCAAGCACTAACAACAAAATACATTAGCAACATGCAAACCACTAACAGTACATTGAACTAGTTCCTATTACACTCTCACCCTGTTTGCAGCGATGCAAAGCCCTCTCAATTTCGAAGCCCAAGAAAGTCTGCCCCAAGCAGCGCATTCAGCTGCTCGCTGAGCAATCAAAGGAACCACGTGACACACAATTCCATCATATTTGGGCCTCGAGCTCGGAGCAAGAATGCTCCCAAGCAATCTTGAGCTGGATCGCAGAGCGCTCCGAATTGAATCAGGCAAATGTGTTCAGAAGGCTCAATTCTGACCCACCAAATGTAGATAGAGCCCGCCGACAGGGCGACTTGTTTGATGAAGATAAATCCCCTTGTCGAAAGACTTGTTCCAGGCAAAGGACGTCTAGTGTTAGTTTATCCCCGGTTGATAACTTAAATCTGTCCCTACCACACCCATTGGGCATCATTAACCCGCTATCAATGGTTTAAAATGCCTCTTTCCGAGACCTTCCGCACCGCCCATGGACACTCTGCGCCATTGGAAGTGAAGGAAAACTATATTTTTGTTTTCTGGGCAGTTCGCTTTTCTTCCTGCCAGACGGTAATTTTTTAACACACTCTGAAGTTTCGCGACTGTCAAAGTAGAAAGCAAAAATGGTCGCCTTTGGGAGCGGCGTGCGCGCTTCGAAAGATCGCAGATCTCGTAATTCCGCTGCGCCTGCGTCTGCTCTTATTGATGTATTGAGCAGCAGTGAGTCCGAGGATGCTGCCTTTTCATCGGACTTTGTCTCTGAGAGCGACGACGACGCAAACCAGCCCAGAACATCGGCGGCTGCAGCCCGGCACACCCAACTGTAGTCAGTTAAATTTTTGTAGTCGATTATCTGTGCAATTAAAATTTTTATTTTTTTCTGAGACAGTGCCTATTAGACAGCAATATATTTTGTATATCACATAAGCGTGTATTTACAAACTCTGTTCAATTTTATCGCACAATCTTGATTCTAACAATATCTTTTTTACGACATACATCTCGTTAATAAAAATTTTATGCGTGAAAAGTGTATTCACTCTGCTCTTTGTTTACGTATTACATAAAATATTGAGTGCAGCAGTTTCTTCAAGAAAAAAAATTTGGTGTAATCTACAAAAAAACACCCCTTTTTCTCACGGTAAGGAAAGAGTTAATATCTCCATCTTCCTGTCATTCTTTCTTTTTTTTAGACATTACACTCTAGACCATTTTCTGCATCATGTTCCTATAAACACAGAATGATTGAAGTGAGAGTAGCGAAAAGCAAATGCAAGATGACAGGGTTGCTCACTTCTCAGCTGTTCGATGACGTACGATGCGGCGAACCAGTGGGTCGTCTCGAACGAGGGGAACTTGTACTTATTCGGGGCGTCGATTCTCTTCTCTAGGTCGTACACTCTGGCAAATACAGAGAAAAAAAGCGACAGATAGGAAGACCGTTGTGACTTTGTCAATCACAAAAAAGGACTTTTTTTTTTTTCAGAGCAAACTGGAGAAACTTACAGAATATGTATGCAATCTGTAAAGTATATGTGTGGTGGTTCGTTTCAGTCACCAATTTCATTGCAACAGCTCACACTGCCGAGAGCATGTTCCCAGATACACGACAATATAGATTAGCACACTCTCCACTTTAAAACACGCCTTCGTTAAACATGTCCTTTCGACAAGGCTGCTCAAATCTCTCAATATAATCACACAATGAGCCCAAATTATAACGCTATCTGATAGGCTGGATTCCCCGATAAGCTGAACAGTTTGTGGACCTTTTGTCAGTTCCCTGCAGATAAAAAGAGCACACTTCTGTTAAGCGCAGCTTCTCATGAAGTGAACAGATTTCCAATGTCTCCGTATGCCTGTCACGAAGGGAATCTACATTCCAGATAAGGTTGTATGGTCATGGAATACAGTGAGCGTCAAAATTCTATGGACCAGGGGATCTGATAAATCATTAAAATTCCTGGCTGTCTGTGTGACTGGCAGAGTCACAGACACAGCCCATAGGTGTTGACGCCAACTGTACTTACACTAGCCAATGTAGTTTCACATTAAAAGAACAAGGAACCAAGACACAGAAAGCACCAAACAAGCAAACCAGAACAGGGCCTTCACGCAGATAAAACGTTACGCGTGCAACAAGCGAGTACTCTCCACATTTGCCCTCTCCCCACAATCAGTTATTTTGTTATGCTGCCTTTTCTCTATCTTGAATTTCTCGGTTGTCATACTAGCTTTCCCCCAAAATTATTTTGGGGGTACCCACATTGAAGGCGATATGTCTTAACCCGACTTCGTTAGAGAAGCTCTAGCATTGGGACAGAAGTTCCCAGTCAGCACTTCGTCATTTTCTACCTTCGTTCTCGTGTGTGCTGTAATTCACAGTAACATGGAACACCTATTGCATACTCTCAAACCTTGTTGGATTCTACATTTTCTTTTTCCTTCAGTGATCTGGAATCGGAAGGAATCAAATTCCAATCTCACAGAGTACTTAAAGTGGTGCAAGTAAACTACCCTGCAGCCTTCACTTTTCTTTCTCTGGTAGATCATACTTAATGATATAGTACTGGAGCTACAATTCTGCACATATACTATTGCGCTCAGTATGAGCTGCAATGTGCGATCTCTTTGCCATGCCCTTTTGCATTGCAGCTCATATTGAGCGCAATATTACCATGCTTTATGCATATAACCTCTCTCTCTCTCTCTCTTTCACACACACACACACACACACAAACATTTGAGCACCAGGTGAAGGTGCTGGTTTTTAGTGAACTTAGCCTTTAGCTGTCGCATCACAGCAACATGGAAAGCATTGCCATAGAGGATGCATATGCGAAGGGATCAACAACCTATGGTACAGGACACCAATGCAATTTAGAAACAGAATGAGAAAGAAAGCTGACAAAAGGACAAAGAAAAAAAAAGAAAGAAGAAGAAAATGACGGGTACGCACTGTAGCTGGAGGCCAATGTTGAAGCTGTGCAGGAAGTTTCCGCCGAAGACCATGGAGTCCACTGAGGTGTACACTGAGTGTATCCACCCAGTCGGGATGAAGAGAGTCTGCCCGGCAGTGAGGGTGAGCCGATAGCAGGCGTCTGCCTGGTCCCCAAAGAAGGTCTCGCTCTGGTTGGCTGAGGCCATCCAGTGCTCGTAGAGACTTAGGTTCGTCTGGGTGGGCCGTATCAAGTAGAATATCTTCTCCCCCTGCACACAAAACTGGCTTGTTTTTCACTTGTTTTACCCTAAAGTACATGTGCAACTAGGCTTGTGTTGCACTCCAAAGAATTTCTTTGACACCAACTTAGGGCACAGTCAAATCCACTTATAACAATACCAGTTTTAACAATATATCGAACTAACAATGAGAAGCCGATGCACAGTCAACTTTTCTGTGACAACATAAACTGCTTACTACAATGCTCCTATGCCGCATTTTCCATTATAACAATTGGATCTGGCTATTGGGTGTGTGCACCAAAAGAAAAAAGAATGCAATATCCTCAAGCATGAGCCACTTCACCAGAGCCACCACTATGCCATGCACCCATCACCCGCCTCCCTTCCACCCCCTCGCCGACCTTGGAGGGGCGAAAGCGAGACTGGAGAGGGGCGACACGGCATGCCGTGCGTGGAACAAAGGCAGCACTTTGCATTTTTCTTTCTAAGGATTTTGCGCTTTCTTTCGGCAGACACACCCAGTAGCCAAATTTAATTGCCATAACCAAAACGTGGCATGGGAGGCCTTTTAGTAAGCGGCTTATTTTACCAAAAAACACAAACGTTCACAGTACTGCATTTTGTTACATCCGAGTATTGTTAAAAACAGGAGTGGTATAAGTGGGCCCAACTGTACTCCTTTCTGTCCAATTAAAATCTTTGGATATCTGCCCCCTTAGCTGTTTCCGTGCAACCCAGTTAACCAATTATCAATTATAACAATGGGATATTCTTGGCACCTGAATAGTGTTGTAAGTGGGATCGACTGTTTGTGTCACTGTTCAATGATGAAAAAATCATGCAAATTTCTACAGTTGTAGGCAGAATTAAACTCTCATAATAAATATTCAAGCAATCCTGTCTAAGTATATATTTACACATGTGCCAAGCAGGGACTTCGCTGCGGCGGCGCTAGAGGGTGCACCATGTTTCGAGGAAAGCGCAAGAGAGCATCCCAGCTGCATACATACCTCACACATGACGTGTTTCGGCAGTTGCAATACGGTGTGTCGATACACTGCTTCAATGCTATGGGTTCTGCCATAATTTTTACATTATTACATAGTCAAATACCCCTGCACTAATCATTAAATACCTAAACACAACCCGAAAAGAAATGAGAAGTGCTTGCAAAAGAGAAACATGCTAGAAGTTTATCAGTAACAATGACAGCAACGGCTGATTTCTAGAAATGCGTAGAGCTTCATAGTGAGCTTACGAGGAAAATTTCGAAAACTCCGCTCAGTTTTACGCTTAAGGGACGAACGACTTTAAAGGTTTTATACAATATTCTTAAGCAAGTGTTCAGTGGAACACATGGAACATTAATGCACTTCTCAACAAGTTTGGGGATGAATACCTCAAAGCTCCCATTCTAAGGTTTATTTGTGATTGGAAATGCCTTTAGCATTTAGCAAATGCCTTTAGCATGTGGCACAGATCTGCCCATAGCACTAGCTATGGGCAGATCTATCCTAACAAAGGTATGCCAGCAATTGCAAACTAAATTCAATTCTATAGCTGCAACACTGCTGCAAATTTATTAACATAAATATAATTAGTAAATACTAGAAAACTAAGTAGTTCCCCAATTATTATCGCACACTTACAGTAGTCCACTGGCACAAACAGTGTGTCGTCAAAATAACAACCTCCTTATCTCTATGTGCTGCATTTGGGAATTTTGGGAAGTCTCCATGAAATCTCCTAACATCTTGCGCAAGCAATAAAGAATATTTAGCTTGCTAATTAATGCACTCAACACAATCCAAGTCAGCCACTACCAGCAGCGCAATCAACTTCAGAAGCACGCTAAACAAGTGCACCACACGACAAAAGTGTCTCTTGGCAATCTCCAGTAACCTTGTGCTGTTTAAGCCATCTTAATCTCATGACTGCAAACTTCTTAATCTCACTGCCCCACTTAATATTATGTCCCTGTCAACTGTGTTTCTACTCCCTTGGCACCCTGTTATCTGTTATCCCTTGGCACTCTTGTTATTGGTTCTGAAGTGCAATAATATTAATACAACATTAAGCATCAACTCACTCTGAGAACGTGATACCACACCGAGGAGCCACCAAAGTCGATATGGAAGTCAGTGAAGCTGTTCTCGGTGCTCATGAGACAGTACTTCATGACGGCAGGGCGCTGGTACACGCCAATGTTGGGTACATGCGATGGCCAGCAGTTCTCCACCCAACTGATGCGCTGAACCAGCGATGGCGGCTTCACAAAGTCGGACAGCCTGCAAGCAGTAGATGTTATGCCAGCTACAATTTCTCAATCTCAATGCAGTCTTGGCAACCAGAATGTGCATTATGAGAACCACACTTACCCACACTTTCTTCACTCAAAGTTATCCCACTACTTATCTGAAGTGTGCTTTTCACTATGACAATGCATGATGGCACAAACAATCATGTTTAATGTCTATCATTCCCTACTGCAGATAACCACAAAAGTTCTATGACAAGTATACCACTGATGACTGTAACCTGATATAAATGCCAGATTTTAAGGAGTGGTCACTGACCTGGTGTCCGAGAACTCGAGGCTGATGACGTTGAAGACCTTGGAGCGATCGTAACTGTTGAAGTAGTCGACCCATTCTGACATAGTCATTTTAAGATCCTCCTGCTTCCGGACATCGATGACGTCCAACATGAAATCCGGCCCTGTAGCAGCACGCGGACCAAGCATGTTGACATTGCCCAGTAACAACGCCATACCACTATCAGAACTTTCGTAAAACAAGAGCACAACAGCCTGTAAATGAATCGCCTAGCCATGTGTAATAAATGAGAAGAAAGGGGGTTAACCGAGGGGCCCGATTTTTATTGGTCATATAAGAAGTCAACCAACAACGACACCAAGGACGACATAAAGGAAATTACTTGTGATTAATAAATGAAATAAAGAAATGATAAATTTATGGAAATGAAAATAGACGAAAAAACAACTTGTCGCAGCTGAGGCACGATCCCACAACCTTCGCATTTCGTGTGCAATGCGAAGATTGTGGGATCGTTCCCCACCTGCGGCAAGTTGTTTTTTCATCCACTTTCATTTACATAAATTTATTGTTTCTTTATTTCATTTATTAAGCACAAGTAATTTCCCCTACGTTATTCTCGGTATCGGTGTTTGTTGGCTTTTAACTATGTGTTGCAAGAATTCTGCTACGTGTATTTGCATCGGAGGTCACGAGGCTCTGGTAAGAAACAGGGCAGCAGACATAAACGGATTATAGCTTTTGCGTAACGTCCACAGCACTGGTGGCAAAAGCTGTTGTGTTACTGTTATATGCTGTATAACATGCAGCAAAACAGTCACAATTACACTGTCTGGTTATATGCTGGTTGTCTTGTGTTGTGCTATGTGCACAATGCAACTGCTGTCTCATGAGCCACTGCTGCTTTTAGCACTTGCATTAATACTGACATCCATGTGGCACAGTCGATGAGAGTCAATTTTCGGAAGAAAAAGTGCCAGGCATAAAACCAGCCAAGCTGCAAGCTGACAGTTTCTTAATGTCAGATACTCCAGGCAAATATCCCCCATCAGCACAGTGAGGTTCTGTATAAAGATCAAGTGCGATGACATCACAGCCACACAATGCATGCTGGAAGTGCAAGTGAAAGCTTGCAAGAGTGAGCCGAGAAGTATGGTGGCTTGATGCAGCGGTGTTTTCTCGCGCTCGCAAGGGAGGAAGGCAGGGAGGACGCGCACTGCTTTCTCACGCGCGCAAGGGGAGGAGGGGGAAGGGGGCAGGCTAGTGCACAACTCCCCCTCTATTCCAGCTGCGGCAGCTGAGAGCGTCCTATCTTGGAGGCAATGTGCACTGGGTTCGAAGGCTAGCCGACCGGATGTAGCTGATGGCTTCGTGTGAGCAGTGTCCTCGCGTGCCCTGTTTGTGCTGAAGCAAGAGACAGCACGAAGGGGAATTCACTTGCCGATGCTGCTGCTCTTTATCATGCCAGCATTCTGACAGTGAGTGTCCGCAGTCATCGAGTGAGATGTGTTCATGTTTGCCTGTGTGCGCGTGACAATGTGCTTGTTAATTTAGTTAGTAAGTGAATGTTTACAGCAGTTTATGCAGCTGAAAAGACAACTAACCTTACTTCGTATAGCTGTCTAATAATTTGCTATCACAATCAATGCTTCGCCTGTAGAGCGAAACCACAACTTTTTCATTGTCATCACGAGACCATGATGATGTCAATTACCAGGAGATGAGTTACTATGTTTGCTACATAGACTGACGACACAAGGCAACAGCACTAGCCCAGTCAGGAAGAAAGTCCCTGTGCTGTTTAAAAAAAAAGAGATTTTAAGTAATGAGAAGGTTACTAACCAATGAAATCCATGACATCACTGACAGTGAGGTCCTCTGGTGGCATAACAAGTCCAAGGCCATCCTTCTTTGTGACCAAGACTGGGTTAGTGAACCCGCTGTGAAGCAGGTACTGCAGGTTGAACTGGTCCCCATTCAGCCGGGTCACTATGCTCTCCGCACTGAAAAGGTTGTAACAAGGAACTTAATTACCTCCAGAACCAATAAGAGGAATTGTTAGCCCTTTTTTACCTACCTAATCAATGGCAGCAATCGTTACCAGGAGTATGTGCTGTCGTGAGCAAAAGTAACAGGACACCCCCCACATTTTTAAAACCGCAATTGGGCATCACTTGACAATACAGTTAATAGTTTTAAAGTGTACTCGTATAACTGAACAACATAATCCGTTAGAAATAACATCTTTGCTAGCTGATGCAGAAGTGCAAGATGAAACTGTGTGTACGTGGTGGTGGTGGGAAGGGTACATTATTTTTGCATGCAAGGGCACAATGTTTATCATGCATGCTAGGTGTACAAGTGTGCAACATTCGCTGCCATAGAAATGCAAGTTCCATTTTATCCAAAAACAGTCATCGCAGCTTGACACAGCTGCTTTCCTGTGGCAAATAGGCATCAAGATTTAACTTTGCTCTTTGACATGCCATTATTTTACAACAAATGGCTTTCAAGGGCTCACTAATCAGTTTTGGAGGCCTCCGTGCATGTGTAATATTACTGCTTTCAGGTTTGACCTGGTACACAGCTAGCTTGAGAGAGAGAGCACTGGATTGTAGGAACCTATATTACAGGTGTATACTGCCAGGAAGATTTATTGGTCTTTTCATTTCTTTTTTAACTTCAAACTGGTCATAACTACCTAAGAAAAATATTCTCACAAGGTCACAAAGGCATAGTAGCAAAGGTAGTTCTATATTATAAAGCATTGGAGCATTGTCCCTCTGGCACCCCCAATATGACAGCATAGAATTCAGTAGGTATTGCTCAAGATTTCATGAGAATGTGCACAATTAAGGGCAATGAGAGCTGTTCTACAATGATGACTTTGTGAGCACTGAAACACACCAACCCTTCCTTTTTCTTAGATTTAGCCACATCATTCTCACGGATTCAAATGGGCACCAAAGTAACAACACATGCATTAAAGGTCCTAACAAAAAGGTCCCAACAGAAAGTGCTAAGCATAAAATACTTCAGTGCTAAAACAAGAGAAACTTACCTTTCAAAATGCCTCGACTTGAGTTCCTTTATGAAAACGTAGGTGCCTGTCTGCACAGGCTGAAAACATGGGATAAGCAAGTTATAACACAATGTAACATACATCACACACAGATGTCAGCAAAATGTGAATGCCTTACCTTATCACTCGCATCAGGATCTGAGTAGTCGTGCCGATGCCAGTTAGTCCTCTGTTTCCCTGAAATATCATGATGCCGCGGCAGCATCAGTAGATGTGTCACTCAAACTACATAAAATAGTGAAGGATTAACCCTTGAAAACCTAATCCAAGCAGAAGAGAAAATAGACAGCTGACCTATTTCATGAGCATTTCCTGTGCAATAGAGCAAGGCAGATTGAGACAGAACAGACATAGAAAGCAGAACAAACTTGTTCGATTTTTTTTTCCTTTGTACATTATTACAATTCATGAAAAAAATATACACTGTCCACCTTTACTCTATGAAGGGAAAAATGAAAGCTGCAGATGCAATGCTCACAAGATGAAACAATAAAGGTTTATTATCACCACAGATAACTGCAGTCATTAAGTATGTTAAATCACTAAAATGTTTCCGGATAAAATTAAAAGTTTTACACTGGTTATTGTAAACTAAAGAAAAGGGGAGGGGGCAAAGATGGATGGATGGATGTATCCGTACGTCGAAACCATGTCAATACCGTCCGATGAAGTTAAAATTTGAACACGTCAATACAATATTACGCTAACACGTCATCCCAAACGCTTTTTTTAAAGCTCGGGTTAAAATGCCGAAGGTTAACGCGTCACTCAGAGAGAGGGTGCTTTGAGAGAAGTTCACATCGATGTAAGCGACGTATCGTTTACATGATACACAATTAGTTTCACTTTGCAAAACGTTCTCCTTGCTAAATGAAAAGAATAAGCCGCGGTCAGAGAGCATGCTTCACTCACAGATTGACGGCCCGAAGGTCAACTGGCACTGAGGACAGTGGTACTTGATGATGTCGCAGGCATCGTGTTCCTTGACATCTACGCAACTGAAACCAAAAAAAGAAACGACACGGCAAACGGTCGTTTAAGAAGTGTCGATTCGCGAACCGCCTGCAGCATGCGAGCGCCCCAGTTTGACAGCTTTCACAAGTGTGCTCTTGGGCACGCTCTGGAGAGCGTGGTCGATACGTCAGGTGCAGCCGGGCCAGAGACGTTTCCGTCTCCCCCGTGTAAACAGCAGCGCTCAAAAGAAGTGCGCGACTTTCAACGCAGGCAGCACGTCCGTTATTGCTCAAACACAAGCTTTATAGAGACAGCTGTAAGTGAGATCAACGGCGCGTGTAGTGTTACTCGTTGAGAAAAAGAAAGCGCAAGAAGAAACATTGCACTCGGAAGACGGGGGGGACCAGCTGATGGGCAGTCAGCATGCGATACGCGACGGAGAAACATAAACGAAAACGACTACGATCCACGCTGGAGCAGCTTGCAAAACGTTCCACATTGCTACGACGGCTTCACCGAGAGCGGGCAACTTCGCGGGCAAGCTGTTAGCAACAGATCAGCGAGTGTCATCCGAGCACGATAGGAAACCAACGCGTCCGCGGCACGCTCCTCGCACAATCGTGTCGGTGGGCAAATTACGGGCGCAAACGCGCAAGAAACGCGTGCATTGCGATCGGGCCGAGGATACTTACTTTCCGTGAAACCAGTCTTTACAAACATCGCACTGTATCATAAATAGATTTGGGTCGTACGGTTGGCCACAAACACAATACACATCTACGGACGCCATCTTAGGTCCAACGGCAACCCAAAACAACGCACATGGTTGGAAACCTCCATTTGCATAATATTGCGCGAAACCAGATCACGGATAGATTGATGACGAAATAAACAAACACAACAGGCGAAGGACTATTTTGCGCCGTTTTATTGGCCTCGCGCGTGGCGCCTTAACTCGCTTTTATCAGCTCGTGTTGTAAACTTGACGGTCCTGCTGCGGCGTCATTTACTATGTTCAGAAACCGCCATCAGAATGCGCCACGTATGCAGCCGTGCTGGAACTGGCGCTAAACTTAAATAGCTCAGAAAGCAGCAACGGTGGTCATGGTGGTACGATAGAGAAAGGTGGTACACTCAATCCCTAAAGCGCTAAGCAGTTATAATCTAATAACGAAACCACAAAGCCACGCTTGTTAGAAAGTTGCCCATAGATTCTAAGAGGAGTCTATGGCATGCAATGACCAGCCTTTAGGTGGCTACTGATTATGCATCCCCAATGTCTGCAGGTCTTGCTTGGTTTGAGAGGATGTTATAGCGAAGATCCAAACAAGGATACAGGAGAACAAAACAGAATAAAAAATGATACCTTCAGGACGCGTTCACCAATGGCATTTGAAACTTCTTCCTCGAGATGGAATCCAAGCGTTTCAAGCACTCTGATGACGATGATGATCCGCGAGAAATCGTTTAGAAAACGGCTCCACGTTTCTGGCAGATGCCCAGCTAGAAGAAGAGAAAAAAGAAAGACGCTTGCCAAAAACAATTGAATCATTAGCTGCGAGGCAAATATGGACTCAGAGGTAAGTTCGCGTCCTCGAAACGGCATACCGGTTCTTCCTCGTACGATGCGCGGGCTGCCAGACGAGGCGATTCCCGTCTCTCGAAGGAGGGAAAAGAAGTTAAAAAAGAAAACATTATTATGTAAGATATACTGTTTACGCCGTTTCTATAACTCTATCGCAAATGCGGCGAGCTTCCCTGTCTGCTTTTATCCGAGTCGCCACCAGATTTGGCGAGGAATTTTCTGCACTTGTACGGACATACCTTTCCCCGCACCGGAGGCACGTATAAGTGCCTTCTGGACTATCGCAGCCGCATTGGCCGCACTGAAAATGTTGACTGGCACCGTCATGTTGGCCGCCTGGCTACCAACATGACGGTGCCAATCAACATTCTTGTCTCGTCAACACCCGGCGCTATGCGTCGTTTAGAATCTAGGCACGAAGAAGCGGCGTCGACACAGCCCTCTCCACCCTCCCCTTCTTCCCTCAACCAGCAACAGCACTCTCGGAGCACTAACGAAAAGCAATCTCGCAGGCAATAAATACTCCTGCAGTACTGCGAGCTCTGCGGGCTGTTGAAAGAACTGGCGACGTCAAGGCCACCATTTTTAGGCTTGCGCAGTGGCGTAGCAACAGAGGGGGCCGTGGGCCCCGGGTGCAAGGGGCCAGAGGGGGGGGGGGGGGGGGGGGAGTGACAGAACACCTATGGGCCTCGGGTGCCAGACGCCCTAGCTACGCCACTGCTCTTGCGTAAGGCTGCAACTTATGATGCAGCTCTGGTTTTGCCCAGAAACTGTGATAGCACTGACGGTAACAGTCAGTGCATTATTACGCACAAGTCGCACGATGTTCAGTGTAGCATCGGTTGCAGAAAGCATTCGCAGCTGCGCGCTAGGCAAGCTGCTTTAAAGACCTCCCCTCTCCCCCGCCGAGTTTGGCTGATTCCTCCTTAGCATTAGTCGTCGATGTCATCATTGATGTTGATGTATACAGCTTTATGCGATAATGGCACGTACCCACTGTGGGGGATTAGCCAGAAGTTGGGTAGCCCGAAATAATAAAATTGAATTTATAAAATGCAAAAAGAATAAACTAATGTAGTTCATATCGGTGCCACACGGCCGCTTTCAATCGCGATCGAGCCCGATCCGGATCGAAATTCTCGACCGCGATTGGCTCCCTCCTGCAGTTCGCGCAAAAACGGAGCCAATCGCGACCGATAAAGTCAATACCGATCGGGTACGATTGCGATCGAAAGTGCGCCGTCTGACACTGGTATTAGAATAGGTAGGTTAGAATTAAGGAAACAAAACTTGGAGGATGTGTATTTATTGAGAATGGAGGAATAAATCGGAACATAAGTAAACATAACATAAATCAAGCTAAATCTGGCTGAAAAAAAAAATATTAAGTTCAGAATTTAGCGTGCTGCACATCGCCATGGCTATAGTGCACTAGATAGCCATGGTATCCGTGAACCACGAACCCATATATAATGCATATATGGACACAATAAGATACACGAAGTGTTAGTCTCACTGCCAACCACGATGCCAACTAATACCACGACACAATATATATTTTTGTAATCGTAGATAGCCCAGTTGAGATTCCGATGCAATCCTTATCCTTATAGCATCATCCGAATGATTCAGTCGAACAGTGACTCGTGTAGACTACACTCGTAAAATTCTAGTCATGGTGATGAAGATCTTCTGGGTGTTCGAAGCAATAGATCTATACAAACTAAATGAAATAAATTAACTAGTGGTGGAAACAATGTGTACATTTACAAACGCGTACAGGATTATTATTCTTGACTATCTTCGCGAAGAACAGAACCCTACAGAGCGCCGAGAAACGTGCGGTCCAGTAGTACGCCTCGAAATGCGGGAGAGAAAAAGGAAGAGAGAGAAAGAAAGAAAAACGTCAAGCATTGAAAGACGTTGCTAATAATAGGCCCGAGACTACATTTTGCTGTTTGGTACGTGTTCCATTTTTTTTTTTTCGGTCCTTTTAAGCAAATCTACACAACTGCGACTTTCACTTATCCGGATGAGTGATTGGGCAATATGAAAGCAACTCGTCAGAAGACATGCAGCGGGCTCACATAAAAATGACAGCTGTCAGTGTGGAGAAGAAAGCTTAGGCAGGCTTCATCGATATACGACGCTCGGAGCAAAAACCGTTAAAGAACGAATGTGTAACACTCGAAAAACACGAACAAGGTAACGGTGGGCATGTCATGTGGATTTCCCGCCCTTAGCCATCGATCAAAAGTGTCGCGGCGGTACACTACAAGGACGCGACAGCGCCCATCACACTCTGCGCACTGCACCTACTACAACGAGTCCACGACAAGCCTTGTCCGCTCCATTGCGGACAAAGTTGAATGGGAATAAACGCGAAAAAAAAAAGGAAAATAAGGAAAAACAACAATAATAGTGGCTTCATCAATTCCGGCCATCCCGCTGCTCCGCTGTGGCGCCGGCCGACCTTGAAGGGAGAAAGAGACGTTAGATTCGTGGAGGAAAAGCGAAGAGAACGCAAGCCCAAGAGGGCTCGCGCTTTCTCGTGACGTCACCGCGTCGGGCAATGGCGGCGAGGAGAGAGAGAGAAACGCCGCGCCTCCCTCTCGTCTGAGCGGTGCAAGCTGAAATCGGCGAACCGCCGGTGACGCGCCTTTTGAAAGCGTTTATTTTCCGGGGCCTAATCGACGACGACATTCACGGACCAAGTGCCTCCTTGATCGACAGTAGTGAGAGCGTGTGAGTTGTGTTTGGTGCGTGAGGCGCTCGCCGGACGCTCGGTTGTGAGTGAGTTTGCAGTAGCTGTAGCAGAACGGACGACGACGGCCAAGCTAGCTGGATACGAAATCGGGCCACCAGCGGTAGCAGACGACGGTCGGAGAGCCGAGAGCAGACGACACACAACAAGTGCCTTGCGGCGTTCTTCATGTCGGCGCAGCCTTCCAAGCGCTTCGGGATGCCGCTACTGTCGCCGAGACTCTTCCGAAGAGCGGACAAGGTAGAAGTCGCATACTTATATCTGCCTATCATAATTATCTCGCCATTACGTCGCGCAAAGAGTCTCCACTTTTAGGAGCCCTGCCGGTGGGAACCGCGGTGGCCGGTAATCGCAAAACCATTGTCTAGGGGCAACCACTCTAATTTCGCCAGCTAAGATGCCCGAGCATTGTCCCTTCTTTTCTTCTGCTACTTAATTTTCGCGTGCGACACTGGGTGCGTGGCCTTGGAGGGAATTGAGGTCGAAATCGCGTAGCGGACGTCCGTGCTCCGTACGGGACGGTGTGACGTCACATAGTAATTACAAGCGCGAGGTCTTTAATGCAAATGCGCAGAATGGAAAAAGGGGTCTGCGTTTACACTACGTAAATAAGCAGCCTCCGGTGTCGAGGCGATCGCACGTCGCACACGAAACCCGTCTCCTCTGTATTTCATATGTGTTTATTATAAAAACACAGTTCAGTCCTTTCTAAAATTTCTAAATGGCTCGCACTTATGCATAGACGCCATTCAAATCAGCTATTCATATTTGTGTGCACAGAAAGGCTTTTAAAAAGGGATTCCGGTTCTGCTTTCCTTTCGCAACGATTTAACGAATTATCTTCTGCAACGTTCTATAGATGTCAATTGCTGGATACTAATATTACGCTTTTATTTCTTTTTCTTTTGTTAATGGCTTGTAAATACAATGCTCGATGGTTTTCAACTAGATAAACCCTGATTCTGCGCAAAATCCACGTCTGCAGCAAAGCAATGTACCGACTATGCGTCATCACGTGCACAAAACATTGTGTTGCGAAATGGTAGTTTCGTAGATGAGTGACACGGACCCCACGCCCGTAGTTTCAGCGTCTCTGACCGAGCTACCGCCACTGTTATACAACACCATTCGTTCAAAACCCTCTGTGGTTTGGGTCATGGTGGTCTACATCTACACTCCATTCACTGGAATATAGCGTGGTCTGCGGTGCCCCCCAAAAATACCTCGGCGTTCCATTAAATGCACACAAGTTAAGTGCACACTCTTGGAAAGAGGAAGTTCCGGCCCTTGAACACCACAGAGTTACGTTAAATCCTTTGTACCGGACAACCATGCAATTTTCGGTAAAGCTGAGGCATGCAACATGATCTTGGCAACAAAAGTTTTTTAATGTATTACAAGTGCTCCATTGTGCCAGATCACACCTTCAACGTTTTCACTGCGACTTTCATGTGGTCATCGAGTAGTGAAGCCATGAGATGAGATAATATTTTCAGGCCGGTCAGTGCGGGGGGCTGGGCTTAGTACGCGTGTACGCGTGGCAACTGGCATCTCACTATACTTCATTTGTGCGTGTGTGTTTGTGTCAGTCCACTTCTTACAGTTGGAGCTTTCTTACAGGTCAACTTGAGGAATGTTTTACCAAACGTGGTGGTTTCATGAAAGTTTTTTTCTTTGCGACCATGTCCTTGCGGGTTCGTGTGTGAGGTGTATTCCTCGGTTCGTTCGATCTCCAACAGTGAGGCTTTCAAATGAATATTTGTCCCGTGTATCGCGAAAACGCCTTTGCAGAGATTTAACATCGTTGTTCCGCCACCACTTTACCGCACAAAATACATTCGCTGGCCAGGACAGAAGGCTAGTGTGCGTAAAATGCCTCTGCCTCTATCTAAAAGAAAAAGGAAGAAAGAAAATCGTTTTTTTTTTTATTACATTCCGAAACCTTGCCTGTCAGGACCTGGCTACTTCCAAGAGACAATTTCGTGACGTCCAATTTCGTGTATGACGTACCTGACACAATTGAACATCGTTTTATTTGCGGCAGGGGTGCTATTTTGTTTTGGGATGCGCTTCAACGAACTCTTCACAAAGACTTTCATTTAAATTCTCATTCCGTGCGATATCTGCATGGTGCCAAACAGTTGTGACGATGTACACTTTGGCATGTTTGTATACTCACCTATGGAATGCACAGCTTGCGGAAAACACGCATGTTGTATGTCGAAATGCCGAACCCATAATTTCATCAGCAACTCATTTTGTTCAAATGATCTTCCACCTGGAAGGTATTCAGTTGGTATTCTGTATTGGTAGGGTGCTTGTCCTTACCACCATTTTAGTGTTGCGGTCAGTCTTCGTGTGAAGATTAATTAAATTATGGGGTTCTACTTGCCAAAACCACTTTCTGATTATGAGGCACGCCGTAGTGTAGGACTCCGGAAATTTCGACCACCTGGGGTTCTTTAACGTGCACCTAAATCTAAGTACACGGGTGTTTTCGCATTTCGCCCCCATCGAAATGCGGACGCCATGGCCAGGATTCGATCCCGCGACCTCGTGCTCAGATTTCCTTTTTTATAAAAGTATAACTTCCGTCGGCGTGTGAATGAGATACATACATATGCAAAAGACGGGGTATACACTTATATTACAGACTTGCAAACCTTACAATAATTTTAAAAAATGGATACGACGTTTGAAGCCAAAAAATACAATAATTTGATGAAATATGCTAAAATTTAAACGTTCGCAGACTTTTTTGTTTTGAAGGGACAATTTGAACCAATTGTTTGAACAGGCATGCGCTATGTTCACACAAACAGTGTTGTGCGTCACAAACAGAAATGTTTATGAACTTTATTCGTGAAACGTTCACCTAAAGGCGGCCAAAATTTCGGCTGCAGTTAAACATTAGTTCCATAAGCTCGAGTCCCTGCGGCGTGTAGGTCCGAATAATCGACGAGTCCGAAAAATCGTACTCTGAAATTGATCAGCGACTGCGCACTTTATCTTTTGAAATCAGTTCCGCCTTAATCTAAAGCGCAAATAAAAAAAAAGACATCGTAAAACGATTTGTGCCGGTACGACAATCGTATACAAACAAGCTTTAAAAATCGGGCGCTCTTGCGATAAAATCGTACAATGTGTCAGGTAAGTATATAGAAAAAGTAAAATAGATGAACGTTGTAGCTACTAACTATAAGTTAGTAACTTAAACGAGTTTGAACGCCAGCTCGCTGGTACGAATGCATCGAAGAAAACGGCACTCAAAACACGGACGGGGCGGACTTAGACAGGACTGAAGGCAAATGTATAGTTTTTTTGTTCGGCTCGACGAAGGAATCGGAGATCATCGTTGTTAGCATAGCGCACCTGCGCGTCCAATGTGCCTTATTTTTGTCCTCGCGTTTCCCTGCGCTCAGCGACGTTCAGTTTTTTTTTGGCTACGTACCCTGTTTTCTGACAAGCGCGATCAAGCATTATCGCAGGAAACTTGGCGAGACGTGTGACCGGGTTCACAAAGCCCTACGCGTATACACGCTCACTGAATTGAGTTGGATGTTTACAGAGTACAATAAACAGCATGGAGGGAAAACACGGGGAAGGCGGGAGACGGAAATTCAAGACGATGAGCAAAACGAGAACCAGGATAGAAAAGCGGGAGCCAACGTTTAGTCAAGCGTCCTTTCTTCAAGGAGACATACGCTTTCCTATATATACTGTGCCGAGGAAAGCATATACGTCGCTTTGAGAAAAAAACAAAAAAAGACAAGTCCACTTGTCGAAACGTTGGTTCTCGCTTCTTTTTTTTTTTTTTTTCCCTCGTTTTCGTTTTGCTCATCAATGAACTGCGCGGTGTCTTACGAGGGACGTCGTCGTGGAGGTCTCCAGAAGAATGTTAACCATGTACCCGGGGGTTCTTTGAGGGTGGCATGCCCAAAGCGCGTATATGATGCGCGAGCTGTTTTCGCATTGCGCCTCCGTCGGAATGCGGCCGCTGCTGTTGGGAAATCGAACCCACGACCTGGTGCTACGGCAGCGTGAACGCCACAGCCACCGACGCCGGTCGTAGGCAATTAATATGTTGTAAGACGGTGCGCCGGTCAATTTCACCATTAAACAATATAAGCGATAACAAACATGCAGGTACAAGGGCGAAAAAAAAAAAAAAAAGAAACAGATGCACTATAGTAAAGGAGCGAATTTACAAATGCCGCAAGCTCTGCGGCACAACCTATATATATATATATATATATATATATATATATATATATATATATATATATATATATATATACATATATATATATATATATATATATATATATATATATATATATATATATATATATATATATATATATATATATATATTGTAACATTACAATTATTACAAATGCCCGCGCAAGCTCTGCGGCACAACCTATATATATATATATATATATATATATGCTGTCTTTGCAAGTCTTTCTGAAACATGCATATTTATTATCCAACTCGATAAAACACGCACTATGACATCACAGATTAGGAAAATGCGATGTATATTGTCTGTCTGCTTTTTTATCTTTTTCTTTAATGACAAGCGAACGCCCCGCCCCCCGTTCGGTTGCAAGATGCTAAATATTTGAAATGGTTCAGTTCACCAGTCATGATCTTTTATTGCTATGATTGAAGACGAGCGCGAGTTAACAACACACAGAGGGATGGAGACAGTACATGAGTAGCTCCCGTCTGTGTCGATTGTTAATTTGCGCTCGTCTTCTATATTAGCTCTGCATCGCAAACTAGCCCAACAAGAAGTACTCTTTCATACGACATCCTCTTTAATTCGTTTACCTACCGCGGTGTATATATATATAGCCCGGTGGCTCTATGGCGTCGAGGTGCTGAGCTTGAGGTCGCGGGCCCGATTTAGGCAGCCGAAATTTCGATGAGAGCGGAATACAAAAAAGAGAAAAGAAAGAGAAGAAGAAGAAGAGGAGGAGGAAGAAATACGCTGCAGGTGCGCGTTACAGAACCGCCCCCCCCCCCCCCCCCCCCCTAGGTGGTCAAAATAAATGCGGAGGTTCCTACTACGACGTTCCTCGTAATCAGATCGTGGTTTTTCGGCATATGTAAAACCCCAGAATTTACTTATATTTTTTATTGTTGCTAACAGTTGCAATCTAGTATAAATAAATAAATAAATAAATGGAATTTTGAGTTGATGCGCATGATTACTGAGTTGATACTCAGTAACTTTCTTGGTGCTGCTGCCACTGTTATCCACTCGTGCAAGAACCCGGCACAGGGCTGCGGCACAGGGCTGACAGGATTTGCAGGTAAATAGCACAGTAACACCTCAGCGTAACGATATCGCGCCATTCGAGATGTCACTTTATTCGATTTTCTTTTGGGTGGGGGTGGAGGGGTGGGGGAGAGGTTTTGATCGCAGTGCGTGCATATTGTCGACCGGAATATTCGAAGTGCAGAGAGGCGCCAGACCCCGCTCTGCACGAAGTGCGCGAAGAGCGGAATTCGCAGGAGAACCGCTCGGTGCAGCACATACCGCATGGCTCTTCGCGTTTTTTTTGTTTTTTCACTGTACCAACATAAAAAGGGCAAAGAGCGGTACCGAGTACCAACTCCGGTCACGACACCAACTGTGGTTGCGTGACGGCAGCTCCTCGGCACTAAGTGCACCACACGTGACTATTAACCGACAGTCGAAGCAGCTGCACCATCACGGGCGTCGGCAGAATTTTGCCACTGTCATGTATAAATTGTTCCCAACACAGAGTGTACCGCATCCTCGACTGTCGCGCGGAAGCGTGTCACTCATTCCAACGAAGAGTGAAAGGGTATTTGTGAATACCGCACACTACAGCCACAGCCGAGACAGTAACGCTGCTGGTGTCTAGAGTCTATCGAGCACCTCGTCTCCATTGACGACCACGCCATGACAACCACGAGCTGCTCCTTCTAAACTGTGCGCCGGATTAGACAACCTGGATTCAAGATCCTTGTTAATGACAAAAGTACTTGGACCCTTGCCACGTGCCTCAAGTGATAGGATGTACCTTGCTGCAGTTCGTGAGGTCGACAGACCTCGGTGAGCGACTGTAATTATGATGTGCGCCTCCGGACGAACCGACACCCTCAATGTCTTCCCTCCTTTATTTCTTTCTATATTTGCATCCCTCAACCCCATTTCCGCTACGTAGAGGGTAGCGAACAGGATGTGTGTCTTGTTGACCCCCCCTGCCTTTCCTTCGTTTCCCTTTTCTCTCTTTCTCTGACATGTCCTCACTATCGAAGAAGCTCCCGCACGGTAGGAGTGAACGTCCTTCATAACTATGGCTCTATTAGAGCCTCTCCGCTTCTAGCGAAGTATCGCCCATAACGAAGTCCATTTCCTGTACCGATGACTTCGCTATAACAAGTGTTTACGTGGGGATAAAATACGCGAAGGTTGTGGTTTCTGATCTCGGCAGTGGCGTACGTGCTGTCTTTCCTTCCATTCTATTTCCTCTTTCCTTTAAACACAAAGCTCATGGCCTTCAACGCACAACTTGAAGAACAGTTCGATTCCCCAGGTTTTTCCTCGAGCAAATCCTTTGGGAGTGCGCCAAGGACGACATAAATTCTGCTGCTTCCCAAAGTGCAAAGTATACTCACGAGCGATAGCGAGATAAGGTACAAACTTGAATGATATGCTGGAGGAGATGATTATGATATACACGGCGATGAACACTTAAATAGAAGAAGAAATATGTTGTCATCCACCCGAGTGCATATAGCACGGGGATGCAAATCCGACTTGCCATCATCGCTGTTTCCTGCGCTTCCAGTTGTCGATCAATTCCGTCCGTTGCCGCCATCTGCTAGCAGTCTTCTCGTTATCTCAAACGGTTAAGACCGACCGAACCCCGTTGAAATGCTTTGGTACCGGGTTCGTTCCCAGCTTCAGTTAGACAAATTTCAACTGCGAAATTTCCTTTCTCTGAAACATGCACGGGGTTTCGCTTTGTAGCTTCGCCTTAATCTCGAGTGGATGGCAATTTATTTTTTTATTGCGATAACAATTATATGGACTCACCCTGAGGTTCCGCATCAAGTCCAATGGCATGCGATAAGATACTATCTCGCACCGTATGTTGTGCGTGCGAGGGAGAGCATGCGAGTGGTAGCCCAGAAGCACGGTGACTTGATGCGGGCCAAGGGATGCGAACGCGTGGCACCAGGATCATTCGCGCTAGAAATGAGGGGGGGGGGGGGGGGGGGGGGGCAGATGAGCGGGCGTCTCCTCCACTAGCCCGGCCGTGGCATGCTATCTCGCAGGCAATCTCCTGCGGGTGCAAATGCTGGGCGAGCCGAGATGGATGGTCGCTTCACGTGCGCTGTAGTCCTGCGCTCCGCGTCACGTTTCGGAGACGCGTGGAAGCGAGAAGCATCAGAAGCGTTCCCTCCTTTCTGTGCTCCTCATCACGCCAAGTTATGACATGCTAGTGTTCGTGGTCATCGACTGATTCTATTCATGTTTGCCTGTGCGAGCCGCGTCGCCATGCTTATTACAACTTATAGGCCCTTTTCGCGGAGCATTTTGCTCTAGAGGAACGAGATGGCACTTTCGGCTGCGTGCCGCACGTTGCCTCAGCGAAAGCTCACGAATACTAAACCATTGTACCGATTCTGCCTTGCTACCGTGCGATAAGCTGTCGTAAATGCAACTGGGTGTTCGGTAACGCACTGTGATCTATTCATGCTGTAAAATGTGGAACGGTAGAGGAAAGACGTGTGCATTAGTTGGTCGCGAAAAAAATGTGACTTGCATATCAACCAATGCAATGAGTCCGTGAGGCCAAGTTCATGGACCGCTGCCACGTAAGGACTGCGTGTACGCTGCCGGCCCTTCGCAGATAAAAAAAAAAAAGAACGCTCATCCACCAGAGTTGCATAGCTCACATACAAAGAAAGAATTTGAACAGCGGCACGTCGGCAAGAGTGTGTAGTGCTCGCCACACAGCGACAAAGGGAGAAGCGCCGCTTACTGGCATAGTAAGTTTCTCGTGCTTCATCTGCACAGATGCAACCCGATTCGCACGCAAGCTTATGCCCGCTCTATCGCCAACGTAATGAAAATAAGTGAATGGGCGCACTCTTGAATCAGTGCGCCGAAGCATGGGTGTCGGCGACTACAATGACAGTATACGAATCTTCGAAGCTGACCGTTTCATGACGGTTCATAGAGTGGGCGAGTGACTAGCGATAATACGTCATTGCTAGAAGCTGCAACAAAGTACACAATATCTACGCTCCAAGCCCTTGCACGCAGCAAGATTAAGTTTATCTCAACTGAGCACGCCTGCGAGCGATTAGGCAGAAAATAAACAACAAGATAGTCGCGGCAGCGAGGAACCTTAATGAGTCAGAAACATGACAAGCCGCGCTGCTTCAAAGTGTTTGCCAACTAAAGAACGAAAAGCAAAACACACTGATCTCGCTTTAATCCATGAACGGAAACTTTGTGCAGCTTGAGAATGCATTTGTAGCCCCGCTTCTAGTACAAGCACCGTATATATACGCTGCTCGCGCAGTTTGCACGAGGCGTAATGAGCTCCGAAAGCGCTTCCATGTCCTCTGAAGCTGCGGACAAAGTTTCAACTCGTCTGCCCAGTCACCGTCTACGATATCCGCCGAAACAGAGGCTTACCGAGCCGCACCGAGAGGCGTCACGCACATCCGTTGTAAGCACGGAGGCAGCTGCAGGTAAGCAATGGAAGCGTAACCACGTGATCAAGCATGGTGGCGCCCACGGAATCGCTGCGAAAAGGGGCTATACGTCGGATAAAACCTATATGCGTATCTTAATTCGTGTAGTTGCCTAATAATTTGCTATATCGTTCTCAACCTGTTTCAGCTTTCGAACGAAACTGCGACTTGCTTTTTTTTTCTTTCGTGAAACATCCTCGACCTTGTGTGATTGCACAGAAGTGATTTGCAAATGTGCTACCACCACAATGGCGGCGTTGGACGAGGATGAGGCATTTTATTTGTAGAAAGGTAGTGGAGGTCGGCCTGAGGGGTAATGTGCGCTAACCTGCTCTGCTCTGTACTGGGGAAAGAAGGGGAACAAAAAGGGGATAGAGGATGACGATGGTAGGGGAAGGGGTTCTCAGCGATGAATGCTGGTCAACATAGCTATATATTTACACAGTCGCGTTGCGCTGCCGAGCACGAGGTCGCGGGTTCGCGTCCCTGCCGCGGTGGTGGTACACCGGTGGAACGCACAAGTGGTCGTGTAATATATATACCGTGCCACCCAGAAGTCGTCAGCACATACACCTCGTGACAATGCAATACATACTCGCGCTTCGCGTATTGCTTTCAGGAGTCGGCCGGGAAGTAGTTACGTAGCCGGTTTCCAAACGCGCGTGTGCATATATTAACTATTTGATCCGACCATTAAGGGCGCCGGCAGTGCGCACAGACCCAGAATGACGCGGTTTACCACGCGTTTTCCGCAAGATAGAACACGTAGTTCAATACCAGTAGAAGCAGCAGCTATTGCTCACGACTTCCTTGGTTTCCTCGTTCTTTCCCTCTCTTTCTCTTCATTTATTGTTTCCTCCTCTCCGATTTGACGTCTCCACACAAGTACGTGTCCAACAAGGAAAAGAAAGAAAGAAAGAAAGAGAGAGAAAGAAAGAAAGAAAGAAAGAAAGACAACGGGCAAGGTAACAAGAAAGAACCGAGCAAAAGTGATTGGCACACGCGTCCGATATTCCCTTCCTCTTTTATATCACTTTTGTATTTCTGATTAACATTATTCTCATTATTTTTTTTTCTTTTTGTTCGTGTGTTTCGGGTCCGGTTGGTCAAATAATCGGCGAGCGCTGGCCCGAAAGAATAAGAAAAGGGAACACGCAAGCCAACGAGCAAAGAAACACGGCCGTTTCGTTCATCGAGGACTCACTTCCTCGTGGCGCGCTATGCGTCTACGTGCCTTGAGGGCGCGTGTTTGAGACGCTGCCGACCACAATGCGCGCCACATCCCTCCAAGTCGTACTGTATATACACAATGCTGCTCACGGATAATACATGCCACTCCCTCACTTCCTCCACCATCCCCCTCTCATCGTCCCCACCCCGTCCTTTTTGTACCGCCTCTCTGTCTTTTCTTTCTTCCTATCTTTCCTCCCTTAATATTATTATTTCTTTTGAGGTGCGTGTAAAAGTCGCCTCTACTATGGCCGCACAATAACGCCAGTGTGAAAGACAGCCTATGGAGAAGCTGGACAGAAGGTTGGGGGGGGGGGGTGAAAGACAGGGTCGAAGGACGATGGGCGTATTATGATCACATCTTCTCAGCTTTCGTGAGCATCGCCGGGTCCTCCTCGTTACGTTTACTTTCAACGTCTTTCCCTCTTCTTTCTTTCTTTCTTATTCCTTCTCAGATGTGTTGCTGCTTTGTCATTATTGATCGCGTGCTGAATGTCATCGAGGGGCCAAATTAAAAAAAAAAGAAAGGAAAGAAAGCAAAAAATAAAAAGAACTGGGATCGTCTTGCGAGCACTCTGATGACGCAAACCTCGTAATCACAGAAAGCGAGGGAAGGATCGTGTAGTCGGTTATGATGGTGATGATGATGGCGGCCTGAAATAAGACTTTGTTGTAATCGCACCGCTGGCACGAGTTGTTGGGGTCTCGGTGCTGACGCCCGTTATTGCCAATGGGTCGCAAGCCCCAAGGGTAGCGTTGGCCTGGCGGCCTGGGGCACTGGAAGCATCCGAAGGTCCCGGCAAAGCATGAGAAGACTGGTAACAGAACAACTTGTTTATTCTAACATAGCAAAAGAGCGGCCGGTCAGTTCGACCGAAGTGGAGAGACGGGAGAGCACGTAACTCAACAGTACAAATCGGAGCCTCTCTCCTGGCGTCCGGGGGCAGCTGCTCTTATACCCTCGGCGTCGCGGTCCAAAAGAGAAGGTCACGGGAAGAAGGTCACGGGACGGCGGAGCATGACCCCACGACGGCGCGAACTGTCGAGCCGAGAGACCTGCTGAACCGAGTGTAGTGACGCATCGCCAACCTTCACTTGGGGAGCTCCGCTCCCCTGATGCCGCGCTTTGACAAGCGTGGGCACACACACACACACACACACGAAGACACGTGGCACTGAAACACGCCTGGACACGCTTGGCGGGTAGGCGTTGCGGCCGCGTCGGACGGGCCAAAATGTCCGCCGCTTTGAACAAAGCCCCGGCGTCCGTTGCATCCGCGCCGGCATTACCGCGCGTTGTAGGCGAAACGTAACAACTTCCACTAGGGCTTGTTGGTATGACATCGTTCTGTTTACTGCGCTATACTGTTACGCAAAGGACAAAAGAAAAAGAAACGCAAACATGTGTGCAATTGCGCCCATGTGTGTTAGTTTCTTTTTCTTTTCTTTTTCTTTTTTGTCATTTGTGCATCAGTATAGCGCAGTAAACAGAACGTCGATGTGGGGTGCCAAATCACACGAGGTCACAAAGAAGGGCACGCAACGCTGAGAACGCGACAGTCTGTCATCTGTGACGGAGCGGTATGTGAAAAAAGTGTGCGTAATGGTGTGTGTGGGGGGGGGGGGGGGGAGGGAATGCTGCAAAGAGGCCTAAAATTGCGCACTCGTGAAATGGTGGCGACGACGATGGTGACCTGTGTGGTTTAGCGACGCGATAGCGCAAACGTGACCGAAGAACGCCGAGTGACAATATGTCATCAGCGATAGGACAGCCGGAACGAACGCAGTGTGTGTAATATGCCTAAAATGGCTGCATTGAAGAAGCTGAAAATTGTGCCATCCTATACGACGACGACGTGAGTGCACGTGTGTGATGTATAATGGTTCAAGGGCCCAAATGTGACCATAGAACACTGAGAAAGTGACAGTCCGTCTTCAGTGAGAGAACACGGGAATGCGAATGATGTGTGTAACGTGGCTGCAAATAGGCTTAAAATAGATAGATAGATAGATAGATAGATAGATAGATAGATAGATAGATAGATAGATAGATAGATAGATAGATAGATAGATAGATAGATAGATAGATAGATAGATAGATAGATAGATAGATAGATAGATAGATAGATAGATAGATAGATAGATAGATAGATGTATGTATGTATGTATGTACATTTGTGAGAACTGTCGATTTTAACCTATATAGCCAAATTCCTCACATACTACTGCATGCGAAGGTGCGTTATGAAATCAAAGAAAAATAACAATAAAAAAGGTAATGTATACATATGTTCACACGTAGGAAAACACACACATAAGCACAACATCTCACATGAAAGCGCCTACCGCACCGGTATTCCTCGGACAGATTTCTCCGTTGTCTGTGTTATGGTTGGTAAAATCGATTTCAAAATTTTGAAGGCGCGCCCCTTCCGTAAACACACCGAACGCTGGCATGAGCATCCGCCTACAAAGTAGCTCCGCCAGGAATAAAAGACCGGGGCGGATTTGTCTGTCAATCTAAACGGGGCCGGGAGGAAATTGCTGTTGTTCTGCCATCGCTGTGTCCTATCTATCTCAGATAATGGGAGTGCATTTTATTTTCGTTACGTATATGTATAAAATGTGACGTCGCATCTAACGCGTTGAATGCATTTTTAATGTGTAGTACTAGGGGTACCTATTTCTGAAAGTGATATAGATGTGAGTTTTATGAAAAAGAGAGACTCTTTACCACAGCTATAGGTAGTCCTACAATAAATTCCTTTCTTCTCGTTTTTTTTCTTTTCTAAGTTGCATTGTAATACTTGTAATACATTTGTAATTCATTTGCCCGTAGCGGTAAGATGCAAGGAACTATCTGAAAATATTATTGTTCGTGCAACAAAGAAGGATAATGGCGCGCACACGTGAACGATGATCAAGACCGGAGTGAGTGAATGAACATTGTTTAAGAGACTAAGCTATTGATGCCACCCAATTCCGGGTAGCCGTGGGCCCGTGCTGCTAGCCAAGACATGTTCAACATGCGTAGCTGGTCCTCGGCACTTGGGCAAGACCGGACAAAACTCTATTTATTACATAAGAGGAGAAACAAGTTTTCATGCTTAAAAAGACACCACAATTGTGGCTGACAATACTGGGCGCACATTAACACATCTTAAAGGCAATATCTTTCTTAGCCAGCGTCCCCAACCCCCTTTCTTTTCATGTCCGGTATGTTTTTTCTAGCCTCTTTTGTGGACCGATAGCCTCTTTCTAGCCTCTTTTGCGACCGCTCCGGTGACGAAGCTGGTGCAGCATAAGTATGTCGGCCGATCCCGAAGATAGCGCAGTTAAAAAAAAAAGTTTTGAGCAGTTTCACGCTCCTCCTACTCCCCTCAAGCGAGGAGTGGTGACACGAGAGAGTGCCCTGCGCGCCATTCTCATCCCAAACTCGACCAGGACGACATCGTCTTCGATCGACGCCACCTATAGAGGTTGAATCGCCTTGCAACTTATCTCTCTCTGTTTTAGAGCGCAGCTCTTTGGCGTCCGTTCCTGGGTTTCGCGTCGTCGTCGGCGTTGTCGTCGGCCTCGTAACCAGCTCCGCCCCCCTTTCATCCCCCCAGCGCTAGCAGCGACCGACTGATACCGCTGGATGCCGCTGACGCCGCTAGAGAGTCAAGATAACGTGACTGCATAGAACACCGTCGCCGCCATGCAGAAAGAGGAGGAAAGGGTCCCCCCCCCCCCCCTGTTCTTGTGTGGCGGATAGGGTGCTCTTCAGTTGCCGACGCGCCGGTTATTTCACGTAGGCCCCGGCACGTCGACGAATACGTGACCACCTTCCCACGGCTAGACCTGGTTCTTAGCGCTGCGGAAGCGAGGGTATCATATTGTTTGTGTCGGCATCGGCGGCGTTGTCCCTGAAACCAACTCCGCAGCTGGGGTTGACTCACTATCGGCGTCAGCGGCATCAGTCAGTCGCTGCTATCTCTTCCCTCCTCCCTTTATCGTGTTGTCCGCTTGCTGCGTGCGCTTCTGCCCCCATCGTTTGCCGCTGGGTGTACACGCCGCCCCCCTCCCCCCTCTTCCTGCGAGTCTCCGGTTGTCAAAGCGCCGGCTCGAACTTAATTCCTTTCTTCGCTCCTCCTCCAATGCAACCCCTGTGCGGTGGCAATCAGAGAGCCAGATCGGTGGCGGCGGATGTGTATATGTGCACCGCCCGAGCCGAAATTGCCGCTGCCGTTCGCCCTGTGCGGTGGCAATCAGAGAGCCAGATCGGTGGCGGCGGATCTGTATATGTGCACCGCCCGAGCCGAAATTGCCGCTGCCGTTCGCCACTGCGAAATTATCTTGCTGGTAGTAGCTGCCTACTTCGCCCCTACCGCACTCACGAAAGACGTCGTGCACTTCCTGCAACTCGCATTAACCGTCCATCGATCCACACCGATGTTTGTAGTGGGGGACTTTAATGTTGACATAAAGACAAACAGCAATTTCCTAACACTTATGCGGGAGAACATCCCGTTCCTCTCGCTCGTAACGCGTCCCACGGCTGTGACAACCTCGCGAGGCACTTGTATAGATCTCGTCTTTGAGAATCAAGCATTGGTGTACCAAGTCGAACATATATCAGTCTATTTCTCCGACCACAAAGCTTCCTTCATGACTGTCAAGAACTGTTAGTGGAGTCTTTGTTAAAGGAATACGTGTGAAAAATAAAAAAAAAAATTCTGTGATAGCGTATACATGTGTTGCTCGATTTCTTTGCCTCAATCTATCGAAAAGGTGAAACAGCTTATTTGCTGCGCTCAAATTTCGCATTAGGAAGTAACGTAATCGTCGGTAATTTTTTTGTTGTTCTCTTTGTCCTTTTTTTCAGAGATATTGTAGCATACGTCCGGGGTGCATGCATCCCCCCTCCCTCCCCTTTGTCCAAATTCGTTCCCCGCATAAATGCAAAATGTGATACCTTACTCTCTACCTTTCGAATACAACATAATACTCTGTATCTTTCGAATACAGTACTATGTATACTCTCTACCTTTCGAATACGATACTATACTCTCTACCTTTCGAATACGACACTATACTCTCTACCTTTCGAATACGATACTATAATTTCTACCTTTCGAATACGTAGAGAGTATAGGTATAGGTAGAGAGTATAGTACGATACTATACTCTCTACCTTTCGAATATGATACTACACTGTCTACCTTTCGAATACGACATTATACTCTCTACCTTTCGAATACGACACTACTCTACCTTTCGAAAGAAAGTACAAGTGCGAATGCGAAATTCGGCTGTGCACGCTCGCCAGAACACCATGCGTGCTGCCACTCCCTTTGTTTTCGTGCACGCGTTTGCACGCCGCTCCGTGCGACATTCAACGAATGGGGGCTGCGATGCCGCTCCATTGAAACCATTATACTCGGTCATTATTCGCGCGCACCCAAAAGCCACTTTCCTCGCGTGCCTTATACGACGCAAATAACGTTACGGAGAGCCGGCCCTTAATTGCTGCGTCTCCGCGCCTTCGACTCGCCATTTGCAGTCGTGCGTTCTTTGTTGCGTTGTGTGTTCGCGTTCTCCTACGCGTGTTTTGAGTGGCACTCGATATCCGAAACGTCCCCATGCCTGGTGGGGCTGCAGAAGGATTTGCTCAGCGAATACGTGCAATATACATTCGGGCGCCACGTGGCACTGATATGCGCACAGGGATCATCGAGACATTAATGTTACTAAACGCGGGTAGTTTTAGAGGCGTACGAAGCTGCGACTGTTGCAGGTATCACCATGTTTATCGTGGTAAAACAGGGGGAAGACGGGAGATCGTAATTCAAGACGATGAGCAAAACGAGAACAAGGTGAAAACAGTAGTCGCCTTGAAGAAGACAACTGCACTTGTCGAAACGTTGGATATGTCGCCTTGAAGAAGACAAGTCCACTTGTCGAAATGTTGGCTCCTGCTTTCACCCTGTTCTCGTTTTGCTCATCATGTTTATCGTGGTATCTTCCTGGAAGAAAAGTGCCTCCAGAAAAGGAAAACTTTTCTTATTTGTGATTTCCTGCTTTTCTTACGTGGTGCGGGCCGATGCATTTTGTTTTAGTTCAACCGTTCTTTTTTTTTTCTTGTTGAACTTCCGATTTCGCTTTAATTTTGATTAAAGATAACGAATGTCCCCCTCACCCAAGACTATCCCGTATCCGTGACGTGCGAACCGCGTCGTGCTGTCGTTAATATTGTCGTCGTGCCGTCATCGACATTGTTTACTCGTTACATTGTTATCGTCCTCCTTATTCTCGTTGTCGTACCACCGTTGCAATTGTTCCCTCGCTACTGTTGCCATCGTCCTTGTGTCGTCGCCGTGTCCTCATCATTGTCGTGCTTGTTTACGTCGTTTTCGTTGTGCCGTAATACATATTGCCGTCGTCATTATTGTATTGTCCTTGTTGTCGTCGTGCCGTCGTTGTGCACCCGTTCTTGTTGTCCTCGTCATTGTCCTAGCTAATTGTCCATCGTCATCGCGTCCTTATTATTATTGTTATCGTCTTGAAGCAATCATTACTTTGTCCTCGTTATTACAGCCCGCGTCGTCGTCATCGTGTCGTTCGCTGTCGTGCCGTCATCCTCATCGCTTCATCGTTAGCGTTGTGACAGACGTCGCCGTGCCATCCTGGCAATGGTGTCCTCGGTATTGTTGTCCTCCGTCATCGTAAACGCGTCCTCACTATTGTTGTTCTCGTCGCATCGTCGACGTTGTCGGCCCAGTTACCACTGCTTTGGCCGGCACTACGTATAAGGCCGTTCCTTTAGGTGGCCCTGTGATGTGTGCTCGTGTACATACGAGTGCGTGTCCGCGCTCGAGCGGCACGGGCATATGTGCGGTATATGTTTACTATATACATGCGTGCCTGCGCATCGTAACTCGTTTGGCCCTCGCATCGCGCGGCACGTGGAAGAAATAAGCGAACAGAAAGGGAGGAAGGGTGGAGAGCGCATGGCGCCTAGAAATGACACGGACCGTTGCCTCCGACAAGTGGTTCTGCCCGCGCTCTAACCACATTACAGGAGGAAAACAAAGAAAGAGAGAGTCACATTGCCTCTCTTGCTGACTGTGTGCTCTATCTCGGTCATGTAGACAATGTTCGACCTTTTCGTCATTTGGGTTTCTTTCTTTTCTTTTCTTTTCTAACGCGGAGGAGTTCTTTTCCTTAGTCGGGACCAAGGTCAGAGAAAGGGCACGCGCAAGGACACGCCAAATTTTGTCTCCGAAAAAAATATGAGCCAATACCGGAGATAGTTCAGTGCGAAAAACTGCCGGACGTCGTGTGAACAAACACCGGATATAGTGCGAGTTAAGGCAGGCCACGGCGGCACTTGATGCACCTGAACGCCGATGTGCGCTCCGACACCAACACGCCGTTGCTGTCATGCTGTCGTCGTCACTTCGATACCCTCATGACGTTGCGATAATTTTTTCGTTGCCATGTCATCGTCATCTTTCCGCTGCTTTTTTTACTCTGTTGCTGCGTCACTGCGTTGTCATAACGTCGACACCACACCGCGGTCTTCCAGCCTTCATCGTCAAACCGTTGTCATCATTCCGTCGTCGTCATTTTGTTGTAGCGATTGCATCGCCTCACGCATTGTCGTCACAACTTTGTCGTCACGCTGCCGTCGTGATTCCACCTTCGTCATGCCTTTGTCGTCATACCATGCATTGTCTTTTCGTCGTCGTTATCATACCATTGTGACTCTTCTAAAATCGTCATCCCATCGGCATCACTCCCTCACGTTATTGTCACACCGCCATCGTCGCACTACCATCGCCATACTGTCGTCGTCACTGCAGCTTCGTGACGTCACAGTCGCCAAGCAGTTGTCACAACATCGCCGTCATCATACCAACGTCGCCACTCGTTGCAGACATTTGTATCGTATACGTATACCTTTCAGAAATGCTTGACATGACATGGATAATCATTAAAGATGGTTTCAGTCTCAAATATTTGTTTTTTTTTCTGTTGTAACAGCGATATACTATATATAGCTGTCATGGGGTATACGTCACTCCCTGTAGTTGTTTTGATGCGATTGCAGCTTGCGCCGATTTCCGCTGCAGGAATCCCAGTGCCGTTGCGAAATTGCGATACACCCACAGAAAAGTGGCAATAAAACGTGTTTTCAATCGTTCACTCCATTTACCACGATATTAAATTTCGAGGTGGAAGAACTTAAACAAAGCCAGCGGTAAGAGCCGAAGGTATATAATATGAAAGGGGAGAGAAAAAAACGCCCATATTTCTATACTTCTCATTCAGCTAAGGAAAAAAAAAAGAAGGAAAAAGTATTTCTTAACCACTGCGAAGCGCCCTTTCCATAAGCGAAGAATCTTCTCCTTTTCGAATGGAGGTTGCTTGCTCTGTGTAAGTTTTCGACCAACATGCCACGTGCATCCTGTGAGCGTGCTATAATAACAGCGAATGTTAGAGCGCCGCGCGTTTTTTGCGCGTCTATACAAACCATATATGCAAATTTATTTAATTGTATCGTGTCCACGTGTTGTTGCCTGGTCGCTCAGTTTGCACTCAAGTCCTGGCGTACGTGATAAGGTTGCTTGTCCTCGATGATCGTGTGTCCCGTGTTTCCCATTGGCTCGAACCGCCGCATATTTGTGCATATACTCTGCAGACCGTCGCATCAGGCAATCAAATGGCGGCGAGTCCGCGCTCTCTATAGTCGCGGTGTTGTAAGTAGTATTCTCGGCTATCGTTTCAGCGGAGTGGCCCAGAGGTAAGAAACCTTCGATTGGCAATTTGCGTAAGACTTAGTGCGCGCAATATTGCTCAAGCTATCGGCGCGTCATTGCGTGCTTTGTATTATGGACGAAACTGCAATTTTGTAGCGAAGTTGTTAGCCTCTTGTTGGTCGGCATTTTTTTTTTTCGTGTCCATGTCCGTGGGCAAAAAACGTGCGCCGATTCCCGAGGTAGGGCAATGCTGGCCCGACAGGCGGCGGAGGTGAAGCTGGCTTCAGGCACTCACCAAACTGAAGCGAAGAGTGCATACATCATTTGGAATCAGGAATACAGCATACAGAATTCACAGCATTCGTTTCAATAGAAAGGACGAGCACAAAACAAGCATCCGAACCACGTCATTGATGATAAGGCGCTCCCGATAACAATCTATAGTCTTTCGTATGTAAAAGAACGAGCCTAGCGACTAATCTCACTGTTGTTGCAGCACCGCTATGGCAAGGCATAGTTACGACTCACGAGGAGCAGCGTGAATAGGAGAAGCGGCAAAGGGAAAAAGAAAGGGCAATACGACCAGCGGCGGCATGCTGCCAAAATTACCATTACTCCAATTCCTACCATTACTCTAATGCAATAAAGCGTTGCATACCGCCCTCAGCAGCGGTAGTGGCGGTTTTCAGCAACTTCGATCGCTGGACATACACTTTCGCAGGAACGCGATGGCAAGTCATTTTTTTTAAATTTATTTTCTTGTCCCTTCCATGTGAATTCAAATACCTTAGCGGAAGTACAAATCCCTCCATATAGCTGGGCTGACAGCTGCAGTGTCTAACCGTTCTCTCTCTTTCTTTCGGCGCCGTAGATACGTCTGTGATTCAGTGGATAACTGCGCAATTTGTTCTTCTGTTACTTTCAGTAAAAAAGGTCAAGCAATGTTATTCCATTCTTACTATAACGAGTCTCCCTTGTCCGTGATAAAGGCGGATGCAGAAATGCAAAGGTGGATAACACGGCGCAATGTAAATCAAAGAAAGAGTAATGTCAGCAAGCACGTGTGTTTAGAAAATGTTTATTTTGATTGTTCTTTTGATACAGAAAACTGTCAAATGAAACTCGCTAAGTGCACAATTCGATTGGTACAAAAATTTTGGCGTTGCCTCTATAACGGTTTTTCGCTTTATCGAGCAGACTTTTGTCTCTTGAGCGACAAAAATGCGCATTCGGTGGAAATTTTCTAAATATTTTTTTAGTTCCTACTTTTCAAAATTTCATTCTTATAGATTTGTCACGACATTTCTCTTAGTCTATTTTTAATCGCTCTTAGCGGATTCTGAATGCTGTTTTATCGGAACGGTAACAGTCAGACAGAGAGCTTCACTGAAAAAAAAAAACAAGAATAAACCACTCATCCTATATCATGACCGACCACAAACTGGTTCTTTGAGAGGAAAAAAAGGAAAAGAACCGAACAAAAGAGCACGTCACCATGAGTCCGACGCAATTGCGAAACCTTGTTGCGACGTCAAAACATGGTTGTCCCTACACAGATGAGAGCGTGCCAACAGATGTACCTATACGAGTGTGTTATTAACCCCCCCCCCCCCCCCCCCCCGATAAGCAACACGGACTCGCATGGCTCTGCTGCGCTGCTTTCCCTTCATCCGAGTCTCCTCCTCGCGGTGCACTCCGATTGACTGGCGGCAAGAAAAACAAGTGTGTACGCCGATTTCCCTCTCTCGTGTGTCTTCGCGAATGTCGATGGTGCGCCGCCAAGGCTGCGGCCGACAAAACGACGACGGAGCCGTGCATAGAGTGGGGCGGAGGGGGAGGGTAGGGGAGGGGGGGATGCCGGACCACGGCGGCAAGGCCACGAAATCCGCCAGGGCCTTCCTCCGTTGCTCCCGGTGCGTGCGAGACGCAATCTTTCCTGAAGTCGCTCGGGCATGCACGCGTATGTCCCGTGAAATTTCGTTTCTCTCGCACTATAGAACATAGCTCCCTCTCCCTCTATCTCTCTCTCTGTCCCCACTCTTTCTTTCTTCGCAGCGTCACCAACCTCCGACTTTGTCGCGTTCTTTATGTACCCCCCCCCCCCCCCCCCCCCCCGCTTCAGTTCTGAGCGACGCGCACGTGTACGACCTAATAACTATATACGGCCTCCCCCTCTGAATTTCAATATGTTGCTTGGAAAAAAGTCGACCGTTTAGGACAAGTGTGACAGACTCGCGGTCCGGCCCACCCTTTTAAGTGGTCGTCGCCGCCTAATTAAGTGGTATTCAGCCGCATCATCAAACCTGCGCAACCTACATGTTTATAAAAAAGAAAAGTGAATACAAGCGGAGCAGGACACAGCACAAGTTTCCATAGAGCCCTTGTCCTGTTGTTGATGTCGTTGCTGCTGTTGTTGTTGTCTAGCGTAAATGAGGCTCAAATAAGTGTCGCGTGGCATATTTATACCAGATTCATTTGATACTCTATACCGACTATGGAGGATTGACTAAGAGTCTGTGGATTGAATATACCCGTTCACCGTAGGTGTATGTATATTGAGGCTCCCTAAAGTGACGAATGGTCGTTTCATGCTTATCATGAAAATAGCATGGTAGGGCGGCATGAGACGGGACATAGGTAAATGTTTAGTAATGGTATTAGGTAACGTAATTTCGCGAAACACACCTCTAGCCTACCCTTTATTGCGGAATTCGCTGCGCCAGATAAATGACAGGTGGCCGGCAATCAAGAAAAGCAGACTACAAGATCCCGTGATGCTTCCATAACTGTCCAGTATGGAAATAGTAAAGACGGGTGAGGTTATGGACGCCAAATTAAGGGTTCAGAGTTTTGCATAACGTCTAAGTCAGTTACACACACAATAACAAGTCATAATTAGTGCTTGCAGTGGTTCGCGAGCCTCTTATATCTCATATGTACCTCCAAGATCGGTAACCACGCAAACCTTTACGTACGACCGCAAGTTACACTTCTGCGATTGCACTGCATGATTTGTGACATATTGTCGGAACCGTTTTCTTTGTCATATATCTAATCGCGCAAAAAACAACTTAAAATAAAAGCAGCGAAAAGACCGCAAAGGTGGATGCCGATATGTCGAAGCCAACACCCATCATTCAATGAGTGCACGGTAGATGGCGCCACAATACTGCGTCGCAGTAAACTCGGAGGCTTCATCACTCGTAGTACTTGCGTCTTATTAATATACATAGCGCAAGATTGTCAACGTGCTCCTGAAGCATCGATTTAATGAGCGAGAGCGCTTGTACCCCAGCGGCATCGCGTGCAAGGGATACCTAAACTTGTCGCCCCTACGGGAAGTTAGTTTTGTCCACCAGCGTACATAATGTATGCGCGTAAATCAAACGCACGATCACAACTGTCTATATGAAAAAAGATTTTAAAAATAGTGCGCAGTAAAAAGAACTTCCTCCTTGCAAGCACACATGCACGTGTGTGTGTGTTGTTTTTAAGATGAAGCTTTAGCTCGTGCTCCTATCTAAATACATGTAAAAGGAGAATTCGTTTTTCTTGGCAACCACTGCACCAAACTTGACGAGGTTTGTTGAATTTAAAAGAAAAAACTTAAAATCTGGTGACTGTTGGTTTCGAATTCTTGATTAAGGTTGTCAATTTTTTACTAAAAATGGGCAAAAATAAACATTTTTCAGAAAACGAAACTATTAAGTTTACAACGTGTTAACTCACCAATGAAAAATGATATCACAATTCTGTGAATTGCCTCTCGTAGTACATCTCAAGCGTACAATATTGATTCATTACACATGAATCTAAAAACACAGTAATATGGAAATACAGCTTTGCAGAACTCTTGTGCACAACGTAACAAACTCACGTAAGATATAAATTGACATATATAGTATTTGTCCGCTTTGAATGATCTAATGGATGCCGTTTACAGAACCGCGATATCTGTTCTTGATGCAGAGCTATTAATTTGTAAACTTCGTCCTTCTATTTTTCTTTTTTTTTAACTTTCGAATTTTTGAAAATTTCTTCAATAAAATTCAGACCCTAAATCGAAATTACGCTTCCAACAGTCACTATAATTTAACTTTCACTCTCAAATGCAGCAAGTTTCATTAAAATCGGTCCAGCGGTTACCTCAGAAAAGCGTTTGTGCGTTTTACATGTATTTGAATTTTTTGCCGATTCTGTCTAGTGGACACACACACACACACACACACACACACACACACACACACACACACACACACACACACACACGCGCACGCACGCACACGCACGCACACGCACGCACGCGCACACACACACACACACACACACACACACACACACACACACACACACAATGAATGCAGCCGCTCAGCCAGAAGAGATGCACCTTACGTGGCGATTGAAACGGTACTGACTTTTGTGATCTTGAACACTGCTTTCCGATAATTCTGTGCCCGAGGCAAGCGCTCCGATAGAGCGGCATCGCACGCGAAAGAACCACTTGACGGGGGCGTGGCGGATATTGTTTCCCATTGCGGTCACAACTCTCGCGTATAGTTTCCAAGATTAGTTTGATTAAGACATACAGAAGAGAGCAGCTTGTAGTGATAAGAATGCTTGGAAACGCACGCGCATGTGAACTTCGATGTACAGGACTATCGTTCTTATCTGTAACATGCGCAAGCGAAGATTACGGGATCTCACAAACACATGGCGAAACACCCGGACATGCGTATCCTGCTTCGGTCGTGTATAACTTGTCGCTCCTGCCTGTCTGGCCTGCGATTCGTATTACCCCATGAATGAACAGCCATGGTTAATAATTGCATGCGGTTGAAAGAATAGGTCCACGGAGTGACTTACTGACTCCATGTTAGGTCTGAACGTCACCAAAGATTCGCCTATAGCCATGACGGATGATGCAGAACGTGAGAGTGGGGGAATGGGGGACGGCTCCGAAGTAAGATTTACATCCAGAGTTCATATACAACGCGTGTATAGAAGACTCAGTGTCCAGGAATATTCACATTCCGCCCTCATCGAATTGTGATAGGTATAATGTAAGACATCTCCATTCCTTGCGAGGTGACTCAGCATCATTCCATTTAATTCTGACTCGCTTCCACGTACTACAATATTTAAGAGAAACACACCGTCTTATTGCGTAGCATAATCGAAAAAAGCTCACCGGAAGTGTATGTACCGGAGAGCGATAGTCAGAGTGCTGTTCCGTTCCGCTCGACGCCTGGTTTTCCGCCCGCTTTTCGCCGCTCCGACCGCCCTATCGCCTGGTGTGAACGCATATATACGCTTAGCGGCCAGCTCCTTGTCTGCATAGAGTAGATGGATGCTTGGCCAGACTGCGGTACCTAACGAAGCAGGATCAGAGACTAGAGGTGTGAAAATCAGAGAAAGATCGTAAATGACTATGCACAGATCAGGTATATTTCCTCTTTGAAAATTAGAGCCACTGCTTGTTCCTTTGAGATGTCTTTTCTGGGACCTCAAGCCGCGCCATTCCTCGCACCGGGGACACTTTCCGGACCTGTCGAACGGAGACGGCTTTTGGCTTAAAAAGGAAAAAAAAAAAAGGACGATAACTTCAGAGCCGTGGTGCTTGATAATTTATGCACATCTATTAAGCTCAAAGTTAACGCGAAGCCTGTGGCTGTGACGCAGACGCAGGCCTGCCATCTTTGCCAGCGAGCCCCAACTTGCGTCGTTTTACATCGGTGTCATGATCGACCACATACGGGCTAGCATATTAACTAAGGCAACTTGTACTACCTGCACTGCAGGCTTAATGCGCACATGTCTTCATTTGCTTTGAATATTTTTTTTTCTGTGTATAATGTGCGTGCGTGTGCAGGCGTGTATTTGCACTTAACCGCCACATTACTGTTCAATGACTCCTATAGTCCAAATCGTATAGTTGCCGATGTCGGAGTCTGAAGAACGTAATTTATGCAAAATAAAAAAAAGGTGTCTTTTGGCCCGCGTTAACATTGCAACTCGAATTCATTGTGTATACGCATGCCCTATACCGACCGCACCATGCATATATTGATTTGATAACTTTCGCCGACGCACTAAAACGCACATTTAGTATGGTTTTAAGAGTTCTTGTTTCTTATATCGCTTTCTAATTCTCTGAAACTCTCTTTAATGCTCAACGGAGACAAATGAAGCGGTAGGCAAACAGGGAAGAATAAAATTATTCACGCACCAACTATGATATTGCTAGTTAGAGAGCTACGATGAGATCTGCTCACGCTTTATAACACTTAGCTACAGCGACATGGAGTATATACACGCATACGACTTCGCACTGCTAACACGTTTCTTGTCTTTACTTTATTTCGCTACCAAGCCACGACGTCCGACTACCACGGCCGAGACGACAGCTGAGCGCCCGCTGACGCATCTTTCGTCCACGAGTGACGCAAGCAGAAGAGTGCGCGAACGAGACGCCGAATTAATTTCGGATATTGGTGCCGGTCATAAAGACGCCGCCCGAAGAGCGATCCTGGGGACGTGCCGTACATTTGATGACGCCTGCAAGAACAGCGAAAGAAATGGAGAAAAGCGAAGGGTGAGGGCGAGGGGGAGATAGACCTTCTCCGAGGCGTTTGGCAGTATAGCCTAGTTGTAGAGACGGCGTGGAGCGAAAAAAAAGAAAACAATACAAAGATTTGATGGGTCGAGCTGTTAGCGTAATAAGCTGCTTCCGACAAATAGCGTGTCCCACTGAGTTTCCTAGAAAAACTACTAGAGGAGGAGGAGGAGGAGAAAACAAAGAGAGAAGGCAGACCACGAACAACGTAGGCGTAGGTACAAAAACGGAATTCCCAATATTGGTCCAGAAAGTTTGATGCTGGGAATTCATTGCGTTAAAAAAAAAGACAGAAAGAGAAAGGTTGGACATTATGTAGAAGAACAAGAGCTTGGGGGCGTAACCCACGGCCCCGTTTGAAAGGGAACGCTCATAGCATTCATTCATTCATTCATTCATTCATTCATTCACCTTCGCTTAAGTCTATTATTTGTTTACATCTAGACAGGCATAGGGAGACTTTGCAGAACAGTTTCCATATATATGTGTGCAGGCAAGTGCGTACGCTATCGGATAGCAAGGTGGGTCTTTCAGATGCAGTAGCGGGCGTCGCCGAGCCGCTGGTCGTTGACCGCACGTGCAGGATGTTCGGAAACGACAAACGTGACGAACAGGTGCGGCAAACGCTTCACTCGACGGTCGTCACTGTTGTCGCCCACACGGCATCGAGGGAGCTGGACAAAGGGATAAAAAAAAATTGGCAGTGGCTTAGCTCGGCTATGCCAGGATATACGTAGCGAAAGCTAAGGCTAAGCATGGTTAGCCTTGGTTAATCTTGATTGCAAGTACAGGTTAGTCTGGTTGTCTAGCTATGTTGCGGCGTTTAGCCAGTCGTTCGGCGCGCTGTTCGTCTGTTTCCTGGGCGACTCGTTTCCTCTTCGTCTCGTTCCGAAGTCGATTCCAGGTTTCCTCCTGCTTATCAGAATTGTCGCCGTCCATACTGCCGCCTCAGCTGTGGTTGCGGCGCACGCGAGCTCTCCTTTTCAATCCTCCGACATGTTATCGGGCATGCGACGCAGCTGGCGAAGCGAGCGGAGGCGAGCGCAACGACGAGGAGCGCGGTGTGACGGGAACGCGGTGTGACGAGAACGCGGTGTGACGCCATGTGCCTCCTCGGCGCACGGCCACGGCGAAATCGCAAGTTCGCGTCCAGTAAAGCTTTCGCGTTAAAAGGGCGAAGCCGGCAGCGCCGCCTGTGAAGCTAATGGGAAGACGAGGAGCCGCGCTCCTCGGCAGGTCTTCGTCACACAAAGTGGGCCCGCCGCCAGTTGTCTAACAGTTACACACGGCGCGGTCTCCAGTGGGCAGCAGCAGTTCGCGAGCCGGGTAACGAGCGGATTCGAAAAGAAAAGAAAGAAGATAAAAAAGAAAAGGAGGGGAAATGGTTTTCCTTGCTTTTGTTTGTGTCCTTTAATGTTGCTGTTTCTTTTTGCTGGTTTGTTTTAGTTTGTGATTGCTTTGAAGTGAAGCCACAATGTAAGCAGTGGCCAGAGGAAAAAACGGGACAGAGCGAAAGGAACCAAAAGGGGTGGCAGGAAAAAAAAAAAGAAAGTTTTGGGCTGATTTGATCTAACCATTAGTTGAAGTGACAGGTGTGTGCTTGTAAAAACGCTCGTGATTGCATGGTGGAGTTATCCGGCCTCCACAGCACCTAGTGGCGGAGAAGTGAAATTATTGTGTGAATCAAATTGCTTAAAATGTGTGCGTGTGGAGGGGGGGGGGGATGCATTCGGTTTTGTGGAGAGATAGCAGTCGGAGCTTCTGGGGCTTTGTTTGCTCCGCAAGATGTTGTTGTCATGGGTATCTGTAAATAAACCCGTGCATACGGACGAGTTGCTGCGGGGACCTGTTTGCAACGAGTAGCCTGACGACGAACAGAAAACTTGACGGCCACGAGCCCAAGTCAACAGTGGTGTCATCGGGGCGGATGGCAAAGCCGTGGCCCTTCGCGGCATCAACGTCAGGTAGAGCTCTGTCTCTAGTGGCTAGAGGATCCACCGGGTCCATTCCAGGCACAGGTAGATATAGAGGTTTTAAAGAAGAAAGAAAAGATTAACGAGGGATAGAGAAAATGATAGATTGATAAACATTTATATATTACTTGATTAGCCCAAGTAGGCTAGGTGACTATTTGTCACCGCCCAGTTTCGAAGGTGATGCCAATATATCATTAGCATCATCGTCGTCGTCATCATCATCATCATCATCATCTACGAGAGCTGCGTGACGTGGTTCAGCCAGCACGTAAATGATGATGAGTATAGCACGTCGATTTGTCTAAACTTCACGCTTCCGGCTTCGGGCGGCTTCACGACTTTGCAAATTGATCAACTTCAGCGAGATGTCGCGCGGTACAGATGCGACAATTCGCAATTGCTACGTACGTGGCCCAGGAATTTCCCGCGCCGTCCCGCGCTTAGGAAAGTCAGATTTCGTAGAAGCTTAGAAAGATAAAACCGAAATCAAATAGTAACAAGCGCGAAGATTAAGCAAGATCCATATGCTACCCATGATTCCAGTGGAAGCTGAACGCGTTAGCAGAATTTCTCTTCTCTAGTAATTTAGTAATTTATGCAGGAAACTCCATGGTGTGTCCCAACTCGCCGGTGCAAGTTTAAATTGGCGCTAAAGGAGAAAAAATAAATTGAGCAGCGTGAGCAAATTATACGCTTCTGCAACGCCATAATATGCACTATTGCCGTAAGAGGAGGCTTCACAAAAAAAAAAAAAGAAAGGAAACGGGTGGCGACACCGTCTTGAAGTTCTCGCACCACCTCGCTGTGACGTCATGGATTCTGACGGCGCGTCTGTACCGGCCTAGTTAAATTTTTTTTAATGGTACATGTGGACAATTTAAAAGAACCAAATACTGAATTGAACACATTTTTGTAGAATCTATTAGTACACTTTGATATTCGTGGTGTCACACACATACAAAAAAAAAGGAAACGCAATTTGGCCTCTACCTTCTCTTCTAGTAATCGAACTCTTACAAAGACGTTAACGGAAATGGAGTTCTGAAAGAATACTTTATTGGTGTACGTTAATTTAGTGTTGCTCTGTCTCTCTATAGGAGACGCCATATCGCAGAAAGTTTAACTAACTAACTAACTAACTAACTAACTAACTAACTAACTAACTAACTAACTAACTAACTAACTAACTAACTAACTAACTAACTAACTAACTAACTAACTAACTAACTAACTAACTAACTAACTGACTAACTAACTAACTAACTAACTAACTAACTAACTAACTAACAAATAAATAAATAAATAAATAAATAAATAAATAAATAAATAAATAAATAAATGGTCCTTCCTTGTTGCAGACGGCAGCGGACTGGCCTTTACTTATTTGCCTGTTCATATACGCACTTCACACTGCATTAAGTCGTTCTAAATGGCGAGGAAATAGCGCCGAGTGGGTGATCTCTGGCACATGCACCGGTTTAAAAGAGACGGTCACAAGAGCAACCCAACTCCGAATCAGTTTAGAATGTTTATAGTATTCTTTCAAAACCAGAAGAAAAAAAAAAGGCTGGCTAATTACAGGTGGAAGTGAAGGCTCAACTTTCTTCAATTTAGCGTTGTGGTCACAGCGCCGCCGGTATAGGTCAATGTGCTATCTTGATTTTTATTTTTTTTTCTTCTTTTCGATCGCTTACTTTGGTCGTCTTGGCGGGGAAAAAAGTTCCTGAAACTTGCTGAATCGAGTCTGTATTCTTTAGATTGCCAACGCAGACAGTCCTTCTGAGGTACATATTCAGTTAACCGTATCCCTAACGCCAAAATCAATTTAGCCCCACTGAGCCGAAATACCATTCCACGCGGAGAAAGATTAAAAGGCCTTGTTCACACCTATTTCTGGTCATAAAGGGTACATTCGCAAGAATAGAAAATCAAATGTTAGTCGAGTAATGTTGATTAGCATAGTAAATAATTATTACGTAATTGGTTTGCCGAAAAATCCCCAACAGGAAGCTTTGTCCAGTTTATCACAAACGCGACTATGGGCTTTGCATTATGTTTTCAGCGCCTAAATAAAAATCTTTAGTAATCGAATTCAGCGTACCAAAATTATACGTTGGGCTTTGTGGGATTAAAGTGGTAAACTAAAGATAAACTTGCGGTAGCATCAGTTTTCAAAGACAATTAAGCGTCCCAGGTTCTAAATCAGTTGAGGGTGAGACGTCTTGTCTTTCTCGCGCTTACTGTTGCGCTATCGGTCGTCTTTGGCGTTATCTTGTGCGAAACCGCAGAAGATCACGAAATATATTTATCAGAAAAGGGAGACATCGATCGACATTAGCAAAGCGGTATATGTTCTTAAAGAACGGATGAAACTCTGGTCATCTCCACCCAGGAACTACACATTTCCGTATTTATATTTTGACCCTGAACTTCAACCAACGCTTCCAGGACAACTGCACCAAGATTTATAAAGTCTCTACCATTTTATTACTTCGAATCAATTCGCTGGCCCTCAAAAGTTAATATCAAGATGTTAAAATTGCGCTGCTGTATACTATTGTTATTATAACTATTATTATTTTCACGTTGCCTGATCCCTTTTGTTTTAGGGCCTTACCCCCACCTCTGCTCCTTCTTTGCAGAGTAGTGTGTAAACGAATACGTTTGCCGGCAAACCTCTGTGGGTTTGAATTGAGAGCTATCTCTCTCTTTCTCTGCGACAGACAGACTGAGAGTGCGGGCGTCTGAGCGTGAATTTCGGAGGCAACAGTAGATACTGCATAGCTGTGGACGAAGACAACGTTGTGTGCGTCGCAAATAAGTAGTTGTTCTTGAGAGAAGATTTGTGGTGTTCGCTGCAGCAGCTTCCTGCTGTCGCAGTAAACGATTTCGTAGCTGGAGGACATACTAAATTTGCTGAATTTTCTTTTCCATGGCGTTATGGATGCACCCCCCCCCCCTCCGCTTTTTGACAGTACTGCAGAAAAGGGGCAGTAAGAGTGTTTATTTGCCTCACTGGAGTAATTAATACGTGGATCTGAACCCTAGAGCAGAAACAGGCTTTCTTAACGAGCGCATTGTTGCTGACAGCTTCTCTTTTTTGTTTAGCTAATTTCAGCAGGAAACTTGCGCATAACTTCGGCAAAGTTAGCGTCACAGAACTTTACTTCCTCGTTTAACATCGGTGCTGTCGGTGAAGGACGCCTACCGTGTGCTTAAGCAGATTCATTTCTCAGTTCGTTTGTTTCGCCGTGAAAGAAAGAAAGAAAGTTGAAGCATGCTCGCCTGCTTAATATTGAGCACAGTGATGTAATCATATAACACACACACACACACATTATATATATATATATATATATATATATATATATATATATATATATATATATATATATATATATATATATATATATATATATATTATTTTCCCCTTTTTTGCATTATATTCGACTTCTTCATATTTTTTTCTTCTGTATATAAAGCACTTTTTTTATTTATAGCAATATATCTAGTATTGTGCATTCTTATTCTTATAGTGTATTCTTATTCTGATGAACTGTTATTTTCTGTTTCGTATGTTTTTTGTTTAATGGTTCGACATGCACGTCGAGGTCAAGCCCTGCCTTCAGTATGGTGTCCGGGCCTCTGTCAAGCTGCAGACCGCAGCTTTTAGCCCTGTCAGACACGAAACTTGTTTCGGAAAATAAAGAATTTGAATTTGAATCCTAGAACACGGTTAAGTGCGTGTCAGAAAGGAGTTTCTTCGTTGAATTACTGCACAATTCAGCCACTGCTGCCAGCCAGTTACACAACAGCCAGCCAGCCAGTTACACAATTCAGCCACTGCTCGTTCCTTAGCAGTCAAGCATATATAAGTTATCGCGGTCTAATGTCGTGACATCCACTGCACTGTCCTCATGCGCTAAGGTCACCTAGGGTAGCACCTAAACGGGACCGCTAAAGAGCGACAGTAAATCTGTTCCGACTAGCGAGACATTCTTTAGAAAGTGAATTTTCACTCATTTAGTGAGGAAAATGTTGATTTTTACTGACGATAATGAATGCCATGCCTTACTGTCTCTCTTCTTCTAAATGTTGTGACGACACCTATAAACACAGGTACGTAATGACGACGTCAAGAATTTCAAAGTAGTTTCTGGTATTTGGGCCATCTTGTTCCAGGAAAGGTTCTAAAAGAATAGGTTCGGTCCTCGTCTCAGTCCTTGGTTACATTAAAATGCAATGCAGTCATTCCTTCCCGATAACACACAATTAACCATACCCGGGCTGACGCTGTCAAGGTCCATGATCTTGAGCTTGAGGCTAGGCTCCTTTTTTTCTTTCCTGCTTACCAAACCTTCTGTATACAAGAGCGACCGTTTTGCCAATGGCGGAAGTCTATACTCTACTATTAAAGCTCATGTACATATTCCTATCCAAGGTGCCTTTAAGAGGAAGCTTTAGCTCGAGTGCTCCTATCTAAATACATGTAAACGGAGAATTCGTTTTTCTCGGCAACCACTGCTCCAAATTTGACGAGGTTTGTTGCATTTAAAAGACAAACTTAACATCTAGTGACTGTAGGTTTCGAATTTTTGAGTTAGATTGTGAATTTTTTATTAAAAATTGCCAAAAATCGAACATTTAAAAAAAAACGAAACTATCAAGTTTACAACTCTGTAACTCAACCACTAAAAATGATAATACAATTCTGTGAATTGCATCTAATAGTACATCTAAAGCGGACAAAATTGATATGTTACACATGAATATGAAAAAAAGTTAATTATAGGGAAATACAACTTTTGCAAAACCGTTGTAACCAACGTAACAAATTAACGTAAGATGTAAAATGACATATTGAATTTGTCCGCTTTGAATGACCTAATGGATGCCGTTTACAGAACCGCGATATCAGCTCTTGATGCAGAGCTATGAATTTGTTAACTTCGTGCTTCCATTTTTTCAAACGGTCAAATATTTGAATATCGATTTAAGAAAATTCAAGCCTTAAATCGAAATTCCGCTTCCAACAGTCATTATAATTTACCTTTCTCTTTCAAATGCAACAAATTTCATCAAAATCGGTCCAGGGGTTATCTCATAAAAACGTTTTTGCGTTTTACATGTATTTGAATAGGCCGCGTCGGAGTTGGGCCCGAGCTAAAGCTTCCTCTTAAAGAAGTGCCGACGTGGCGCTTAACGCTTTTATTCTTAATTTTTTATTATTTCTTTTCTAGCGTTAGCTGAAAGCGTCATAGGCTTAAACCACAGAGAAAAATACTTGCAACACGAAGAGCGACCTAAATAACTGACAATATTAGCTTTTCTGCGAACGACAAGTTTTGGTACCATGGAGGCGAAACGCAAGAACGCTTGTCTGCTTAGTTTTAGGTCAACTAAGTAGGCGCAGATAACTAGTCAAGGAGCTGAGTAACTAAGATAGGTTGTAGACGTAGCAGATAAAGAATCCCAGGAGTTCGAACTCAATCCGTGTAGCTCTGCACTACAGCGTCTCTAATAACTCACTGTGCAGCAGCGGGACGTCAAAAAACCCACAGACTCATTTCGTCTGCTCTCTAAATACTGTCACATCTGTGCGTACTCTGCCGACAACCCAACGTATACTACGGGAAAGGTCACTCGACCGGTTCGCTCTCACTATGGCCGCTTGCTTTGAAATGCCTTCCAGGTACAGGCTCGTTTGTGCATCCTCGTGTCTATGAGAGCGGAATAAAAGAAGCGTTGTCGTTTGAGATGCGCTGGAATGGCGATAGGCGCGAATTAGTACGCGGACTGCGAAGCAACTCGGCACGCTGAAGAGGAGAAGCCTCCTTGCCGAAAAGTAATTGGCTTCCACCGACGTTCCTTGTTCTACCACTGTTATAATCCCGGTAACTCCAGGTTCCTTGTAACAGTTTACATCTTACTTTCCCTTTCCCCATTCCCCGGCACAGGGTAGCCAACCGGAGATATCCTCCGGCTAACCTTGCTATATTTCCTCCTCTCTCTCTCTCTCTCTCTCTCTCTCTCTCTCTCTCTCTATATATATATATATATATATATATATATATATATATATATATATATACACTTGTTATTTGACCTTTTGTCAATTACGACAGTAATGAACGAGTTAGCTCATTGCTTTTGTTTGCCTAATTATCAACAAAGCAATATTACCGGTGGCTTTTAAACTCAACTCTGAAGTATGCGTGCGTAGTTTCGTTCGAGCAAAATGATCCGCTCCTTCTTTTTTTTTTTTTAAAGCTTGGTCCACGCTAGCTGAAGCATCCCGGCTTATAGTCAAACTTGACTGTCGCACCGCGTTGCAGCCAGCCTCACTGTTTATAAAGTTGGACCGCTCGTTCAGCTTCCGTATGGGAATGCTGCTGGCGTCATGTGTACGCGTCACGCTCTTTCTTCGTTTTTCTTTTTCTTTTTTCAAGTTACCATTTACACCGCGAGAGAGCGCCACTCGTTTCACCCGTTCGTAACAAAGCAGACAGACACGGTAGCAACAGCAGACGACTTTTCCTCCTCTCTTCTAGGACCTCGTTCGGTGGTGCGTCACAGGTGCGGTTGCGAGCCGGGCTAACGATGTCTCTTCGGCGTATAACAAGGGCGCAAAAGAAAGCAACAGATGAGAGAGAGAGAGAGAGAGAGAGAGAGAGAGAGAGAGAGAGAGAGAGAGAGAGAGAGAGAGAGAGAGAGAGAGAGAGAGATGAACGGAAAATGAGTTAGGTATCAAGTTCTTGGCACAGCTTCACCATGTGCTGCCGAGTGGCGCAGCGTGACCATTTAGCAACAATCGGATCATTACAGATGCTCTGTTGCATCTGGCATGTGCTTGCTTCTATATATATAGTTTACGGTCCGTATTATTTCCTTCCTCTGTATGCTTAAGTGGCTTGCCATAACGTTAACACATGTAGAAAAAAAAATAGGAACAGCTTAAGATGTGGGGTGATCAGCAGGTCGCTTTGATTCTGGTGCAATCGTGTTGGCTTGCGCCGACGATCAAGGAAAATGGGTATAAGAAGAGGAAGAAGGAATGAATTGAAAGCTACCAAACGTGCTCTCTCGTTTTCGAACGAAGCGGGAGGTTACGATCTGAGTTTATGTTGTCGCGTAAGCGAATAAGCAAGACTAATTAAGACTAATTTCCGAAATGCAGTTGCCGACCAAATTGGCCGAGCGAAAACTTTCGGACCACCTGATTATTAGGGCCCTACATCACCGGTATTCATTCCATACAAAACCAAAGTACGAGGGTGAATCAGAAAGTATTTGCACCTATTAAGCATGAAATGCCTTTAGCGCCCGTCGTTGGCGACCTTCAAGTGACCTTGAGTCAAAAGCCAGAGCCGTTATCCGGGCAAGTTCGCGAGAACAAAACGAAATCATCCGGGCAGTCAGTGAAAACATAAGATAATGCGGTCTCTGGCGCCCAACCTATTGTACAGGACCGCATTACCTAGGCTAGTTACTGCCTAAACAAGATACAAAACATATTGCTTCTGAGTACTTCATAATGTTCACAATATTATTCGAGCTGTAACTTCTAGTAGGCAGAAGTTTTACTTGACATTTCCAATAGCGACGTTCAAAAGGCAGACACAGGCCACTGTACACTAGTTGTCATCTGATGGCGCCGAGCGTTGTTGTGAAGTCGGGTGTCCGCGCGGCCACGAAGGTTCCATGGATGGTGCCGTGCCAGGTGCCGGGAGAAAGGATGGTCCCGACTGACGTTTAAGATATAAAAAAAGGTTTACAAACAAAAGTACATGATCAAGTTTTGCAAAACGGCTCCAACTCTCGGTGCATACTACATGCTAAAGTCTTTGCATGTCCGAGCGTTCCTCCACAGCAGTCCAGATCCGCTTTTTATGCCGTTTATTTCCCTCTTTCACTCGTCGAGGGAATTCACTGGCCAGTCAGAAACGCCGAACCGTTCACATTCTATCCCGGCCCCAACGAACCACTTTTTTGCCGACCCCCCCCCCCCCCCCCTTGCCGGCTCTCTTGTCTCCAACGTTGCACAATAAGAGGCAACCACGTGGCAGACTGTGAACCCGCCGTTGACGTCATTTCCCCGAGAGTCCTCGACAATGACCCTGTCATCAACTGGTGGCTTCTTTATGATGGTCAATCTGTCCGGATCGGGAGACTGGCCTTCGCGGTAGTCGGAGGGCGACGTTGTCTCGAAGTGAGCTGTCATTTCTGGGCGCTCGATAAGCGGGAGATCTGGAACATGACTGCTTGTCCGTAAGGCTTTGGTGACGCTCATTCAATCGCCTTGAATGAACGATGATGCGCGAACAGCAGCCGCGACAGCTGCACGTCTTCTGCCAGTGAAGCACCCTTTGCTCCGAGGGATCACGAGGCGCAAAGGCGCTGAACGCCAGCGGCCCGCAAGTTTCGCGGCGCGGGTTTTGCGTCATCTCGATAGATGGCGCCACGTTGCGCGGCGCCTCCTTCAGGCGCGTCTACCCGCCGCGGTGGCTTAGCGGTTATGGCGCTGCGCTGCTAAGCACGTTGTCGCGGCATCAAATCCCGGCCACGCCGGCTGCATTTCGATGGAGGCGAAATGCGAAAACGCAAGGGGGGGAAGTTAAAGGTTCCCAGGCGGTCAAAATTAATCCGGAGTCCCCAACTACGGCGTGCCTCGAAATACAATCCTGGTTCTGGCACGTAAAACCATAGAATTCAATTTATTCTTCTCGCTGGACAATGTGCTCTGTCTCCCTGGCGTCTTTCGCTGCCTGTAGTGCGGCATTCAGCCGGTTTTCTTCTTCTAGCTGGGCAGCGTCCACACATGGATCAGTGCACAGTATGGCGGGGTGTGGTGTGATGTGGCGGGGTGTGCTGTTGTGAACACGCACTACACCCGTTTTAGGATTGTGGCTAGTATCTTTTCCAACCGATCTCCTTTGTTTGTTGCCATTTCATGCTTACAAATACTCTCGATTACGGGAGGGCCAGCTATCTTTTAGCAAAATTACGGCTGCAAATGCGAAGTCAACACATCCATTCCCAGCGGTGGACCTTCCTTGGGCCGGCCCGGCCTTATCTGCCGGTAGCTCCGCGGCACGGCGCTGCTGTCAGTTGTTGAAGATGGCGGTTGTGCTTCACACGTCCACGGCGTACGAGCAACGAAGTGCGATTCGTTTTCTATGGAGCAAGGGATGAATGCCTATCGAAATCCACAGGGAAATGCAGCCCACGTATGGAGAAAGCTGCCTCGCTTTGAGAAGTGTGAGGTGGTGGTGCTGTGAGTTCGCGAAAGGGCCGTGAAGACTTGCATGACAATGAGCGTTCGGGGAGGCCGCGTGCATCGCTGACTGTTGACAGGGGGGCATCTCAAATTTAGTGCTGCGATGGGACAAATGGTCTGAACCGGTGTGGTGTGGAAAAATAGTGTAAGGTACGTAGAATATATAGTACGTATATTTGTAATTATCTGTTTGTACCTCATTTTGGCTAATCAAAAAACAGGGGCAAAGGCTTTCTGATTCGCCCTCTATAACGGCAACCGAAATTTTAGCCGCCCCCCATTTCTACGAATATTTCATGAATACAATTCTAGAATCTTATTCTGTTCCTTGGTGGCGCAGATAACTCTATAATAGACAGCTGTGACTATCAAGCAGTGTGCCCGTTCAAGATACATTCACTAATTAAGTTACGGAGGTTACGTGCCGAAGTAGTGGTGGGATTCCCGATTAACTTAGACCACCCGAGATTCTTTAACGCCCATCTAAACGCGAGCGTTTTTGCATATTGCCGCCATCGATATGCGGCCAACCGCAGGCGGGATCGCAGCTGTGACCTCGAGCTCAGCGCAGCGCCATAGCCAATAGGCTACCGCGGCGGGTTTCTCTTCAAAACGTTCCTACAAAACAAAGTCTGCAAACTTTTTAATAAACAGCGGCATCTCGAGTAAAATAAATTTTGAGTAATTTAATTTTTTCTTTCTGCTCATCATTAACTAACTAAAAGCTAAATAAACAAGTTAATTAAGGAGGTACGTCAAGCTTATACAGATAAAGCATTCTTTCAAAGCAATTTAGCTTTTTTTTCATTTGGAGGAAAAAAAAAAGGTTGTCTATTGCTAGGCAAAACGACGACCAAACGACAACCAAACTTTGATTCCGCACCAAAACCTCAGCGCCGGAACGTTAGTGGGACGTGACAGTTTCCCAGGATATTTCCTAGAATTTGGACCGTTCTGGTATAGATTCCTATGTTTCGGAGCAGAAAAAGAAACGTTCTAAAAATTCCTAGTTCGAGTTTCATTTCGTCCCTTTAGAAACGCAACCGTAAGCCTAGGTGTCGCAAAAAAAAAAAAAAATATGTATTAAGCAGGCGCGGTATCGAGCGGACTGCATGACGTCATAGCCAGCCGTAGTGCGCGAACTTGACGACGGCGTCGCCACCACCCATCTCCCGTTTCGTGCGTCATTTTCTGGTCGTGTTGCTGTATTCGCAGGGTATTCGCAGGAGCGTCCCCTTTATAAACGTGTTGGAACGTCGAATATTCCGGAAACTAAAGGGCCGCACTGTCTCCCACGTCCACATAAAGTGAAACGGTTTGTTCTGTCCTTCGCCGACGTTCCGGCTGTCTCTTCCTTTACCTTCTCGACCTTGCTGTGTGCGCCGATGACCCGGTCACACTTGCACCAACTCTCGGTCACGTACACAACACAAACCGGACACGTACGTATATGCGCACACACGCACGCACGCACGTCTCGAGTTGCGCAGATGTCACGTGACGCCGGCTGTCCCGGAAACGCGAGCTTTCTGGCGCGCTTGAGAACAGATTGATTTCGCCACGTGCGCGGTATGTACGGCCTTAACTTTGACGCCAGCGAGCGTCACCAAATTTATAGCCTTTTGAGGAATGAACGGCCGATGACGCTGTTTTATAGACACAAAGCAATAACGACATCTGGAGGTTCCATTGCGTAATCTCGGGTTGAGTTCGGGAAATCATGTTTTATTCACCGTTGGGGCATCGGGGCACTGGAGCTCGGAGATGTACAGAAACGTGTGGCGAGGCATATATTATTACAGATGCGGAAAAAAAGAAGAAAAAAAAGAAATTACTGCGTTAATCTCTGTCTTTCTTTGCTTCGCAGAAGAGCAAAATATTAGCGCAGTAATATTTTTATTGTGTTAACATGTCTCTCTCTCTACGATTGAAAGTGGTACAAAGTTAATACAGACCATCTCCCATTCTAGCCAAGATTTCTTTCTGTTTTCTCAAATTCCTAAACTGAAATCTTAGAAGACGGAAATTCTAAAATTCTAAAAGTTAAAATTTCTAATATTTTATTTCTCGCACTTCATCTTTGTTTTCGTGTCAGCATCCTTTCTTGTCTTCCTCTTGCAAGGCTGACTACTCTTTTACATACTCTTTTCTTCCTGTTGTGGTATGTCTCCTTTGTATGTTCATAATTTTATTTTGCCTAGTACGTGCCTCCGGTTCTTCCATTAGAAAGTCGATTTAAATGTTATATAGACTTCTCGTACATTCATTTGCCTTTCTGTATATAGACCACAATCCGTCTTCCGCAGGGCCTACGAGAACTGGAGGGCGAATGAGAAAGAGAGAGAGTGAGAGAGAGAGAGAGACATAAATTATGTGCGAAATGCAGGGAGGTTAACAAGGAGACAGATATCCAGTTGGCTTCCATGTACTGGGGAATGGGTAAGGGGAGACAGAAAGATAAAAGAAAAAATGCACACGCATGGAAAGAGAGGTAAATGAAAAACAAATGTCGCAGTTTCTCCCGAAAGGCGAAGCATCGATTGCGATAGCAATTTAGTAGAGAGCTATAAGTAGTGATTTTATCGGCCGCGTAAACTTGTAAACATTCACTTACTTACTAAATTAACAAGCTTTTTGTCACGCGCGCCCAAGCAAACGTGAGCACCTCTCACTCGATGACCGCGCAGACTCGCTGCCAAAACGCTGGAGTGAGGAAGTGCGGCAGCAGCAGCGAGTGAATTGAACTTCGTGCTGCCTCTCGCTTTAAACGTGCACTAAGCGGCGAGAACACAGCACTCACAAAGCTATCATCAGTCGGCGCACTCTGCCCCCATCGCACATCGCTTTCGAGATAGGGCCCTCGCGGCCGCGCCGTACACAGCCGCCGCCGGAGTAGAACGCCTCCTCCCCCCACTCCGGAGCCTTGCACGTGATGGAGCACGGTCGGCGCGCTACCTCCCGATTTCCTCCTTTGTGAGTGCGAGATTGAGCTTCAATCGACGGCTCACTCTCGCACGGCACGGTGGCGCGGCAACGATGTTATCGCGCTTGTACTTTATATGGAACACCACGGCGACGCCAACTGCGACGGCGGAAATGTGCCTGGAGTGTCCATAAGATTGCTATCGCAATAAAAAATAAGCATACCGCTCGGCTCGGTATCTTCCCCGTCACAAGCCCAGAGCCCCTGCGCGGACCGTGGCGACAGATGGTGACAGGGGCAGAGATTTAAGTGCGTTTGCTCTAAACTACTCTCTACACTAAACGCAGGCTCAAGTGTAAAGGAATCTGGTCTATATGTTGTTTTGTCTATAAAGATATATAGGCTGGTACATACAGAAATCGCTAGAATTTTGTATTTCATATAGCCAGTTCCTGGTCTATGGACAGCCTATATGCAAACGTCGTTAAACTCTATTTCATATAGCCTATTTCAAGTTTAACCGATTGTCAATACACAAAATTCGGCCCGGTGCGTTGTCTTTTTTAATGCGTAAGCATTATTTGACGAGCTCCCCAGCCCATATCACGCGAAAAGTGAAATGACTTGTATCTGCACAAAAACGCATAATTTGCAAAGTTAACACATTTAATCGTTATGATAGTGTAAATGTAGATGATTGGTAGCTTTTAAGCCATAAGGCACAATTTAAAGGGACACTAAAGGCAAATACCAAGTCGACGGGGACTGTTTACATACTCCGGAACCTCGCAACGCTTGTTTCGTGCAAAGAAAATACTTAGTTCACGAGAATGGAATGGAATGGAATGGAAAACTTTATTGAGTCTTTTAAGGTTTTAGCGGGTCGAGGCCAAAGTCTTCATTCTTGAAGCTTGGGTCCTGTTCAGCCATGGATGGGCCCCTAGTCCAGGGCTCCACTGAGCCGGGCCGCCTCGCACGCGTGCGCTATTAGAGCTCTTTGAGCCTCTAGCTCGCGGCTGGTGAGCCAGCTCTCCCATTGCTCCGCACTTGGTGTTTTGTGTTTGTGGAATGCCTGGTTTCTTGTACACTAGAACATCGGAAGGGTCCGAATACTTTTTTTCGAAATTCAAATCTCCCGCCACCTAAACGGGAGAGTGGTGACGTTGCATTCGCCATCACCACCCTTTGCTGCCGTCGGTGAGTAAAATGGCGCCCGACAGACGGCGGTACTGTGCCAAGGCCGTGGTACCGTGGTGGACTCGCCGCTGCAGCTTCTCTTTGGTCAAGTGGCGTAGACTGTTCGGGCAGCCCGCGACATCACATGGACGTTGAATTCTCTGCTACTTGCAGTTTGTGCGAGTTTCGCGAGCCCGTTAAACCAGCGTAGCACTACGCGATAACTAAACTGCTGAAATGCGAAAGCGTGGGCAGTGGGGAGTCAAACGACAACGAAGCTTTTCTACCGCCCCTGTCGTTGTCAAGGGTAACTTCAATGAGTTCTTTTTTCTAAAAATGAAATAGAACTTGACAATTGTAGCACTTAATTTCGTCTTATAATACAATACAAGGATGTTTCTGGCAACGAGTGGTTGAGTACTAGTGACAGAAGTTAACTGAGGAATACTTTCGTCATCGGGCAAGTACTTGAATGTCCCAGGGGAGTCTCTAATCATGTCCTGCATTTACCTCAATTTCTTAATTATGAAGGCTCTGTTCGTGATAATATTGACGACTTAGAGATTCTCGAGCACTAATCTATCACTTTAGCTTGACTTAATATTTGCCTTTAGTGTGCCTTTAAATCAAGAAAATAAAATACAGTATACGTAAAGCGAGATCCAAAGTAAAGCGAGATCCAAAGACGTCCGGGATCCACGAACCGCAAATCCGCAAACATGCGCGCGCGTGCGATACGGCTCGCATTGCACGCCGGTGACCCTCGGGACTCAATCGTTTCAACGAGCCCACAGCGAGCAAACATCCGAGATTCCACAGCCCGTTGGCTCAAGTAAGCCACAACCTTTTTTTGTTGTTGTTTTCGCGCTTTCGGCAAAGAATCGCTTCCGCCCACATTACGGTATTCCCCAAAGCGGCCCGACATCGGAAATTTACGAGACAATTAACGCTGAGATCGTGACGATGCCGCACGTTGTCAGCTTTGTTCGTCGTGTTCGATCGTTGGTCGGACCTTCTATACACGAATGTAGACGGCAAAACGTGATGTGGAAGCTAGTTGGGGAGTTGCGGGACGTTCGTAACATTTCGGTGCTTACTTAGAGCGAACATCAAACTCAAGGATTTAAAGAAGAAATACGTGGCGACGCGGACAAGTTGGAAGTAGCACATCATAAGCGGAGCACAAACAAACGAGAACTAAGGAAATAACACACTCACGAGCGCTGTTTATCAAATAAAAGCTTATGCAGAAAAAAACAAACTTGAAAGCAAAACGCGAATGTTTAATAGAGACGTTATTCTGTCTACGGAATAACTATAGAAGCTTTAGTAAGGTCACGGAAGATACTTTCGGCAATGTCGTCAAGCGAAGAAACAACTTTTGTTGTTGGCTTATGATTATGTTTCTCGTGTGACTGTAAGGAATCTCTGATTTGTTCTAGGGTGGTTGCATCCATATTAGTTCTTTCTTTTTACGAATAATCTTTCAGTTGACAGGCAGCGCTCGTCTTGCTTGTCTCCTAAATAGTCCTCGTTCACGTGCGGGTTGCTTATAAGATAATTTTGTTGAACCATCGTGGATGTGGTGTACGAAATAAAGGAGCCTGTCGGTTCACTAATAGTGAGCGCTAAGCGGAAGCGCTCGGGAGATGACTTTCGCTACGTGGAAAGAGCTGTTAATTTAGGGAGTATTCGTGTACCGCCGCGTAGGTGGCGTACGGAAGGCACCTACCTGTTCACTACGAGAAAGTCCACTGCAGTGGACGCCGCAACTACTTTGCTCCGTCAAACTTAGCCTCTGTCATTCATTCGAGTGCGGGGGCTTTCAGGAACGATGCTGATTTATCACAGAACCTTTCACATCACAGAAACCACCTGTCGATTGGTCTTCAGCCGACGCTCACAGATCGAGAGTTTACGAGAACAGTAATTACGTACAAGTGCCCGCGTTTATCGCCGCCCGATATTCTTGCGCTTCTCCGCCCTGGCCACGAAGGCAGTGGTATTTCTGAAGGCGGCAGCCTGCCATGCGGTTCTCGCAACGCGCTTCAAAGCCTACTCTAGCGAGTGAGTATAGCTTGCTCGAAGGCATTCGTTAATGTTGGCTTCTTCGCAATGACAGTACTTGTGCGGAGAAGCCGTCCTCGGTAAATCCACACGTTTTGTCAGCGGTAGCATACGTTTCAAACTAGGCTATTGAAACTGTTTCAAACTACGGTTGTTTCAATGTACCATTCCGCCAATAAAACGCAGTGACTACTGATGGCGGCTTCACAGCACGAGTACTGCCATTGAGAGGAAGCTAGCTTTGACGAACACCTTGAAACGTTTGTTCGTCAAAGCTGGCTTCCCCATAATAAGAGTGCTCAAGCGGAGAAGCCACCTTCAGTGATGAAACATTGTCATTGTGGAGAAGCCAGCTTGAGGACCGTAATATGTTATAGTTTATCAAAGTTGGCTCATTCGCATTAATATTCGTTGTGCGGAGAAGCCGCCGCCAGCGATTTTCTTCCTTTCACCGACGACCGCATATAACCTCTATTTGTGCAGTGCGTCTGCCTGAGAACGTTATTTTGGTGACCGGCATCAGGACATCTGGCACACTTAAGCGCTACTAAATGTGTCAAATCAACTGAAGTATGTAGTGTGTCTAAGCGCTTTAGGTACGCAGCAACGGACTGCTTTTGTTGTGTCGAAGAACACTTAGAAACGCTAGAAGATTTAACACTGCCTTAATAGGCGGCCATGCTTTATAAGTATTTCCGGTTATACACTTACCGCACTATTTACGAGAATATGCCGGAAGTGTACGTAATGTAACGTTAGGCGGGGCAGTCAGGTGCCATAGGAACTCCGAAAAAAAAACTGAATTAAAGAAAGTCTTAACGTTCAAGTCGAAATCAATCGATCCCTGGGCTGAAGAAACGGGTCGTGTTCTTAATACTCTGACTTTTTTTTTATGCTCGAGGAGATTGTTTTGACCTCGGTAAACGTGGAGTGAAATCCAGATGACAAACTATTTGCTCTCAACGAAATATGTGTCCGTCATCTTGCACATACGGGGCGAAATCAAAATTACGATTCCTGTGCCTTTCCTTCTTTCTTTTTCTCTCTCTCTCTCTGCCACATTTTCTTATTCTTTTCGTTATTATTTTTTCGCCGTCCTGCCTGCCTCCCCTCAGACTTCTTTCTATTCATTTCCCCGCAATGTAGCATCTACAAAAACAAAAAAAGAAAACGCGTGTTCACAAAACACTGTCTTTATTTTTTCAAGGCGAAAGCCTTAAATGCCTCATCAGACGGTGGCCTTGAAAACGCGGTCTGCGGTACAGAAAATCACGTGAGCTCGCCTCGTGCAGACACGCGCTCGTGCCACTGCTTGCGCATTCGTCGTAGTCTTCTTCCACAGCTGTCTACGATGGCGCTCATCGCGCAAAAAAAAAAGAGGCAAAGTTAATTAAGATAGAGTTAATTCAGGCACTCGAACCCTCGATCTTATGTGGAAGTCGAATTTACCGACGACGTTTGGTGTTAAGGCGATGTTAATTAAGGCACAGTTAATTAATACAGAGCTAATCAAGGCACTCGAAGCCACGACCTTTGGTGGAAGTCGCCCCCACACCTTTGGTGTTAATCAGCGTGGAGTTGATTAAGGCAGTTAATTAAGGTAGCGCCGATTAAGGCACTCGAACCCACGACCTTTGGTGGGGGAAAACAATAAGAAGTAACAACGCATCCGAATGAGAATGTCAAGTAATTTAATGAAGGTCTCTTGAGCGTGCAGGCTTTCGCCTTCACCCTCTTCGGCGTATGCTGAAGTGACTGTCAATTTTCTATAAAAGAGATTCTAGGCGCCAGCGTACTTGAACAAAGCACTGCAGCTACCAACTCCACGTATAGCTATGCGAGTAGGTCATGGAACAATATTTGGTTTTAACGTAGCAACGTTCTGCTATAACAGCAGCTAAGAGCTCGAAAGGTAGCTCGGCGTGTCCGTCTTTCTTTCTTGCTACATTTATTTATTAAATTCCTGAGTTTTGCGTGTCAAACCCACAATCGTGCGGAGACGAGGGAACGGACGGAACCTTTAGGATGCCACGCCGGCACATTCCTTCATTGCAACGTAGCCAAGTTCATCCCAAATTTATCTGGCTCTACAATTCGTTCTAATCAGACTTCCCCGGACAATTATTTTTTCTTCATTATATGGATATACTTAAAATAATAAAAAAAGAACAAGAGGTAATATTACCCCCTGGATTATTGCACCTCTCGTTTCTTATTCTAATTTGGCGGTATGCGCCTCCTTTACCTTGGTGGTGCGGATTTTCAATTACCTTCATTTTACGTTGCTTTCCACACACGAGGGACCCCAATAACACCATAGAAGGGAGAATGCGTATCAATTTTAATTCTCTGGGACTCTTTAACGTGAACCCAATGCATGGCACACGGGCGTTTGCGCATTTCGGTGCTATCGAAATGCAGGGAGCTGGGGCAGGGATTCGAACGCGCAACCTCGCGCTTAAGCAACGCTACGCTCATAGCCGCTGCGCCACCACGGCGGGTTTCCCTGTTGCGCCGACGACGGCCACCGTCGTCATGGTAACGTCGTCGCGTCGTCGTCTTCTGGCCATCTGCTCATCCTCAGACTCACCCTCGTCGTAAAAGGGCGAAGAAAAAAAAAACGAAAATTAGCCCACCGCCACTGGGACTTGAAATTTTATGTTGTTGTGGCAATGTCTATAGGTTTGAGCTGTAACCATCACTATGACGCGCCGCCTTGGCGCTCAGAGTGGAGCTCAATTAATTTAATCAGTGCAGTTTCCTTTTTTTTTTGCTCGCCACACTGGCTCCGACATAGAGTTTCTCACTATAACACCTAGAGGGAAATCTGGCGCCACCGTCTATGGCAGTTTCTTAAGGGTCTGCTCACCAGCAGCGAGCTCGCAGCCCAACGGGCAGTTGTGCAGCACGCCTGCGAGGCAGCAAGACTCAGCGGTGCCCTGGAATAGGGGTACCGACCTTGTGAAGCGGCCAGGACTCAAGACATGAAGACACCGGCCCACCGCCAATCTCTCTGAAATATAGAGCAGTAAAGTTTTTCCATTCCATTCCATTCTTAAGGGGCGCTGTGCCGTCATGGGAATGACGGTATATGTGTCTGCGAGGCTTGTGTTGGGTGGCGTTGTAAGAGGCTTCGTCTAAAACGTGGACGTGGCTACACAAATAACGCGTCCTTAAAAATCTTCATAAAATGTTTCCATTCACGCAAATTGCATCTTTACTCACCTACAATGCATGATGAAGCGAAGAAAAGCAAGAACAGACGACAAACTGTTTCAAAGCCAGCGTGAATCTTGTCGCTGTCTTCCAACTTTAGCGGCCCGCTGATACTATTTACGTATCATATAATTGTACATGCAATAACAAGTTCTCATAGTTAAACAAAACATGTTTTTGTGTAATAATCAAGCTAAAACAGCTTTTTACGTGCTGTTTAAGTAGAAAATGGATCATTGTGACAGACGGAACGGGGCTTGCCTGGCTCTCCGAGAACAATGCCAATCCGAAGTCACAACATACCGGCATTCCCATGCATACCACAGCGCAGCAGCGCCAGCTTTCCCTCCGAGTAATAGAGTGAGAAACTCTATGGACTTCGAGACTGGCGGCGCGCGTACACGTATTTTTCGGAGGCCACACAACGGACAATACTGTACAGTCGTATGAAGACGACGTTGTGTGGATTGCAAAGAAGTTCTACGGAGATGACGGTGGCGTCAGCTCTGAGAACCCGCTGCTGTCGTAGTAAATTGTGTTCAAAGACGTGTGTGAATCAGTGAAATTTGCTGTTCGTCTTTCTATTATTTTTTTTTCCTTCGTGGCTCCCTAAGTGTCTGCACACTTTCGCTCCTGACAGCGGAAAACGCCATTTTCAGGGCACGAATTACAGTAGCCCCCTCATCCCCCCCCCACGCCTTAGAAAGTGTTAGAAGACAATGTATACAGCAACAGGCAAACGGGGTTTTCACACTCGACGTATTTAGTCAACCCCATTGTGCGCGCGCATGATCGCGCTGCCATGCGCCGAGCGCTCACAATGCAATTTCCCCCGGCGATGGCCCTCCGACGGCCTTGTCGTTTTCTCGTCACCGTGGTGCTCACGTGCTGTGAAAAATGCGCGTCAGCGTCCAGAGAGAATGAGATGTGAGTCACGCCTGCTATTACACACGCACATACACATACACACGCGCACGCACGCACGCACGCAAACACACACGCACAAACGCCGAGGCCACGGCTTCCAGCTAAAGAAGAGGGACGATGTGGACAAAGAGCCGTCCGACTTGATCTAGAAGGAAAAAAAGAAAAAGAAAGCAGAGCCGTTTCCTCCACGAAGATGCGTGCGTGGTCCTGCACGGAGACGTTGGATTTGCGTTTGAAGAAAGGAAAAGAAAAAAAAAAATGTGAGAACGACTGTGACGCCTCTCTAGATGCAAATGTGGTTGCGGTCGACCCATGCGAGAACGTTGCTGACCTTGCGTCGCCGAGGTTTCTTGCTAAAAGCAGATCTTTGTTAGCCTGCATACAGAATGAATGACACTTTTTTTAACAGCTTCCGCGCAAGTACTAATATTAGCGAGATAAGAGAGGGCGAGAAAGGGAGGTTGATTACGTGCATGTTTGCGCTGCTTGTGAAGTGAGACTATAGGTAAGTCGAGAAGTTAACCTTAAAACGGATCTCCCTACTGCGCACGCATGCTGGAACCTTCGCATGGCGTGAGGCGACTTTAATTGTGCACTTTTGTCAACTTTGTCATTTTCCCCCCAAATCTTTGTGAATCTCGTAGCCACTGCACATATATTATTTCCCGTTTCAGTGCCTGCGCCTCTGCAGCATCGACGAAGGAACTTCACAGAGGTACACCTGCTCTGTGTGCTGTTACGACTCCTCCGTATAAATGCAAATTGCGCACCCAATGGAGACGAACACGTTCCGCCACGTGTCCAAGGGACTGTGTGTACCTCTCAGCAGCTCTCGCTACCCGAGTCTCGGCGCGATTTCTGGACCCTATGTGTTGTGGAACCATGTGCACATGTCATATATGTAGACATACATAGACATATACAGACATATATAGATATATATAGACGGCATATATAGACATCTTCATCGGTGTTCGATGGTTCAGTATTCGTGGGAGAGTCGCCATGGCGATGCTAAATAATAAGGTACATAAAACTCTCCCCTGTGTGGTACGCCACGAAATATACTAATTTAATCACTCGAAGTATCGCCAAGACGAACTCTGATGCGGCGGTCATTGAGAAACGTGTATATAAAGTGCAAGAGATTACCCGTGATTCCTACTGTTTGTAAATGGGTGATGATGGCTGTTTAAGACGCGTAATCGCAAGCATCGGAGACGTCCATAAACACAGCAAGTGTCGACAGGCCGTCTGCATTGTAATGTTCTACGGGACTTAGAAGGTCCAGCACATCGTCTCGAGCACTTAGACGCGCTGCCGAAACCGTGAAAAATCTGCAACGAAAGGACCTTCCACGTACGCGCCTGCAACACCTTGTGTTCCACCGAAGGACCAGTTATAGACCGCGAAGAAACTTCGCGTCTCTCCTTATCTCATTCTTAAGGGAGACTGGTGTTACATGTTTTTATGCGAAGCATATTACTAGAGCTCAGCCCAGCTCCTCAGGCGCGGCGGTGTCGCCTTCAATACCACGTGACACCGTGACGTCACGACAGAGGAGAAACGGGGCTCCAACTCGCGCCGTCGCTCGCGGCGTCGCGGCGGTACATAAGCAGCTGCGCTTTTTCTAGGTGGCTTTGGCTCAACTCTTGCAAGGTGGGCTGAGTGGGAATCGAACCAGGGTCTCCGGAGTGTGAGACGGAGACGCTACCACTGAGCCACGAGTACGATGCTTCGAAGCGGTACAAAAGCGCCTCTAGTGAATGCGGTGTTGCCTTAGAAACGAGCTGTTTCTAAGGCTCAGGCGTGCGTCGCTTGCTCAGGCGCACATTTCGTTGCCGCGCCGAACGCTGCGTTGCTCGACGCTCACCGCGTCCAATGCGGGGCGCGTAGTCGCTGCGCCGTAGCCCATTGTCTTACACCCCTTGGCGGGTCGACGGGAACGCTGTCGCGTTCCACTCTTGAAGGCGAAGCAGAGTAACGCATGAGTTGTTTCTTCTACTAGCCGAACCAAATATAGCCAAGCAACAGCAGTTCACCAGGCTAAACAGTGGTTCAACAACTAAAATAAAGGCCAGTATGCTTTGCATCCTGGGCTTAACCTTAGCTAAGCCACAGCCATTTTTTTACATGTGGTTTTAGCATGCGATTCCTATATACGCTGACCGGAAATGAAAGACGTTTCACGTCGAAACCCTGTCTTCATCTGTAATTAGTCTGCGGGACTTTTTTAGGCTTGTAGCGCAGCTCAGAAAGAGCAAGAAGGAAGGTGGGAGGGGTCACTCTGTTCTCCGTTCCTTTTCTTTACCCCTTCCACCTTCATTTTTGCTCTTTCCGAGCTGCGCTACAAGCCTTAGAAGTCACGACATACCAATCCGCCCAAACTGCCGTGCACGCTTTAGTCTGCGGGAACAATAGAGTGAGCGCAGAGTACCTAAGAAAGAACATTTTGTGTTAGGCCGAAAGATAGAGAGAGACGAAAACACTACGTCAAGGCAGCTGGAAGGTCAACCAGAAAGAAAGTCCGGTTTGCTTACCCTGCACAGTCGTAAAGGGAAGAGGGACGTGAAGAGATGAAGCGAGAAATATGAGTGCAGTGAAACGGAAACTCGCGCACCACATTGTTGAGGCGGCGCACGTAGCTATCACAGACTATCTCGTAGGCCCATAGACCACCGCAGGAAGTCCAAATTTGACCCAGCGGATTATACACCGGGTCTGCGGACTATAGTCTGGGAAATAAGGTACCTACGCATCTGCTGCGTTTATTTCACTATACTTTTTTTTTTTCCTTGCGAAGACAGGCGTGTCGTCGTCATTGTTACAAAACCTGTGACGATGGATAAAGCTCGTATACATCGGACGGGGAAACACAGCCGAGGCGAATGGGAATCGCTCCGATTTCATTGTTTCCTCCTGTTACGTCGGCAACGCTACGCTGTCGTCCATCAAGTCATCAAATTGCCTATATAATAGCCTAGTGTCGGCGAGCCCCGACTTCTCGACGGGTGAACGTTGATGATGATATCTCCTCCCTGATGAGAGAGAAACGCTCTGAGCCATATCCGGCTCTTGGTTCTGCACAACGCATGAATTGTATACAGACTGCATGCCTCCGTTAAGTGCGGGTATACGCGATCTATATGCGCACTGGTATAATTATCTCGTCCGTACTTGCATCGCTTCAACGTATCGAACCTTGCCTAACCCACTTGAGGCGAGATTGACGAAATTTTTATTACTTTTTAATAAAATATGGAACCGTAAAGGGCTAGTAGGGAGTGGGGCTGAGACGGGTATCTGCCGATGTGACCACCATAGCAGCTTCGATCGTTCGGGGCAGACACCTGACGTCCCATGGCGGCAAAGTTAATAAAAAAAAAATAATCGCATTATAGGGTTATACATGCTGAAACCACGATGTGGTTATGAGGCACGCCGTAGTGGGGGACTCCGGAAATTTGGACCACCTGAAGTTCTCTAACGTGCACCTAAATCCAAGTACACGGGTGATTTCGCCCACATCGAAATGCGGCCGCCGTGGCCGGGATTCGATGCCGCGACCTCGTGCTTAGCAGCCCAGCACCATAGCCACCAAGCAACCTCGGTGGGTGCGGCAGTAAATTTGTCATCGACACTCTGCGTTTACGTCATCTCCCGCGAAGTGACCGACCAAATGCTATTCTGTAAAACCTTGTTATAACGAAGTTGAAGGGGAGCCAGAATTACTTCCTGATATCCATTATTGCAAGTACTGCAATATCAAGCTCTGTGAGAATTTCAAGGGAAATCTCACTTACTTCGTTGTATACATTACTTCGTTATATCGCGTTTCGTTATAACGAGTTCTCACTATAGCGTGTTCTCGGCGCTATACAATTGATGTTTAGCTCCGGTGTTCTGTCGAGAAACAGTGCATTAAGCAAGACCTGGTCCACTTCCCCTACAGACACCGGCACTGAAATGTGACGCGAAAAGCAACGCAAAACTTCATGTCTCCTCCAATGTTTCACTTATAAAACAAGCAACAACAGAAATCATGCACTTCATATTAACCTTCTTTTTTTCGTTTTAGCCAATTTCACTATATGCAACGCCTGTAAGTCACGCATTTCTTGTAACACTGTTGTCTCTATGTATAAGTGACGTGATTCAATCACTCATCCACGCAAATCCTCGGCCTCGAGACAAAAGTAAAACGAAAAAAAAACAAAGGAAGAAAAGAAAAGATTGCCGTCGCAGGCACAACAAAAGAAATGACAGGAGCAGAGGGGGTGAGAGGAGCAACTATTATGCACGTCCCACTACACGTTCTTTTCTTTTTTTTTTTTTTTGCAGGTTATGGGAGAATTGCGTTCTGACGTCAATCACTCGCGGTCATCACGTGACGCCAAACGGGCTCGCGTGAGACACGCGCACGCCTTGTTTGCAAAGGAAGTGCACGCACACACATGCACCGAAGGGAGTACGGGTGCGCGGTCCGCATTTCGGCGTATGGTGTCACGACGCGATTCGCCTCCCCGCGCGTTTACATTAATAATGCAGTGACGCAGGGTCGACCGCAGAGGGAAACGGTGTTGTTGTCGAAGGATGCCTCGCGGAGGCGAAGTTGCACTGCACTGTTCTAGTACAGGACATGCACGCACGAAGAAAACTCGATCGAGTTACAACGTTTGTGCGATTTCTCCTTCGCGGTGTGCAAGATTTCTTTTTTTTTCTCGTTTTTCAAGCCGTGACGACGCCGCGCTGTTTCGGTTACGCACGGCTGTGATTGGACGTCTACAAGTCGTCTATATACGGCGCGCTCTGACCATCCACACTGTATGGCAGGATGTGGCTCAGTTAAGCGATGCTCTATACCTCCGATATATATTCTTTGTGCCTTCCACCTCCCCCCCCCCCCCCCCACCTCCCAGTTCCCCCTATTTGTTCTTTCGTGCCTTTTTTTTTCATACAGGGGGTCCCAACTATAATGCGCCAAGATCTTTTTTAAAATATGCAAATGCCACGTAACTAGGCAGGACCAAGGTAATGTTGCTTACCGTCGCTTGGAGATACTCAGATTATTTGTTGCATTCCGCCTAACTACAGAATTAGTCTTAATTAATTAATAAACTTCTCGAACATTAGATGAAAAGCTTCAATGAGAAAACTGTAGAGCGACAAGAAAGACTCCCGATACAGCCTTCTGTTGCTCAGTACGTGCTGCATAAAAGTTTTTTTTTTTGTTCAAGTGTGAAAGAAGCTCGCGAATACGCGCAATATCGAGCGCCCGCTCGAGGCACAATGGGGTATGCTCCCGAGTATGCCGCCGTGATTTTGACGTCACCGCTTTCGTCACGCCGGGCTTGACACGTATCACAACGTCATAAAGCAGAGTGCACAGGCCTGCAGTTGGCCCACTCCAAAAATTCGAGTAAGGTGGACTAAAATGGATTAAGGCTGATTAACGTGCATTAAGTTTGGTACAAATTAGAGCAAGGTGGATTAACGTGGAGCTTTAAATTAAGGTGATAACTTGGACAAGTTCTAATGCTTTCCGCATTCAAATTACATAAGGATACTTTAGTGACCGTCCATATTGTCCAGTTTACCACCTCAGTAGCTTGAACACGCAATGTTTGTCGTCCATATTTGGTCCTTACTAGGGGTTGTTTCCTCTGCGGATTCCTGGTTGCAGATCGACCATGAATGTTTCACACCCCCCAGCAGTTTTATACGCGTTGCGCGTGCGTGAAATGATGTATTTAGGTTGCATTTTAACTCGCTGTGCTTAATGAAAAGTGCATTTGTAGCTAAGTCTCTAACGGCGCCATAATAGTTCTCATATGCTACATTCTTCTCCGCTCTCGCATCGGTTTGTCGTACACTTCGTGTGTGTTGTTTCTCGCGCTAATTTCTCAATGCAAATTTCATTTGCTGTTACGAACAGCCGCGTCATAGAAGAACGTAACTGTTTCTTATGCTTAACAGCACTAATATTATTACGGCAAATGTAGCCGCATGAGTGGAAGAAGAAGTGTGGGCGGAGAACGCGAGGCAGAGAAGAAGGGTGTTTTGCCCCGTCTGAGGCATTTTTCCTCTTTAAGGAAAAAGAAACATTTTAGAACCAACGTTCACGCAACTTGGTTTAAATTTTTCCATTTTAAATATCCTTTCTCTAGGAGCCTCCTCTTTTGGAATCTACCACACGGATGTCTGCTCAGCCGTGGAGGGATTCATAGTCGTTCCAAGACCATTTTGTTAAGTTCTTGATGCTTTATCTTTATACGTTTCCACATGACACTTTTACCAGTTTTTGTAACGCCAACATCTTCCTAATAGCATCCAAATCTTGGTCAATCCCTCGCAGTGGGTACGCGTCATCGAAGAAGGATATCCTATCCTATTCCTATCCTTGTGAGGCTCGCCTTGATTCCTTTTAAATTAACACCGTATCTTTCGTGACGTAACAGTTTTGGCGGAGGTTGCGGGGTGATTGAAGTAACGACGGACTCAGAACCATTTATTCTTCGCCGGAGTCGTCGCCTCGCCAGACTACCACCTTTGCCTGCTGACACGTCAAACGATGGAGACGTTCAGGGTCCGATGCCTACCGCTCCGGGATCCATGCCTGCTGCTACGTGGCGCTACTACCGACGACCTCGGGTTTTCTCCGGGAACGCAGGTGAACATGTGGACGAGTGGCTTAGGCATTACCAGCGAGTAAGCAAGTCTCAACGACTGGGACACTACCGACCAACTAACCAACGTTGTCTTCGCACTCACTGACACTGCCCTAATGTGGTTTGAAGATCATGAAGAATTATACACGACGTGGGAGTGTTTCGTCGTTGAGCTAAAGAAACGCTTCAGCGATTCGCACGCAAAAAAAAGGAAAAGGAAATGCGCAGAGCACACACACCCTGGTACAGAGAGCAGAGCCACCAGGTGAGGCTTTCACTGCCTACATCGAGGAGATTTTGAAATTGTGCAAGCAAGCCAACGCAATACTGTGAGAGGAAGACAAAGTCGGGCGCTTACTTAAGGGCATAGCAGAAGACGTGTACAATTTCCTGATCGGCAAGGACAGCCTCGCTTCAGTGTGTCTCGTAATGAAGCACTGCCGTACGTTCGAGGCACTGAAGGTTCGCCGAATACCGCCAAAGTTTGATCGATTGGCCAATGTTACCATTGTGGCCAGTATCCACATGAGCTCTTCGTTTGACCTGGCGTCGGCCATATGACAGATCGTCCGCGAAGAGATGATATATACAGGCACAACGAGACGGCACGTCGCCTGCCTGGTGTATCTGACGCCTCCTTTTCGGAAGATCCGGCCACTTCTCCGCGTCCGAATGTGTGGCAACGGTTGGTCAGCGTCGCCGATTTATCAGAGTACATACGCGCACCGGCACCGAGCAGCAACTACTTTTTGGAGACCTGATTAGAACGGTCGCTCTCGTTACGCCCGTTCCTCGATCCGGACGTCCCACGAGTGGCAGTGATCCGTCTTATACGACCCAGTCACTCGTCCTATATAGCGTCCTTCAGTCTGAGAACTTAACTGGCTCGCCCGGCGGGATTCGTGGGGAAATATTACGGTAAATGTAGCCGCACGAGGCGATGAAGAAGTGTGGGCGGGGAACGCGAGGCAGAGAAGAAAGACGCTTCGCCCCGTCTGAGGATCGTCTTGATTCCTTTTTGAATAACATCGTTTCTTTTGTGACGTAACAACATCATATTAAACGTTTATTTCTCTCTCTCTCCCTCTCTCTCTCTTTAAATTCCGAGTCACAGAAAAAAAAGGTGCTGCTGGAACCGACCAGGCTTGTGCCAAGTCAGCAACTTGCTTGATCAGTCCAACACTACTAGGCGGAATATAAATTAGACGTTGACGCACACTACGCTCTGCGTAACATTAAGAGCGCCTTATATTACGCGAGTATTACGCTGCACTGCAGAAGAAGCCGCACATGCGTCAATGCAAATTGAAGGAGATACTATCTGCTTCCGAATGTTGCCGAGCTACGGAGAATAGTCAGAAGAAAATCCGCTTGGCCAGCCTAACCGTACAGGACCTTTTACAGATCATGCAATAAGCCAATACGCGTCTTGTCGTAAAAAAAAGTTCGTCAGAGACACTTAAGACTGCATACGCGTGGGAATTGGAAAGCATTATAGTCCCTTTGGTGACTTTTTTTCCCCCACGCTTTCCTTGTCCGCGCAAGATCTTTCCTGCGCTCTAACTGCGCCCCGATAAGGCCGAATCAAAATTCGGAGGACGCTCAAGCCTCGCCTTTAAGAGTGGAAAAAGCGATAGTATTCAAAGAGCCTTGACTGCTTGTCAGGCTCCCAGGCAACTGCTTTGTCTTTCTAGAGGACGACTGGCCCATGTGAACGTTTTTGACTCGCTCGGGCCCTCCGCGTGCGTGCGCGAGCCCGCCGCGGCTTTCCTCCTCCCCTCCCCCTCTCTATCTCATCTTTCTATTCCCTCTTTGCCGTACTCCAAAGTAGGGTAGCCAACCACAAGCATTTCTAGTTAACATCCCTGCCTTCTCTCTCTATTTCTGCCTCCTCCTCCTCCTTCCAGGCAACCGCAACTTCCTTGCGCATGCGCGGAGGCGAGCGCCATCTGGATGACGTTGTTGCAAGGAACCAAGCGGGCCGCGTCGCTCTATGAATGGCAGAAACGCTGGAAAAAGGGGGTTTTGTTTGAGTTTCCGCGCAACAGAATTATGTTTTGATTAACTGATGAATGGGTTTTAATGGCGCAAGGGCCAGTTCCTGCCAAAGAGCGCCAAACACATGATACAATGAGTTGACAATGGTTTATGAAGTCTAGGATGTACCGTGGCATGTAAAGGGGCCTAAAATCAGTCACTGTGTAAGCGCGTAAAATATATATGCGATAAAAACATGACAATGAGAAGAGATACTATTTTATGACCATAAAATATACTTGCAGAGTGATGAGAAGATTAAAAATGTAAAGTATGGAAATAGCACTAAAGCTTTACCCAGGTCCCTTAGCGAAAAAACCTGGAGGAATATCCTCTAAGTACTATTTTCGCAGCAGAAGCCTCTGATAAGACGCTGCGCTACGAATCACTTGGTGTATAACCTGCAGTGCATGTGTATCCTTTAAAAAAAGCTAAGGTTGATTTAACATCAAAGACCGGGTCGTTGCTAAGGGACATTGCTGGATGTAATGGCAGTTGTTGAGGGTGCGGTAAATCGAAGTTTTTTTTTTAGAATCTCTAATTCACGACATTCCAGCAACACGTGCAGGACCGTCAGCGTCTCGCCAAATTTACCCCAGGCAGGTGGCTCATCAGTATGAGCATGTACCATATGTGTGGCCGATCTCTCAGTCGACAGATGGTAACCTCGGCTCGTCTTATTTTCGATATGGGTGGCTAGTTCCACAACCGTGTCCCATAAGCGTTGCCAATAGCTCTTAAGCTTTTTTCCGCAAGACAGGTTTCAAGTCTATGCCAGGGACAGCTACAGAGACATAATTATGCTTTCTTGTACATTCAAATTGCAATCCGACGCTATCACGTCTGTAGGTTGTGTTTAGGTCGTACGTACTTTGCGATTATTCTGACGCATTTTACTCTGAGGAATTCAATTAGTTCTGTAACACCCCTGCGCCACGCGGAGGGCCTGCGTGGTTGTGGTTCGGAATGATTTTTCGCGGAACGACGTCCGACGCCGACGCCGGATTTCTTGCGACAAGGCGCCCTTAACGCCATCGCGTTTAAAAATTAGGCGCGAAGCGTCTCAACGCGCTCGCTTGCCCGCGAGGAGTACGTAACTCGAAGGAACGCTCAGTGGTATTCAATTGGACATCTTATTTTAGACACTCAATTTATACACTCATGACGTGGCGCCACCTTCTCCCCATTGGCTGCGCCGTCACGTGGCCAATGAAGCAGGCACTGGGCCACACCTTCCGACGTGACGCGTGCGATGACGCACGCACTATAGTCAACACCAGAACCACGGAACCGCGGCGGCGTTGGGGAAGCATGCTCATCCCGCACTCCGGCCCGCGGGCTCGATTCCCACGCGGACCGAAATTTACAAACCGTTATTTTCAAAGCCGTTGATTTATTTTGCTTACCGGAACCTCCCTGAGAAATCCGACGTCAATGCGAGCATTTTTTTTGTGTGTTTGTATACTCTATGCGCCGTCGGCCATTTTTGGTGCCACCGCTTTTCGCGTAATGAGTCATATAATGCTTCCGCATTAAAAAAGAATTCTATGGTTTTACGTGCCAACCCGCCCCCCCCCCCCTCTAAAACCGCGATACGATAATGAGGCACGCCGCCGTATAGCAGGGGACTCTGGATTAACTAGATGACCCCCTGGGGTTGTTTTTAACGTGCACCTAAATTTAATTACGCGAGGGCGCGTTTTCCTTTTTTTTTTTTTGCATTTCGCATTCATCGAAATGCGGCCGCCTATCGACCTCGTCTTTAGGGACGCAACGCCATTGCTGCGCTAAGCCACCGCGGGGGGTCTCGGGTCTAGCTACAGGCTAGAGGAAAAGAAGAAAAAAAAAAAGAACCTGTTACGGAGAACACCACGACGGACATGCCATTCCACTCTTACGAACATTTATAGCGTGCGAACATTTTTTTTTTTTTTCTTTTGCGAGTGCGGACCCTCGTTTCTGGAACGGAATCTTCCCTTGACAACAGTATTGCGTTGTTCCCGCGCCAGAGCGATACCACGGCCCTTTCCACTTTCTGTCTCCTATCATACGTCGCCGCTAAACTCTTCCGCGTGGCTGGCATCTAGCTGGCGCACGTCGCGGCATATCTTCGCCCCTCGAATGCTGAAGCAGGCTTATATACGCGTGCCACCGTCTACGCAGAGACGTATAGCTATGCGAGCATGCGACCTTGGCCTGAGCGGCACAGAAGAGCTTTGCGTCATCATGTGTAATCGGGGACCGTTGTCCCAGTGCAAGCCGTTCCTCCTTCGTCCTCAGGTCTAAAGCGATCCTTAAGGCTAAATAAATGCGCTCCTACTCCTTGTCGCGCGTTTCGTAAGGTGTCCCGAAGCGATTGAAATGTGACGTATGCGTCTCTCTAGAGAGAGCAAGACTGGCGTGGACAAGGGACGCCAATTCAGGCTATAGGGGCGTTTGTGCAGGTGCGTTGTCCTTACGAAACACGCAGCTAGGCAACGCTAGTACTATAGCAGCAGGCTGTGATATTTCATACGCAGCCCCGTAATCCTTGCCGACGTGATCAAAATAATGCATCTGTCCGCAGGTGGCGCAATGCACCCACTTCCATACAGACCCATATAATGGAACACTTTTGCCACTGTATCCAAGACCCAGTCATCATTTGAGCGTATCTCTGTCTCCACCCCCACTTCACCCCCCTTTCGAAGTCAAGAAAATTTGATGAGCCGGGGGAAGTGTTAGGAAATGTCAGACTCGTATTAGTATTTCAGCCCAGCCTGACTGCTCCTGCGCGAATTCATTTCTTTTCCTGTTTTTTTTTTTAAATCTTGATTGTGTCTTTCGCAATGACAATGCAAACTAGGTTTCACGTCATTAGAGAGAGAAATGATTAAACCCGGGGCTGCCTATAAATATCAAGATGGCTGATTGGAACTTATCCAGGTCGCGCGACGCGTGCTAGTATGCGTGCCTCTCTCTCAGTTTTTTTAACCTGCGATACTTCCAGATAAAACCCAGCTGCTCGCTGAATGACGTCAAACAGCGCAGTCCATCGTCGTCTCGGTCGAGTTGAAACGGCAAAAAAGCGAAGGTGACGGCTTGCAGCCGTCGCCTTCGCTGCCCTCGACCTTCCCCGCAACATAACGCGTGTATCGCTTAAATTACCGTTTGCAGCCACGCGGTACGGGAGAAGTCGAAAGCCTACAGGCAAACCTGCTCATGTGGCTCCGTGGCCTCCGAGGTCGCAAGGGCTCACCTCTGTGGTCTCGGAGGCCACGGCTGCTTTGTATTAAAGTTTCCTACAAAAAGTATTAGGAGAAACTCTGGCGCTGTGATCGTTCAGCTATACCCTAAAGGATTTAACACGTGTGTTCGTCTAGTCTTCTCGTGGCTTTAGTTACAACGCATTATATCCTTCTAAACTTTTTCTTTCAGGAGTCATATCTCTCAAAAAGCGTAAGTTTATACGCATATAACATATAAGACAATAAGTTTCTTCGCCCATGCATAAACATGACAAGTTAGTGCATGTACGCTGCGCTTATGACGCAATACTTTGATTAAAATGACCAATTTGAAAAAAAAAAAAAGATACAAGAGCAGTTGGAAGAAGCCAGAAGGACGAAGCTTCGGTCAAATCTACGTACTATGAATACTTATATCCATCATTCCTATGCTGGATGAACTGCCGTGGGGTTTCAAATCGTCAAATATTGTCAAATTCTGCAATATCGGCATTTCGAGCCAATCAGAGAGCCCGTCGCAGCCCACTGGGCCAATCAGAGATGACAATATGGCGGAATTCGCTGACATCGAGAATAACATCCATGCTTGACGCTGCCACAGACATTGTATAGCGGCAGAGCTTGAATTTTGGTTGGAAACCCGAATCGCTCCACAATATGGCTACCACGGCGGCTGCCATGCCATTAGCTTCCACGCAATAACGCCTGAGGTGTTTAACTATCTAGCGTACAGTCACAACGACCGCATGATCGCTTCCCGTTGCTGCCGGGACCTTTCTTGTAAATGAGGGGATTTCGACAAACCGACCGGTCTCTTTCTTCACGGCGCAGCCGATTAATGATTCACGATTGCTGTTATCGCCTCAGGCGAGATGAGACAGTTAGGAGCACTTATAGCGTGGGCGTTCCGCTTTTGGAATTTTTTCGCGCTGGTACGAAGGGTGGGCTAAGCGCGGGGTAGAGAAGGAAGTCGGATGAGGCCGTTCGTTGAAAGTGAAGCGAGTTGCGGGAAGCTGCCGGCGTAAGAGGCTGCCTCGCATGCTGTATTATAGCGGCGCCGGATTACGAGACAACAAGACCGGGAGAACCCTTGCCGTGACGTCAGCCTTCTCCTATGCGAGACAAAACCCGAGAGAGGGAATGAGAGATGAAGTAGACGAAGAGAAGGACGGCTCCGTTGACTGCGGCCGCTAGCTGCTGTCTCGAACGACGTCGCTCCACCACCGCAGCGCCTTGTTCTTCGCGCTCTCTTGTTGGCGAGTTTTCCTTTCTCTTCTCGTCTTGTTTTGTTCTCGTTCTTGCGCTCGCCGTTCCGCTCGTCATAATCAGTGGCGGTCAGCCTGTCGAGGGGCAGGATTCAACGCTCTCCGGCATTGTCTGCGAAGCGGCCTTTGGTGAAACTCGTGCAGTTAAAAGACGTGGCGGAGGAGGGGGGAGGGCGCGACCTTGGATCGCACGCCACGCCTTCGCACCTGCTGCTACTGCTGCTGCTGGCGCGGAAATCAAGAAGACAAGAAGGCGGCGTACGACGACGGACGAGGGTGCGTGCGCGCGTGCCGGACTGTTCTTTAATCTCCGGAGGAGAAAAAAAAAAAGGAAGCGACCGTTCTTAGTGAGAAGCCACGCTTCAGAGCTGGTACAATCCGGTGGCTTGTCGTATAAAACGCAGGGCTAATAGGCGTTGCCGGGAGGGACCACCCGTTCGGCGTTTCGTACTGCGAAGTTTCCGATCCGGCTCTCGAACTTCCTTTCGTTTGCAGCACGAAGTTGGACGTAGGCGCAGAGAAGAGGTGTACGGGACAGGCGCTGGGTTATGTCCCCGCTTCGTGTCAACTGACCCGGACGACTGGTTCGCCTTTACTGTTTTGTCGGAATGTGCGCGTGTGACACGTCCTTCGCGGTGGGATACGACTGGCGACGGAAGTGAGCCTGGTGCTTGCCTTCTTCCAGTAGCCGAGAGGATACGCGTCGAAAGCTGTCGAGGAGCGAGAGGGGACCGTTTCTCGAAGGAAGAGTAGCACCGCCCGAAACTGCGCGTGAAACGAGGAGTGGTGTCTGGAAGGACCAGAAGAAGAGTGCGCGCCGGACGGAATTTCAGGGGCAGAGAAGCGGCAGCCCACTGCCCAAACGCTAGGGAGTAGAAATGTTATGTTCCGAGGCTCTCCGGTATCTGACCGCGCGCTTCACCGCCTGACACCGAAGCAAACACCGACTGCCAAGCGAAGCAAAAGCTTCGACGTTCGACTTCTGAACAGAGCCGAAGGCAAACTCGGCGCCGCCGCCAGTGCTGGGTTATCTCGCTGGAATGGTTTCGACGAAAGTTTATCGCGAAGTGCGCGCAGCTGTATTCTGCAAATCGAGTGACACCTTGTGGAATGAGTAAGTACTTCTCGTGATTGACACCGTGAGAGTTTCCCTCGTGCTTCTCTTGCCGTGCTTCTGTCGCAGTTTGCGGTGAACGCTTTGTCATTCTTACAACGCATGCGACGATTATCTCAATTTGATCGATTCAGCGCCAGCTGCGCACGCCGACGCGCCCTGTGACGATATCTTGTTTATCTCGTCGTCCATCTATGAGATCTCGGTGAAATCAAAAGAATATATTGCAAGGAGTGAGATAGATAACTATGTCTATCAAGGAGTGAGATAGATAAGCGTACGTTAGCTGCAAGACGGCGTTCTGCGCACCGTACGGACAACTGTGCGCCAACACTGTGATCGCTCTCAATTCTTCCCACCCGCGCACGCTCAGGTGGACTTATCAACTGCGCGCCCGACTTTTTGCATTCTAAGTACGCCGCGATTTCGGAAACCGAGAAACGAGATAGAGAGAACATAAAGGCGTGTGTGTGTGTGCGTGTGTGTGTGCCTGTGCGATACGGCAGATTGCAACTCCGCCACACTGAGTCAAAAAAGAAAGAAAGTTGAGAAACTGTGCGCTGAGAGACAATGCGCGGTACCGTCGAAGAATAGTCCGGAGACAAGGCGGTCCTTCAGAGCCGGCAGACATGTGCTCCGAAGCCGTGTTGCGACGACAGCAGGATCCGGCTGGGCCGAACGATATCGGAGATAAGCGCGAAGCGGGCGTCCGCTCGGCGCGGTCGGCGTGCCATGCACCTGAGGGCAATGATTCAGACCACCGCCGTGGTTGACGGTCCAGCGATCCACCGGTTCCAGAGGAGGCGCATCTCGTACCGGCGCATCGCGCTCATCCGGAGCTACTACAGCAAAGTGAGTTGTCGCCCGTCCCAGTACTGCTTCGCATTTTTTTGGATTTGCGATCACTCGTCTCAGTACTGCTTCGTATGTTTATTTTTTTCGGGGGGGGGGGGGGGGATTTGCGATGTACGCGCGAGTCTGGTGAGAAAAAAAAACCCCACTCGGCATTTTCGTCAAGGGCTCGAAGAAAGACAGAGAGAGAGAGAGTAAAGCCTAGTAGTTGGTGGCAACGTATACTCCCTCTGGCGCCTTGGGCTATAGAACAGGCTAGCTCAAAATAAAGTAAGAAATGTAAGAAATAAGAAACAAAATTTGAGGATAGGTAGGCTAGGCATAAAGGAGACAGATTGGAGAGAACCACTTCATAAATAATGGCGAAATAAATGAAAAAGTAAAAGTTAAACAAATCGAATTCAGTGTGCTGGAAATACAGTTAAGGAAACCTTAAACTGTGAATTTCGAGTTCAAATCGCATTGACACTGCGCTAAAATCCTGGATGGCACAGCGTTTTTACTTGCTTAAATCTTAATATAACTTTATAAAGAGTGTCTAGTAACAGGAAGCATAATCCCACTCCATGAGCTGCGTTAGTTCCAGAAGGCATTTCTAACACGAGAAACGAAATGCATAATTTATTAACTAACAACTAACAATTACTTTTTACCAATAACTTCGAGGTACTATTGCAATTGTTTAATTAAAGCCGATGAACTGCGAAGCTGTAGCCTCAGTTTCAAAGACAGCAGCGTCAGTCTTCCACCAAAATTCACGGTTTTTTTTTTTCACTTTTGTTAGAACATCGCCTTCTTAAACAGTGCACGATAAATTTTAACGGGAACTCCGTCGAATTTCGCCTCGCAATTTGGTATCGCATATATCTCGAAACTGGTTACAGCATGACAATTCTCTCAAAGTGGATTATCCTGGAGGAAATCATCGACTCCAATTCGTGCAATGCAGTGCTTGCTCTAAGGTGAATAGACTTAAGAGTTAATTAGCAAAACATTTGTGAATCAGCAATAAAAAAAAAGTTATATTTCTTGTGCAAATAACCTTCGGAAATCCATCTTAAAGGGGCACTAAAGCGAAACAATAAATCAGTTTAGACTGATGAGGCATTGTTTGAGAACGCTGCAGGCAGTCATTATAAAAAGAAATAGCTTGATTATTAGATGAGAAGAATGAAGGTCCAAGTGTCAGTATTTGAATTTCGCGCCGAAACCCCAGCGCCGGCACGTCAGCGTGACGTCAGGGATTCCAAAGTATGTTTTCGCATTTGGGCCGCGTTGGCTGAATAAAGGTTCCCGAAACTTGGCATGTTTAATATTTGGTTCCTTTAGAAGACAATGTAGTCAATCTGTACCGCTATATATAATTAGTAGGCCCTAGAAGGTGCCATCAAAATCCAAGACGTCACAGCCCCCAGGTGCGGGAACTAATGTAGGCGTCGCCACCCGTATTTCGTTCTTGCGTTTTTTTCTGGCTTACCAAACGTCTTATCGTTCGTTGTAAGAGCGGTGTTTTTGGTGTTGTAGAACGGTAATTTACTGATGCAGAAGAAATCATTTTTCACCTTAGTGTCCCTTTAAGAACTATAGTTGCGCTGTCCGCCTCAGACGGCGTTCTCGAGCTGTTAAAATGCACCTGTCGTACATCCGAGTGTGGCGCTTCATCGCGTCTGTAGGCAGCGATTCTGAGGAGGTAAACACGTGGGAATAATTACGCAATATCCACGTGGTCGCTTTTTCTTTATTTCTGTCCTTGTTAACTTTCTTGTTAAGAATAAATTCCTCTCTTCACGTGGTGATGAAAGTCCAGAGTAACGTCGGAAGTATTTCGTCATAGAGAGACGAGCCACATATGGCTGCCCGCCAGTTCGAGTGTATACATAGGCATGAGCCGCACGCTGCCTAATCTCGCGGTTCCAGCCTTGGACGGCCGGGCTGCTATTTACATAGGTTGCAAAGCTTTCATATTCATTAGCAGCATCGGTGAAGTTCTTTGCCGCTCCGAAGGCGACGGTACACACTGCGGAATACTTGAGAAAACGCAGCCGGCGTTATTCAGCCAGTGACTTCATGGATTAATTCGACAATTCGAATTGAAACGCCATTGGACAAATCTCTTCCGCGACGGTGCAAACATTTTGGACTTATTTTTTGCCGGTTCTGTCTAGTGGGGGCACACGCACACACACGCACGCATGCACACGCACACACACATTATGGGATTCGCGTAAATTGAACCCTCTGCTTACTCCATGCGTCTCCAGGAAGGGGGGAGAGAGAGGTGTTTGGTGAGGACCGACCCGTGTCAGTGGCTGGAGCCGCCAGTCGACACGTGCATGCATCAAACTTGAACAATCTTTTTTTTTTTTAGTCCTAGCTCGCGCAGCGATTTACGACAAGAAACGTGGAGTGCAGTTGTCCGGCTAACGCGGCCCCCAATACGAAGATAGGCATTGTGAACGGTTAGGGCCCGCAACAGAACTAGAACCACGACGAAAGCGAAACCACCTTCACGTTTGTGACAATGCTACAGAACATATACACGCACAAAAAAGTGCAAACGAGCTGTCAGGCATTATAAAAAGAAAATCTGGTCTATTTATTGTTACCCAGTAGAAAAAAGAAGAAACACCCGCAAAGTCGGGGCATTTCGCCGTTTTTACTGGGTCAAGTCGAGACACGGGACATATACTCAGAAGTCGGGGCCGTCCCGCTGAATTCGGGATGGTTCGCAAGGCCTAGTGTTGCCTGAAGTCATCTCTCTCCATTTTTCGTTCGGCGGGCGTGCTACGGAACGCCACCTAGAGGAAATGCAGTCTAGGTGGCGTTGGGCTACATCACAGGAAAAGAACTAGGAAGCTCATACTAGCAAGTATACGACCTGTATGGTGAGCAGCATGGCAACAAAGAACGCCAAGCAGAAAGTCAGAGAGGCTGAGATAATCTCATGGGTGGCGGCAATGGAAAAGAAACCTGCTATGAGTAACTACTTAAGAGGAAAGAAAGAAATCAGAAAATGAATAATTTACGATAACTCCAAGGGAAGCTCATTACTTTTCGAAGCGAGATCAGGATGCCTTAGAACACGCATTTATAAAGCGAGATACAACGAGGAAGAAGCACGTGCTTGCTGCGGAAAAATTAAGCTAGGGAAACGATGGAACATGTTTTATTAGAATGGGAAGATATCTGCCCAGCGGTCGATTTAGGCACCTCTGGCCTCCTTGAAGTCGTTGTGTTCAGCGAGAGCAGGGGGAAAGTAAACATGTCCGCTATAGAGATTAGTAAAATGCGATTGGAAGATTGGTGGAAGAAAAGCAGGGAAACGAGAAACAACGGAGGCGTACAAAAACAAAGTTCACAATTGGGGTTCAGAAAGTTTGGTTATGGGAATTCATCGTGATTTTTTTCCTTTCCTTTTGTTTTCTTTTTTAACATAGTTCGGACATTAGGCAACATAATAACAAGAGCTTGGTAGCGCAACCGACCTCCCCGTTCCAGAGGGGACGCTCACAGCATCCATCCATCCATCCGATGGGGAAATGGGAGGCGATCGACGCACGAGGACTAATAATCCTCGCACCCTCCCTCTCCCTCTCCTCTACATTCTACCCCATCCCCCGTCTCTCTCCATCACTATGGCTGACCGTATCTGCGAGATATCGCGTACATTCCGTGTCGGCAAGATCGGGTATCATGAAAGGATGCACGAGTGGCGCGTGTTGGTTGGTATAATCCATGATCGAACAGGGGAAGCGGTACGAAAATAAAAAAAGACATTTTAGTGATAGGCGATGTAAATATATATACACCACAGTCCTTTGTATACACGCAGCCGAAAAAGAGGCACGCACACCTTGAAGAAACCTCAAGGCTTTCCCTTCCCCTAGTGCAGGGTAGCAAACCGGAGGCTTTAGCTCTGGTTAACCTCCCTGCCTTTCTCTCATTTGCATCTCTTTCTCTCTCTCTCTCTCTCTCTCAAGGCTGTACGGAAAGAACCGAATGACTATATACGCGATCTTGTGATAAGACAAAGTAACAGAAGCGAGGAAAATTATGCGGTTCCCGCGCACTGTGGGAATCGATGTAAGCGAAGCTTGCTGTGCCGTTTGCTTTGATTGACGATAGTTAGCGTTGATGTTGTTGACGGCGAATGTTTAATTTCTTCATCGCTTAGTCCAACACGAGAGTTGTGAACTGATGTTAAACGTGTATCTTGCGTGCACGTACCACTGCTGTTTGCCTGCGTGGCACACAGAATACAGAGAGGGAGGCATTTGACTGAGGCGTCGTTGTGCGACATACTTCATAACCTCTGTGGGGGTTGAGCATACTTATTGCAGTTTCCCCTTGTATCGAAAGTGCGGGCGAAGAGTGGCAGGGCTGTTATTCGTTACTCGTTATTCGTTATTGTTACTCGTTTCGCGACTGCGTTCGCTCTACCCATTCTCTGCCTGGTTCTACCCATTCTCCGAAAATAAGCGCTGCAATTTCTGCAATGCTTTTGCGGTAGGTTACGGATAACTACGGCTGTCAAGAGGCTAATGTGGCGGCACCCAGGGAGCTTCAGGGGGCATTGCGCACATTCGACGCGGAGCAAAAGTCCAAACGAGTTTCTCGCGTTGCCTTTCCTCTCTGTGGCGCTCCTGTCATGTACACATACGCTCTGAGCCGCTACCCGACGCGGTTTGCAAGATAGCAGCAGCAGTAGCAGCAGTGGGAAAGTCGAAGGAAGAGGCAAACGAGGCTTCGCTTTAAAATGAAACCGCAAGCTGACAAAAAACAACGCACGGGAGCTTAGACATTGCCACCCCGAAAGCGGCCAACCGCCCTGCACTAACACCCTCCTGTGCCTGCACGCGGTTCCGAAACGTTAAGCTCATTATTGGACAACTCGATGGAAGGCGATCTAACACATGATTCCCCCTAAAGTGGCGATTTTCGTGGCCGTCACGGCAAGTGTGTGGACTTATTAAGGGCACTTGCGAGGGTAAGTTTCGCAATTCCCCTTTCAACGAAATCGGAATGAGCTGAGGATTATGGCATCAGTGGCTTAGTGGCACGAGGATCGTACGTCCAACACACACGCTCAGATCTAAATGTGAACCTCAGGCCAAGGAATCTCAACGACTCGTTTTCCGGTACCTCATGGGTGATCCTTAGAGGTTGCAAACGGTCCTGGAAGATTTCAAGTACGCGAGCGGCACGAGGACCAAACTCAGGAGAGCCAGCTATACTAGCACAATAAGGCAGTCATCGACGTAACTCATATATTGAGCACGTTTGATTCCCGAAGCCGACATCCAAATCCCTGTTCCTTTTAGCGAGAAACAATTGATTCGGGATGGGCGCCCCTTCATGGAAGATCCGGTTCACATTTCTTCCCTTCGAAGAAACACAGCCATTCATACTTGAATGCGGACCACAAGTAAAAGTACAACAGTTCAAGAAAACTTTCCACAAAAAGCACAGTCAAAGTTTACAAAGTTGATAGCGCCGAAAGCACCAATGGGCTGTCTAGAAGTCTAGTCTAGAAGCGAGTAGTAGAGGTTCTTTACGTTGAGACAAAACGCTCTCAAACGCAACCCAGAATGTTCTTTCAAAAACTCGATCACTCTTTAACAATTTCTGGTCAGATACGTATCTTCAATTGCTAGCAACTTTAACATCTTTTGCAGAAAAAAAAAAATGGGTACGGATTTCTGCCACGTGCCTTGTCTTGAAACCATGACCCTTAGAGGCCAGTCGGGTTCGTGCGTCTAGGAGGAAAAAGACAAATTTAGCGAGCATTTCTTGCTACTGTCGATATCTGGGCCTGACTTTTTAGCTTAAGCTTGCGACAGAGCTTCGTAGCTTCTGCTCTCACTTTTGCCAACATCTCATCGTTGCGCAGAAAATTTGCATCGATAGCAGCGTTGGCTTTTACTTCCGATCAATCAGTCAATCACCACTCGGCGGGCGAATAAGAGCAAAGCACTCGAGTGTCTGATTGCACAAACCGGCGTACTACAACTGAAGAAAAAGAAAAAAAAGAAACGAAAAAAGTTCATCGTACTCTTTTACGGTCTCAATCGGCATCATAATGACCGACAAAGAAAATACAAAGAAAAACACTTGTTTTTCACGCGCACTCCTGTGCTTAACCGTCGTGGTGATGATGACTTGATATAGGCCGAATCTGTGCGTGCATCTGTAAGTTTACGAACTCAATTCTGTTTACGTCTTAATCCACTCGTCTGCGGAACTGTGTGTGTGTGCGTGTGTGTGTGCGTGTGTGTGTGTGTGCGTGCGTGCGTGTGCGTGTGTGTGTGTGTGTCCTTGCACTGCTTTCCGTGATTTCCTTTTTTCTTTTCTTCGCTCCATGAAAAGAAGCAGCCGGCGCCATCTACAAGCGTCAAGACCTCCTTCAAGCATATGTAATTAGACCACTCAGTCGTACGAGGTGGTGCAGGTGACGATGGAAGCAGTCGCAAAAATTTCGCTTTGCTCAATCATAAAACCGCCCGCGGACGAAGCGAGAGCGACCATTCTCTACACAGGCCTGAAAGCCGCGTCATCGCCCGACGCAACGAAACACGCGCTTTTGCTTGGGGATATGCGTGTACACCGCTGCGCTGACCCGGCAAGAATAATGGTGGAAACGGGCTCTGAAATAAAATACGCAAAGAGGAAAAGGAAACAAGGAATGAACGTAAGTCGACTCGTTGCCCGCCGCTGTCATAACGAAGCATTGGTGTAATAACAGCGCTCTGTACACATATATATACGCTTTTGTCCTTGTTGCGTCAGCATTGGGAAACGTCGCGCAACAACTTCGGCGTCTCTCTCACTCACTTTCGCTATCTCTCGCGCGCTCTCTCGCTTAAATCTCCCTCTCACACGCGCGTTCTTTATCTATTGCCCTCTCTCCACCAACGAACGCATACACGAGGCGATGCAGTGAACGCTTCGTTGCGGTAGATTACGCGTACCACGAGGCATTCATGCCACCGAGAGTGTCTCTGGCATTGACGTAGAGTACGCGCTATACACAAATCCCCAAGCTTCCTCCTCGCCTTTCCGATACCCCTCCCCGTTCCCTCCCGCCTCGACTCGCAAGTCGTTTTCTTTTTTCTTTTTCTTCTTTTTTTTTTCAATTCAGCGAGCTTGTATGCGTCGTATGTCAACGTCCACCCAATTGCCATAAATTCTATTTATACCGTCACTGCCAAGACTTAATCGTCGCTACTTTTCCTTTGTTCTTTCCCTCACGCAAGAAAGCAGATCTTTCATTCTACGTGGTGCGTGATGGTGACAGCTTGCTGAATTTTTTTTTTTTTTCGTTCTCGCTTGAGCATGTAAGATTGCGCCAGAAATGTCAGTTACTCCGGCAACGTATTATGCTATCTCTTCATTTTTTAATATGTATATATATATACACATAAATAAACATCGCTCTTCACCTACTATTTCTTCTTATTATTATTGAAATGACTCCAAAGAATGGAAACTTAGCTAACTTAGTTGTGAGGACTACTTCTTTCCTCTTGGCAGCGATGAGAGAGAATAATAAAGTAAGATAATAAGATTACATAGGAATAGACGTCAGAAGTCAAGTAAAGAAGGAACGCTCAAAGAGAGCTATAGAAGTCCATGAGGTCTTCTTACTTTTTGGGCAGTCGTTCTGCGTCCCACGAGTTGATGCACGGAGCCCACTCATCTTAATGTCGTTTCCGTAGAAACGAAAATATCATTTATCTTTTTTTTCTTACTATATTTGTTCATTCGCTGACGCAAACTTGTCAGAGTTAAAGAGTGCGCTAACGGAGGTTTTGGCAGTCATGGTCTGTACTACATAAAGGAAAAAAGCGGTACTTCGCAAAACTGCGTTCGAAGTTGCATCCGGGGGAGTTTGAGCAAGAGGGTGTAAAAACGCAAAGGGAGCGCCGAAAGGAGGTCAACGGCTGTCGGTTTTCCTCGACAACGGACTCATCACTCCATCGCAGAAGCCTCAAGTACTGAACGCAAATTTGATATATATATATATATATATATATATATATAAATGAAACGAAACAAAAAAACCCCTCGGAAAATGAACGACCGTCTTTAGGGACTCCGTGGACAGGTCAAGGGCAAGCTTTCAAGCGAACCGCCGCCTCCTCGCATTCGGGCTTGATCACGGCGTGCAAAAGAAAGAAAAAAGAAACTGAAAGAAAATTATCTTATCCCGAGCCCCCGAAATATCCGAGGACTGGCGCCGAACGCGAACGCTTGTCGTATTGATAGATGTGACCCTTTCTTCAGATCGAATTAAAGGGGCATACGAAATCCCTGTAAGTACGTCCTGAACGAGAATAAAAACTTGCAGCTCGAGGATGTAAAGAGGGACTGACAGCTATAGACACAAGTTTGACGCGTTCCATCAACTCGGCAGAAGAAAGTCAGTTCGCCGTGTCCAAACACAAGTCGACACACACACACACGACTTGGCGATGAAGCTTTTCGGTCGTGTATACGTAATCAAAGAGAAGCGTTATGCATTTATTTTTTCCCGGCGCGGCTCCCGGTATAAACGATGACCGGCTTGCGCGAATAAACAGGACGGTCTTAAGTGGAAGAGTTATGTTACGAGCTCGTCGTACGTGTGAACTTTTGCGTGGGCCGACGGGGGCTTTTTTCGCCGCGTTCCCTCAGTTCTGTCGCAACAGGTCTCCCGCTCGATTGGTACGTTTGCACAGATTCAGTATTCGTACAAGAAAGGGGTGCAGCTTCATTTAAATGATTTGAGCATGAAGTCGTTCTGTTTGCGTTTGTTTGTTGGTTGTCACGCACTCAGTTACGAAAGCAAGCACTGAGCAAGCGAGCCAGCGAGCAAACGCTAGCTAACTAATTAATTAACCGAATTAACTAACAAACGAGCAGGATAATAATCAACCCGCAACCGAACGAATGAAAGAACGAGTTCGAGCTACTTCTTCCCACTTGACGTTAACCGCCTTCTCAACCTAACAAACGTGTCCCCCCCCCCCCCCCCCCCAGCTCCCAATATTGTTTTCCTTCTCGTTTGTTTGTTTCTTGGCTATGATATCATACGTGAACGCGTGCAGCGATAAATGTTCTAACGGCATAACGAAGATAAAAAAAGCAGTATAAATAAAGCTATGTTGCCGGTGAGGAAAACCCCCTGCTTTAAATAAGGCGTACGTATACGTGAAAAACGTCAATCGTGGAAATGGCGCTGCGACCGATTTGAACAACAAGAAGTGCGCAAGCGGAGGGGAAATATTCAGGTGGATAAACGGAGACTTCGCGTCTTGCTAGAGTCGGCAGTCGAGATGTAATTAACGGGGCGGGGCGTCAACGTCTAAAGCGGTAAGCAAGAAAGCTCCACTGGCAGCACACGTTCAAGGGTGTCCTTTTTTATTATTGAAATAACAAATAAAGTGAAGAGGTTTAGTCGCCTACAACGACGACTTATTTTCACGTAATAGTAGTGATAAGAAAAAAATATTGTAAGGTAGAAAAAATCTAGAGGAGAGCTAGGTAAGAGAGTAAAGGAAGTGTGTGTGTGTGTGTGTGTGTGTGTGTGCGTGTGCGTGTGCGTGTGTGCGTGTGTGCGTGTGTGTGTGTGTGTGTGTGTGTGTGTGTGTGTGTGTGTGTTGTAGTTATAGACACACTGCAACATACGCTGACAAAAGGCGACGACAGGTTCTATACCGCACGCTGTATATATGTGCGTATAGTCCCGACACAAAGTGTTCGAGCGTGCGCTAGGAAGGTTTTTATAATACAGCGTATACCTATACTTTTTTACCACGGCGAAGTCATTCATGCAGCAGTTAAAGAAGAAACAAAAGAAAAATAATCGCTGCTAATACATAGCGGCTGAGCAAAGCGATCCAAGTTGCCCCAGCCAGCGACGCAGTCCATCCTTTCAGAAGCTACCGTTCTCGTATTGTGATACTATCGTGGACAGATTAAACGCGAACGCGCCTGGGTTATCTGCAGCACTATCGCTTTTCGCTTTCACGCATTCACGTGATGTCGGCACGATTGCGGCTTGTATATGTATATTTATATATATATATATGTATATGTATAGTTCGAGGCTTGAACCGTTATTGGTGACATAGTAGTGCGGTACAATTTGTCATTCCCGTGTTATTAGTGTTCTCGTAAATGCACGCCATATTTTATGATTTGCCGGTCGCGTTGCGCTTCTTCGTTTTTAATTTTTTTTTTTAATTGTTGACACGAGGAAGCAGACATACTGGTGCTGGAACGCGGCGTCGGTTGCTCCTCGTCTCACAATGAGTCGTACTATTCTACGAATACACTGTTATGCAGACTGTCACGTTTATACGTGTAGCACATACACAAAGCACACTGTACATATCGGGTGTTTCTGAGAAAACCTTAATCAATCTAAAAAAGAATTCACCTGTGGCACATATAGCTCAATGCTAATCGTTGAGCTGGTTTGCTCGTCAAACAGGTGAACGTCATTTGCGCGAATAATCGAAATGCATAATTGACTAATTACCATCGACCGCTAATTAATTACTTGAACTAATTACTTTTCGGCGCATATTGAAATTTACTAATTTTAGCCGGGAAGCTCGTAATCAAGGCGGATCCACTTGGAACGAATTCTCAGGATGACGCCAGTTTCTAGATAGTACATCCCCAAACTGTACGAAGAACTTCACTTGCGGTCCGCGCGTCTCGAATAAATAAATAAATAAATAAATAAATAAATAAATAAATAAATAAATAAATAAATAAATAAATCTGGCGCAATATAATGCTCTGGATGTCGACAAGACATAAAGCTTGGACTGGTCCTTTATATCCGGTAGAGCGAGAGTATAAGGAGCCCCTCTTTCCCTCCCCCCTCTCCCCTTGTCCTTGCGTTTCGCTCTGCTCACCACCGATTAAACGTTGACGAGGGCACTCCCGCGCAAGTAATGACACACGAAAAATAAGTCAGTGTAATAGGCAGGCAATAAAGCTTGCCAAACTTCTGAAACGATTGCACACGAATGACGCAGGGTTACATGAGTGAAACGAGTAAAAAGGAAAAAAAGAAAGGAAAAAGAAAAGAGGAGAAAAAAATCGTAGTTTAAGAAACGACACTGCTGCCACCCTTATTTGTCGAGGCTGAAGGACGCGCCGAATCGAGGTCACACCCGCATGCCTGCTGGATTATGCGCACTCGCAGCCAACTGTATAAGCGTTTCGGGACAAATATAAACATAAACAACCCGAGCACGCCGCGGCGAAAGGCAACGGATTGTCTCACCTTGGCTCGTTGCATTTGCATTCGTGCGGCCCTGTAGGCACACTAAGCCTCCTGTGCTTATGGTGTAGAAGCACTACACACTCCTGTGCTGTAGGCACACTAAGCCTCCAGAGCTCGGCGAGAGCGTTTATACACCGCAACCTTGTGGAATATCACCGGCCGAGGTCTCGAATTCGTGGAAACAGCGATTAAGGGTCACAGTAATTGAGAAAGTGATTAGTGCGAGAAAAAAAAAAAGAAAACGACTCACAGGCATTTTCTTCATTTCCTGTGTGATAAGCTATTCAAGACAGCTGCTCCCAGCAGTCAAAGTCAGCAAAGTTAGGAAGGATTTTCTAAGGAAGCTTCGCGGAAAGAAAGAAACAAAAAAATCCCTTTGCAGACGTATACAAATCTGACCCACCCACTCATCAAAGACGGCCGGTAACTGCGTTTAAGGGAGCCCTTTATAGGGGTCTGTTTTGCCACTGCCTGAAGTCTACTCAAGACTTTGCAAACTCTTTACTTAGACCCAGTGCAATTTCTTTGCTATATGCTAGATTATACTATATATGCTATATGCTATACGCTATAACCGAGCTTAGTACATCTATACTCTTCGCTATATCCTACGCCTCGTTTCTATTCGCTGCGCCAGCTTTTCAGCGACGGGCCCGCAAATGCGTCTGCGACTTCGCGGTACCCACCACGCCACGTCACATGTTGCCGCCGCCACACGATAACCACTGTACTGCCTTACACCAAGCTTCGCTGGAAAGCTCAGTCATAGGGAATGACGTACGAAAACCCACATACTTTCCGGAAATGAAATATACTTAATCTTCTAGGGTTTTCTCTTTCTTTCTTTCTTTCTTTCTTTCTTTCTTTCTTTCTTTCTTTCTTTCTTCTAACCGACTTGCGTGTTGATAAGTTCTCACGGCATTCCCCCTCGGATAAGGCAGTCGTGAAACAAGTTATTAGCGATATCTGATTCATCTAGGAGGGAGCGGGGAGGGGGGTAGAGTAGGGTCTTCTCGTAAAGGTTGTCCTTGATCTCGTTTACCCTCGGTCGCGAGTAAAGAGATTGGAATGCGTCGGACACCTTGGTACATTTTGTCCTGCGTACATAGGCTTCAGAAAACCCAAGCGATCTTTCACGCTCGGAAACAGTCATACACGCACTAACACGTTGTTCACGGTTTGTGACTTTGGAGGTCAATACCGTGCCGTTCTATGGCAAGAAACGAATTAGGCCAAGGGACGTCTGTAACTCCGTGGCAGAATTCTGCGCCAGCAAAATGACAAAAAACATTTAAGCGTAAAAAAAAAAAAACGTGCTTTTAGGTTGTCGTTTTCCTCGAATTAAAACATTACCAGAAAAGCTCGGTCCAATGTGGGTGAAACTGTTGGTTATTGAGAAATAGTCAATGAATCATAAGATAGCTAGCGCGTACCGATCGCCAGTTTTAACGTCTTTACACGCCACCACCATCGAGTATTAGAAACCGTCTTACTTTTGTCTTTTTTTTTCTCACTTGCCAGTATCCGCAGTTTGCGGCAAGTCAAATAGAACAGGACGTGCAGAAGTAGGGCGAGCTGAGTAAAGTTCATGTTCAAATTTATCACTGATAATCACCCCCAATATTTTTTCTCTCACTACAGTGTACAATAAGAAAATCCATCCAGATAGACACAGACAAAGATTCGTTCGAAATATTGTTTTTTTTTTTTTCAGAATCTGGCTTTTCGCTCTTTATATCAGAACTACATCAATATTTTAAAGACGTTACGTGGCCTTTTTCGCCCGCAGCCTGAGCCTTGCAAAGAAAAAAAATTTCATCTCACGGCACATACCATCGGATGACTTTTAGCTTGGGGCAACGATCACTTGACCTTCCGTAACGCGGCAAATGCGAAACACAAGACGGGCCGCAGAAGCCAACGACAGACGATCGGATAACCTAGACCAGCAAAGACTGCCGTCACTCACCAGGATTTATAGTATTATCATTCATACTGACTGAGTGCTGTCTGTTTTGAAGGTTTGGCCGTTGTTATCATCGTGTTTGTGTGCGCTGCCCCGTCATTGAGAACGTGCCTCTTATTTCGTCTGTCTCAGCGCGATCTTGGTAAAAACCTCGAGGCCTCGCCATCTTTGATACGCAGACCTCTTCCACTTTCTCTTGCGGCACTGCAATAGCCTTCCCTTCAGTGCCGACATTCTTCAGGCCCAACGTAAACGAAATGGTCTACCGCGGCCGACAGGAAATGCGAGTCAAGAGGACAAACGAGTTTCATGCCAGCGAGAGTCCCATCACCAACTCCGCAGCCTTCGCGCTTAATGTCGGTCTTGAGGTAAGGCCGATGTCGTGTTTGTCTCAGTGTAATGTGAACACTGCTCCGTCATCGCGAGCACCCCGCCTCTCTTATTTCGTCTCAATCTCGGTGCACGACCTCGACAGAACCTTGAGGCATCGTAATTTATTTGATATGCGAACCCCTTCCGCTTATTTCTCCCGTGGTACTGCGAGTGTGGGACCTTCGGCTACAGTGCTTGCAGCGTCTGCTTCAGGCCTGCACCGCGGACCGAAAGGTCCACCGCGGCCGACAGGAAATGCGAGCGAGAAGCTAGCAGCAAACTGTTTGTTGCGCCAGCCGCCCGACCGCGCAATCGCGATGCTACGTAGTACCAGAGCAGTGGCGTAGCAATAGGGGGGGCCGGGGGGCCGTGGGCCCCGGGTGCAAGGGGCCTGTGAAGGGGGGGGGGGGGGTGTCATATACGTCTGAAGACACCCCTCTTTCCACCGGCTACAACCAGGGGGGGGGGGGGGGTGACAGAAGACCTATGGGCCCCGGGTGCCAGACGACCTAGCTACGCCACTGTACCAGAGTCCTTCCATCTTTTTTCTGGTAGTACGTATACTCGAGCTTGGTTGAGGGGGGAGTGGGTTTTCTTGCCTCCACGGACGTCACGCTGCCACCTCTGACTCATGCGGCGGCCGGTCACCCCTCCTCCGATGGAGCATGTTCGCCTCGCGGGGTCGAGCTAGAGGCCACGGCGCCCATACAACTCTGCCAAGTACATGCGGCAGCCCCGTAGTTGGCAATGGCGCGCGCCACGATAGTACAGTTTAGAACCATACGATATGGTACGCGCAACTTTTCGAGGTGTTGCGTTGGCCAGGCATATATATCCTAAGAGGAAGGACTGACTCTGTTGGCCTTGCATTCTGAATTTCGGTAACTTAGCGCAATGTAGCTCCCAGCGTTACGTGTTGACGCATACGAATTGACACGCACATCTGTTAGCTGGAACAGAATTAATACATATCGCCGCACGTTTTGCGGACGTACATGCTTCTCGACCGTGCTTCTCTGAACACAAGATTTTTAAGCCTACGGGCATGCTTTATTGCGTAATCTAATAGCTGACTTGGGTTTCGGATTTGCAACATAACCCCTACTTTTGTTTGTTAGAAACTGAATTAGCGAACCATAATTAACAGTGTACCTGACTAGTGCCATTGTTCGCGCCCCTAATGTCCGCAGAGTACCACGATTAAGGCATTTATAAAATGAACATTCGCGTAGCCCACATATAGTCTTGTTTTTTTAATTAATCTAAAAAAAAATACAACTCAGAAGACACACGTGTCTGTCTTGAAAAACCTTATCCATGCGCTCAGCTACAGCTACGGGTGTTCTGAAGAGCCCCCCAAGGGGATATTCCTGCACCGCCGTTTAACGATAAAATATATCGTGCTACGCAGGGACAACTGACGCCTCGATTATTTTTGAGAGTGCAGAGGTCAGGAAAACACAATAAAGAAAAGATAGTTAAAGAAAAGCCTAGACGGGCACAGTGCCATAACGCACACGAGGCGGCATATACTGCATAACGCAACACGCTGCAACGATGGCTCCGGCGTCGCTGTACGGCGGAGGTCGCGCCGGTGGCGCCGAAGGTCACGCGTCTGGCGTGGTAGCACGAGGGTGTGCGCGTATAATGCGGCGACGGACGCGATAGGGACGGGGCTGTGCCCTCGTTTAGACTAGACGCCCTTGCTTGCCCACTCTCCTTCGACCCCTTGCTTCCCGCGGTGTCCGGTGAACAAAAATTTGACTCTCGGACTGCATGCAACAATCCTGCGGGGACGTGGATTGTAGATTACCGACGGCCGGGGCTGCACTACAATGCATGAAGCAGTGGTTTCACGTGAGCTAGTTGGTACAAATAACACCGTAGCCCACAGCCTAAGACTACATGCAGAACGGGAAACGAAGTAACACGACACGCGGATGACTGTAGCTACTAGTCAGTCATGCTTATAGCTAGACATGTCCTGACATGCTAACTAGAACAGATGGGGCCGGAAGCATACAATATGAGAGACAATAAGCCAGCTGAATAGTTGCTAGTCACATGGTTGACTGGCAAGTAGTCTGCCATGCTATAGCCACCCATGTTCTGTCGTGCTAGTTCTCAGTACGGGAAGGAGAGGAAGGAGCTGAGACAACACATCAGCTGACTAGTTTCGTTTTTTTTTTTTTATGTCTGTTTTATATCGCGGTTATTTGCCTGAAGGCATATGAGGGTGAACAGAAGGGGCATCAAATAAACGCACGCAGCTATGTGTTGAATTATTTTTTCGTTGCTCAAAAACCAAGGATTAGAAAATTTTCGTAAATGTACAGTGCGTGACATAAATGTAACTTTCCGTGGACCAATACTTTACTGGTAATATATATTTACCGGAAAACAATTTTGGTGGGTGACAGTGTGTTAATTTTTGAGGGATAGGCTTTCGAATTTGAAAAATCTGCATGTCGTTAAAACGCTCTTTTCCACCATTATTGGCATACGAACATTATATATATATATATATGTAATTTTTTTTAAGGAAATCCGTGCGAACTGTCGCCATACGAAGGTTGATTCCTTTCCAGATATATTTTCCCACCACATATAAAAGTACTAAGAAGTACTGAGCACTGAGAAGTACTGAGAAGGACATACTAAGTATGTCCTTCTCTGAACACACCCTCCTTTCGAAACCTTATTTGCGGTAATTTTAAAACATTTTTGCGCTGAAACACCCAGTGCCTGCACGTCAGCGTGACGTCACGGATTTCAAGTATTTAGTAAAGTATTTTACCCATTTGGGCCGTTTTAGCACAATAATAGTTTTCGAAACTTGCTAAGTTCAGTCTTTGATTCTCCCCAATAAAAAAAAAGAACGTGCTGTATGTGGTATTTAACGCAGCCGCGTAAGGTACGATATATAGGTCACATGAGAAGTTTGCCATATATGTAAACACACCGTATAAGCTAGCGTATATACGGCCGTATATATCGATCGATCGATCGATCGATCAATCAATCAATCAATCAATCAATCAATCAATCAATCAATCAATCAATCAATCAATCAATCAATCAATCAATCAATCAATCAATCAATCAATCAATCAATCAATCAATCAATCAATTCCGGGGTTTTACGTGGCAAAAGCACGATTTGATTACGGGGCACGCTGAAGCAGGGGATTCCGGATTAATTGCGACCACCAGAAGATCTTTAACGTGTCCCCAACGCATGGGACATGGGCTCTTCTTTCTTTTTTCATTCCGCCCCCATCCAAATGCGGCCGCCGCGGCCGGGATTCGATCCCGCGACCTCGTTCGTGCCTGCAGCAGCGCAACCACCACAGCCGCTAAACCACCGCGGCGGATTTGGCCGCGTATATCAGGTTATATGTTATTGTGCCGTGTATACAACTCGCCATATAACTTATCATACATATATGACCACGGATATATGGCGCCGCATAAGGTCCCCCCAACGCGACATCTGGGCCCACGAAGGTTGCTGTATATATCCATATAGGACGTTATATGTGGCCCTATATGTGTTTGTATACGGCCACACATAAGAAATATGTGGCACACATATGCGCCATGCATAAATTTCGTGCGAGGGCTTCGAAATACAACGTAGTCCCATTGTATAATAAAAAAACGTGTTTCAATCAGTCACCGATAAAAAAGGAAAGTAACTACGCTAGAGCAGACGGGGTCAAAATCTATTTGATTTCATGGCGATCCGCATGGTGTGGGAACTTCAAGGCGGCTTTGCCACGCGATTTTCATTTTCGAGTTTCTTTTTATTTTTATTGCTTACCAAGTGTCTCCGCGCGTTAAGAGTGGATTTTCTGGTATTGTTGAAGAGCTATTACTTACATAGCTCAAATAATTCATCTACTCAGTGTCCATTTAAAAGCAAAACCAATGAAAAGAAAATGCCATCCCACGGATCGAAGGACACGATCCCATTGCGCAATTTGCCATCTGCGCCAGAAAAGGTAGCCAAACAACTCAATCTCTCTACTTTTGTTGCACATTATTATGCACAAGTCAGGGGCGAGCTAGGTATGGTTTTCCTCATGGTTAAAAAGAAACAAAAGAAAAGAAGGACGGGTACTTAACGAGTCATTCTGCTTGTGGCCAAGCCTATTGCGCTTAACGAATCTATTTGGCCGCTTGCCCAGCACACGTACCCGAATGTGAACAGTGACTAACAACAGTGTATCCGAGGGAGGTGACTTTGTGTGTGCGTGCGTGCGTGTGCGCGTGCGTGTGTGTGTACGTGTGTGTGCAGGAACACCTGCAGGAACACTCATGTCCCGTGCATTGGCGGCACGATAAAGGTCCCCTGGTGGCCAAAATTATTCCGGAGTGCCTTCACTGCGGCGCGCCTTATTGCCCTCGAGCTCCACCACTGGAAAAGCTGGCGCCAGCTTCGGCGTGACGTCCTATTAGGGATCACGTGGACACAGAGGCCGCGTCGGCTGCTTCGGGAGCGCCGAAGCGAGCTGAAAACGAGAGTTTAAATTCCCTCGTACGCTGCGGTCCTCATTTAGTGGCAGATTCTCCCGCTTCGAGCGTCTCTTTTACAACGCTTGAAAGCACTACAATAGGTAGTGGCTGCCTTTGAAGGTGCGCAGCATGGTAGACTGCTCCTCGGTGCCACAGTGTCGGACGTACGCAACGGAGCCCGGTGTCAGCCTTATTAACACGTAGCCGCAGGCAAAAAGCTGCGTGAAGCTTGGCTCGCGAAACATAAAACCGAGAAACAGTCGTCGGCTACAGCTCGGGTATGCAGCAAGCACAGACGCGAGGAAGATCTCTGCTACGGCGCCGGGTCTGCGATGTTCGGAAAACGCGCACTGAGACGCTCGCCCGAGTCCACTGCCCGACTAATGTCATGACGGTTTCGTCTATGAACTTGTCGATGCTATAGATACTGGCAAGTTCACTGGAGTGGAAAGGGTGTGGTAAGAAGCAAATTTAAAAAAAAAAGCATGGCATATGGTCATGTTTGTGTTATGAATTAATGTACTGGATTACAAAAAAGAAGCAGCGGGAAATCGCACGCTGAGAACACCGATAAACATACAGTGCTACTCAACTCGAGAAATAATATTGAAATGTCCAAGAATTTAGAAGAAAAAAAAAAAGATTGATTAGTCGCGACGGCACATCACAGTAGGCGTCGAAGTCTCTACAATGAAATTATTTTTGAACAGCTCTGATAGCGCCCACGCAACAATGGTTGCTTGTATACTGTCAAATGCTCATATTCTGAGGCCTAAAGCCCATGGCACGGTGCGAAAACGCGCACGCGGCGAAAGCGAAACAGTGCACGGAGAAGCATGCAGACGCGCAGTCGGTCGCTGCGAATCTGTGCGATCGCTGCATTGAGGCTTCATTCTCTTACGCTCCATTTAGTTATACAAACACTATAAGAACGTATTTCAGATAGTTTGCTCTCAGCGTTCGCCTACCTTTCACGCAAGAAGCCGGTTCGGGAGACTCCATCGCGGTGACCGCGCGCAGTGGCGTTCACTGTACGTTTTCGGTAAAGAGATAGCGTCTGTAAACGATTCTGTGCTTTCAGTTTGCCCAAGATTATTATTTAGACAGTAAAAAACTTCTCTCGTTTCGAAAGCACTTACAGAAATGTGCGGGAGAGCTCGTGCGTGGTGTTTTCAGTGAGCGCTGACAGCAAAACCTATGAGGAGCGCGCCGCGTGATCCCTCATACTACGCCAGCGAGGCGCTTCCGATAGATGGCGACTCCGTAAGTACTCGCCGCCAATAATCAAATCGTGGTTTCGGCACATAAAAACCCACATTTCAATTCATCACGATGGCGACAAAGTCGCGACAACGGCGAGGAGTTGTTTTCTCTTTGCAAATCTTGACATTCGTTGCTGGCTATTTTATTTATAGACACACGGAACCCTTGCGTGCGTGCGTGCGTGCGTGCGTGCGTGCGTGCGTGCGTGCGTGTGTGCGTGCGTGCGTGCGTGGTATCAACGTCGGCCAATCCATGTTGCCACTGCAGAATTTCGGTACGCATTTTATTCTTACAAGACTTTCTACGTTATCCCGACAACGTGGTGGTGATACCGACGACAGTAGGTTCGAGAACGCTGGCGAAACGCTCCGTTTGACAGTCATCGCTGAAGTACCCGAAGTAGCATTTTGAAGGCGCCAACCTGACTTCATTATGCAAAAAAGGAGGTGAGGCGTGCAGACAGGACACAAGAGTAGAAAAGTGGACAACAACATGATGTCCACTTTTCTATTCTCGTGTCCTGCTGCACGCCTCATAACGCTCCGGCTCTGAGCAAAGACGTCACCTGTGCTTTCACGTCTTGACCTTTCGGGCTAAAGGCATGTATTAATCGTCCGCGACGCACTGCCAATGTAAATACACACCTCAACGCGCAACTCGTACGTTTCACCTTGGTCGGGAAGTGAAAAGGCAAGCACCGGCGGATCAGATCAATGCAGTGCGCTGCTTCAATGACGCGAGTCGACGACCTTTGGGGTCCGTTACATTCGGACGTTATAGCTGTAAACTTTCTCGAGATCTACCCGCCCTTAATCGGTGGCGAAGGTTGGTGCCGGCGGCGCAGTGAACGAGCTCCTGGTGACATTGAACAACAGGTCGGAGCGCCACCGAGGTTTCGCGTATGTCATGTGACCTTGCCGTCACGGGGTCCAGCTGTGGGCACCGCCCCCTCCGCGTCGTGAGAAACTGCACGATCGTGGTATGCAGTGTTAATTTGACGGCCATCCCGTAACCGGTTCTGCAGAAGCACGCAGCCATATATGCACATCTGCTATATACGCGCAATGTAATGTACAGTATAACGAGCGGTTGCACAAGATCGCTGGAGAGGCTTCACAACGGCGCGCTTCTTGTAATGGAGTGAAATACGCGGCCCACTTTCTATAGCAATACTGGCAGAATTACGCACCGTTTTGCTGAAGAGGACACATTTCAAGACAATTCAAGGAGAAAACACTTCCCGGTGGTGAAGTGTTCATCCACAGCCAGTGGCGTAGCTAGAAATTTTTTTTCGGTGGGGCACCCGCTTGTCTGGGCACGGGGAGGGGGAGAGAAGGGAGGGGGTGGCTGGGCTGCAGGCCTCATACTAACACAGAAATTTGGGGGCTCGAAAAGCTGGCCAATCGCTTCTTCACAGAAGAAAAAGTTATAGGACACTGATCCAGACGGGTTTCAGCACTCAAGGCCTTAAGGGTTTTGCTGAAGTTTTTAAGGGCTTGTGAATTGTGCGACCGCCTTGGAATGTTGTAGCGCGTAGCATGGCGCTACTATGTGAATTTTTCTCGTTTTTTTTTTCTTTAACTTCTTTCTACTTTTATTCCCTTTTCCCCTTTCCCCAGCACAGGGTAGCCAGCCGGTACACTGGCTAACCTCCCTGTCTTTCCTTCCCTTTTGTCTCTCTCTCTCTCTGTCTCTCTGGGGGTTCGGGGCACGTGCCTGGTGTGCCACTCCCTGGCTACGCCACTGCCTGGAGTGCTCGCAGTTGCAGAACTTTCACAACTTGGGTTAGTCTCCAAACCACAAAGTGCATGAAAATCAACAGACGACACACGATAGGGGACATACGCGCCTGTGTCGCCCCCCTTTATTCTGCAGACGTACCGTCTGCTCTTGGGCACTTGGCATAGCTTGAAGACCACGAACCATTTTGCCCAAGGGCGTGCTATTTTAGCCTTCTGTCGGGTTTAACCGGTGGATTTACCTATAAACGCGATATCTGCGCAGCACGTGCCTCATGAATAAACGACCGCATGACTGCGTATACGCAGATTTATAGGTGTGCGTAAGACTGGAACGAGACCTTATTACATCGCAAACGTGCTTTGGTTAAGCTGACCGCCTTCTTTCACTACGTGAGGTGAGGTCGCTTAATACTCATTTGGTTATGTTCAAAGACACCTTTCTCACTACACATTCGTTCCATTGACAAATTAGTCAACCCCTCCCCTCCGTCGCCGCGGGGCATCTTCCTCCAAGACGGAGTCGTGGCGAGTTTGGAAAGAAACTATACAGCTGTAGCCCGAACGGCAAGCAGGCTTTGAGAAGTCGATATATTTCGCGCTTCGATTCACAATAACCTGCAGCACTGGAGTTGATAGCTGTAGGAGGAGCTCGCTCGATAGATTGGCTAATTGGGTATAAACGGACGTCAGAGGGGGCATATTAAGTTAAGTTGTGTTAATATTTTTTTCTGTCGTTTATTAACTATACGTTTGCCATGTATACTCGCCCGCCTGCCGAACTACATACATGCATTATATAAAAGTAAATATCAGTATAATGCAATGACATCTCTCACCGTAAGCGGAGGCTTGGTCAGGCAGAAAAACGCGTAGAAGCTAATGACGGGCGTCGACGCCGCCTTCCCGCGCCAACTCGTCGTGACGTCACGGATCATGGTCATGACGTCATGCGCGCGGGCATAGTTACTCTCCTATCGGTAAAGATGGACTATATACATTGTATTCCGAAGGAACCGGGAAACTGAATTCATGACGCCACACAATTACCTATCGGTAAATGTGAACTACAGTGTATTCCAAAGGACAAAAGAAAATTAAATTCTGTGGTTTTACGTACCAAAACCGCGATATGATTATGAGGCACCTGTGTAGCGGGAGACACCGAATCAATCTGAACCACCCTGCGGTTCTTAAACGAGCACCAAATGCGCCGTGCACTGGCGTTCTCGCGTTTCGCCACCGTCGAAATGCGACCGCCTGATCTGATCCCGGGACCTCAAGCTTGTTATGCATTCCAAAGGACAGGTCTGGTTAATTTTTTTTTATCGTTAAAGATGGACTACATTGCTTTCCAAAGGAGCCAGAGACTGAATTTACAACGTCGAAAATGTCGCACCGGCGCTAGAGATTAAAAAAAGAAAATGATACATACGCCTTCAATTTCTATTCTGATAATCAAAATACCGTGAAATTAATGAAAAATGTAATTTTGTAAGAATGAATTTTCCAGTCTAAATTGATTCAGCACTGCTCTTTATTAACCCTTCAAGACGCTCGTGCTACTCACCTATACTACCGCTACGGACGCGCTGGCTAACGGCTCTATTCTCTGCGGAATTGCGCCATGAAACAAGAAGCGCCACGTGAATGTCCTCATAACTACAACAAATACACGCCTTCAAGAGCGTCGCTCATTTATTCGAGCGAGTACATTTCTAAATGTGCTCGGTCAATCGCTTACATTGACGATCACCGTTGATCTTTATTACACCTCTTTTTGTTCTTTCTTGTAACATACCTATACCAGTACTATTTTCTCGCTTCCTTTCTTTTCTTGCTTGCACGGCTTTCATGCAGCCGAGCATCGACCAGATCGCAAGATCATCGCGCGGTAAAGACAACAAATGTGAACATCTTTCTATAGCCCGTGCGAAAGAAGCGGTCGTTCGCTCGCGCGCAACTGTCACTAATACCCACGGAACGAATTGCCGCAATACCCACGGAACGAAGTCCCACAATACCCACGGAACGAAGTGCAGGAATACCCACGAAACGAAGTGCCACAGTACCCACGGAACGAAGTGCAGCAATACCCACGGAACGAAGTGCAGCAATACCCACGGAACGAAGTCCCACAATACCCATGGAACGAAGTGCAGCAATACCCACGGAACGAAGTGCAGCAATACCCACGGAACGAAGTGCAGCAATACCCACGGAACGAAGTGCAGCAATACCCACGGAACGAAGTGCAGCAATACCCACGGAACGAAGTGCAGCAATACCCACGGAACGAAGTGCAGCAATACCCACGGAACGAAGTGCAGCAATACCCACGGAACGAAGTGCAGCAATACCCACGGAACGAAGTGCAGCAATACCCACGGAACGAAGTGCAGCAATACCCACGGAACGAAGTGCAGCAATACCCACGGAACGAAGTGCAGCAATACCCACGGAACGAAGTGCAGCAATACCCACGGAACGAAGTGCCACAATACCCACGAGACGAAGTCCCACAATACCCACGGAACGAAGTGCAGCAATACCCACGGAACGAAGTGCAGCAATACCCACGGAACGAAGTGCAGCAATACCCACGGAACGAAGTCCCACAATACCCCCGGAACGAAGTGCAGCAATACCCACGGAACGAAGTGCAGCAATACCCACGGAACGAAGTCCCACAATACCCACGAAACGAAGTCCCACAATACCCACGGAACGAAGTCCCACAATACTCACGGAACGAAGTGCAGCAATACCCACGGAACGAAGTGCAGCAATACCCACGGACGAAGTGCAGCAATACCCACGGAACGAAGTGCAGCAATACCCACGGAACGAAGTCCCACAATACCCACGGAACGAAGTGCAGCAATACCCACGGAACGAAGTGCAGCAATACCCACGGAACGAAGTGCAGCAATACCCACGGAACGAAGTGCAGCAATACCCACGGAACGAAGTGCAGCAATACCCACGGAACGAAGTGCAGCAATACCCACGGAACGAAGTGCAGCAATACCCACGGAACGAAGTCCCACAATACCCACGGAACGAAGTGCCACAGTACCCACGGAACGAAGTGCAGCAATACCCACGGAACGAAGTGCAGCAATACCCACGGAACGAAGTGCAGCAATACCCACGGAACGAAGTGCAGCAATACCCACGGAACGAAGTGCAGCAATACCCACGGAACGAAGTGCAGCAATACCCACGGAACGAAGTGCAGCAATACCCACGGAACGAAGTCCCACAATACCCACGGAACGAAGTCCCACAATACCCACGGAACGAAGTGCAGCAATACCCACGGAACGAAGTGCAGCAATACCCACGGAACGAAGTGCAGCAATACCCACGGAACGAAGTCCCACAATACCCACGGAACGAAGTCCCACAATACCCACGGAACGAAGTGCCACAGTACCCACGGAACGAAGTGCAGCAATACCCACGGAACGAAGTCCCACAATACCCACGGAACGAAGTGCAGCAATACCCACGGAACGAAGTGCAGCAATACCCACGGAACGAAGTGCAGCAATACCCACGGAACGAAGTGCAGCAATACCCACGGAACGAAGTGCAGCAATACCCACGGAACGAAGTGCAGCAATACCCACGGAACGAAGTCCCACAATACCCACGGAACGAAGTGCAGGAATACCCACGAAACGAAGTGCCACAGTACCCACGGAACGAAGTGCAGCAATACCCACGGAACGAAGTCCCACAATACCCACGGAACGAAGTCCCACAATACCCACGGAACGAAGTGCAGCAATACCCACGGAACGAAGTGCAGCAATACCCACGGAACGAAGTGCAGCAATACCCACGGAACGAAGTGCAGCAATACCCACGGAACGAAGTGCAGCAATACCCACGGAACGAAGTCCCACAATACCGACGGAACGAAGTGCAGCAATACCCACGGAACGAAGTGCAGCAATACCCACGGAACGAAGTGCAGCAATACCCACGGAACGAAGTGCAGCAATACCCACGGAACGAAGTCCCACAATACCCACGGAACGAAGTGCAGCAATACCCACGGAACGAAGTGCAGCAATACCCACGGAACGAAGTGCAGCAATACCCACGGAACGAAGTCCCACAATACCCACGGAACGAAGTGCCACAGTACCCACGGAACGAAGTGCAGCAATACCCACGGAACGAAGTGCAGCAATACCCACGGAACGAAGTCCCACAATACCCACGGAACGAAGTGCAGCAATACCCACGGAACGAAGTGCAGCAATACCCACGGAACGAAGTGCAGCAATACCCACGGAACGAAGTGCAGCAATACCCACGGAACGAAGTGCAGCAATACCCACGGAACGAAGTCCCACAATACCCACGGAACGAAGTGCAGGAATACCCACGAAACGAAGTGCCACAGTACCCACGGAACGAAGTGCAGCAATACCCACGGAACGAAGTCCCACAATACCCACGGAACGAAGTCCCACAATACCCACGGAACGAAGTGCAGCAATACCCACGGAACGAAGTGCAGCAATACCCACGGAACGAAGTCCCACAATACCCACGGAACGAAGTGCCACAATACCCACGGAACGAAGTGCAGGAATACCCACGAAACGAAGTCCCACAATACCCACGGAACGAAGTGCAGCAATACCGACGGAACGAAGTGCAGCAATACCCACGGAACGAAGTCCCACAATACCCACGGAACGAAGTCCCACAATACCCACGGAACGAAGTGCAGCAATACCCACGGAACGAAGTGCCACAGTACCCACGGAACGAAGTGCAGCACTACCCACGGAACGAAGTCCCACAATACCCACGGAACGAAGTGCAGCAATACCCACGGAACGAAGTGCAGCAATACCCACGGAACGAAGTGCAGCAATACCCACGGAACGAAGTCCCACAATACCCACGAAACGAAGTGCAGCAATACCCACGGAACGAAGTGCAGCAATACCCACGGAACGAAGTCCCACAATACCCACGGAACGAAGTGCAGCAATACCCACGGAACGAAGTGCAGCAATACCCACGGAACGAAGTGCAGCAATACCCACGGAACGAAGTGCAGCAATACCCACGGAACGAAGTGCAGCAATACCCACGGAACGAAGTGCAGCAATACCCACGGAACGAAGTGCAGCAATACCCACGGAACGAAGTGCAGCAATACCCACGGAACGAAGTGCAGCAATACCCACGGAACGAAGTGCAGCAATACCCACGGAACGAAGTGCCACAATACCCACGAGACGAAGTCCCACAATACCCACGGAACGAAGTGCAGCAATACCCACGGAACGAAGTGCAGCAATACCCACGGAACGAAGTGCAGCAATACCCACGGAACGAAGTCCCACAATACCCACGGAACGAAGTGCAGCAATACCCACGGAACGAAGTGCCACAATACCCACGGAACGAAGTGCAGCAATACCCACGGAACGAAGTGCAGCAATACCCACGGAACGAAGTGCAGCAATACCCACGGAACGAAGTGCAGCAATACCCACGGAACGAAGTCCCACAATACCCACGGAACGAAGTGCCACAATACCCACGAGACGAAGTGCCACAATACCCACGGAACGAAGTCCCACAATACCCACGGAACGAAGTGAAGGAATAACCCCGGAACGAAGTGCAGAAATACCCACGGAACGAAGTGCAGGAATACCCACGGAACGAAGTGCAGCAAAGAATAGGGTTCCTTTTCAGCCAAATCGCGTGCATGCTCGCTGCGTAACGTTTTTCTTACGTGCATTACCGGATACTCAAAAGGCGACAGCGGCTACACGGCGAAAAAAAAGAGTTCAGCCATACATCTCTAATTGTTTCTCTACAGATGGTTTTCACGCGACGTCACGGACGTAGTTTTTTCACCGTGCTGGTACTCAAACATGGCGGCCAGTCTCGATGACGTCAGTGCACTTATTAGCACCGCGTACATTGTTTCGCCTTTTTGACGGTGACCATATTTTTTTTTCACCGGATTGCCACTCTTATCAATTTGTCTCCCGGAGCAAAGCGCGCCTGTATGTGTCGCGTTGTCGTGCCGTCACATTTCTGGCTTTGCGCATCTTCTCGACGTTCTAGTGACCCAAGATGGCGGCCACGATGACGTCAATGCAAACCATCCATAAGCTATAGCTAGAATAAGTGGTGGCGCATGACGGCCCCGCTCTCACTTTGCCAGTTCAAATACCTCTTAGTTCGGTTATGAAGTACAAGGGCCGAGCGTTGGCTAAAAGGCGCTGTAATCTCCTCCCTGTACTAATATGATCACGAGACGCTTTTCTCAGAAGGCACTTCGCGCGCGTGCCCACAGTCATCGGTGTGCGTTCGAAGGCCAAGTACGTTAGGTAATAAAGGCACGTATACGACCGTGTTGCTGCGCAAGACAGGATTGGCGTCTGGTCGAGAGTAGTAAAGGGGTAATTGCTTAGGAAAACATCGCATTTCATTACGAAATTGAGCGAAAACTGAATATAGACACTGTTTTTTTTTTTTTTCTTGAAACGCTGCAGTGTCGGACGAACTGAAATGCGCGAAAGTGTACGGCGAAATATATGGCATCGCGAGATGATGTCATTGACGTCACAGTACGGGTGTCAGTATCGTGCAGGAAAATTGAGCCTTGCTTTTTACAGCGAAGCTGTTTATGGCTAGGCACCCGTGCATTTTTTGTTCTGCGTCAGCAAACACTATCATCACCAGCAATGGCTCATACACCCCTAAGCAAGCAAAAGATGCAATGGCTAATCCCTCTCGTAGTGCAGAGGCTATATATATACGTTTGACAGTAAAGAAGAACGTGTTTCCACTTATATACGTGGTGTGTTTATTCTTTTGTGTGAATGATACCAACGGCGGCCGAGTGCTTTTCTCGCCGCCACAACTTTCTCTCTCTCTCTCTCTCTCTCTATATATATATATATATATATATATATATATATATATATATATATATATATATATATATATATATATATATATATTGTGGTCGTCCATGCAGATGTATATAAATAAATGTGTTCGTACCTTTGCTCAAAATTTCTGTCTCACCTCTGTGTAGTGTGCTAAACAACTTCGCTGTTTATCCACCTTCACAGAGTGGAATGGGTCATGATTTTATTTGACAATAATCTACCTTTATTTCACCAAACAAGCACCGATAGAGTTCAAAGAGAGTAATCCGCATGTCGTAGTTTATCAGGCATTATTATTACTTTTATGTTTCACTAGTCCTAGCAAAAACAATGGGTCGCACCGCGCCAGCCTTCTTTAACTGCACTCCCCACCGCACTGTTCCAATGTATACGGCACTCTGCTGCTAGACCCTATATAATAGGTCAGGGTCTCAAATCCAGGGAACGTCCGCGTTCCAATGTAGGTAGAAGGAAAAAAAAATTTTGCGCGCTCAGATTTAGGTTAACGTTAAAGAATTCCCACTATATATTCAACCGGAGCTCTACGCTGCCGCGCGTATCGAATCCCTCGTCTTATTTCAGCAGGTTAAACCCCATAAGTGATCAACCGCGCCAACTACATTATGAATGTGGTAAAGAATTCTCAATAAATGTGTTTTTTTTCTGCAATGAAAAGAGCCTGCGTTTACGGCACGAATTCACAAGTAAAGGCAGCCTCCGCTCTCGTGGCATCCTTACTGAACGCCTTTCAAGAGAAGTTTGATTAATTAATTATTAATTTATGGGCGAATTAATTTATTGATTGATACAGATTGATTGATCGAGTGAGTGATTTGGTTGAACAACGCGAATCGACACTGGGGCTAGAAGAGACGCCCTGGTGGAGGGCTCGGGATTAATTTTAAATGGGGCTCTTTAGCGTGCGCCTAATTCTAAGTACACGGACTTTTTTTTTTTTTTTGCACTTCATTCCTATCGAAATGCGGCCGCCGCGGGTCGGGAATGGAACCCGGGACCCTGTGCTCAGTAGCAGAATGCAATAGCCACTGAGCCACCACGGTGGGTAGAAGAGAGAGAGAGAGAGAGAGATACGAGGATAGGAAAATTAGGGAGCACCAGATGAGGGTCCCGTTTTTTTTTTTTCTTCTCTACACTGTGCAAAGAAGGGAAACAGGGAAATATCAAAGAGGCAACGAGGCAGGTATGGAGCACTGCACGCACCTGCAGCAAGACTATACAAACTGTCGCTGAGTCCGGTACACTTTAAAAATAAAAAAGCTACAAGTATAGCGCACGAATAGCTTTTACGCAACGGAGGCGGGCAAGGTGCAAGATGTTTCGTCTCGGAAAATGTTCCGGAGTCCAGCCGGTTTAGTGCGGTTTGTATGCATACAGATAGAGAGACACGTGCCGGACGTCGCATTGAGAGCAGGCGCACTATACACGTGTCCCGATGTTTTCTTCAGATCTGTACAGACACTATACAGTCGCACCTTTGCGCATGCGTCGGTCACCTCCAACGCGGCCTTTCTACAAACGGACAGTGGTGCACCCTCTGGCTTGTCCCTTCCTGCCGGGCACTGCCCCACAAGCCATCTGTCGGTTTGCGCGGGCCCATATTTGTACCCTGTAGATCCGCAAATAAAGAATTTATCATTTATTTCGCTTCGGAAATGTTTACCATCGGTCGTGTTCGTCGCCAGAGTCGGGAAGTTTCTGCGGCTCCTCGCGAGCGAGGTCTGGCGGACGTCCAGCGCGACTCTCTCTCTCACAGGAATATCCCTCGATTGTGAGCCGCAGCGTTGCCTCCATACGTAAGTGGGTAGTTTGAGAGAGTGACGAACAGGAATTTCCGCTCAGGCGCCCCCCCCCCCCCCTTTTCCAATAGAGGGAATAGCTAGTTTTAGCCAACGTCGCAGGTGCCACGTTCGCATCGGCGTTTACGCGCTCCAAGTAAACCGTTGTTGTTTTGCGTCTCCCGATCAGCTCGAACGACAACAGCTAGCTACTTTCGCCACCAGGTACGTATGTATATCTCATGCAATCACGTTCACTCTTGAATATACACGCCCGCGGGGTTAGGGCCAGCCCTTTCACCCTGTGTCGATAGCCATCGTGTGCAGCACGCACGCACGCACACACACACACACACGCACGCACACACACGCACGCGCACACACACACACACACACGCGCGCACACACACACGCGCGCACACACACACGCGCGCACACACACACACGCACGCACGCACACACACACACACACACACACACACACACACACACACACACGCACGCACGCACGCACACGCACGCACACGCGCGCACACACAGTGCCTATGCAACTGGCGAGCCCCGTCCGGCGACCTTGCAGTCGATTCCAGTCACGCCTTCTCCGTTTAGAGACACCTTTCTTTTTCACGGCCTCGCTTGCGTCAGGCGGGACGTCACATCGGTCGCGCGCGGTTCATAAAACCGGCCGGCGACGCTCGCGCGGTTCCCAGTGCTCGAAAAGCCGCGATTTCCTACGAGTGGTGTCCGCCCGCTCCACGCAGTGACGGATCGACGATAACTCACTACCCCCACCTCGACTTTGGAAAGTGGCGTGTATACGTGAATCGTGCGCGCGTTGCACTGTATACACGGAAGACGAGACACCCCACCTACCTCCTCGAAAGGATTTTGAGTGTTGCTGTGTTTTGCGTATGCCCGCGCCCCTGACAGCGTTGAGGGACACTTCAGCTGGTGTGGAACCGAGGACTGGCGATATGCCTACGGTGGAGTCGCAGCCCAAGATCGAGCCGCCCCCGCGGAAGCGGAAAACTAGTCAGTATCTTAAGGTAGGTCAAGTTCGGCGCCCCCTCTGTGATTGCCATCTGATCGATCTGTGGAGTGCGCGGGTACATCAGCTGTATTACCGACGCAATCTTTACGCTAATTTTTGTTATTTTGTGCTTGTAGAGCGCAATTAACGTTCGTACGCAACAAGGGTCGAACTCGCAAACATTTTGCTTTTAAGAACCGATTGTGATTTCCGGCTGCTTTTACCGATATGGCGCGTATTATTAACATATTATTAAGATTAAGAATTACTCGGTCCACCTCTGCCGTACTACTCGGCAGAGGTGGACTTCACTGCGCTATCAATAGATTTACATAATTGACTAATTAGCGAAATTCATTAATTTACGTATCGTTAATTCCGTTATTGTGTACGTGTTTCAATATATATACGAATTGAATCGAGGCTTTCTTGCTTATTGTAGTTGGTTCATATCATCTTGCGCAATTCAAGAGCGAGACATATTCACCTTAAAAGGGTTCTGAGCTGTGACGCTTCAAAATTTTTTGCACCAATTACCGTTTCCCTGGACATCTTTCTCCTTTCTTGTCTCTATATATTCTTTTTACCTCGTGCAGGATAGAAAACCGGGCTCTTGTGTACATCCGTGTCTTTCCTCTTTTCCTATATATCTATTTATATGACGCTGGCACCATTTTCGTTATGCATCCACATACCGTGCGATGAAACGCATAGGTGTTCCATTTGCACTTGTCGCTTACTACTAATGAGTGCGCTTTGTTAACGAAAATTAAATGGAACAGCAGTGCAGTTTGTATGTCAGTTCACCACCACGCACAATCGGCTCGCGCGCCCATTCTTACGAACGTTCTTGCGCACGAACTGCTTCGCGAATCAGAAGAAGGTGATCGCTTGTCAGTGTCAACGCATATATTCGCCATCGAGTCGAAACAAAGCGGCAGCAAGTTATCTGAAACCGAATGTGAAGGATTTCGCGCTTCCACGTTGATAAATGCGCGCGGAAACAGTCACGATCCATGCATGCACGTGCCGACATTCGTATTCAATGCGCATTGGGCACGGATTCGATTCGACGATCGCGTTGCACTTCGACCCGAAGCAATACAAGTTAGCGTTCACCGCGCACCTACAATTCGTTCGTTATAGGCGCCTTATAACTAATATCAACTATCGAGCTCAGTATGCGCTGAGTACAATAAGACGACGCACGCCCTTCGAACGTGAGCGTGAGGAACAGAATGCGCTTCTTAAACTCCACAAAAATCCAAAGTAGTAACCTCGACAACACTTGCAGTTTTCCCCTTCTTTTCTTCTTCGTGAGAATGCCCCGAGTTCATTTTGCTCCACATCGTGGTTTCCTGCTACGAGCAACGTGACTTTAGTCACATCTTACCGACAATTTTTCCCCCCCAACCTGGTTCAGGTGGTAGCAAACTGGAAACTTGCATCCGTTTAACTCCCTGAATTTGTCTCTCTATTTCCCTTGTCATGCGTCACCAAGTTTACCTGAAGCAATACTGAAAAGAAAAAGCAGAAAGTCCCTCGTTCAGAGGCAGGTTCGCTACATTCCAGTATAAGCAGTTAAAGCTTAGCTTGCGGACACTCAAAGCGTGCCTCCAATTCGTGTAACAGATGACGCAAGTGCTTGCCTCTGACGCACTTCGTTTTGCAAAAATACCAGTCAGACGCGTTCATCCATATGCGATCCATTTGGCACTGCTGCGGTTGTAGCACGCCATGTGCAGAACACGGGCCAGACAATTAAATATATAGCGAGGGTCGTACTTAATGTGACGAGGTGCATCTCGTCACATTAAGTGCGACTCTCGCTATCAACAGGAACTTGTCCGCTGTGAATCGCTCCGCGTGGAAGACATTGTAGTGATGCGGACGAAGCTTTATTTGGCGACGACCGTAGCGAGTGACATGCTAATTGCGACGGCGATGGCGATTAATCTAATTGCCGGGTGCTCATGATTGCATTGCGCTTATTGTTACACTGACGGAACTAATGGACGAGCATAACAAACAAAAGGGGCGCGAAGTATATACCACAGAGGAACTGACAGCGAGAAAAGTGTATCGAGAAACAAAAATAGACTGCAGTGGTTGATGGGATTGAACTACAGTTAAGAAGCTCCAACGCTGACCGCGAGTTAGATATTCTACGTTTGTAGCCACGCGCGTGAAGTCTTCCTCGATGCAATGATTGTGAATCACGATATACGCACGCACAGATTCAGCTTGCGTCTATGATGAAGCGAACCCTGCTATTGCGACAACACACCTGCACTTTTTCTTTTTCTTTTCGCAGGGCAGCCTTCTGGTTTGTTTTGTTTATTAAGTTTCCTGTCCCGTCCTTACAATTATTTGTGTCTCTCATACTCTCCATTGTTCCGGAACCAGATGGTGTGGTGGCTCATTAGAAAAAAAAAAGTAGTAAAGTGAGTGGGAGCAGGTGGGCATAGTCTGTTACAATATGGCGGGCTAGAACTTTAACTTCCCAAAAAAAGGAGAGAAGAGGAGAAAAAAAGAGAAAAAGTAAATATAAAAAAAAACATTAATGAGATGCATACAAAAATGCTAGAATTAAAAACATGCATAGCATATCTGATTAACTCAAGCAGGCGAGGTGACTCTATGTCACCGCCCGTTTCAAAGGGTATTCCAATAAATCATCATATCATAGTCATCATCATCATTCTTAAGCCAAAGGAAATCGACAACTCGAAATGCCTTTTAATGCACGCTGACCGATTAGCTTGCACTAAATTATCGCGTGGCAAAAAAAAAGAAAGAAACAACGTGGTACTTGAAATTTCGACGTTATGTAATACGTAATAATATTAAAGGCAGTGGCAAAGGAAGGACAGGAGTGTCTTCTGAGGAGTATTCTGGGCGCGGCCTTTGCACATATTTTGAGGAAAGATAACGCTGATTAAATAAGGCGACAGTTAATAGCAAATCGTTTACATTTGTTTCGTGCGCCTAATTAACAAAATGTGTGCTGACACCAGACTGCCACAGCACCACGTTGTTCAAATGCCTTCGATTTGAAACCATTTCTGAGTCAGCGTACCCAACTCCGTCCTGAGTCGGCGTACCCGACTCACTTGGCAACGAGTGCATACGGTTGGCTCGGATCTGTTCTCTTCCTATGACAATTGAGAGAGAGAGAGAGAGAGAGAGAGACAGACAGACAGACAGACAGAGATCATCGCTAAGTTTTATCTCACGTCATGGATACTTATTTCAAATCGCAACACGCGCATCGAATGCGACGCCGTTGTCCCTTTCGCACGCCCTTGAAATCACAGCGTGCAAACGACATATCTACAGACGCAATTGACGGGAGGCCAATTCTGTGACAAAGTCTTTTATCTATAAAGTGTGAACACGTTTACCGTTCCCGATGCACGCCTTCGCTGGTTGTGACGTAACCGCGATAACCCATCGTATCACGTTGGGAGTGGCGTGTGTACAGACAAGCTTCCTCTACCGCATTCTGCGTGGAGTTGTGCCTTGTACGTGGGAACCTTTGTGGAATAATTAGAGACGTTTTTTTTTCTCATGACCTGCCTTCGGTACGAGTCACAAACGTCTCTGTGAACGTCAGCACATCGTCGCCTCGTCGAGTGTACGCTTTCACACGGGAAAGTGTCTTCGATTGTGGAATAAACGCACCAGCAACAGCAATCTGATTGAAGCGATCTGATCTTCGGATATCTGAAGATATATTGTGATTTAAGTGTGTTTGGTGTTGGGATATAGCCTGGTGCAACATAGATATTAGGAGAGGGGTGCAAACTGACACAGACACGCAGAGCGTCTCATCTGTCCTCCGTGTATGTGTGTCAATTTGCGCCCAAATAGCTAGATTGTCACTTGTCGCGAAGGAAGAGCAACCTTAACAGAGAGGACAAACACCGATACGCACACACTCGAACACACACGTACGCACACACGTATACGGAGAGTGAGAGAGAGAAAAAAGAAACGTTGTGACCTATGCAAAATGAATTAACATACGCCCAAAAAACGCAGTGTCAAACACTCGAGGCCCCACTTTTCGCTAGCGAAGTGCCATTTCCCAAAGCGCACAATGCGACAATGCCGCACTGCTAAACGTGTGGTACGGAGTTCGTCTCCGCGTGACATTCACAGCTATAGTGCACATAGGGGTGACACAAAACCGGCCCCAACCGCGCAGTTAATTTCCTCGATATTCTCGAGCACAAAAGAATGACGTCCGGCGCATACAGCACATATGCGGCGACATGTGCACGGTACTTTTCTCTCTCTCTAGTCTTTCTCTTTCTTTCTTATTTTTCTTTTTGGGGGGGAGGAACGGTACGGGGGTTGGGTGAGTGTTCCAAGTGCTACCGGGACGTATTGTAGCGCCACGATCAGAACAGGGCTGCCGTCAACAGTATGCTAAAAGAAACTTTCTTCGCGAGTTGTATAAGTATAACGTGCACGCCGTCCTCGCCGGACCTGAAATAAGGTTTCTTCACTCACTCACTCACTCACTCACTCACTCACTCACTCACTAATGTGCACGCATTCGGATATGCAATCGATGCCGTCACTGACTCACTGATACCCCTTCGTTCGTGCAGATCGCATATTTCACACGTTGACCGAAGCGAAGGCCCGTTACGAATTCAGCAATGTTCGTGTTCCCCCCCCGTATAGGTCACTAAACTCCACCCCATCAATCGAATGCGCGCACTATACATCAAAAGCTATAGGTCGCGTCATGCAACCAGCTAGAACTGTGAGTAGGGGTGTGCGGAAAGTCCGAAATTTCACATACGAATCGAACATTGCCTGCTATTCGATTCGTACTCGACTCGAGAACTCGCTATTCGGAGTTGTCGAACGTAAATTTTCTCGTGTTCGAATGAGTCACGGATTAAACCACCCACGTATTGGCGTCTCGAGGGAAACGGAACGATGAATTCGAAAAGCGTTCTGAATGATTCTGCTGCACGATAGCTGTGGTTGTTGTGCAGGGGGCGCCAGTTTCTTGAGCGAACTTACGCGGGGAGGGGAGGGGGGTTGGTAAGTTCCACTCAACAATTCCCAGTCATTTAAAAAAAATTGCTCACTTTGAAGTCGCCTACTATACGAATTCGTTGCGATTTATTCACGCCCTTTCGATCATCTTTAAAAGTATGTCCGGTGCTGCGCTATCACGCTTCTCTCCATCGGCTAACGCAAAACTGCGCTTACACCTGGTAATATCCCGTTACACTGTTCCATTACTGCCATTACCATTGTTCGTCAAATAACTGAAAGCAGTCGTTAATGATTTACAACCTTCTCAGCTTGTCCGAACATTTCACGTCGAATTGTATTCACGCACGCGTGCCAATGTATACGCAAGCCTGATCTCGTTTTCTTTTTTGTCATGTTTGTTTCAATCCTGTTCCGCTTATTGCCTCCAGTTTAAATGCGTTTATGTGGTACCCACTGCGTCTGCGTGCATCTCAGGAAGAGTGCTCGCGTTCCCTTCGATCGCCCGAGCGTCTAGTCTGTATCCAAGACGACGACGTCACAGGCGCGACAGAAAATAAAGGACGAACACCGCTTCGCTGCGTCGAACTTTTGCATCGGTCGGTCGGTCGGCCGCAGCTGCAGAGATTTGCGTCGCATGCCGCTGAGTCGCCCTTTCTGGCTTCCTATACACACGCGCGCGGTCATCTTCCCCAATACCCTCCCCTTCCCCCTCCCCCCCCGCCACGACCTCCTCCAGATTTTTTTCTATTAGCCGCGCGGTGCTCCTTTGTCACAGCTTCCTCCAGCTCAAGGCTGGTGCGTGCAGAGACGCTATTCTATGGAGACGCGGGTAGCGCAGACGGAGAGATGTTTCCTGCGTAGCGCGGTCGCCATTCGAGAGAACAACTTCAAACGAGCGTATACACGTGATGGCGCTGCCGCTGCTGCTGCTGCTACGCGGACGGCTTTTTGCAAATGGGGACATCTGTCACTGCCGTGACGTTCCCGGTCTCCGCGCGCTGTTCGCTGTTCGCGCTGTCCTCGGACGCGAACATGGAGACCAGAGTAGAGAGAGAGAGAGAGAAAGAGAAAGGGGGGGCAAAGGAAAGACAGGGAGGTTAACCAGAGTTTATCTCCGGTTGGCTACCCTGTACTGGGGGATGGGCAATGGAATGCAATATGAGAGAGAGAAGGATAAAAAAAATGTAAATGCATATGCACCTTACACGCTCGCACCGATCATTGCATTTCTTTTTCTTCCCTTGTTTTTTTTTTTCTCATTTGTTTTGTATCGAGAAAACAAACCACTGAAGTCCGGCGCTACAGAAAACTGAGTTGATCAGGACGCGGTCTGCATGCACCCTCCTTATTAGATATGTGCGGTAGTTTTTCACTCGGTGTATATCGGCTCCAGTCGCAGGCACGAAGCTGTCGTATAGCTGCCTCGCTTCAAAGTGAGAGAAAGTCTTGGCGACCTCACTTTTCAGTACCTTCTCCCCTCCCCCCGCCCTCGCCCCGTATATTCGCGAACATACCTACGAAGCTGTCTCCCACCATGATATTCGCTTTCTCCCGTTTATTTCTTGGCATTCCACTGGGATTCCCGATAAATTAGGCATGCGCAAGAAGGAGCGTGCGTTTGATTTATATCTTCGTACAATTCTTGCGCAACGAAGATAAACAGTCGTAGACGGTATGCAGATCAACATCGCAGCTTCTGCGTTTAGCCGTGTCACCTCTACTGCTCGGAGACTCGCCTCACTACTTTCTTTCTTTCTTTCTTTCTTTCTTTCTTTATTTATTTATTTATTTATTTATTTATTTATTTATTTATTTATTTATGCTCTATATTACGCTTCCAGCGTGGCAGATTAGACATTTGCGAGCTCTACGCGAGCGGCGATGTTAATCTAAACCGCCCGGAGGATTCGTTGCCTGCGCAGAGGACAAACAGGCGCTTGGAGGTCGCGTATCGACGTATCTTTCCCCAAGGTTGCCCAACTGCGCGCTTTTATTTCTTTCACCGCTCTGTACGCGTGGAAAAAAAGTAGCTCTTTAACGAAGCATATAAAAGAACCTGCGGGAGAGAAATGCCACTTAAAACGCGTCGAACGACGCTCTGCTGCCCGAGTGTTCATACGCAACGGCGACTGTGACGTGCCGCGCGGGTGTGGTATATATGCGTACACAAACGACGTTGGAACTGTGCCGGTTTCCCCAACTTTAATTGTCGAGTCTTTTTTTCTCTGAAGTGACCGCGGGAATCTGTGTTCATCCGCAGTGGGCATGGAGCCAAGGCTGGTTTTTCACGCGTTCCTGGTAGAGCGCAGCAAACCCCGCCTGCTTTCTCCGAGACGGGCATTTTCCTCTCGCTCGGTGTGTTTGAAGAGCTTGTTTCATTTATTTTTATTTTCTTGTCTGAAATGTGTCTCACCTCGTACAAGTATGGACGAACGGGCAACACAGGCAGCAAGCGTGCGATTTGCACGTTGTGGTGTGTGTCAACGTCGAGCGGTCGTCGACTTCGACCATGGTGCCAGCGTGCAGTGCTCGAAAAAAAAAAAAAAACGCGTCGTTGGTCTCTTTTCTTTTTTTTATTTATTTCTTTTTCGTGTCTACCTGGTGCTTGTGTCTGCTCGTGTTAATTGTTCGCGCGTTTGTTCGTGTTGTTGTTGTGGTGTTGGTGGTGGTGGTGGTGGAGGTGATAGAGCCTGGTAGTCGTGACGTGGTGGCCAAGGTCATTGACACGTTCCTTGTAGCGTACGTCTCGCTCCGTGTGATCGATCCATCCAAAGTAAATTCCATACGAAGCCAAATCACAGTGAAACCAAGAGAAGTACGGGAGAAGCAAACTACGTTTTTTTTTTAATATGAAATGATTGAGAATGTGAGCGTTGTGAGTTCCCATCTTCATTAGCTTCAACTTCTTTCAAGTTTATGAAAAAATTCAACTCACACTCATAATTACACTGATGTATTTCAAGTTGAAGAACACAGTTTAACTCACCCGTGCTTTAGTTGGTTTCATCGTCTGGTGGATTACTAAAAAAAACTGTTGCTAAAGATCGAGCCAGCCCTTCGTCTCTCCTGGTTCATGTCGCTCATCTATCGAAATGTCAATCCTACACCTTGCAAGTATATATATATATATATATATTTGCTGTATTTGTGACTATAATGCAGACGCCACCATTCGGGCTCTGCACCAAACCCACTATTTTCGCGTCACGTTAAGTAACATTCAATCAACTGCCAAGCCGTTCTGCGGGCCTTTCCTAACTCGCGATGCGTGGAAACCGCTTGCAATGGCTAATAATTAAGCGAATCGTGTTTTCGCCGTGTTTCGCATAGTAGCCGAGAAAATTGCGAGGCAGTTTTCTTTTTATCGTACTCGCTACTAAGTTTGACGTTCTCAACAAACACTACGTCAGTAGATAGCGTTAGAGCAGGGGGAGGCGGGTTAATTGCTTGCCTGCAGGCAAAAGGTGCCGGTGACTGACCTGCCCCGCGATTTGCCACTTATCCAGTGCAGCGGAGTCTGATTCCCCGTCACAACACGTATAACGCCAGGGGAAACGTGGCGATCCGACATTATCGCTTGGCTTGGCTATACGCAGCTATATCGAGATAAAATTGCACTGGTAGCGACTTTATTTAACCACGGGCCTCATAAGCCCGGGTGTTGGAATGAAACTTGAAATTTACAAAAGAAAAAGGCATTTTTATGTCCTGTTATATAATTCGATTGCCGCGAAGAGATTGAGATAGAGAGTAGCTCGACTACTCGCCGCCCCCCCTCCTTTTTTTTCTATATTCTACAGCATCTTTCCCTCAAAACCCTGCTCAAAGTCAAACCTTCCGAAGCGTTGATTCGGTGTGACTTACAGTATCCATAAGCTTGAACAAGACGTATGATCATACAGGTTGATGATGACTTGAAGTGATCGACAGTTGATCGAACAAGGGAAGTCGCTGGACCGGTCGCTTCGACACAGAGAAAGTAGGAAAAGTCACAAGGGAAAGGCATGGAGGTTAACCAGGCTGAGCCCAGTAGGCTACCGTGCACTGGCGAAAAGAGGAAAGGAGATTGAAAGAGGAGAAGGGGACTTATCCTAACGAAGACAAGTCACCGCGCCGAAACATTGGCGCTAACGATATTGCTCGTTGATCACTGCTTGTCAGTATAATATGCCCGTTTGACGTCAAGAAATATAAGGACAGTGACGTTGCCCCATACTTCTTTGGTCATCTACAGTGACGATTAATTGAAAAGGCATAGTTGTCTTACGTCCCTCTCCCCCCCCCCCTCCCGTCCCACCTTGAAGCCATTTTCTTTGAAATATTGAAAGCAATCGCCTTGTTCTCTGGGTTTAAAGCTGTTTCTTCGTGTTCTGGAAGGAGTCAGAACTTCGTTGTCGGTTACACCTCCTGTCATGTGTCTGTATGGCCCCCCTCTTTCTCTGTTCTTCCTGCTTTTGTACAGTTATTCATTACTTATTCCTCACTTTTCTGAAAGAAACTGACATTGCCTCTCGTGTGTAGCATACTTCTATTTTTCTGTTTGCGAGTGACGGAGCCTCAACGTTGTTGACCTTTTCTTTCTTTATGTATTCCTTTTGTATTTGTGTTCGAGAAACGCTCTTTCCTTGATTATTTTTCACCTGCTGTCATAGAAGCTGTTTCCGAGCAACTGTTCTTGCGAATTGTCTGTAACCGATTCGGCGCATACATCCGGATGTCGTTCTTTAGAATGTGACAGCGTGCAGTTCTCGCTGCTTCCAGACTTTCCCATCTACGCTACACGTAAGCCGTAGCTCCAGGTCACTATATTTCAAGCTTTACTTCCGAGATTCTTTTTTCTTTCGTTTCTTTTTTTTTTACGCGGTAGCTATAGAGTAAACACCGGAAATGAAGTTTGTGATGTCTCAGAAAACCCTGTCACACCCTTCACTTGAGCTACCCGCCAGGTACACGATTGACGATTCTCTGGCTTTCTTGCTCCTGTGGACTTAACAAGTGTGCGCGCTCGAACTTGTACACGTTAGCCAGGGGCCCAGCAAAATCGGGTTTCGTCTAGTGTCGGTCACTTGGTGACATCTCAGAGACAAGTGCCACATTCACGGCATGTATATTGACAAGCACGATACACCAATACAGGCATCGGGATCCGTGCCGTCGGCGAACCGAGTGAGAAATGCTTCCGGAAGAAAAACCTCGGAAGCAAGAAAAAAAGCAAGGTCGACATAAAAACGTTCATGAGTTTAGATTCAATGCCACACAAAGCAACGGAAGGAGCGAACATCGAACAAATAAAAACAAAAAAAGAAGAAGAATTAAGAAAGAGACCTCGGTTTTCAGCATAGAACCTTCCCACTTTATTTCTCCTGCCCCACCGAGTAGCATACACAGCACGCCGATATAGAAGCCCCCCACTCCCGCCATCCGCCCTCGTTCGCATTCGACGCGGCAAATCACCGCGAAACCACTCTCACTTTTTTTCTGTAGGGTGAAAGTGGAACAGCAACTCCCGCCACGCATGCGGCGAGTCCTTCACCACCGTCCACCTCTCTCTTACACACTCATTTCGCCGCCTCAGTGTATTTTCGCTAAGCAGCCATTTCAGCTTAGCTCCTTCGCTTGATCGGCGCGCTCGCTCGTACGCCCGTGGCGCAGCCACCGAACAGACGGCTCCGTTAGGCCTAATTGTTCGACAGCTCCCCAGCGGACCGTTTAAAAAGATCCGCCGCGCCATGCGACGCTGGTCCGTCGTCGCGCTGTGTCGTTCTAATGGGCGCTGTTTCTTTTTCGGGCTCGACGGCCTGCTGCAGGTGCCATCCTTGCAGGTGCCGCTCAAAAAGTCCATGAAGAACCTGTCGTGTCCCGACCTGACCAAGCTCGCGCTCCAGAATGGCGGGACCTCGGAAGAAGACCTGCAGAGGGCGCCCAGCCTGGGCGACTCCATCGGAGACACCATGTCCCTGCACTCGGACCAGGTATATACTGGCTCGGCGTGGCGGTTTACAGATCGTGCCTCAAAGGCAGTTTGGCACCACCCGAGTGTACAGGGCGCAGAGCAAAAAAGCGGAGGGATATACTGGACGCATCTGTAGCTTAAGTGTCTTTGAGTGCCCCCTTTAAAGGAACACTAAAGACGAACGCGCGATGTTCCTTATAACGAACTTCTTTAGCGGATTCCTAAAGGCACATCAAGCACGAACATTAGAGAGTTTAGGGGGATGCGAGAGGCTTGCGTACACATACTCAGGAACTCGAAGTCTTCTTGCGTTTTTCTGGGACCCAGGGGGTTTGGGCACCGTCAAGCGGAACGCAAGCCTCTTGCGTACCCTAATCGAAAACTCCCTATTAATAGATTTCAGGCTGGGATGTCATATACTTTGAAACAATATTGACACTCTTTCGGCGCGGACTTTAGATTCCATTATTAAAAAGTATGTATATATTAAGGCCCAGTTTTCAGTTTGTTGAATTTGGCGCCCGGACGTTCGATTCGGTGACGTAATTGCGACGCCAGAGATTTCAGTGCATTATTGTGCACTCCGTCCGTTCTTTCGTAAAAGCAAAGTTCTCAAAGTTTGGCAGCCTCGTTCTTCGTTTATTTATTTTTTTCAGAATAGGGTGTTAATTATCTTTTGTTATTGATACGCATCCAATCAAACGGCAGAGTTCCACGAGAAGATGGAGAGTTGAAATGCATCTCTGTTGCTCTATAAATAACCATTTACCTTGTTCTGATAAGCGAACAAATAAATAAATACATAAAGCTAATAATCAATCAATCACAGAGAACAGCGCTTTATGTGCCGCAGTTTTTTTTTTTTTTTTTTTGTCCCCGGGATACATTTGTTCGAGGATATACCAGTCTCTAATGCCACGCGTATCCACTCACGTGCCAAAGAATCAGCTTTCGTAGAAAAAGCGCCAGCGACGAGTGCTTTCACAAGCGACAGAGTCATTGTACATACGCGTGCCATCCTGTCAAGTGTTCTCAATACACGCAGAGTTGATAACGCGCCCACAGGGTTTCTCACCTCCGACACTTCTTCCCCGTTGCGCAGTGTACGGAAGACGAACTGCAGTTTGCCTTCAAGAACACGAAGCTCTTGAGGACCGACAGATACGGCGAAGACAGCGACTCCTCGGACTGCAGTCACTTGGAGATGATGCCCGGTGAGTTACTTTTCATCGTGAGCTAGTGTGACAGGTGCTTAAGCGAAAAAAAAAGAAAAAAAAAAAGAAGCGCACTACATTCTTTCTCGTAGTCTGTTAAGTCGCGGTTTTCCCTTTCCTTTCGGACGTCCTTTCTTTTTTTTTTCTTTCTGCGACAGACGATGTTACGAAACGTGGATGTCACACGTCGCGCTGATAATCTTTATCTTCGCGTGAAGCGAACGGGTCACGTGACGTGGTCGGTTGTCAACCTATATGCGCTTGTCAGTGCATCGATCCGCTGACGATGCGAGAAGGAAAAGAACCCGCGGCGAAGCGAGCTGTGTCTAGTATATTTCGAACGTTCGCGGCATTGTGCCCTGACGAGAAACCAACGCCAGACGGAAAACTTGCAATTTTGCAGCGAAATTGATCAGACGAGCATGTGCATTCACCCACAGAGCGAGAACGAAAGAAGGAAATAAAGAAATAAAGAAAAACGCACTACAGTAACACGAGAGGGGGGGGGGGGGGGGGTGTCGGGGTTGGCACTGTCGTAAGATCTCAACATTATTGACGAAGCCTGTTTGTATTCTGGTGTAATAAGCGCCAGCAACAACGGACTCTATTAGTCCTATTAGTACATTCCACTAACGGCCTTCTGCATACAGGGATAGTAAAAAAGAATATTAGGTTACGTTTAATGAGTAAATCAAGCTTCTGCAATAGCAAATCGTCCACTCATACCGTGGCTTTGTAAGCCAGAAAAGATGAAAAAAAAAAAAACACTCCCTGAAATTCCCGCGCCTCCTCCCCCGAGACGTCACTAACTTTCTCAGCGTACGGTCGACGCCATCAAGGCTAGCCTGGCAATCTAAGCGGTCATCGCACGTCGCGGCATGGTTAGCGACGCAGGGTTTCAACGGGCTTACCTATGGTGGCCTTACCTGCCGGATTACCTAACAAAACAGCGGAGCTTACCGAGCGGCTTACCTTGCGTGGAACGATCAGATCGTCGCTGCAGTGCTCGGCCCTGCAGGCTGACAGTTTATAAATGCACGGCAGGAGGAACGGTCTCTCTGAATTCGGCGTCGTTGAACCCGTTCTTCCAAGGCCGCGTTATGGGCGAGGTCACAGCGCGCTCGCGCAGACGTGCGCAATGGTAAACGCGAACTGCTCGCTTCTGAAAGGCGAGAAATATAAGAGCAGCGAACGCGAACCTGAAGAACACACCTCGTCAGGTGGCGTGACAAGGCTGTAGACACTCCTGCCAGACGGTATAGCCGAAATAATTCGATAAAACTTTAGAAGCGCAGTTTCGACTTTCTTTTGTTTCTCTTTCTCATAAAAGTGGAGGGAAGGGGTGGGGGGGGGAGGGGGGAGCAGCTGCACACCGCGCAACCAGCTACAAGTGGTGACGTTGCGAATTAAGCTAAAATGAGCCGTTCTTATCGATGGTGAGCTGACACCGCGGTTACTCTTTCGATAAGATCTTTTATTTTTTTCGGTGTTCTTACACTAAGGTTCGCATTCCGCAAACGTCTCGTGTCGTCAACCGGATGAGCGAACTATATATGAGCACGACGTCTTTCATGAAGGGAGGGAAAGAGAAAAGCAGAAGGTAGGGAGGTTTACCGGAATAACGTCCGGTTGGCTACCCTACATTCCCGCGCGGCGCAACGGGGTTTCAGGGTATACGAGACTTTCATCATTCCCAATTAGCTACGGCATTTGTCAGCACAGGACGAAAATGTCTCAGTCGAAGCCATTCTCAACACCCTATATGTATAATGTGCGCTGATGATTATTTCAAAAGAAACAAAATTAATGCCTAATAAACCTGAAGGCCGAATAAATTGCTTACCGAACGTCCACGCACGCCAAAAACGTACATGCAGCAAATTTTGAGGCTATACGAGCAACGGATATATCGATTACACGCGCTTACAGGTCTCACTGGATTCAGTTTAAATTTACACCCCCCCCTCCCACCCCATATGGAGTCACGAGAGGTAGAATACTGCCCCATGCTAGCTAATTGTAGCCCCCTATAAATGCCCCGCGGAACTATTGGTCCAAAAATATACGCTAACTAATATACTGGCATTGTTTCACTCCATCGTCGCGGTGGCTCAGTCTCGTTCTGCTGAGCTGGAGGTTGCGGGTTCGCCACCCGACCGGCAGCAACAGCAGCCTTCCCACGTGTGCGGGACGCAAGAATGTTGGCTTGTGTGTGCTGTGTCTTCGGTGCACAGCAAAGAACTTCAGATGGCCCTAAATAATCCGAAGCCCGTGACACCTTACAAGCCCGTGCCTTGCTTTAGGACGTCATGAAATAAATAAATCAAATCATTGTAGTTTACTGCGTCGACTCTCTGCACAAGCTTATAAAGACGGGGGGGGGGGGGGGGGGTGGAGAGGGAGGGGCTGAAATCAGCACATCGGTTATGCATTTTTTCTTGTACCCACCATCGCTTCCGTGATACGCCATCATCTCGCTTTCTTCGACTCGCCGCGGCAGCTCGGAGGCTTTGATGTCCTGTACACTGACGAGGAGGAAGTACGCGGTTTCGATTATCGGCGGGGTGACGCAGACGGAATGCATATAAAGAGACACGTGTTCAGAGTTTCCCGCGTGCACGCTCGAGAACACGGTGGCTGTAACTTCGGGACGTAACACCAATTCGATCGCGAGCAGTGATGGACTGTCAATAAATGAGTCAAAGTTACGTCACCTTACTCCAAGGCATTGCGAGCTCCACTAAAAGAAAGTCGCAGTGGTAGGACGGCTATATGTGCCGCGTTTCGTCGGCAGTGATAAAGGAATAGTTTTGCCTTCCTCGTAATGCCCGCCGCCAATAATTAAACTGTGCGTGTAGTTGAAGCTGGTGATTCAATATGTACATAAAGAATTGAATCACCAGCTTTACCTACGCGCACAAGTTGATTATTGGCGGCAGATATAACGAGGAAGAAAATAAAAGCCATTCCTTTATCATTGCTGCAAAACGCGGCACGTCCCGTCTAACAGACGCACGTCCGGTTTGCTACCCTGCACTAGGGGAAAGGGCAACGGGTTATAAATTGAGCGAGAGAGAGAGAGCATTCGTGTATATATATACATCGCACACGGAGCGAATCAGGCCGACAATACATTTCCGGGTGAACGCGCGGGTGCATTATTCCATGCCTCTATATGTCGCTTAGTAGTGATGCGATAGATAGATAATGTTACGTCCAAAATTACACAACCTACACGGCGTCATAATGATGCAATATGACGACACTTCCTGCATGCCCGCGTCGCTTTGAAAATGAAATATTTCGAAGTCGAGCCCGTCATCGAAGAGCACCCTATATGTATACATATTGACCCATGATTGCTGTGCTCATGTCGGCCCCTCGCGCACTGACTCGCATCGAGGTATTTGAGGCGTAATAAATAAATAAATAAGTAAATAAATAAATAAATAAATAAATAAATAAATAAATGTGCGGTAAGGGTGTGTTCACACGTGACGTCCGCTCTCGCGCAGGGACTCCCCGAAACATCCTGACTCCGCAAACTATGCTGCGTCACAGCGACGTCACGGACACGCGTGCGCCTTTCTCGGGTATATATGCACACAGTTTTGATTATCTTCTTCAAACGGGCTGGCCTATGTCTCTGACTCGCTCAGGCCCTCCGCGTGCGTGTGCGAGTTCACCGCGACTTTCCGCCTCCCCTCCCCCTCTCTCTATTTTATCTTTCTATTCCCTCTCTCCCGTCCCCCAGAGAGACGGGTAGCCAAGCAGACGCATTTCTGGTTAACATCCCTGCCTTCTCCCTTTATTTCCTCCTCCCCCTCCTCCTCCTCCTCCTCCTCCTTCTTCTTCTTCTTCTTCTTCTTCTTCTTCTTCTTCTTCAAACGGTCGTTTCGACGCAACACCAATTCGAAAAAAGCTGCACGCGCTCAGTAGTGGTTACAACAGACGTCATCCTGATGCCCAGAAAGTTCGAGGAAAGTTCCCGAAGAAACTTGGAACAAACAGAAGTAATGTTGTGTAACCATGTATGGCCGAACGTCAGTATAGTCATAGAATATGTAGGAAAGAAGTGTCTAAAAAAGAAAGAGAGAGAGATAATGGCGTATATTGCGACAAGGTGAAGACTGACACTGCTTAACGACACCTAACGACACGCACTCTCCGCCCACCGCTTTCAAGGCCAAGTGAAAATTCCCAAACGTCAGACACGACTACGTACAGGGTGTTCTTTTTTTTTTTTAGACAAGACAGATTTTTTTATAGAAAAGGCTATAAGCACAGCGAAGGTGACCGCTCATAACGTGAGCTTCAGAAGGCAACAAAACAATCTTTAACTAACTTTTTTTAAATTTGTGCCTTGGGGCCAGTTGTCTGACCGGCAAACTTGGAGGCAGTGACATTTTCGTGCACACCTATATTTTAAAAGATCTTGAAAATCGCACATAATTGGAGATATTCGTCAAATTCCGAAAGCTCATTCGAGGCGCTCGTGGTATGGTGCATGTTTCTTTCGTGTGTCCTCGTTTATCGCGCAGTTAAAAGAAACGTCTAAAGACAATATCGAGACTGAGCGCTACACCGTCTGCGCGTCAGACGGCAACCTTTTTATAACAGAGTATATAAAGAAGTGAGGGGGAGAAGTTGGAATGATAGCGTGCCGCAGAAAAACCTTGGCCAGACACAGCCGTCCGGCCAAGGTTTCCGCAGTCTCCCACGGCGCTCGGTTTCGATATTGCCTGGATTTACCGTTGAAATTCGATGATAAATATCTCGAATTAGGTGCGACTTCTAAGATTTTTTTTTTTACATGAGGGTGCATTAAAACATCGCTGCCTTCGAATTCGCGTTTAAACTGCTCGTATATCACCAATAAAGAAAGTTAATGAATATTTTTGTTAATTAAACTTCGTTAATTAGACTACGTTATTAATGGCAAAGTATCTCGTTTATCTCTGTCTATCTCTATATATATACCACTCGTCTCACAAGCGCGGATAACACGGCAGATATGTTGGTACGATAATTACCAGTAGGGACAAAAAACGGCGAAAAGTACTGACGCGCGCTGCAATGGCTGTAGTTTTCAAGCAACACTGAGAACAGAGAAAGTCGAACTTTTTTTGCACAGCATGCCCCCCTCCAGGGATCGCTTAGATTCGTCACTGCAACTTACGGTTACCGACGCATGCTGTAACCGAAATGAATTTTTGCATCGATTAACCAACTGTAATCCACACTCGCTTACGAGTCATCCGCAGGCCTTTGCAGCAAAAGTTCTGCTGCGCTCAGAAATAAATTAGTCCAGCCCGTTCCTGAAGCACGCACATATGACAGTGTGGGCGTCTCTACAAGTTGTTCGTATACGAAAAAAAACATGCTCGTTATTTAACAGGTAATGAGATATTCTACGCGAATGCAACGATTCGTACGTTGTGTACATGCTAGTCTTCAGTGTTTTGTTGAATTTACGCAACTGATTAGACAAGCCTAACTAATAAAATTATAAACTGGCGACCAGTTACTACGACGTCGCCTAATGGAAGGTTTGTGAAAGCACTGCAGAGCTCTTGAATAAGCTTTTACTCTTCACAACGGAAGTCGAATGTGAACGCCGATAATGTGAATGCCGAAGTTGCCTTGTGTGGGAAACAATCGGTCTGAGTGCTTCCCAGCAGTCACTATACAACTTTAGAAGCAACACAACGAATTTTGTTTTAATTAAGTGCGCACAATAAAGAAAAATCTTTTACTATACTAGAACAAGTATAGCTACGTAACAGCCAAACGCGCACCCGGTTACACTGGTGTAGAAAGCTTTCTTTAAAATGTAATGTGCACTTTTCATATATATTTTATTTTAATTGTATAACTGTACTGTACCGTGTGTTCCAGATAACGTTAGCCAAGGTGTTCAATGAAAGTAAATATTTAAAGAAAAACTACAGTGCGAGATACAATTATAAGACATACAGTGTTTGATCATCAGAGGTCTGAAGACCGAACACTGTCGATCTTAAAATTGTATCTTGCATCGTGATTTTTCTATTAATTTTTTTTTTCAATGAACAGCATGGCTAACGCTAGCTGGGTCACCCTACATGACGTAATGCATAAGCCACGCAAGTTCCTCCCACTGCTGACATTTTGGCTCCACGCATCAAGAGCGCATATTGCTAGCCGCAAGCGAAGCCAATCCAAATCGCGCTGCGCGAGAGGCGCCGTTACCTACCTAACTTCGAGGGTCGAAAACTGCACAGATTACAAGGCAATATGCTATATAGCGCTGCAGTAAGCTGGTACATGAAAAGCTCGACGCGTACAAATGCATTGACGCTTACGCTTTCAAGGCTCTGCAAGACAGCTGTCCTCCTTTGACCTCGTTGTTTACATGTATATTTGTTGCCTTAGCGTCCGAGATATGAACTTTGGGCTTTAACCTATACACGAGTCGCAGTTCACGAAATCGGAGCCCATGACGGCGTTACGAAACAAGCAGCCGCAACCGTGCAAGCTTTGGCCTAACTACGCACAGCACTGATGTTTTTACTCCGTGACTGAGGAGAAGGATGACATCCGAAAATGTAGAACTGCTTTGTTGTTTCTTTTTATCTATCTTCAATTCACATCTGCAGAAGCATTTCTGAGGCTATAGACTAACCGAAGCCTCAAACACTTGTTCAGTTTCAGATGACGACGCCTTGCATAGCCAGAGTGACAAGTCCTCTCAAAATGATTCGAGTTCACCGAAGCTCACGATGAAGCGACCGGCTCCTCGACAGAGGTGAGTGACGCATATTTCCTGTATATCTACTTGCGATAGCACCTTATGCTTAAATTGTTTACTATTGTACCTGAACCCTCTTGTCTGAAGCCTCTTTTGTGTCATATGTGTTTCCAAGATGTGTAAGCACGCAAAAGACCACACGAAATAAGCGGTTATACTTGGTGTTAGTACTGATTTGCGTCATCTTGTCTGAAGCCTGTTAAGAGTCATGTGTCTAATCACGCAAAAAGGCAAGAAAAAAAGGTATAAAGAAGGTGCAGAGGTCTGCACCGGAATTTCGGAAGCAACAGCTATCATTCGCCTAGTGCATACGAGATGGCACCACAAAACCGTACCGCAGCAAACACAGAAGCTTCAGAACCAAGGTGCATATTATAACATGTGCGCCACGCTAGCGCAACTACATCGACGTGCAGGTGAATTGGCGATTGATGGCCAAAATTACGTCATTATTCAAAGGTATATTGTGCAAGAGGTACCTGAACCTTTTATTGCGTATCTCTCTGACGACTCGCAGTTTTATGTGAATAACATTTAGCATTCTTTTTCTTCTTTGAAAACACTAACAGTAAAGACAACGTCTCGGATACTTTTTGGCTATAAAGCTGTTCTTTTATGTTCCTTTACACGTCTTTAGGCGAAAGGCTCCGGCACCCCAGAGCCCCCTGGTCCAAAACAGCGCAGGCAGGATTCCAAGCATCAAAGTTACCTGTGGTTAGTGTTTTCCCTTAGAAACTATTCACTCTTTCATTCAATGCTTGACGGTAATACGGGTCAGTTGAGCAGGATTGTGCGTGGAGTCGTGCGTCCGTACTGGCGTACCACGCCTTCGCTCACGGCAACACTGGCCTGCTTGAAATTTCCGAAGTGTGATCTTCTTGTCTATCCTGACTTGTTTATATTTCGTTTAGCGCTGTAGTGGCGCTGGTAAGTTTTAATTTTTGTGGCGCCACTGTTAGGTGCTGAAATATCTTTTATCTATCTATCTAAATATCTATCGTTGTCATTTCAATAAGTAAAATTGTAGCAGATTGAACGAGTTGGAACCTAAATACAGCGAAGCTTTGTGTGAGCGCATAAAGAATCGAAACACGAGTACACGCACGCACGCGCACACACAAGCGCCGACATATGCAAATTATTTGAGCCTTTTGTTAGGCGGAGTTGCTGACTACTAGCGAGTACGACGGACGCCTCGAACGCATCGTGTTGTCAGAGTCAGCACGCGCATGCGTACGTAGTGCAATTTGAATCCATTCTATCCGCAAGAAGCGTTTACCACCTAATTCCCGGCAGCCGCGGAAGCGCGAAGGCGAGCTTTCTGGTTGTCTTTTTTTCTGTCCCCCGCACGGCCGGCGCAACCGCGGATACCAGAGCTATCTGGTGGTGATGCAAGAAACCCAGCGGCGGTCACCATGGCCTCCGATATCCATCGCGGCGCGCGTTCGCGCGGGGGTAAATCTCGGAGGCCATGCAGTGACGCGCGTCTTCTCCGCTGTGATTAGATGGCCTATTCGGCGACAGAACAGCCACGCGCAACTCTTACGATCACAAAATCCCGGCGATGTTCACAAAGAAAAGCTCCTCCTTTTGAAGAAAAAAGATTAACTGAACCAACGCTGTATTCTTCTGCTCACAAGCGTATACTGTAGAATGTGTCCGCGTCGCGACTGTCGACATTTCCTAACGCGACCGCAACTACATACCTCATGCAGAGACGCCGGCGCTGCGGTCATCCTCTGCGGAGAAGCTCAACGCCTCCGACTGGGCGGCGGTTCAGCTGACCACTCTGAAGCGCTGGTTCGCCGAGCTGCAGGACGACTTCTCCGAGTGGCACCCCGTCGAGGTGCCGGACCAGCCTCCGAAGGACAACGACGAGTCCTTCTCGCTCAAATAGTACGTGGGGCCTACATATAACCTCGGAAGTGGCGAAGACATCATCGCATTTGCTTATAACCACTTTACCTACACGTCAGTGGTACCAGTCGTTCTGGTTCCGCGGCTACATACAGGGTGTCCCAGCTAACCTTAGCCAGAGTTTGTTTAAAAATATGCGAATGCACGTACACTCTTAAACAAATGCACACCCTTTGGGGTGTATATTTGCCACACAACAATAATTGTCATCTGTCTTGCCCGCATTTTGTTTCTTTAACTCTACGAGCCCCGGTACTTCCTAGTCGCGAACAGCATGCTTCTTGTCAGCATGACAGAGCATTCTCGACAGGAAAGTAACGAGCGCGGCGCTTTCAAGAAAGGAAACGCAAGCAAGACAGATGACGACTGTCGTTGTGTGGCAGACATACACCCCAAAGGGCGCAACTGTTTTTAAAGTGTAGCTGGACAGAACCAAGGTAATGAAGTCTGCCGTTGCTTGGACATACTCAGATTACTTATTTTCATTCTGCCTGATTACATAATTAATCCTGATTAATTAAGCAACTTCTGAAATATTATATTTAGATGAACAGTGTCAATTAGAAACTTATAGAGCAACATGCAAAACCCGCTATGCAGTTTTCTGTTGCTCAATACGTGCTACACAGCAGCAGCAGCAAACGACTTTATTGGGGTCCTGAGGAGCTAAGCGGGGGCCTGTAGGTCCCTACCCAGCCGTTGGCTAGCCCCATGTCGGAACAGAGAGGCCATGCCTCTTCGCTCGTTCACGGGCCCTCTGGACAGCCAGGAGCTGGACGTCCTGCCTCGGGTCTGTAATGGCCTTCGTCCAGTCTTCTTCTGTATTAAAATCCTGTAACACAGGGCACTGCCAGAGCATGTGATGTAATGAGCTAAATTCAGTGCCACAATCTGGGCAGAGTGGATCGATGTCCGGGTGGAGGATGTTCAAAAAGCCCCTAGAGGGGTAGGACCCTGTCTGGAGCATGCGAAGCGTGCTAGCTTGCACAAAAGTGTTTTTATCGAGCGTGAAAGAAGCCCGCGAACATACCCAACGTGCCTCGAGCGGCCAGTCGCGCCGCAATTTTGCGCGCACTTCGGGATTCTTTTCATTTGTCTGATCACAGCTGACGTATCAAGGGCCCGAATGCCCGAATTTTCGATTATAACAGGCGCACCTCGTTCTCAAGAGCCAAGCAGTACAGGTTACTTAGAAACTATTTTTTTTTTTTTTGAAAAGCTGAGCTCTTCACGACGTTGCTTTAAGAAGCACTTCATTTCTGCTGTGTGCTGAAAATGTGACTACTTTAATCAATAATAAATTGTACTACCATAAAGGCATACTAAAGAGACTCACTAAATCAGCTTACATTGATTACACTAATAACATATAGTATTTTAAAAAACTTGTTTTTTTGTAATTTCACGCTAAGAGTTCTATTATAAGCAGAAAAAAATGAGCGCTAAACTTCTTTTTTGTTGTTGTTGTTGTAATTTCGTGCCTAAACCTCAGCGTCGGCACGTGATTGTGACGTCACGGATTTCAAAGTGTTATCTCGTATTTGGGCCGTTGTGGTGCGGTAAAACTTATCAAAAAGTGCTAAGATCAGTCTTTGACTCCATTTGAATACAATGCAGTACCGTCTGTACCGTTAAAAAAATTCACTCGACCCGAACAAACGCCGTCAAAATCTGTGACGTCGCGGTGAGCTGGTGCGGGAACTTCAAGGCGGCGTCGTCACCCGTCCCTGTTTTTGTTTTTTTTAAAGCCTTGTCCGGCTTAGCAAGTTTGCTCTCGCGGTAAAAGTGGCTTCTTTCGTATTGCACAAGGTCAAGTTCCTTCTTTACCTCAACTTATCCTTCTTGGTGCATCTTCAAATCTCTGACGCCTTAAGCGATCTCTTTCTAAACCTGGGCGTCGTCAAATTGAGCGATTCTATAACCTGGATACATATAGACACAACATCTAAAAGAACGGAAACTCGAGCACAGGTTTACAAAAGGACGAATAATCGTGTTTTTTTCTTCTGTTTACTTTTGTGCACGCTGCTTTGTATACATGTTCGACTATAACCAACTCGCTCAGATTTCTCCTCCACTGTTGCCTGACCTCACTGTTTGTTATCTTTTTTTTTTTCACCTTGCAGCACCAAGGACACCCTGTTTCGATTCGGTAAGTGCAACCCTATTGTTGCATTGAAGCTGCTGTTGTGCACCCATAGGCGTCTTGAAGCATATCATAATATTTCTTTTTCTTTTATATGACGGTCTAAATAAATCTGCTCCCCTTAGGAAAAGTTTAGCTATGGCACTTACATGAAACAAACACCACCGAAATCGGTGCAGAGTATGCCGGAGAAAGACTGTCATTTTTTCCCTTCTCGCGTATATATATATATATATATATATAGGAGCTCTTGAGGTAATGCTTCCTCTTAGCTGGGCAGGATTCTGCTGCAGCGTTCTCCTAACGAAAATCTCTCAAGCGCGTCGCAAGAAAGCAAAAAAAAAAAAAAAACGACAGGGGAAAAATTCAGCGACGATTACGATACTCCCATGCGAAATTTGGGCGCAACGGTATGCCTGTTTTCATATCGCGATGTATTGGCTGGCGCGGACAAGCTGTCTCGTGCGGCACGTCGCAAACGGAGTGTGGCGAGACTGCCTCGCCAATAGTGACGCGTGGGCACGATTCACAGCAGCAGCCGCCGCAGACAGACCTCCGCTCACGCAGCGCTTTGCTTCCGTACAGACGACGTGCGCACTCCGGCGCCATCTCGTAGCCGTCGTCGCCGCAAAGCCCGTCGTGCGCGGCACTACGCCCTTCTTCTCGCGCTTTCGCCGTACCCTCTTCCTCCTCCGCTTTCATTCTCGCGCTCTCTTCGCTATCGCCGTTCTTTCATCCACGCTCCGCGTTTGCTCTTTCATCCTTCTGCCGTTCTCGTTCACTCGGTTACGCCGAGGGACGACGCCGACGCTCGCCACAGAAATGGGCGCCTAAGCTGCGCTCTAAAGGGAAGGGAAGGAGTGCGCAAATATTTGAATTTTTGTCTTCTTTTCTCTTCCGCAGCGTGCGTGGACTGTTCGCTGCGGGCAGTGCAACATGAGGTCACGAAGCTTCTCCAGTGGAAGTCGCCACTGCAGACGCTCCTCGTCGTTGCGGTGAGTAGCTTTGCGTGTTGTCACGAACGTGATATCGAGTTAAGGCCGTACGACCACTGTATTCCAGGGACCGCCGGGAGATTGGTTGGGGCGTCGTTAAGGAAACGGCGAAAAATGAGTTTGAGCCTGCAGTCTATGAATATTGATAATACGTACAAAAAGCGCGTCGACATTACACACAAAAACATAGGCGTTAGTTCGTCTAGGTAACAAGAAAGGATCAGCTGAGAAGTCGTCCATTTCCAGGCATGTGTCTGACGTGCGTTTCATAGTGATCGTTTTATTTAATACGTTTCACTGCAGTACAGAAGTGTGATGCAGTAAAGCATACAGAATGTAGTGCGGCGAAGCATATTGCACCGCAGTGAACCATACTAAGAGTGAAAAGGGGGCCTAGTACAGCTCACGGGAGGTTAAAAACAGCAAGTTTTTTCACAGGCGTTAGGTTAGTGTCTCACAGGAAGGCATAATGTCGCCTCGGTGCCACAATTTTGCGTTCGATGATTACTTCGTAGTTACGACGCGACGCATATTATTGCTATCGAAGTCACAAAAGCGCCACCGTAGAAGATGTGCTGTGTAAGTAGCGTATAGTGAATGACCGTGACTCTTTAATTGTGCAGGCCATTCTTCACGGACTCTGGAACGACTGCCTGCTGACTCTCGTCTTCGTCGGAGTCGCGTTGGGGCTCATCAAGAACTACCTGGGCATGAAGTGAGTGTCCGCGGCTTAGCAATACTCGCTCATCTCCGTGTTCCTTTTTTTTTACGTGATAAAAGAACCAGGGAAGTCTTCGAATGTCAGACCTGACAACTGCCGGACACTACTTAATTCTCAAGTGTGCAGCTGAAACGAAAACACAGGACACTCAGCTTGCGGTACCTCGTAGTGAATCCCCCTCGTAGAATATCGTGAAAGGGACATAATTATCCTCGATCAATTAAACCTGCCTGAAGGCATATTTTGAAAGATATAGGACAAGGTTAGTGCTGGTGTATGATATCGAAGAGTGCAAGGTTCGATGTTATCGCTTTATTTATTTATTTATTTATTTATTTATTTATTTATTTATTTATTAGTATGGCTGAATAAGGAGGCGCTGGAACCAATTGATGTTGATGGCTACTCCTTATGACATGAAAAAAAAGTAGAAACACAAGTTGCAGACAATAACAAAGGCCAGATAAACAAAAAAATTATAAACAAGCGCTCCAAACACGGAACTTCGTGTGAGAGATACACATCGCTCTTCTTTCCTTTCCTTCCTTTTCCGTTTGCCCGATTTCCCGAGTTCTCTTATTTTTCTTACCAAGGAATCTGTTTTAAAGTAGATAAGGTAGCTTTTTGTGTGAACTTTACACTCACGAAGAAACGTCATTTCTCACTTTTCAGAGGCTTCCTCGGCTCAGCCCCGGACGACGTTTTCACGGTGAGTGAATTCACCTCCTCACGGCACCATATTAGCGATTGCACCTACGGACGTAAAACGAGAGCACAGTACGAATGCGCTGAAATAGAACAAACTTTACGAGGAAATGGCTACTTCACCATTATCTCTTCCATGCGATCGAACAGTTGTTCAAATGAAGCTGCACTTTTTTTTTTTTTCATGCGAGAGCTGAACGTACATGAAAACGAGCCGTTTCCTCTCTTGTTTGCCGCAGACCGATCACAAGAAGCTCGGCATCGGCATGGGAATCGATAAGGTGCCGGCGATCATGTCCCTCAACATGAAAATAGCGGTAAGCATAAATTTCATACGCAAATCGCACGATTTGTCGCGGTTTGCTAGCCATATCAACAGGAGCCTCACAATCTTTGTCTTTTCTGTCACCTTTCAGAAAACGTTTCACGTGCTGTCAGACGCTTTCGACAAAGGACTAAGGTAAGTGTCACTTACACGATATATGTAGCTCTAGCTGAAGTATCCTTTACGAATCGTTCGGCACGCCTGTAGAACCTTCACAGTTCTTTTTGTAGCCACAGTCACCCAAGGTCCGCAAAGGAACAGTGATTCCGACTGCTGCTGTGAAACGAAAGCCTTCTCCACGAAATAGAGCATTACCTATACTTAAAAAAAGAAAAACAATTTATTCTAACATTACTGTTGTCAGAAATGAAATTGACAGTCTACAGGCTCTACATCTTTACTTAATTTGTAGATTACTCTGTTTCCTACAGATTTTTGCACCTGCCTACAACAATCCTACATACGCTAGACAATGAAAATTGCAATGACGTAAGTTCATTGTACTGCGCGAATATAATTCATGATAGCTGTTAAGCTCAATTTTGATAGCCTTTCATGACATATCAAAGAAAGGAAACGCCTTCGTGCACAAGCGAAGATCATGTACGTATTCACACGACCACGTACTAATCCTGATGTACACAACTCTCGCAGCTTGTGGACGTGGAGGAAGCCGGCAGTGACGGCCAAAGTATTGGGCATCCTCGGCGTATTAGCCCTGTACTCGATGATCCGGCCCACGGCAGAGGTCATCAAAGTGCTCGGTGAGCTTCGCCTTGGCGGCATCTCTGCTACAGTTTAGTGCGTTCGATAAGTGCCGAGTTCAAACCGAAGCGCTCAAACCTCGTGTCGGCCCGGTTCTGGCCACGAGGTGTGGCTCGGAAGAAACAGTGCTCAACACCGGATAACTACTATCAGCGCTTGCAACGGCGTTTTATAAGCTATAGAGTACACGCCAAACTATATTTTTGGCGGAACGAATGCAGTAGGAAGTTCGTAGAATGCTATTTTTTTTTCTGAAGTACTTATTACCCGTCTGCTCAGGATGTTTATTTGTAGCTGACTGTGTGCTTGCCGTTCCTCTGCAAGCACAGATTATGCGTTCTTCACGCCTGTCTCTCCCTTTTCATGTTTCCTTCCCTCTGTTCAGAGCAGAAAACTATAGCGACATCTCTGGGTGTACACTTGGTGTACTCCTTTGAACTCCCTTTCTAGCACACTCCTTGCATATAGCATTGCAGCTATACGCATAATAGTGTTGTGTGTGTTGTAGCCTTATCATGGTATCTAATTGAGCGCTAAGGTGCTGTCTGAAACCTACCACTTCGTGAGCCCAGATGCTGTTTTCTTCCGCGAATCGAGTTAGTCGCGTGTGAATTACCTTCTCCATTAAACGCTCCCCCTCTTTCGTACGACCGAGACCCACGTGACTAAACGCGTCGTCCTCGCAGGCACCGCCCTGGTTCTGAAAGCCTTCATCCTGGACTACGTGTTCGTGCGGTTTCCACGAGTGCGCGCAAAGTACGACATGGCGTGGATCCTGTGGAACGAGCTGCCCACCGGACCCGAGATCGAGAAGCAGGCGCGAGTGAACAAGAAGAAGGAGAAGCAGAAGAAGAAGTCCGACGTAAGCATTTCTCTCGTACATGTCGCTCGCCGATTACAGGCACCACGGAACGACGCCATTCTGAACACGGCCGAATTCCGCCGCAAGTTCGCGAAGTGCGCAATGGTGGCGCTTTGAGCCAATCGGAGATGGACGTACAACCTGCTCCGTAACCGTGAGGCAAACAGAAATGACAAAATGGTGGTGTACTGACACTGCGGCGTAATTCACAGGTCCGTGTGCACTTGGCTTCCCAGAATGCTCGAGCGCTAGCTGCTTGGTCGTCTGTTACGAACTCCAGACGGCCTGCTTCACGCCAGACCTTTTTCAACTGTTTGAGGCGAATGCATGTCGTTAGCTTGCTTCAGATGATCCTACCACAAACCGCACCCCCCTTCCCCCCCTCCCAACCCCCTTTCGGGGTCCCAAAACAACCATTTGTGACAACGCGCAACGATATGTCGAAGTCAACCTCTCATAACTAAAGAAGACATGCCTGTTTTCGTCAGGCGTTATGGTTTTCGCTCTTTTTTGCCTGCGAGAGTATGCGTGTGCTGTTTTTGTTACTTTGGACGACCAAACTATTTGACCATGTAGTCAAAGTATGTTATACGAGTGATCACCGGTCACCATGCACTTAATGCGCCATTTAATCAGTGTACGCCTGCAAAGTGACGCTGTTTGCTGCAATAACTGCGATTCTTCGTCTAAGTACTTGATCAGGCTTAACCGAACCACGTGCCCGGTTTTCCGTACTGCCAGTGTAGGGTAGCAAACTGGACGCTCGTCTGGTTGACCTCCCTACCTTTCCTCTCCTGGCTTTTCTTTCTTCTCTCTGTGTGTATACGGCGCAAGAACGTTGCCTGTTCCTTTCCACAGTCACTCTCTCTCTCACTCGCGAAAGGTAGATAGCTCTGCGACGTTGCGTCTGTTTTGTTACATTTGCAATGATTGTTGTTTGTGCAGCCACCGCTGATAATGATCAACAACAACGCGAGTGAAAGCCGGTCCCAATCGCCCGTCTCGTTCCGAGGGGACGACATTGACGAAGTTCTCAGCAGCATCTTCAACATACCCACCTCGGAGATGTGCCTGCAAGGTAGGCCAACTGTGGATGCATTCGTCAATCGACTCTTTTCTTTTTTTTATTATTACGATAGCAGTTATATGGACACTCCAGGCGTATTTTCGCCGTCGCCGTGAGGTTCAGGATGAAATCCAAGTGCGATAAGATCGCGCCCCAAGCGCGATCTTATTGGAGCCTTGTTGGAAGTCTCGGGTGATAAAGCGCGCGCATGGAGGGGAGGGTTTTCAGATAAGGGCGTCTCCCCTAACCCAACCGTGGCTGCGCATGACTTCCCTCGCCTCCGAGTGCGTACGCGACCCGCGCGCCATATCATGGAGATAATCTGCAGCAGGTTGAAAGATAAGGCGCAAGTCGAGACGGCGGGTCGCTTCATTTGCGCTGTCCTCCCACGCACCTAGTGTGGAGATCGCGTAATGCTCAAGTTTCGGACACTTTCCAGTTTCCGCAGTAATTCTGACAACGCGAGGTTCTTTAACGTGCACCCAATTTGCACGGTACACAGGTGCTTATGCATCCCCCCCCCCCCCTTCACACGTCAAAATGCGGTCGCCGCGGCCAGGTTTCGATTTAACAGGGAGAGGTGGGCTAGTCGGTGGCCGATATTGGAATGCGTCATGTAACCGCGCAAACGACAACGGGCGAGGAAAGAAACACACAGGACCAGGCGCGGAACTTCAACTGAAATTTACTCCGGGAAAGCCCACTTTATACATGTATCATAACCACACTTGATAATCATCGGCCAACCATCACTCGCCATAGGCATGCAGGCTTTCGATTTCGCAACCTAGCGCTTAGCAGCGCGACGTCATAGCCACTAGGCCACCATTTGCGGGTATGGTCGGGAAAACAGCTGCACCAAGTGACAGAACGGGATCGTTGTTGAGCAGAACCCAATTTGAAGTAACAGTGACAAGTTATTGCTCCTTGAAAAAGAAAAGTTGCATGTATGGTAAGGTTTGTCTGCTTTGTGAGAAAATACCGTCAGTTTTACATAAAACAAGAAAAATGAGACTCTCGGTTAACTTTCTGGAGCATGACCAATCCCTCTCGTGTGTCATATTTTGAGGTCGCAACAACAGACACAGTATCGGCTCTTTGACCTATTACGTTCCTGTTTCGCGACAATATGACTGAAAAATTAAATTGTGGGGTTTTACATGCCAGAACCACGATTTGATAATAAGGCACGTCGTAGTAGGGGACTCCAGAAATTGTACCACCTAGGGTGCACCTAAATCGAAGTACTCGGGTGCTTTCGCCCCGTCGAAATGCAGCCGCCGTGGCCGGGATTCGATCCCGCGACCGTGCTTGGCAGCCCAACGCCACAGATACTAAGCAACCACGGCGGGTGACACAATGGCTGTTGAACAGGTGTGGCGATGTAGACACAATGGTTGTTGAACAGGTGTGGCGATGTAGACATTCAAGTGCTCTCCCTCTCCCTCCATCTGTTGCAGGCTGGGAACAAGGCAGAAAGTGCACGCTGATCAAGAAGGAGCGTTCGCTCACCTCTGCGTTCCGCAACGGTCGTCTCTACTTGACAGACCAGTGAGTATAAACAATGTTCACGTTAATGGTATCCCCGCGATCACCATTCAGCAGTCTTAAAACTGTTTTGTAGCGAGGTCTACATTAAACGTAATGCCCTTACGAAAAGACAGCTACGTTGGTGATTTAGTTTAGTGGAATCTTACTTTACCAACTTTCGCACCAAACCACTGGCATCTTGCGCTTCAGCTATTCCCATTTTACAGGCAGAGGCCTGAATATTGGAGTTGCGACACCACTAAAACGCTGGATGCGGACGCGCGCGTAGTTCGACCAGCAAGCGCTCGCCGAAGTTGGCTTCTCCACAACAAGATACCTAATGAGGAAAAGCCCGTTTCTGTGCGCCGTTTGCCGTCAAGGCCGGCATTGTCGACCACTTTCTGGAATACTTCCGGCGTGACGCAGCGTCCAGGACGCCGTCTCACCGAAGCAACGGGCATCCTTGAATGGGTGTTCAACTGAGCTAGTTGGTTCACTCTTCGAGGGTTGTAGTAGCGGAAAGTGTGGGACACATACACAGAAAAGAACAAACAGATGCTCAGCAGCTACGTCCACGTCTGTTCGTTCCTTTCTGTGTCTGTCCCCCACAATTTCCGCTGTTACAACCCTCGAATATCCTTGAATGCACTCGAAATAACGCTGGTGTGAAGTGTGCCGTCCCTTTGGTCACACCTTCTTCCGCTGGCTTAGCTATTGGCGCTCACTGAAAGCCACGTTCCCGAAAGTGATCGTTCGAGGAATTGTGCCACTGGTTACCAAGTGCCCGAACAGGCTCCCAGCGCCATGGCTAGCCGACTTGGTGTGCGAAATGCGCTACGTGTGCTGAATACCTTATGATTGCAGGGCCGTATGTGCGAAGGAGCCTGAATGTTGTGAAAAGCGTACGTCGGAATCTGGTACATATATAAAGCTGTCGGAAATTTGTCATAGATGAGAACAGAGTGCGGCGCTGTTCTGTCGAAGTCCGCCATGTGATCTAATTCGCCATGTTGCGAGCTACGATTGGCTCCCAGAGCTGCTACAGCCTTCTGTTATTGGCTGAAGGCGCAAACATGACTGAATTGGATACCATGGCAGAATTTTAAAAGCATCCAGAAAAACAATGTTTCAAATTTCGAAAGGTGGCATGGCTACCACTTATACGCTCCGATCTTGTTCTTTGCAAAACAAAGCTTCACACTTTCCTACCACGCTCGGAACGTATTTAATAAACCACTACCATTGTACGTGGACGTAATGTAAACTTATTGGCGCTGTCTGTAGCCTGCAGGCGATAGCCCGCGCAATCTTCAAATGCGCCAAGTTTGCTTACGTTTCTGTCCCGTTTTCAAATTGCAGTTACCTGCTTTTCCTGCGGTACAAAACCCAGCACCCCAAGAATCTCACCATCCACCTCTCAGAAATTTCCAAGCTCGAAAAGGTAAGTTTCTGTCCCGCTAAGTACTCTACGCATCCCCATTTCATATCGCTGCAGTAATTGCTTAAACCTTGGAAGTGATCAAATAGTCCTCAATGCGAATTTCGTCTTCCGTCTTTCAGGGAAAGACGGCATCGTGGATATCCGGCGATGGAGCGTCCCTCATTGTGACCATGAAGAATGGCGAAGTAAGTCACTTCTCTATGTACGGAGCAGCTTTTCAACGCTTAGCGGAGAGAGCGTAAACTTTATTTTCAAATCAGTAAGATTCGAGTCCGGCGTCTTTTTAGTGGGTCTGGGCACCCGCCGCGGACGCGGTTCCGAGACCTTGTCTCGAAACGGCTTCCTCGGCTCGCTGGACGGCCCAGAGCTGTGCTGTCAGGTTCGAGCTGAGCAGTGCGGTCTTCCAGCGCGAGCGGAGGCTGGCGGTGGAAGAGACGGAGGGGTCGGCACTGCCCGACGTGTTTGTTAACTCCTGACACTCCCATAACATGTGATTAGGTGTGGCAACCTCGCCACACGATGTGCATCTGTTTGTAGTGTACATGTCTGGATACATGGCGTGCACGAGTCTGGAGTTTCCGTAAGAATCTGTTTGTAATTGTCTGAAGTGTACTGCTTGCATCCTGTCTATCCTAGCGTGAGGGAATGGGTATGCGCGTGTTTGTAACTGGTAGTGTGTCGTGATGTCGTGGAACCTGGTCAAACGATCCTCCCACGCCCAGACGTTTGCAGTACCCCGCGGGAGCTCTTCCTCCGATGATGCTCGGTGAGTGAGGCCTCGAACAACGCGGTGAGCCGCTTCGTTGCGGGTGCTCAATCCAGTGTGTGCCGGGATCCATAAGGAATGCTAAATTAAAGTGCATAACTAAATGACACTTCTGGGCGCTAGCAAAACAGTAGTTTTAAAAACGCGTAAGCATTTCTATGCACACCTAACGAGAAAACCCGTCCGTACATCACGTAAGACGATTGCTTTCAAAGGGCCCGCAGGAGTGACCGAATTCACCATCACGCTGGCTCTCTTCAACGTGAGGCGGCTAGAACACAGCGCACACGAAGCTATCAACACTCCGCGCACTGTGTCCCCATCGCAGATCGCTTTCAAGACGGGGGCCACGCGTCTCGCTTCAATGCGAACCAAGCGGCGAGGACTCGGGCCGCGCCATTCACAGCCGCCAACGGAGTACAGCTGATAATGGTTCGACGCGGCTGGATAAGGTGCTAAAGAACGATAACGGCTTATGATAATCGGAACATCAGTGCGCCTGGCGCCGTCACCTGCAGTAGTTTGCTTGCGTCATCAATTAACCTTGCGCCGCCGTCCGCAGCAGTTCGTGTCGCCGCAGCGGCGTCGTTCATTCTGGTCGGATCAAGTTTCATACCACTGATAAAGACACCGGGCTGCATGGAGATGAGCAAGTGGCACAATGCTGACGCATACCTAGAGAACTTCCAGAGCAGCTTCTGCTTGATTTTACGCGAAGCATACTAGCCGCACAACCACGCTCTTCCTTGCTGCGCCGCGCGCGGCCGCGTAGCTACCATATGACGTCATAACAGCTGCAAAAGCGGAGGCTCAACTCGTGCGCTCCCTTGCGGCCGCGTAGCTACATAGCCGGGTCTCGGCTCGTGCGCTCGCCTGCATGAGTTGTTTCTTCGTCTAGCCGAACCAAATATAGCCAAGCAACAGCAATTCACCAGGCTAAACAGTGGTTCAACAACTAAAATAAAGGCTAGTATGCTTCGCATCCTGGGCTTAACCTTAGCTAAGCCACAGCCATCTTTTTTCAGCAATACTTCCATATTCTTTGGCCAAATTAATGAAAATGTGGTTTCAAAATAATGTTTTAGCAGTGTGCATGTGTTAGTCTTTAGTGTCCCTTTAAGCTAAGCTTTCAGCATTACCTTTGTTAATTCCGGATCAGTCAGTCTCGCTATGAGCAGAGGCTTTCGATGAACAAGAAATGACAAAATGTGTGAGGGCGAAAGAAGAGGCAAGATGATACTAATGTCTCATGACAGCAGTAGTGGTTGCTATTTGACAACACAAGCTGTACTCCTTTCAGAAGCCTGGGCAATCTTCGGCAGCTGGTTTGCCATCTCACAAACACGTTTAGATGTTGCTTTTAGAACAGTTGTGCACTTGCAATGGTAGAGTTTGGTCAATCAAGCATCCAATTCATTTTGTATAATGCCTACAGCAATAGGGGGGGGGGGGGTGTTATTCTGTAAGTTTTTACCTAGCTGACATGACCGTTTCATCTGCTGTTGAAGTTGTGATTGGCTTGGCTGGGGTACGCATCAGGAGACGGGCACCTCCAGCCAATCAACACTTCAGTAGCAGACAAAATGGACATCCACGAGGTGGACACTTGCAGAATATGCCCCTGTACAGCACATGACCAGCGCAAGATGGAGTTATCCAGCAATCCAATGTGTTGCATGCTGCTATCCAGATGCAAGACTGGACAAACAGATGTCGCAAAAACAATTTCAGTTGTTCGAGAATTGAGTGTTCGATTTTGAACAGACTTAGTGATACATGCAAAGCTAGCCACAACCAACCCTTTTCTTTTTTGGAAGATATTGTACCTCATGGATGTAACTTGATATGCCCGACACCAGCATCCAAACTAAATGACCCCATGTTTGTAAATAGCCACCCATTCCTCATGCTATTAATATCTGGACTTGTCTGCCACTGTCCACTTTATTGTGTTCTTTGTATCATGAATCTGTGCTCAACTGTTTCTTTGTATCCAGCTGGATGGACTTGAAAAAAAATCTACAGTGTGCTAAAAATAAGCAAATCTTTTCCCTGTGTTATCATTGCAGGTGTACACTTTTGGCACTGTCGCAAATCGAGAGGAAACCTTCAAGAGCATTGTGGAGCAAGGAATGCAGAACAACTGCAAGTGGGCGTCCATAGCCGACCTTCTGCAATCCAAGACCAGCTAATCGACTCGCCACTCGAGGCCTTGTGCATACACTCCACATTCCATGCGCAAATCATTTGTACATATGGCCATTGTCATAGTCAAACTCTGTGGCGCCACCTATAAGTCTCAAGTGATTTCTTGCCTGTGCAGAGTTGTGTTTGTAGTTTGCCTAGTCAGTTGCTGTAAATAGCCATGAATGTTGTGTCGAGGAGAGTCCGACACCATGTAATGAGCCAACAAAGAGATTATACAATGTACATAGTAAATGAGAAGCTCAGCCCTGGCAACAACTATACAAACGTGCCAGGTTAGGCTCTACGACTGCTTAAGACCTTTGCTTGCCTACGCAAAGGAATCTGCAAGCATCCACGGTTTCAGTTGTTGCGCACTATTTCTCACATGTGCTTCACAGCTGACAATGAAGACTCAATACATTGGTGGGAAATATCCAAGATATTTCTGAAGATTACGAGAGCAACCATTCTTGGAATTGCACTGACTCTCCTTTTAATCAACAGCTTAACGTGCAAACAGCATTCAGTCTACAGCCATTGTGTCCTTATGAAAGTGACCATACAACACGACACTGTGAGCACATGCGACGTGCGATATGTGAGCAGCATGTTTACCTCTTTGTTTACTACAAAAAAATGGGCATATGTTTTGAAGCTATTTTATGAGGAAGATACCTTTACCTCAGTTGTTGAACATTGAGTCATTTATTTCCTGCTGTTGCTCTTTCACAATTCAACACAATAAACTTGTACATGAAAGTGTGTGTTTCCTTGTTGATGGCAGATATGCACAGATACTAAGATCAGCCCCAGTTGCATATCAAAGCCTAGCTTGAAAACAACCTTTTGAACTTCGTTGATCACCAGTTGCAATATTCTTGCCATGTTCATTAAACAGCTAAATTTTATGCTGCCACTTTAAAGACCTCACTGCAGCCACTAATCCTGAACAGTGCTTAAATAAGCAGGCGTATCTCTGAATGAAAATTAGAATAAAGACCAACATAATTACACGTGCTAGATGGGTGGGCAGCTCATATTTAGCAAATTCCACAGTACAAGCAGTAGATTTACTAGCTCAAAGATTGCACACACAAGACCTTGCACTAATGTTGAAGGTGTGCCTGTACAATCAGTGCAAACCACGGCATAAACAGTTTTCCAAGCACTTAGAAGTGCTCCTGTTGGTACAATGAGAGACTACAAGTTGTTTACTACAGTTACTGTAATTTTCAGAGAATAGAGTCACCGTGCAATGAATCAAGCTCATGACTATATCCAGTGGGTGAAAAGCAACACCAAGGAACAGCTCCAAAAGTCCTTGTGAAGACGTGAACTTATTCAGTGGCACTTCCAATGGTGGTACGAGCCCGTGCGAAAGCACGTTTGAAGCAGTTGAATAAGTTCCTGCTACCTCACTGGGAAACCCCACAAGATATAAGACAAAGCTAGAATTTTCAGTCGGCCCAGCACCTTTACAATGCATTGTGAAGTCGCTTAATTCTAAGGAGGCTTTTGATTAACTTGGACCTTTTGGCTTTCCAATGAGAGGAAGCAGAACCAAAGGCGGCTGACAAGAGGACTGCCACTAGGCTGGAGTAGTCGATATGTGTGCAATCTTAAAATTCAAGCAGCCACATGCTAGCTAGTGGCACTATGAGAGAGGATGCCACACACCTGCGACATAGTAGGAATACACCTAAACATACCACAGCAGAAAGGCACAAAACCCTGTGCGATCCTAAAATATCAAGTACGCACCAAATTTCACCCTCCGCAAATGATTGTCACGAAACCAGCTGCACATTTGTGGGGACTCTACTCTCGAGAAAAGTATCCAGTAACTTCAGGTTTGGAATTCATTTAGAACTGTGTCGAAGGCGGCACAAAATTTGCTTATATAGCTGCATAAAATGAGTATTCCTCATTTTTTTTTCCACATTTAGCACTGCAGAATTCCAACTGCAGATAACTCAAGCAAGAATCCATGGTCCCTAGGAGAGTGAACTGAGGAAAGTGAACTGCAATAAAACTATTTCACGTGCCTTGACTTCGACTTCATAATCGTGCAGTTGCAAGTTACAGTATAAACACGAGTGTGAGTGGCAGATAAATACCTAAACCAATAACTGTAGTAGGCAAGATGGTATGCACACTATTATGTCTTGTTCTAGAGCTAAACTCCTTACCATTTTACTAGCTGCACTTCACTAAACATGCAACACCCTTGTGATAAAGTTAAGTAAAAAGCGATAACAATCTCTACAGTTAGCTGCCTTGAAATCGGACAGTGATAGGAAGAGGGGTTTGCAAGTATTTTGTACAAAAAATTCAAGGCAAAATCTGTGACATTCAGTTTAAATTTATTTCTCACTTAACTGACATCATGCAATTGAAATGTTTCAAGCTGAAATTGGGACACTAGTGCAATACAGCTTCATGCCTAAATAATTTGTCTCATCCGAGTTGTTTCTAATAATGAATGTACAAACAAGGCAAAACTATATTACAGTCTATTAAAGTTTGCAGCATTCAAGAAAGAAAAAAATGTAACCACTAGCTTGAAAAACACCCGCATCAGAAAAACAATGAAATTATTTTTGTAATGAATTATTTCCAGTAACTCACAAGACAGATAAAAAAGAATAAGCAGCATGATAACTTGTCTTCTGCCTGTATTGTAACTTGTTTTTAATCAACTTACTTCAAGTACACAAGGCTCCCAAAAAGCCACACAGTAAAGTTTTTATGAACTGCTCAAAAGCGTTAAATAAAAGTGTCTAGAAAAAAAAAAAGAAAAAAGAAAAGCTCATTCAATGAAAATTTATAGTCTCATTTAAAAAATGAGCTGAATTAGGATGGAGGCTACAGACATAACACTGTGTTTATGTCCTTAATATCGCACATGATATTTATGGACGAATAAGTAAAACAGACGCATGCCTGATTGTGCATCTTAAGCCTTTGATTTCAAGTGAACATACATTTTAAACAAAACCGCAGAAGCAACAAAATACATGACACTACAACAGCAGCAGTTTCAGATAAGGAAACTATTTCAGAACTGCGGGACAAACAAACTTGTTCCATCAGATCAGACCCAACAACTGGGATTACGTTAAGTGACAGCCACGTACTGTATCAAGTGAATTGCAATGCCAAGGACAATGTGTTTTGGTAGCGATAAAAACAAAAGATGCAGCAAAACTAATTTGACTGTACTGCATAAAAAAAGAAAAGGTATAGTGCACAAAACAAAAGTAGTAAGTACCATGAAGCAACAGTATACAGGTTACACACTGAAATTACTATCATTACACATTATCTGCAGTTCAATTAGGGCAAAAGCCCTGTAAGATCTTTTATGTTGAAAGCGACAATTATTAGGATTCCTGTACACAGAGAACATTGCATTCCAATTACACACACTGAACAACAAGATAGCAAGAAAGGGCACAGAAATATCTTTTCAAAATTACGCTAACAAAGGATCTTTCAAGATTACACTAACAAAGGTGGTGCCCAAATATGTAGCAAACACACATTGATAACATAAAACATAGTCTCTAGAAACGTCAACTGTACCGTACTGCCTATTGCATCACAAAATCGAAAAGTTACGACTGACTGAATCAGAGCTAGGACTTAACTCCAATGACGGCAGAGCACAACCAAGATATATAATATATATATCACAGTATCCGCAGAATCAACGGCAACAGTTCTGAAAATCAGACTTAACAAATGCATCAAGAAGTTTTCAGTTCGCAGATTTTCTGATCGTACGATAACAACCACTTGAAACTCTGCAGCTGAACTCGTCAAATGCGTAAAACAAATTTTGGCACCGAACACTTAAGCAGTGCTTAAAAGTAATAGCAATCTGCTACAGTGCTGCCATAGTGCAGTCATATGAGTGCCAAATTTCAACATCTAATCAAAAGTCTATTTAGCATGCAGCATTTCTTCAGGCTTCTTCTACACAACAGATAACGATTGCAGAAAATCATGCCCCAGCCGCAAGGTGCTGTGTGGTACAATGTTAATCAAATATTCGCAGGAAGTAACATAATTGTGCCTACATTTAAAAGCCACTGAAAGCAATGCCAAAAATATAAAATTCAAGATCATTACATGCAAGAATCAAGATGCAGCAAAAAAATAAGAAAATTAAATAAAAGGAAAGGGAACTGAGAAAAAGCCACATCAGTAGTGGCACAATGCTAACAGCCATATGTATGGCTTGCCAAATGTCAGTCTTGATCCTACAAATAATAATAAAATGAATTATAAAAGGCATGCTCAGCTGCGAGAGTTTCGCATGATTGAAGTAACGCGACCATACATAAAAACTACACTGTCAAGAAAAAAAATTAAGGATTGAATGAGCGTATTTACGAAAAAGCTTTTGCAGCTACAGTAATTAATCTTGCTTTTAGTTTCCAACATTGTACGCTACAATATATCATCAAGGAGCAGCAGTAAATAAATAAAAGCACAAGGCGTTGCTTCTTCCGAATCTGCAAAAACCGAACAGCATGGATACAACAAAAACGAGGAAAAGAACAAACGAGCTCAGTTCTACAAGCCACTGATGTCGCTACTAACCTGGAATAATGCAAATATTGCAAGAGTGTGCTAAATAAGGAACATTATGAACAGAAAATCTGCGTAAGAAAATCAGTATCAGAACTTTTTAGTGTACCGATAAAGATATACCTTAAATAGAACAGCAATGAATTTGTGCAGACATTCTTACAATTCAATAAATTCCAATCTACATATCTCGATAGTGCACAAGCGTTCGTAACAAAATTAGTAATGAAAAAAAAAGGATTGCTGGCTACTCTATTTTATCTTGAAAATGTTAAAAACCAATTGAAATACTAACATCTACTGCAGTCACAAATTATATGAAGAATATGTAAGTACATAGACAAACCTGCATAAAGGCAGCATGAAAAGTGTAGTACAAAAATTATTGAAATTGATATACTAAATTAAAAAATTTTCAAAGCCCACTTTCTTGGCATCACTACAGGTGCATTTCGGTCAGGAAGGACCTACAACTACTACAAGACCAAAAAAAAAAAATGCCACAAGCTCTCAGCAAAATCTTACGTCTATGAAGTAAGGCTCAATCAATACGTAAAATCATTAGGGCAGCCTATTATGGATAGTAGTGGATACACAGAATTCAGATACACTGAATACAGTTGCAGCCACAATATCAATACGATAATAATTGGGCGGGAAAAAAATTGTGTCATGAGAATGGTACTAAGAGCAGCCAAAACAGCCTTTACTAATGGTATTCACAAATTTAGCTGACTTGGATGACTTCTGTGCACACAAAAATACACAAAAATGAACTAAAAAAGAAAAAAGGGAAGGAAGGAAAGCAAGAAAGAAAAATCCCAGAGTAGAAGGCCATGCAGTTGTAATGGAATAAGTACTTTTCTACTTTTTTTACTGGGTTTTCGGTACGCGCTTCACTAGAAAAAGTCATGGCCTAACTGCAGACATTTAGCCCATGCTAGACACTAGCCTGTTTGTACTTGTCGTTCATAACCACACAGCATATAGTGTACAACAGAAGCAGGGGGGGGGGGGGGTGCAAACAACAAAAGCATCTCACTAGGGACAAGACCAACCCACGAAAAGATAATCCAATCACAACACTGCTCTCAATGTGGTCGTCTCATCCTCGCCCCCACCCTACTCCCACTTAAAGGCAGGTCAGTGGCCATAAAATGTCAGCAATAAGCAAACAACCACCTGGGTTCTAAATCGCATCCATTTTTTTTTTTTAGGGTTGCTCATGATTTGTCCTCATCGAACTTAAAGCTTTTAGAAGCCGCGCCTCTTCAATACACTCGTGTGTGCAGCTGTCCACGAAACCCTACCCCACAGCTCAGCACTCGCATGGCCGCGACTAAAGGCTGCAGGCAACAGGTTCTTTTGTCCTTCTCATTATCCACCAGTACACAATATCCACGGTGCCTGCTACAAAGAGAACCTGTAAGTTGCCAACACTTTTCTCTGCAATCAGCAGCACACCATGCCTGAAGACAAGCGAGCCACTGACGGCACTCCCGACAATGCTAAGACGACGATGGCAAGCTGAGGTGATGTAACGTCTCAGCTTGGGTCTTCAGCTGGCTAAACTCGTCCTGTATGACGTCTGTTATTTTCTTTCGTTGCTCCATCTAAAAAAAAAGACAAGAAATAAAATACAAAAGCGTTCGCATGAAAATGGCGTACAGGTGAGCAAGCAAGTGACAGCATTTTTATGAGGGTATACTAAAACAGTGCTGAAAGTGCTACCCTGTTTCTAATGGCACCTTTTGATGGCCACTGTGATTCTTTGAATCCAAGCAGACTGGTTCTGGAAGCACTCTGCATCCGAGTAGGAGATATCTTGTGCCAACCGAACAGTTGGCTGCTTTCCGGAGTGGTGAGAGGGAAGGAAGCGAAAACTGACACCAATTGGCATTACCATGAACGGAGAAGGTCCCCCTTTGCGGCGCAACGACTGGAATGGGCGGGGTCACACTACTGGAAAGCGACCAGATTTCTCGATTGCTTCAACGGCAATACTGGGAGCACCTTTTGATGCTCCGATTAGAAATAACCATCCACACGCAGCCGGAGAACCCCTCCTCAACCATCTGAACAAGATTGGCCTTCTAGGAGTGATTTAGAATGCTCAAAAACAACCATCCGAAATCGCCATTAAAGCCAGTTGTGATATACATAGAGATGCAGGTGTGCCCTAAAGAAATCATGCGAGAGTATAGCTGCAGTATATACTTTGTTCTGCTACATTAACAAAAACAGAACGGAGCTACATTACATTATGTTTTGACAGCAAATGCAAACACTTCAAGGGACACTAAAGGCAAAAATTAGGTTAACGTGGACTGTTAGAATACCATTCCAGAAACCACACAACACTCCTTTCATGCCAAGAACAGATTTAGTTTAAGGGAAGAAACTGCTAAGCTTTAGCGCATTTAAAATCAACCCTGAGTGGGAAGTGGCAACATTGCACATGTCATCGTTGCACCTTAGTGCAGTCGGCGAGTAATACAGCCCCCTACAGAAGGAGCCACGTCTTTTTGCACAAAACGCAAATGTGCGGCCATGGAGAAGCCGAGCCAAGACAAGAGTCACTGCTGCTGCTCTTGCTCAAGCAGCGTTGACCGTTCGGGCATCCTGTGACATCACATGAATGTAGAATTCTCTGCTATTGCAGTTTGTGCCAGTTTCGTGAGCCAGCCAAATGAGCGCAGCCCTACGGGATAATAAAACTACCGAAACACAAAAACTCAGGCAGTGCAAAGCCAAGCTAAATCTAAACCTTTAGACTGCCCACATCATTGTAAAGGGTAACATCAATGAGTTTTCTTTGTGAAAATCGAATAGAACTGGACAAGTAGCATTTCCTTTCGTCTTATAATGGAATGCAATTTTCTTTTTATTACAAGTGGTTATAATGAGTGCCTATGTCATTGGGCTAGCGCTTGAATGGCCAGGGTGAGTCTCAAATCGTTTCCTGCATTTACCTAAATTTCTCGATTACTAAAGCTTTGTTCACGATAGTATGAACACCTTATTGTATGTATTGTATTGATAGTATGAACACCTTAGATGTTCTAGAGCATCAATCTATCACTTTAGTTTGACGTAACATTTGGCATCAGTGTCTTTTTGAAGGGCCCCTCACCAGGTCTGGCCATTACGAGTTGACAAGCGCCGTGCATACAATGACCACTAATGATTGTGTCTGCTTAGTATAACATCGCTACGCACTGTGGAAAGAATTGAAATTTCAAACCTAACACTGTTTGCCCTTCTCCTCGCGGGTGCCGTGCTCCAAGCTGGAGGGCTGACGTATATGTGCAAGTGCGTATACATACATGTGTCTGTGCTGTGACATCACTGATAGTGACACATGACTTCGAGAATTATTCAAGACAACATCTGTTATTAGTGTAATCTGCTGCTTCAATAGACTAATTAAAGTTTAGAGACATAATAAAACATACAAACCGAATGTCTGCATGTTTTTGTTTCCCTTCGCACTGCAGCAAGAGAGATGTACTTTGTTTCGTATGCTTGTTCCCTCGTTGTGCAATCGCACGTGCGCAATCGATGAAAATATGTAACTTTCTACAGTGTGCCAGCGCGCAATCATGCTCTGTGATCATACTCTACCTCAGTGTATGCGTAGCGCTGACATATACCACTAGTCAGGTGTTCTCATGCGAGACACACACAACAGCTCACGTGCGACACCGTCAGTGGAAGTGCCCCACGCAGCAGAAAAAAAGAGAAGGCGGAGCTTGTGACATATGCGTCACGTAATCCTCAAGCTCCAATATAGAACACAGGGAAGGAATTTCGCTTGCGGAGGCAAGACAGGCCAAGTAGAGCGAGTGTCTCTGTTGGCAGTGGTGATGGCCTCCTGAAGTCGTGGGTCCCCAGCACTGAAATATTTCTATCTCGGCTATTAATGAACCGATTTGAAACATTCTTGCGGCAGAACGCTCCATAGAGGGCACTTAACAATTTCCATTGAAGCCAAAATTTGTTATGTGGCCTGGTGAGGGGCCCTTTAATGACAGAAAGAACAACATTTTATAAGTGGCTTCAAATGTTTCCCCTCAGTGTCAATGAGATCGGCCACTCGCACAGATTAAGCTCCCTCTAGCACAAGAATGACAGTTGTTTCTCGGGTTCGAAACATTTAACACACTGAGCCCACTGAAGAAACAATCGTTTAGGGAGTGCCTCTTGTGCATGACGCACCGAAAATGGACATACGAATGAGGATGCAAGACTATGCGCCCAACAGATATTGATCTCGAGGCGTGAAATCGAGATGAAGGCCATTAGTGCCTTAGCAGCAGTATGCAAGCTACTGTGTGTTGCCTCAGCATCGGTCAGCCATGGGATAAGTCTAAAATCTTATTGTCGTTCGGTGAAAATTAATGTAGTCAATGATCTAATGACCTTACATATTTCACGGACTTCTGCTCATTTATTCTTTAGATAGATGGCCAAAAAGAAGGGATACAGTTTATCATCACAACTATGTCACAGCGTGTTTGAACATTCAGAGATGTGTACATGTATAAAAGTCCACAACAAGGAGTTCATAGCTAACAACGTAACAGCACATGAGAGGAATCAAGAAGTACGAGTTAGTCCAGTACAGTTGACTTCTGTTTATTCAACCCCGAAGGGACCAACGAAATTGATAAAATTATCAGGTGAAGGCCAATTTTAGGATCAAAATAACAAAAGTATGGGCCCACAGAAATGCATGGGTGCCAGCCGGGACCATTGGTAGTGATCGAATTAACTGAAAAATCTATTTAATCAGTCGAATTAACATGTATACTGCATTTTTACACTTTTGCATTACAAGCAGTGGGCACATGATCAATGCCGTTTATTTAACTTAGCCTAGAAATTCCGCAAGCACACGGCAACTATGAGCAACGGGGGTGAAACAACTATTTCACTTTTTGGGGCATGTTCTGCAGTGTTGCCACGACATTAAAAAATAGTAGTAGATTTTTTCGTGAAAAATCAGTAGAAATCAGTAGATTTTTCATTTCAATTTTTACACTCCGTTTATGAGCCCACGAATTCAGCGCTTATATTAGTACTCTGTTGAAGTACTGTAGCTGCCAGGAAATAGTACAAAAATTGACCCCGAGATTCTTAGCGATACTTTTGAAAAACCCGGGGATCCAGAGAGCCATTGTCAAGCACGAATTTAAAAACAGTGAAGCCCTCCGATGGCCTATTCAAAGGCTTCAGATGGTAGTTAGTACCTGAAAGCTTTAGAGCATAGTATCTCCCAGACAGGGGTAATTGGAGATCGCTGGGAGAGGCCTTGATAGAGGCCTCCGTGCTGCAATGCACATAAAGATAGGTTGGTCGTAATGATGATGATGATGATAATGGTGTTTTCATAGTTGTGGGGTTCGGTAGTGCAGCCACTTTCACAAAATCACCACCTCGCCTTTTCCCATAGAGCATAGAAACTATGCATTTTCCCCCCTTTGCTCAAAGACAGAGGTAGCGCCATGTTTGAGAGTCTGGAAACGCAAGAATGTATGTTAACCTCGGAGCCAACCACGTTTTTTTTTCACTCGCTAGGTGGCATCACATTAATATAACCTCTAGCATCTAACGACTAAAGGTAACAGAAGTACAGCGATTATGAAGAGTAGGGCACTGTGGAACTACAATAGGTACGAGGTAGTACGAGGGATATGTAAGGGGGTAATGGTTCCAGGCCTGACTTTTGCCAATGCAGTTCTATGTACGAGAGCAGAGACCCGGCAACAGTTGGAAATTAGGCAACGTGGTGTGGGCAGGCTCGCTCTGGGAGCACATGGCAAGACACCAAATCTTGGGGTGCAGGGGGATCTGGGATGGTCTTCTTTCGAGGGCAGAGAGGCTAGTAGCAAGGTAGCATTTGAGGAGCGATTGAGAAAAATGGGGGACATGCGGTGGGCTAGGAAGGTTTTCAGTTACTTATACATGAGGAATGTTGACACAAGGTGGAGGAAGCGAACAAGAAAATTGACAAGCAAATACTTGGGCAATAGCGGGGGGACAGGTAAGGAATCATCTGTCAAGAAAAAGGTTAAGGAGACACAGAGGGGTATGTGGAAAACAGAGATGCAAACCAAATCGGAATTGGAGACATACAGGACGTTTAAGCAAGAAATAGCCAAAGAAAATATTTACGATAACTCTAAGGGAAGCTCATTGTTGTTTGAAGCCAGGACAGGTGTACTGCGGACTAAAACGTACCGAGCCAGATACCAGGAGATAGATTTGGTGTGCGAGGCGTGTGGAGAGGAGGAGAAAACGGCTGAACATGAGACTTGCTTGTAAAAAACTTCACCCTGGAGTTGAATCTAACGGGGAAATATTCAAAGCTTTGGGTTTTAAAGACAGTGAAAGTAAAATAGACTTTGAACAGGCAGAAATAACTAAACGGAGACTATCTGATTGGTGGATAATATCAACGCAAAAGTAAAGGAGTAAATACATAGGTATGCATGCATATAGTACCATTACAGGCTAGGCGGCGCGCGCCACCGCCGCCCGATTCAAAGGGTTGAGCCTCAATCATTCATCCATCCATCCATCCTCTGTAACCTCTATAGCCATCCACCCACCCATCCTCTGTACTGAAAAAGTTGCAGATTTCGCTTTTGTTTCAGTAGAAAACCAAGAAAATCAGCAGATTCAAGCGCTTTATCACTGAATCAGCAGAAAATTTAAAAAATCAGTAGATCTACTGATAAATCAGCAGCCGTGGCATCGCTGAGGTTCTGGCACAGGCGAAAATCTGTACTGGCACAGTAACAAGCACTTTTCCCAAAGTGTCCAACATACATCTACTATATGACACATACGGTCTCAATTTTAACTGCAATAGACATTAAATATAGCACAGCCAGTTTTATGCACATGAATGAGACATCATCATCATCAGTAGCAGCAGCAGCCTGGTTACGCCTACTGCAGGGCAAAGGCCTCTCCCATACTTCTCCAACTACCCCGGTCATGTACTAATTGTGGCCATGTTGTCCCTGCAAACTTCTTAATCTCATCTGCCCACCTAACTTTCTGCCGCCCCTGCTACGCTTCCCTTCTCTTGGAATCCAGTCCGTAACACTTAATGACCATCGGTTATCTTCCCTCCTCATTACATGTCCTGCCCATGCCCATTTCTTTTTCTTGATTTCAACTAAGATATCATTAACTCGCGTTTGTTCCTTCACTCAATCTGCTCTTTTCTTATCCCTTGACGTTACACCTATCATTCTTCTTTCCCTGAATGAATGAGACATTCAGGCTTAAAACTTAAACTAATTTTAGTTTAACGTTTAATAAAATGGCTCTCACTGTGCATATTATTGTGTTATAAAGCTGCTTCTTTGATTTAGAATTGCAAGAGACATTGCATGATTAGGTAGAAGCTACAGGGAACATGCCCGCACGTTTATTTCTAATCTGTATAGTTTCTTCTGCATAACTGTGCCGTGGAATATCTGAAAGCTGACTAAATTACAACCACGGAATCTGCCTTTATAATCATGCGGAGTTACGATCAAGCTCCCCAGTCGGAAGCAGATTACTTGTCAGCATTCATGTGGATGTATTATAAGGTCGCACCATCAACAACTATGCTAAGCAATGTGTGATCCGACATTATCCGATGCTTCTTTTTTATTCAAAATCCTCCTTGAGTGAGCTCCATGCCATGCTAGTACGACGGATGCCAAACTGTAGCACTAACAGCACGAACAAAAAGACGGTATAGAAGCAGTACATTGGAACATCCCCCAGATGGAAATGCAACAAAAGCATGAAAACAGTGAATGCAAAACCAGCAACATCTGCTGTATCCGTGCCTGTAGCTGCTCCACTGACTTGCGCAATGGTGACGACGATCATGCGCTTTAGGTTTTGGTTTCAGTTTTACTACGAAGGCAACATCAATGGAAGGGGACTCTCGTTCTTAAGCTTCATTTGGCACAGGATGTCCCCAAGGACTGCTCTTCAAGCAATTTGGCTCAACTGGTGCGGCTGCTTCACCATAGCACACATCCACATTACTCTGCCTAAGCCTTGTCACATGGCCACCAATAAGATTGAAGTCGCATATTTCAACCATGGACCAGTGAACAGCACAATTAGGAGTGTAGTGAAATGGTATACTTACCGCACTCTTATTTTCCTTCTTCATGGTAGTTCGGAGGCAAGTGAAGTCGATGGGGTTTCCAATTAGAATGGTCACTAGCTGTAAACAGCAACAAAATGCGGCTTAGTCAAAAGAAAAGCTGCGAGGATTTTCATTTTAAGAATGCATTGTTAAGATCCTTATCCCACCATGTCTGAGATACGCACTTGCAACCTGAACACTGAGATGGGAACTATAGATATGCATATAGTAAGAGCTACTGATATACACGAAATACAAAATACTGTGACATAAACTGGAATTCTCCCAAATTAAACAACCCTTCATACAAACTTTCAACACAATGACTCATACCCTTGAATTTGCTCATGACATATCTCGAAAACACCAACCTAAGAAGCCATATTGATGTTACTTTAGTAGATCTCTCAAATGGATCTGATACAGCGATACGTTCCAAGATGAAAGCATGACACCATCCTGAATAATCCCACTGGTTACCTTATGGCACTTTCCACTGATAGATCTGAAGCAGCCGTCGAAATTCGGGAGCGAGTGCTTGGATTCTTGGATTTCACCAATCTGAATCTCTCAGGAAAGAGCACAAATGCTCCACCATGGATCATACCGGAAGTTTTTGCACACACATCACACAAGCCGATTTCTGCTCTCTACATTTCAACGACAACCAAAGTCGCCTCCCACAATGGGCGGACGTGACGCGACGTCCTATTTCCATCCGAATCTGTGCCTCAGCTGCAGAGCAAGTGAGAGCAATCTGACGTGGAGCGAACTAATATGAAGCGACCAGTTGAAAGTGCGAACCCGCTTCGGATCAGCAAATGAAATACAGATTTGCTGCCAAGGAACAAAAAATCCTGCTCCACATCGACCAGTCAAAAACACCATGTGATTTCAAAATTTTCTTGCCAATCCAGATATTTCGTGTTCGTACTCTTAATTTCACTAATTCAGCATCTCGTGCTTAGCACCAGACCGGCATAGCCACTGAGCCAGCGCGGCACATCACGAGAACCAGCAAATACCAAAAAGATACCTCTGCTCAGATTGTAATTTTAACATTAGTGTTGTTAACATGCAAAAGTACATACCTGTCCCCACTGTGGTACATAGGGCTCCTTGTTTGGCAAAACATTATTCATGCCTGAAAAGAAGGCAGAAAGTTGTTTGTAGACAAGCCATTAGCAAAACCCTTTTGACTAGCAGCACTCACCAACATGCCAGAATGGAATGACTATGGGACACTTCTTGCTTTCCGCAATTAGTCTGCCAACACCTGAAAGAAAGCAAATGAGAAGGCGACTCATGAAAACATGAAGCACATAAAGTTTACAAAGTGTAAATGGGACTACACCATTAATTCCCATAGTGCCCAGGCATCAGCCAGGTCATCAAACAACTTCTGAATCCACCCCATCTCTAAATATCATAATGATTCAGCAGACAGATGCCAAACGGAAGGTCTCAAGAGTTAAGTTATTCACTGCACTGAAAACTAGGATGCCGCTATTGTTAAGAACATTGTCTCAAACATGTGCAGTTATCAGCTAATTATCACAGCTAGATGGTAAAGATATTCAGTGCGCATTGTATCACTACTGGCAAATTTCTTGTGTTCTCTGTGCTACCTTCACCGAACTTGAATACCTGCCAAATATTTTCATTCTAGTCTTGAAATAAGAACCTGTAGGGCACCAGAGATTGTTCGATTTGTCTGCTTTTTTCTTTTTTTAAGATTAGTGCATGCACATTTTCTATATCGCAATAATGGCTGGCACACTGAATATTACCATTTGCACATCACGATGAGATCTTTTACCTACTCCCATCAAACTCCAGCACACCCTAAACATAGCGCTATAGCAAATTAAACCAAGACCATATATGTTCACTGAACATTCTGAGATAGCAGCAATAGGTATCCTCATGGTAAATGCATCATTAATGTGAAGCAAATTTGCTTGCAATGTAGATAGCTGGAAGAACTATAAGCATAAAGTATTAACAATAAATCAAGCATTTTTTAAACACTACTTGGTTAACCCTCAAGCTTGACCTAGACTTGCTCTAGCTGTTTACACCAATATCACCAAAGACAAACCGTATTCGTCCATGCCCCAGCTTCATGATTTGCTTGCCAGAGACGAGCACTGCTTGTCAACTCAGTTCGCGTGGTGCATTTGAGTTTTGGCACTCGAACTCATTCCTTGATGCTTTCAATGCCTTTCAATCATCTGTTGAAATAACTATGTTCGACCTTTACAGATGTACTGACGGAAAGCCTCTTTTCCAGGTTGAATTCTTTCATGGATATTTCGGGTCATTAAGAGATAAACCACACATATAATGTATTTCTTCAAATGCAGATGTAATGTGCAATAATTTGCAGGATTAAAGAAAAATTGGTCAATTTTGTACACTTCTTTTAAGGAAAAACTTGGTAGTTAAAGGGCTGAGCTCAAAATTCTCAGGCATGAAAACTTATCGCAAGCAAAGAAACTAGCCATAGCTTTTAACATGGAAAATCTTTTTAAAACCTAACATGTCAATGTCAATGTGAATTAGCACTTCCCATTCTGCTAAAAGCCGGTATGTTGTAGCAAATGGTTGACCTCAGAGAAGAACACAGCACAATGAGATGTATGTTGTGCTTAATAATATATGCAGACAAAAGAATACTAGAATGACAGGACATATATGGCATTCTAATCTTGCTTACACATTTATTCAGCCCATCATAAATCTCATTGAACTCTACCAAGTTACCCAAATATGTATGCCAAGCACAGCACAGTCATTATTAAAATACAGCACATATGCAGCTTCCGCAACATTTTTTTTACCCCTTTACCCACAACGCCGAAAAGTGGCATTACAGTGGGGGGAAGACATGACTGATAAACACAAACATGACAAAATCAAAGCAGCTGTGACAAACAACAAACAGTTGCAAAATATAACATCCCATTGATGATGCAAATAACTCATTGGACGTAACAGATACGACTTCCTCATGGAAGAACGAAAAGGGCAGGAATGTAAGTAATACTATATAGTATTGTTAAAAACTGCCATACACCACCTTAAGAGGACAATACAGTTAGAAACAACACACTGCGCACTGCAAGCATCAGCCTGTAACCTAAGCAACCAGTACCGCAAGCCTCGACTACAAACAACTGCAGAAGGAACGAAAAAAAAAAAAAAAAACGAAGCACACACCCCACTTGAGGCGCAGGAACTCTTGGGTGACCATGTTGACCTTTCCCTCGGGGAAGATGTGGACCCACATGCCGCGGTTGAGCAGCTCGATGCAGTAGTCCATGCCCTTCTGGAAGACGCCCTCGCCCCGGCACACAGGCACCGTCTTGCCCAGCGCAAAGAATCGCGAATGCAGCTCGTTGGTGAAGCAGATGTCATGAGCCGCCACGCTCCAGCGCATGCACTTCTGCCGCACGATGTGCTTCAGCTCCAGCATTCCTGCAGGACCACCGCACAAAGAGCACAGATTCATGACACGCACTACTAACAAAGAGCTTTGTGCAACGCTGAAACGCAGGTGAAGGTGCGTGTGGCTGTGCATGTCAGCCTGATGGCGTCTGTTAAAGCAATACGCAAACACAATGGGCAAGTCATGCTGTTTTCCTCAGACTACATCTGCTGTACTGTTTTAAAGCATTATTTGATAAAGGCAATAAATAGCTTGAAGATGTCCCAAGTTGCCTGTCAGAACACTTTGCATGTGTTTTTTTCTTTTAAAGCCGGGCACATTACCTGTTGGAGAACCACTGCTATTGATGAGTGCTGCTCCTTTACTTACACCTTATAAACGGTTAATATTTGACCACCCCAAGGATTAAAAGTTTTACGACAGCTGCATGGCATAATTTTTAAGCATCAATAAAATGTAGAATCTCTCCTGCGCCAACTGTGATATCTCAAAAGATCACACAATGGCTTGAATAATAATGAAACTAGCCATGCCAAGAGCTCGTCAGATTAATCCAAATAAAGAACAAAATAAGTAAATGAATAAAAAATTGGGATGCTGACGTAGCGGGAAGTTCAGACTCAGACAATCAAACACATGCAATAGCAGTGAACTCACCCCAAATGAAAGGGTCATCAAGGCAAGAGTGGTGGTTGCAGACTGTGATCAACGGAACATCTTTTGGTCGATTTTCAATGGCGTCGATGAGGATCTCCTTGTTGTACACATTCACTGTGTTGAACCAGCCTTGAACCAAAAGAACAGAAAGCATAGATGTAGTAAGCACAAGAAACAATAATTCATAGTCAGTGCAATTAGGATGCAAGGGTTTTTTCAGAGAGGATGTGAGGTGCTTGGGGATTCAGTGTACAAAAAAAACCTACAACACAATTGCATAAAAAAGCAGGATAGGTAGCAGAGATGGGGCTGATGGACTGTTGCAAAAGCAGCATTTCCTTTTATCAAGGCAAGCTTGTTGATAAGCTTAAGTAACAATAAGGCAGTGGCTTGCCTACTTGGCTTAGCTACCATTGCAACACATGCAAGTGCTAATCACTGAATTTGCAAGGCTATTTCTATTCCCTTTCAGCGACTGTATACTTTATTTTCGCACACATAACCTGCCCCGAGCATTAAAAAAATTTAGGCATGCTATATTTTGCCTTGAAGTGCAGCTTCACGGCAATGCACGGTGCATTGCTGTGAAGCTGTACTGCACTTCAATAGGGCAGAGCACCGTGAGTAGCGACATCTAGGTTCTTCGAAATGCTTTGCTTTGTGACTGCTGTGGCTATTTTTACAGACCAAACACAATTTTTTTTCTCAGAAATCTGCGAGGGCGCAAGTTACGAGTGGAAGTAGGTGTTACGAGCCAAAGTGTGTTAAGTGCCTGAACCTTCACACACAACCATGGCACAAAGAAGGCCCACCTACCCAAATGTTTCATAAGCATTTTGAAATGCTGTGTGAAGTAACAACATAAATAGCATCTTACACTATGCAATGAAGCTGAAGCTTGGAATATGCATTGCTCATATGCAGTACATGCAAGCCTACGAAAACGAGAAATTACTGCAACTTTTGTAATGCAACATACTCTGCATATTTGAGCAAATATGTGTAGTGGGAAGATGTAATTAGAGTACTGATATGAAAAGCAGTCTTGGTAATGTTACTTAGTTCAAGAGCGAATTTCGACTTCCCATGAAACACCTGAATGTAACCATAATTATGCCTAGACTGAATGACATCATGCGTGACATGCAATAAAAGCACCGCGTTCCTAAAAGCTATGTGCGCTGTGCATGCTATGCACACGGTTCAAAAAGCATCACTTTTGCAGGCAAGTGATTCGACATATACTCAATGTTGAAGCAAAGGTTAAATAGAATCAACAAAATAAGCCGAAGAACAAGCGTTGCATGATTTCTAGTAGTGCAAAATGTTTGCCTCAAGACAATTTCTACATGAAAAGCTGCCAGCCAGTGTTAACTCACGTTAACACTTTTCAAGATTCGAACCAAGGTTGAATGGATTTAACAAAAATTTCTGAAGAGCATGCCCTGCACGATCGCCAGGAGTACACAATGTGCGTTTTTTGGAATGATTGCTACATAAAGTGCTGGCCACCAGTGTTGCCTATGTTAACGAGACACTAAAGAGGAAAATTATTTCAGCTGTGTTAGTAAATTACCATTCCATAGTATAAAAAAAGCAACTCTTACCACAAGAAGATGCGTACTGCACCAGAGAGAATGCGAAAACGAAAGACTAGTGGCGACACTGCCTTGAAATTCCCACACCCACGACATCAGAAATTTTGACACAGTTTGCTTGAGCCTAACTAAACATTTAAAGGTAAAAATGGACTACATCGTATTCTAAAAGAGTCAAGTACTGAACTTAGGTTCAAGACCTTTTACTGAACCCAAATGGCAAAAATGTGAAAAAATGCTTTGCGATCTGCAACGTCAAATTGACGTACAAGCCCCGGTGTTTCGGCGCGAATTTTAAAGATGAAACGCTGACTGTCTTTTTCTCTTCTTATAATCAACCTATTACCGTAAAATCATTGACGGTTCAGTTCCTCAAAGATACTTTATCAATCTAAACCAAGCTTTTATTTAAGCCAATGGGCATGCAACCAAATTGGGAAACAAGAAAAATATGACAGAATTATGACAAATAATTGACAAACCACAAGGCACCAAGCAACTCATTACAGACTGAACTTTCATACCCAGCAGCATTTACACCAACAAAAATTACACCTCACAGGTTTGATACAAGATATATTAGATATCGTAAATGATTATTTCTTAAAGGGCCCCTAAACCACCCCGAGCTCGCAGTTACACAGCAGCTGATGCATAGTAGCCTACTGTGAACATATAGCAGCAAGAATGTTTTGAAATGGTGCAGTAATAGCAAAGTTACAGGTGTTTGATGAACGCAAACGCAGTCACTTCTGTTTCTCGCTCTCCGCCACTACCCTCCCCACTCTCGCTCTCTCCCCTTGCCACATCGGCTCACCAACTCTATGCACTGCAACGAAAGCTGCAGGTCGTGTCTACAAGCCAGCAGAAAGGCTCCTCCAATTCCCCCATAACTGCCCTCCGCGTGAAGCAGAATGGAAGCTTCATAAAAAAATCAGTGGAACAGAGTGGGTGAGCCCACCTTCATTCTCAGAACAGACAGTCATCTCCTGTAATGCTGGCGCTGTCATTCCTCAAGCACTGACCGATCGACAGCTTTTGTCCTTGGCGACATCACCTAGAGCCCCCTTGAGATCACGACAAGCGAAGGAGGCACCAGAAAGGCCAGGAGAGGAATGCGGGATTGTTTTTTGAATTTGCGGTGTTCCCACAGCGTGTAGCACTATGGCATTCACTAGAGATGATGGTCACAGCATTCTCTAGGCAATGCGTGCATTTGTTTGAAATGTGCAAAAGAAAATGCCAGAGGTTGTTTAGGGCCCTTTAAGACTCTGAGCAACCCTGAGTTAATCTCCCTCTTTGGAGGGGTATACAAATCAATCAGTCACAATCAAGTTAGACCTCTATTGTACAGGACTACAGCTACATGAGCCATGCACAACATAAGGAGCAATGAAAAAGGAATGCAGTGCACCTCACTGCTGCAACTCCCACTGCAAACAACATGCCATGCATTGGAAACAAAGGCACACAGTGCAATTCCAGCACGAGCTTTCTAAAGAGCGAATAGTCGCAAAGCACAGTGCAAACATGTCAGTAACACTGCAAACAGACGTGCATGATATGTTAAAAAAAAAAGAAGGAAAACACCCACACGTAACAGACCACAAGGCACACATAATGCTGCAAAATGGGGAGGGAGATTGAGCGCCGTAAAGATAAAATAAGCAAAACTACATATCGTAAAATGAAAAAAGAAGTATGGCCAAAAGACCGAGACAGAAGTGAGTTCCTCAAGGGAAGCTCACCTGTGGTGCGGTATACTCGGGGTCTGTGTGGGTTCTGTGCCCTCTTAAGAAACTGTGGCTCTTTTGCGTACACCAAATGAAAGAAAAACAGACAGCCATAAGTTACACGAATAACCGGGGAAGTGGAAACCAGTCAGCCACACCAAAGTAGAAACAAGTGAAAGGTGTCTTCCTACATGCTTTTGTGCTTCCCTATGAAGAAGCTTATACCCACATCTACAGGTAAAGAGAGGCTGCCACAAGTCAATTTCCTCAGCAGCACATCCTGGAATACACACGCTCAAGCAAGATGGATCACACAACATGAATGGGCCACATTAGTGAGCAATATACAGGCACATAGCAAAGCTGGCACCTACTATGTTCATACTGATCACAATGAATGTTCTGCCTGTCATCTTCTTGGTCATTCACTTTCAAGGATACAATTACTTCTGGAAAAATTCGTGACAAGAACTGGCCAATTCGACACATATGGCCAACAGCATTCGCGGCACTGTGCCAGGAATGCTGCTGCCTGTATATGCTGATGCATCTGTGCTAGTCAGGCAAGATTTCATGAAAGTGACTGCGTCCACAAAGGTGAACATCTAAGAATATTTCCCCTTTTCTCATGCAGAACAGTATTCTTTAGAAACTGCATGAGGCAGATAGCGTAGTACTGCCACTTGGGCTGGATTACTTACACACATGAAGTGTACATTACTTTCACAAAAAAGTGGATTAACCTGACAAACTTTCAGTTGCTTTAGGGCACATGTTGTGACTGCACGTTTGTAGTAGGCCAGTGCAAACACCACGCTCACAGGTCATATATCTCAAGCAAAGTGCCAGTTTTGAGACATCCATTCGTGAAATGTTTGGCAAAATACACTAGTGATATTTCGGAAACTAGTGCTAGTGTCTAAAGCATGTAGATGCCTCAAGGAGTGGATGGCTTCAACATGTGTCCCAAATTAGAGTGAATTAGTGAAAAAAAAATTTAGTTGCTAATAACCACACAATTTGCAGGGCACAGGTTATGTTTGCACCTTCAAACGATTTAGACAAAGTCGTGACATTGTGTTATTTGCCACTGGTGGGCTTTACCAACAAAATCTGTGAAAGCTTCAAAAAAATTTAGCTGACATAAGTCCTTACTCCAAAAGTACTTCTTCTTGGGCAAGTTGGTGCTTAGATTTCCTAGGTATACTTGAATGTGGCACAAAATACATTTTGTGAAAAGGGACAGAACTGCGTTCTTTTCACTTAACTGTCTTTTTTTTTTCTGTCCTTTTTCATGAAATGTATTTCGCACCACATTCAGGTACACATAAGTCCGTACCTTGGAAACTAGTTGCACAGACTGCATGAGGACAAATGGCCAATCACACATCTATCGTGAGTGCACATTATATGTTATATTCTATGTGATCAAACCAAACTAATTAGACGATTCAGATTCACTTCCTCAACCGAAAAGTTAAACTGCCTTTCTGCACAGTGCTTTTGTTGAAGATACAGAAGTTTCTCAATAAGATTGCAGAATTTGGCTCTGACAGCTTGTTGCAGTATATTAATTCAGTTATTTCAAGACACAGCATCAATTCTTGTACCTCTTCAAAGACTACCAGAATCGTTTCATTTTCTAAAAATCCTTCCAGTTCCCATACGAATTGCCTAGAATAGGAAAATTGGCAGAGAACAGGTAAAGCCCATTGGCACCTATTTATGTTAGGACAATGACATGTTTCTGGGACCACTGGCAGCAAGAAAGCTCTTCAACAAAGTCTGTTCTTTCAAACACTAATCAGCCTCAGCGCCAGTAAACACTAAAAACTGAATGTGCATAACAGCTTTATTATCCTCACGAATTAGAAATGGCGTGGTCAATGGAGTTATAAGACAACTGGACAGCCATATCCCAAGTGCCAAAGATATAACTGGCACAGGCCACGAAGGTTCGCTATGCATAGCAATAAACAGTCGTAGCCATCGAAAAAAACGTTGACAGTACAGGAAGTGCATACATCAATCAAGTTCCTCTTCTGTTGTACCTGTTAGCCAGCTTCCTAAGATGCAAGCTGCAGCAGCTGTTATTCTCTTTGGTGCTGCAGGCATTTATTCATGGCTCCTATAACAACCTAGCTACTCGTGCACCACAAGAAAAATAAGGGAATATGAAGTGCCTCTTAAGTCCCGCCGTGTACAGTGTAAGCAGAACTCGCACTATACTTTAGGCCTGCTGGAGACATGAAAAGTCAACCTTAAGAGGAAGCTTTAGCTTGGGGCCTCCTATCTAAATGCATGGAAAAGAAGAAATCGTTTTTCTCAGCAACCACTGCACCAAATGTGATGAGGTTTGTTACATTTAAAAGAAAACGTTAAAATTCAGTGACTGTTGGTTGTGAATTTCTTATTTATTAATCAATTTTTCAACAAAAATTCACAAAACTTTCAAATCTTCAGAAAACGAAACTATCAACCTTACAGTGCTGAACAATGAGATATGTCAGACTTTTATAAATGACACCTTATAGTACATTTAAAGCAGACAAAATTTATATATTATACATGGCTCTCAAAAGACCGCTAATTTTTTAGTAGAACATCTGCAGCACCCTTGCAAACAATGTAACAAATTCACGCAAGATATAAATTGACATATCTAATTTGTCCGCTTTGCATGCTCTCATGGGTGCAGTTTACAAAACTGCGATATCAGTTCTAGGTGCAAGCCTACGAATTTGTAAACTTTGTGCTCTCATTTTTTTTTTTTCAAACTTACCAATTTTTGAAAATTTCTTTTAAAAATCAAAGCCCTAAATAAAAATTTTGCTTCCAACAGTCACCAGAATATCGCTTTATCTCTCAAATGCAACAAAGTCCTTTAAAATTGGCCCAGGGGTTATCTCAGCAAAGCGTTTCTGCATATTACATGTACTTGAATAGACGGTATCGGAGTAGGGCCTGAGCTCGAGCTTCCTCTTATGCAGAATACAATATTTTTATTTTTAACTGTTCAGAGTTTTATTGCAAATTCTGAATACACCTTCAAATTCGACCCTTATGAGTTAATGTGCAATATTTTCTGGCTTAAATATTTAGAGTGAGGGGGGTGACTTAAGTATAACCTAGGCTAAAGATATGTACATACACAAATGATGAAAGAAATACTGCTACAGCCGAATATTTTACAGAGAAACTAGTGAAACTGGCCTATGTCGTGTCAATCTGACTTAGTGGCAGACTTACCTAACAAAGAACACTGTGTTGCAAACAAACAATAAACAAACAAGCAAGAAAACAACACTGTCACTAATCAGATCTATTAGAACTAACAACATTTATGGTCGTCATATCATTTATGGATATCTTAATTCATGATTTAAGGGCATATGAGTGGAATTCCAATGCATCTCAGCAGCAAGTTTGCAGAGACAGATCTCGAAAACTGGTGCTGGTCTCGGGATCCCTAAATGGCCATACCTCGGGCCTTGGAAGTATGCTAAATAAATAAATAAATACCTGAAGCACCAACTGGCTTCAAATCTGCAAATGCAACATGTGCGCTAAAGTAATCAGTGAAAGATGTAGCCATTGGATGCTAACTAATTATTTGGTCAATATTTCCAATGTATCATGGTACCACTAATAATGTGCTGCTCCCTGTTCCATAAAATGACACTACCTCTACTGCACTGTTAAGAAAATTGGCTTTTCATCGTTGAATCCAGCTACGCATGTGCAACCTCCTTTAACGCGATAAAATATTTACTGTGGCTTACAAAAACAAGACTTATGGGGCACAAAACTTAGCTTGTCAACTGAGCTAGGCAAGGGCAATATTATTTAGCTTTCATGGGATAACACAGCTTTTAGAGGCAACAAATTATAGCCGTAACTTAAGTAAACTTAATTCATTAACCGTTTGCAGCCTTATAGTAACCAGAAGGAAAAAGTTTCACAGTTCACAAGTGGAGGCGATGTGCAAAAACGACCTAACTTACGACTACCACGGAAATACCCACGACACCTGTCTGGATGGTAATGAGGACGGTCCCATTTGCTTAAGATGGCTTTCGTGCACACATTTACGTTTGCTTTTATTTTGCACCGTGGCCGCACACAATGGTAATTGACAGCACCGTCTGAAAACAACCTGCTTGGCAACTTCATTGTGCCTCTCTCCACCTACGCACCTACATAGGCTAATGTTCTTGAATATTGCACATGAAAGCTTGGTAATGTTTCTTCTATTGTACTGCGCATCAAAATGAATCTCTGTTCCTAGCATTAGTAAAGTATGGCCCTTTACACCAGTCACAAGCATTAACAGGTAATTATGCAAGAACTTACTGTATTCTTACATTAAGTATGGCAATACGGCTTTCTTTAACTACAAATACAGAGGTGACTAGAGGTACATTACAGTTTTAATCTCCTGTGTTCTTATTCAATGCAGTAAGAAGTAAAAAAAAAGAAACTACCATAATGATTAAAATAATTGTGAAGTAGTGCACTGATGAAAACCAAAGTTAAATATGGCTAGGTCATGTGAAAGCACATGCCAGTCGAGGCCACACACAGTTGGAATGCCATGTTTTAAAAACCATATAACCATTAGTGCAGGTTTTCAGGCTGCGGTAACTGCAGCACTTCTGCATGTAGCGCAACTCGCAGTTGAAAAAGGAATTAAATTTTGCTGATGAATGACAATGGAAGGGGCACGAACCTATTATTTATTTTTATTAATCAGAGAGCTAAAAAAAAATGTTTTGATTCCCACTTTTACATCATATACAAGACAGGTGCTGTGAACAAATTAATCACATTCACACTGCAAACTGCTGTAGTGTTCCACAGCCTGCCTCATTTATATATACGTGACAGAAGTACATTGCATCTTATTTCCAATGACCGCATATAAATGTGATAGCAGTGCAGGCCATCATCTCCAAAACGTAACACTCAGGTGGGGGGGGTGATATCTGCCTGTGAAAACGCTCAATTATAATGCATTAAAGCTCCACTTGAGGACAGACAGGCTATTAACTCACTGGAAATGCATTACATGGATGGCATGTCTCAACGACAGGGAGTTGCAACACACCTGGCGTGCACTCTGCACAGCTTGCATTTTGATACAAGATGCAAGACTATATATATTACAAGTAAATGTTGGCACACTTCATTAAAGAAGTAAAACAGCAGTGCCACAAACATTCCTAGGGATAAATGCTTCATGCACACTCGCATATAAATCAGCTGGCATGCACGTGTACTGCAAACAGCAGCTACAAGCTAGGGAATGTTTTTTTCAAAATGAAAAATTGTGTGTTGATGAGGCACATGGACAGCCTAACGTCATTTTTTCATGCGCCTTTATCTATGTCCATGTCTTTAGCTATCTATGTCCATGTCTTTAGCGCTGTTGCCAAATGAAATCTAACTACTGCTCAACACTGGTTTTTCTATTGTTATCAACTAATATAAGCCAGGAAATGGCTGAGCTTATCTGTCCCCAGATGGGCAGATTCCCAGGCCTAAGCAGAAAAATGTGCAGCAGGAAGCAAAGAGCTTCAGCACAGTGACCGTAAGGCCACAGATAAGCATGATGTGTACTGATGTGTACTCTTGAAAAAAAGAAGAGATAGTTGCTAACAGAATCAAGGATGGCAAGCTCGGCCAAGGCCTTACAATGACTGCTGTCTGCGGTAATCAAGCTAGGGGAACCACAATTTCACTGGAGTCTGCCAGTTCCTTTCTTGTTCTCAGGCATCAAAAACTTCCTAAAATTTTATAGAAGGCTCCGAATTTTTATCGGAAAGAAATGTTTAAATTACGCTGCTCAGGCAGTACATGTCATTGGTGGCTATCTCTGCCTTCCGAGCTCGTAGGAGGCTGCCAGGAATGACAAACACTGTACAATTGATGCAGAAAGCAAAAGTAATGCCCACCAAGAGGTGTAAAATGTCTAAATGCTGAGGGACACCTACGATGTCACGAACAATTGCTTAATTGCTGCAACATCAAGGAAACCGTGCTGAAACACGGTCACAAAGACAAAAAGACGATTGCATTAATTGCGTGCCAAACAATGCTATTGCTTAGTAATGCACAGTCTGGATCTACTGAAAGTGACCTTTTGCATAAAGCTACAGTTACAATCTTGGGATCATCCTTTAAAAGGGACATACAAAAAGTAAATGGAGGTATTATGTAACAGAGTTAAAATATAATCGATCAATCTCACTTCAATCACGGCCTTCATAAAACTGAAAGAATGAGGGGGAAACAAACTATGGTGATGTCACCTTCAACTTTTTTCTCATCTGCTTGGGACCAATTAAACCATTTACGAAAAAAAAAAGTATTACATTACATTCAGAAGTAAGCTAAAGATCAAGCACGTGGAGCTCTCATGAACATTTGCTGAAAAACAGCCGAAATATGCACGAACACTGTGAACACCAAAACATCATTGGCACAGTGGTTTGAACCGGATATTCAAAAAAGAAAGTATGGCCTCCATTTGTTTACTCTAATAATTTACCCTTTTCTGACAAAAGAATGCAAATGGAGATTTGAAGGCATATTCTGAGAGCATAAACCCATTTATTACTCTTGGTTTGCTGTCCGCTTGAAGCAACACACTTAATAAACATTACGCCCTGTTTACGCATTAATGTAAATACATCTTGTCCGTGACTCAGCATCAGAGTAACAGAATGGCTTCGACCATTAGGAGACGTAAGCAGTAAAGACGTACTGAAATTGCTACCTTATTTTTTTCACTTCTAATGAAACCAGCCACCGTTGCTACAAAGAAAACATATAAGAACTGCCGCAAGTAGTAGTAGCATGGTACAATGCTCACACCTACACATGACGGTGCTGACCATGACATCAACACAAGAATTATTTTGCCAAGTCTAGTTTTCGGTCTCCACCATTTCTGTCTCATGTACAATAATTTCACATACAAACGACAGCAACCCTATGCAAAGGGAACAAACACAATTACTGTTACATGACATTAAGCTGAAGGATAAGCCCCAGTGGCTGGTTACAAGAAAGATGTCCTTCAACTAGAAAGAACAAACGCAACTACATGTGCTTGAATGCTTTTGATAATATGTACACAAGTTTTCCTAAGTGTGCGAGGTGAGATAATAGTCACTTCTCACACCAAATCAGAATACTACACTTCTAAAACGGTTTGTATTCGCAAATGCTTCTTCATTTAGCAAGCTTTTAATGCCTATCAGGCATCGTTTACAACTCTCCTAAGTCACATTCTAGTGTTAATGAGAAATACATTTTTTGTTTACATAATTAAGAAAATATAATGTTCTTAAAATTTTAATCAGATGTCACACTTGGATTATAAGTGTACAGATTATAAATACATGTACATGTGCTGAGTGCATGGTCAGGAAGTGAAAAACAGACATGGCAGATAAGTCAGTAGTAGTGCCACCAACATGAACACTTATGACTGGAACCTTCATAGGGTCAAGGGTTTTCTATTTCAATGTTTTTTGCTCATTCCATTGTTTTGGATAGCACTGTTTGAGCTACTATCTCTGTATGAAGCTTGCTTCCCCTAGACAATCACTTAACGCTAATGATATTCCTAGTGAGCAGATCTCACACATTTCTGATATCACTAGTGTACTTTGCACGCCTCGTGACATGTATACAGATTATAAATACATGTACATGTGCTGAGTGCAGGGTCAGGAAGTGAAAAACAGACATGGCAGATAAGTCAGTAGTAGTGCCACCAACATGAACACTTATGACTGGAACCTTCATAGGGTCAAGGGTTTTCTATTTCAATGTTTTTTGCTCATTCCATTGTTTCGGATAGCACTGTTTGAGCTACTATCTCTGTATGAAGCTTGCTTCCCCTAGACAATCACTTAACGCTAATGATATTCCTAGTGAGCAGATCTCACACATTTCTGATATCACTAGTGTACTTTGCGCGCCTCGTGACATGTTGCACCAAAAGAATGATACGAAGAAAAAAGATGAGCGATTTCTTTCCCCCCCCATTCAACGCGCACAGCTGTCTGGCCTGACTGAAGAATTTGTAGCTTACGCTCACATTCGCGAGCCGCTCTGTGCGAAAAGCGCCAGCTGTACAAAACGCGCGGCGCACACGGAAAACCTTTAACAAGCGCGTCAACATGTATGGTGACCCTCGGGTGGAAGTGTGATGCCCTCATAACCGGTCAGGAGTGTTCGGTGACGTTAAACTGCGTCAAAACTCGGAGCGCGGAGGGCAATCAGTTCGATCACCGCGCTCGGCCTTGTCTTATCTCACCTTCAAATCGCCGATACGGCATCGCCAGGTTAGGAGGCACGCGGGTGCATTGCCTTGGCGGTTACCTTGGTAGCAAGGAAAGGTCTCTACGCGCGCGTTACAGGATTCCGGTCCCAGCGACGCTGAAACGTTTATCCGGGCTCTCGCGCGGCTAAATAGAACGGAAGCACAGCCGACTACTTCCCAGAGGGAAATCCTTTCGCTGTCCGCTTTGGATAACCGCCGCCCGAGGTGCTTCCATAACAGAACGCAGATGCGATTACCGGTTGCACCACAGAGCTGAGGTTGCGTCAGTGCCCGCTAACACGTGCAGCGTATGCAATAGAAAATCGATTAATTGAAAGGAAGACAACTGCGACTACGATATTGCATGCAGGCGACGACGGATCCCAGTAACAACCGACGAAATATCACGAGTTCAACCGTTCCTTTTGCGCTCTCGGTTTGCTCCTGAATTACATGGATTATCGTCGACTTACCGTGGAACAGTTTTGCTAGCAGGCCGACGGCAGGAACGACCATGGAGCTTCCGAGCTGCCACAATTTGCTGGGCTGGCTGAGGTTTGGAAGGGGCCACTGTACTTCGAGAGGCATGTCTGATGTGTGGCGGTTCAAACCTGCGTTACTCGCGTTGAATACGAAGTATTAGCGCTGGGTACACATAACGTAGAAAAACGTTGCCGCGGCGCGGTACACACAGCCTTCCCCGAAGACGTCTTCTAGCAATGCCCGACCACAAGCAATGCAATGCTAGAAACAAGCGGACGATGGCGATGAGAGGAACACATAAGAAAGGAGGACGCACGGGAGGAAGCGAGAATGAGGAAGAGAGAGTGGCAAAGGCAGTAAAAGGACGCGCGCGCAACCGCGTAAAAGAAAGGCCACAAATTTGCAAACGCACGATGGCGCGCATTCACGACAGAAGCCAATGAAAGGGCTGCGTTCAACAACACGTCACAATAAAATATCCAATCGGAAAGTAGAAAACCAAACACGTTTCACATCGCGTACGTCGCGTACGTAAACAACGTAACGAACTAAAAGAAACAAAAAAGAAACAAGCTTAATCACATGAGACAAGCAAAATAATTTATAAGAAAATATCACACATGCGTACATGCGACAGATTTGTGTACAGAACATTATGCGTTTTACGCTCATAGGAGCACATCTATGGTCGAAGACGACCAATGCCAAAATCGTGCTGGCAACAGTCTCAACCCGCAATCCGCAATGATGGCTGAAGCGTCGTCTGGTCAAGTAGTACGCGTCTATTTAGAAGTGTGGCAGTTATATTGCGCGCTCGCGATGAAACGATTTTATTGGCTCCGTGCAGTTTCACAGTTGCGTTGCGCTGTTCATGACGGAGTTTCCAGGCCACATAAGACACGCTTCACTTCATCTAGCCGGCCCGATCAGTGACCCGACTTGAAGTGTGTGAGCAGCCCCGGCTTTGGCATGAATCAGAATGAGAAACCTACGTTTTGCCATCCGCGTTGCTTTCTACGGTGTGACTGTTTATTCCGCCCTGTCCACAGCTGTCATCTACATTTTTATTCAGTGGTTCGGACGTTTCCGCACGGACCTTTACGACGTCGACGGGCTCGCAAACCGCACGACGCACGGGTGGCCCTGCGGCGATCATTCTTCAACTTCGGAGTCGAACGTGCTGTCTCGCGACGTGATCGGCAAGGGGCAGATCGACGTCCACGGATGGTGGCAGGACCAGGCGACCATTTTAACAGACGTGCAGTGTTTCAACGAGCCGTGGGCTCTGTGCTCCAAGGCATTTTCCATCACCTGCAAACGAAGCAACGTTCGCGCCATTTACCAGCACCTCTCGTTTCGACGTAACCTTACATTGCGCAGCTTCAGCCTGTCCCTGCGCGTTGCCGCCGAGCAACTCGAGTCCCAGACGGCCGATTCTTTTCTCGGCGCTCTCGTTCTGGTCAGGCTGAGCGACGGCGGCGAGGAGTTTCTGCGCGTGCCGTTCCCCGCGAGCACGAGCACGCTTACTCAACGCGAAGGCGTCTACACGGCCTCGCACTCCGATCGCACCGTCGCGACGGCCACCGTGCTGCTCGGCTGCTACGGTTACGCCGGCGTGGTGCACTTCACGGACGTTCGGCTCACGCCGCTGGTCGAGGCCGCCGCCAGCCACGGCTGCAGGGCCCGCGATCTCTTGGAGGACTGTCCGACGTCCGCGCGCAGCCTGCCGCCCACGCATCGCAGGCAGAGGCTCAAGTTTGAGCTCATACTGGGCAAGGTCCGCTCGTCCAAGAAGCGCCACCTCAACAAGGACGTGGCTCTAGTGACGCAGCTGTCGATGGACCGACTGCCCGTCCTGGAACACACGCTGCAACTGTGGGAAGGGCCCGTCTCCCTGGTCATCTACGTTCCCGTCAAGGTAGCGGCCATTTCAGAGTCCTTCAGCTCGGCATACAGTAAACCGATGCCGAGATGTGAAGGCGAAAAGCCACGAAAGCCTAGACTAGCTTGACATCGTTTTCACTATACGAGTAGGCAAGTTATCTCATTGAATTCCTTACAATACTACCTGGAAAGAAGTCGTTCACTTCTATGCGAGTGAAGAAGCATACTTTCCTTCCTCCGTGGCGTAAGAACATAGTTATGGCTGCACAAATGAAGCTTTCGATTGTATTAACGCTTTATAACGAGCCTTTGCATGTTCTCCCATAACATGGCTCATGTTAACGTTTTCTCACTTATACAAGTAAACAAAAAACATGGAATGATAAATTGCAAGCAATAAGCCCACATCGTAACTTCCTTCCAAATTTAGTGACTCTCCGCCAATGCTATTGATACTTGATGTAATTGTACACCTTGCCCTAAGTACTCGTATGTTTTGGTAACAGTCTTATTGCGATGATTTTGCATGGACATTACCTTACAAGCTGTTCTACAAAGTTCCCTACAAAAAGTTTGTGAGGGAACTGTGACACTGGTGTCTATGGAAGTTGCAAGCACGGTGGTTCATCCAGCAGAGGAATAATAATAATTAGTACTACCATAGACAATTGAAACACGAACAGCTAAGCACATGTCTCAAGCATAACCAAAGATACAGTACGTGCTGTTGGCCAGTCATCATTCTCCACATGCATGTGCATATGGTTTTCATGCAGAATGTAAAGCATCGCCCTGCTGCGATAACGCCACCTATGCATGTTTTTTCAATCAACCCATGGCAATAGGGCAGTTATTGCAGTAAGGTGAACAGCCCCGCACTCTATGTGAAAACCATAAACATGCACATGCTTTCCACAAAACTCTATGGGTCACCAGACATATCTTGAAGGCGTCCTGGACCTCGGAGAAAGATGTCAGTCTGGAGCCTGAAGACGTCATTCTGAAATTTGGGCAATGAATTTATTTGTGCCTGCAACATGAAATGCCCTTAAATCTCTAACACTGAACTTAACTGACATAAGTAATAGCTCTTAATAAAATAACCCTTCAGTTAGCAAACGCACAAACTGTAACATTTTGCCAATGTGCTTTACTTTCATTTGTGTTCTCCACAACTAGAAAGAACAAAAAAAAGTATTTTGAATGTATGTGGATAGCTCGTGCATTCAGGCATGTACAATGCTTTTGTAAACATATGTGTCTGTATTCTTGGCAGGGAGGAAAAGTGGATGGGGACTGGCAAAAGCTCTACGTACAGAAGAAGCTACAGAACTTGAAACTGCACCCAGACAGTCATGTGTCACTTGCGTACGGTGTGCCAGGCTCTGGAGATTACCCAATCAATGCTCTGCGCAATGCTGCCATCAAACAAACAAACTGTGAATACCTACTCACCGCTGATGCCGATTTCCAGCCATCACCTGACTTTCACAAGCACTTTCTCCTGTCTACGAGGTGATCTTTCTCACTCTTTCTGATGTGCTATGTTACCTAAAATGTTCACTGTAGAAAACTTTAATGTATACTAAACTAGAATATGCTATATTTGTGCGCAATCCCAGCTATGACACCCTAATCAATTATTTCCTTGTGCTATCTTGTCCAAAATCACTCAGTTAATCTTTTCTTCTCAAATAATAACAGAACCACAACTATTACTTCAATCAACGCTAATGTTGGCCCCCATTTGTTATCATCTCTTTCAAAGATAAGACTTTCAGCAGTTATCGTTTTATCGTCATCCCACTTTGCATGACCAGTTCGGTATGAGACCACATTATGCATTGCAACGCTGTTGGCCACCGTCATTCAGGTTCAGATAGAGCCACATATAATATTTCTCCCAGTCTTTCTTGTATTGCTGTATACTGATTGGAACCACCTTCTTGCAGGTATTCTGTCTATTGTCATGTAATCTTCTGTCTGAAATGTTTGTGATTATTATTTATTAATGAGTACAAACCTTTTCATGAGAATAGGTAAATCACAGCGTATTGGACAAGGGACAACCGCATAAACGAGATGCACAGGGTGTTCACTTCCAACTATTGAAGTTGGAAGCCAGTGCCCTGTGTGTCCCGTTCATGTGGTGCTGTGATTTGCAAATTATGCAAAACCAACTAGCAAGAATTTTCATTTTAGTTCATTTTCATGAAACTTTAGCTGACATATAACCAGGAACTTTTGCATTCTGCATTGTTTCCTTTCACTGCATTATTGTTTATTGCGAATATTGTACCACTTTCTGCTATAATTCCTCTGGCTCTGAGAGTATGACAAATAAATAAATATATATATACATAATGTGCCTTTACTTCATGTAGACAACTGGGCTAGCAAAAGCAACAGCCTACTAATATTCACATAGTATACTGTATTTTTTTCCACTGTGACCCTGATCAGGTCTTGAAAGCAATTAATTGAAATGCTACCACTTGATTCAACAATATGTTATCCAAAAATATTAGCTGTTCAAGCTTTTTTATTGTAAGCCGAACCTCGACATAGTGAACATGGATATAACGAATTACTGGACATAATAATGTAAATCTAAGATGTGTCTAACCAACATCAGCAGGTAACGAATATATGCTTATAATGAATATCAGCTACAACGAAGGTATTTTCTTGTCGCATGTGACTTCGTTATATGCTAGGTAGTGCATCATGTTACAAAGTGAACCCTTAAATGGCGATGTCGCTTGCCTTCTAGGTCAGTGGCCAACACAGACAAGGTAGCATTTGTGGTCCCAGCCTTTGAATACCTGGAGCTACCTCAGAAGTCCGACGGTGTCGCCCAAACCAAGGAGGAGCTCATGCAGCTGCTACACCGGCAGGACCCCTTCGTGCAGCCATTCCGACACGACATCACTCCCGAATCGCACCAGAGCACAGACTACTGGAAGTGGTACCGCACCGACAAGCCATACGTGGTGCAAACATTCAGTGACAAGTACGAGCCGTACCTGGTGCTCAGAAACACTGCCCAGCTTCCTCAGTACGACGAGCGCTTCACGGGCTACGGCATGAACAAGATTACTCATGTCACCGAGCTCTTCGCGGCGGGCTATGTCTTTCTCGTGCTTCCCCACGTGTGGCTGGTCCACGTGCCGCACAAGCCGTCGTCGTACTTTGTGGACCATGTGCAAAACCCGCAACACAGACTGCGGAACAGGGTGCAGAGGTTCGAATTCCTCGTCGACGTCATGCGCAAGTACAAGCTCGGAAGGTGCAGGTGAAATCAGCATAACTGTGTGGCTGTATTGCATGCCTTATGTACTCACATGCACATCGTAATGTGCTCTGTCAGACGGAAGGTTGGGAAATGGCCTCAAGCACGGCAACTGAGAACATGGCATTGCCAGTGCAATATGTAGTGGCTTGTCGCATAGGCACTTTCCCATCATGTAGCAAGATTTATTCCAATTTATTGTCAACTCGCAGCAATTTAAACTCGGATAACCGAAAATCTATTATGTTCACTCTGACATATCGAAAAATTTTGTCTGACCTGCTGCGTGTTTACCATGTTTTGAAGTCGCCTAATTCAAGTGAGCCTTCAGGTAATTTCGGTCAAATCAAAGTTCTTTGCTTCCCAAAGCAAATTGGCATAAATTTAAATTACGGGCTTTTACATGCTGAAACCACGCTGTGGTCTCTGGACAATTGTAGATCTTTAATGTGCACCCTATGCACGGCACATGGGTGTCTTTGCATTTTACCCTTATCGAAATGCGGGGGGAGGCTGCTGAGATTTGATCTCGCGACCTCATGCTTAGCAGCGAGACATCATAGCCGCTAAGCCACCGCAAGTAAGCAGCATAGCCGAGAGTAGCTGACCACAGAACACTCGTAAGCCTCGAATAGTTAAAACGTACCCACATTTAATATTCAGGCTGCCGTGTATGTTCACAGGTGCAACACAGGTACAAGATGGCATCATTAGCCGGGTAACACACTTGTGACTCTAATATTACGAATGTGCTTTCATTGAAGCTCTCTTTTCTCTCCACTTTCAAAAGGTTTATTGATTGACTGGATTGACTGATTAGATTTGACATATCAAAGCACAACTTGAACTATGAATGTGTCATAGTGGGTGGCTCCGAGGCAATTTTGGCCACCTTAGGCGAATATCTTTAACGTGCACCTAAATGGAAAACACGCAAGTGTTTTCACATTCTTCCCCTATCAAAATGTGGCTGCTGCACTAGGGTGTCCAAGTGGTGATATCACGCTCAATGTAGGAGGATGCCATATCTGCTCAGCCACTGCACCAGTTTTCTTGCTATGTATCATTTGTCTGTTTTTTTTATACATGTGTATAAGAAGCCTTTTTATACAAGAAGTCCTAATTGTTTTGGACCGTACCTTATTTAATCTTGATTATTTCAAACTTGTGGTACCTTATGTTTTTTTTTTTTTAGAATATAGACAAATGGGAAGGAAGCTTCTGGTAATCCAAACAAAAATGTGTGGTTCCTAGAATTTTGACACAACACGAGTTGACTCCACTGCAAAAAGCACACCACAATGATCAATAGAGGGGAACCAAGAGCATGTGGTAATACTCTTGTCATGTACAGCTGTTATCAAAAGTATATGAACCAGGGCTTCTGCAAAGAATAAATAAATAAATGAATAAAAGTAGGAAGGAATTGCTTGGTGCCCTGCCTTTAGACTGAAATGGAAAAATACAGTTCACATTTGGCGCTGCAAACGTCACAGTGTATTCGTCAGTTTCAGGTTGTCTGAACTGCCAAGAAGTTCAGCTCTTTTTCTTTTTGGCCAATGCTGCCATCTGCATACTTTTGATCATGGCCACTGAGGAGTGTCATTGTTGAGGTTGCCAAGAATCCTTTGCATTGAGTAGTCATCATAACTCTATGCACACATAAAATGATTATCATGGAGCTATTTTCTGGGCAAGTGAATTGTTCTGCTCAATAGTGGTGACAGATCAGCTCAACAACTTCAGCAGCAATACCCGTCAGTGATCATTGAATGCACTCATTTTGCACTGGTGCAAATCAGGCCAAACAAGTCCAGCGCTGTGTTGGTAGTCTTTCAATGTCTCTTGTAAAAAGATTGCTTATGTAGGGAAAACTGCTACTGAATTCCAAACCTATTTTATTCTCCCTCTCTCTTTCTCTCTTCTTTTTGCACGTCAATGAAAACGGCAATAATGTAAATGTGTAATATGCCAGATTTCATTTATCTTTGTGAAAATTCAGGCACGTAAAAAAAACAAAGAGTGCCAGGTCATCTTATTTTAAAGAGCAGGATAATGTTTTTTTTTTTTTTTTTTTGATGAATTGGCACTTAACTAGCTTTGATGAGTTGCCAGAATATGTGTCATGGCAGGAAGCTGATTTGGGAATTTGGAGGTGGCGTTACCACATGGCCTTACACCTGTAGTTCCTTTTTGGCACACCGCAACTGCACTTTTATATAGCTTGACCAGTCTTCTTTTTTCCTTTTTCTTCTTTTTTTAGAAGCATGCCAATTTACTATTGGGGCATGGCTTAACATTTATTTTAATTTAGGATCCCTTGAATGCAACCTTTGGTTTTTAAAATTCTTGCACTATTATGGCTCACATTTTATTCATAAAGCTAGCTGCAGCCTGCGACATGGCAGCTGAAGTTTATTTGACTCTTTTAATATGCAGGCACCACAGGTGACTTACGAACTCCCCTCATCAGAGCTATTGATGACACCCTATCTGCTCGTAAATTAAAGTGTCTGAAAATTGAAGCACTTCTGAATGGTGGAAGCACTGCTTCATTTGAAAGTATTGGAAGAATTGCTGCACTAACTTTTCTAAGGGTACCCTTCACTAAGTGCACACGAGCGTTTTCGAGCCAACATTTACGTTTGTGTCGGCTGAATCGTCTTTTACTAGCAAATTGCCTTATGGCTCACCAGTTGCACACATAGGTTAGTGATTACGCTCTCAGGTTGTACATAGAGGCCATTCTGAGGGCAAAATTTGCCTCATAGGATCTTAAGAGTGAATTGCCATAAGCATCTTTGCCCAACAGACACCTGTGAGTTTCCATAAGCATGCCATCTTGGATCTTGCGATTCTTAAGTAATATACTTTTATGCAATAACCTCCTCTTCATTTGCTATGTGTGCATGAGTTGGCCAAGAAGCCATTACCGCTTACGGGGTTATCAACAAGGAGGGCCCAAACCTCGGAGCAGCAACCTTCCTTTGGGCACATGATCTCCAATAGCTCAAAGCTGCAAATATGGCTACAAGCCATCAATACAAACCTTTGAATAGCTACAAATCTGTTAAACCTCCAAGCAGTCCAGACTGTGGCTCAAACAGAGCCATTATCTAGACTGTTTGATTGGACCTGAAGTAGTAGGGTACTGTGCAATCTGACAGTGAATAAGTTCAGTAACAGCATAGTGCTATTTACTATATTTCCCGGCCATCTCTGTCTTGTGTATGCTATGAGGCAAGCATGTGCCATCCCCCATTGTCAATGCACTTTGCCCCTAAACACACTTTGCCCCTCAATGGTGAACCTTGCCTCTCAATGCAAGGTGAAATTTGCTTGTTCTCATGTACAGGGTCATTGACACTTAGGGAAAATGCCTCATCAATGTTCAAATACTAATGGCGGCTCTGAATCGGAATGAAGACCTGCAGGTTTATTTTTTACTTACAGATATCTTTGTTAGCACCCGCTTTTCCTCGTTATGTTCATGTTACATCCAGTGGATGTTCGATATTCATGTTACATTAAATTCAGTACTAATGGGCTTCCCAGGAGTCACCAAACCCGGTTGGTCTACTCCTATGCAGCTTATTACTATTTAAATGCTCATTAACAGCTGGAATTAGGCACGGATGCCCACAGACTAACATTTTATAAATAGGCATCCACTTAATGCATCGTGTATGCCAAATTTTTCGCCATAAATTTAAAACACAGAAGATATATCAGACTGAATGCCCATGAGGTGTTATTCCCAAGAATGTGTGAACCAGTACGCAGTGAGCCCATATGAAAGCAAACACTACATTTGCATGCAAAGCCAGTAATTTTTTCATTGTTTTGTGCTAAATTAAAGTAAAAATAGAGTTCTACTAGGGTAATTCTTCGACACGAGAACTGCATAGCAAATGCCAGTGAGTGACATTCTGGCTTAACACATTTGCAGGAATCACTCTTTGAACACAAATTAAGTGTTCGATTTCATATCCGTTTCTTCAAACCTGATGTAATATAGTAAAATAGGACTCTAATGCACAGTGAGCAATGTTAGACACCCTGTCGCCCCTTGCCCATCTGCACCCACGACATCTTTGTTATCACCGATCTTCTACAGGGTGCTTTTCATTAGAGGATTTTGCAACACCATATGTTTTGCAAGCTTTATAGGAGTTCTTGTATGTAGTGTTTGTTACTACAACATATCAATGTAGGAGCGAAGAACTGTGAAATGTCAATATATGCTGCCTGTTCTAGAGAAAGTGGTAGGTGTAGCACTCTTCGGACATTGACAGGGATATTCACAAGGTCTTCGATGAGCAACTTCTTTCTGTTTAAATTAAAGATTGCCACAAGTTCTATGTTAATGAGTGATTGAATGTTTCTGTGATTCCGCAAACAGGATTTGCCTTTTGCTTCTAAGAAATACTGTTCGGAATATGGAACCGGAATGTGTCCAGCACACAGTACTTGTGGAGTGCTTGCAGACATACCAAATAGCCACAGCGAGCTGTGTCATCACATGGACATGTTGGAATTCATAACGGAATGGAGACACCAAAATTTTTAGTGTTTGCTAGCTTACAGTAATGCTTCTCACTAACGTTGCACACATCATGCAACCCACCTAAGGAACAAATTAATGTCAATAACAAATTTTACAGCGAAGCTATATACCTCTACCCCCCCCCCCCCCCCCCCCCAATGCTTCTGCCGTGTCCATAGGCGAAAACTCAACCAATCACAGTGGGAGACACAGATCACATGCGCTGCTGGGTACCTTGCTGCACAACCAGATGGCGCTCGCGTCCGCAGCAGTGGTGGCGCTAGCTGTGCAGGGAAAAGAAAAAAAAAGAACCAGAAAGCTCGCTTTCACGCATAGTGTTCACCGGAAGCATTTCCTGGTAAAGATTATGGTTGCATAAGCTGCAGTTGCCGGAAAGCGGCAACTTTAGCATATGAAGCAGGGAGTGACGTTACACTTTCATATGTAAAAAAAGAACCTGTCTTAGCAACCGCTTTAATTTGTGTTATGATAGCACTATGGAAAGGCCATGAATAGTTAGGACTCCCTAAGAGCAGCATAACACGATGAGCGGTGAAGGGAACAGTGACGTCAATATGCATGGCAACGTCGTGTTCAGGCTAGGTAAGATGCAGCGGTTCCTGCCCAAAGCTAGCCACACACAGTTGGGATGCCTGAATAAGCGCGAATACAATGAGCGACAAAATGAACAGCAACGTCAATATGTACAATGGCGTCATGCTCAGGCTCAGCAGGATCTAGTTCAAGGCTGCGTCACGTTGGTCTATTGGATGAAGTGACACCACAGCTTTGCTGGCCAACCACTTCTAAAGCGTAAATTGGAGCCCAATTTTTCTTAGTTTCCCTCTCAATATGGCTGCTTAGTTCCAAAAGTTTTCGGCCGAGACATCAAATCAATAGTAGTGCGATGCTCCAGCCTAAGTAGACAAACCTTGTCTCATGCTTTTAACATATAGGCGTATTGATGCAAAGTAAGGCATTCATTAGCATCGTATGGTCACTGTCATCTAAATTAGAGACTGCCTACAGGTCAAAAATGAGCTTACAGGATCCACAAGAGTCAGCTCGGAAAGGCTTCACTTTCTGTAGCTTGATACCAATCTTAGCACTTGCGCACATTTCACAACAGGCGCATGCGTTCATTGTTGTAGAGAGCGCAGAACGCCATATCGTAAGATATTACTTTTTCTCCGAGACCATGCAATCGATGCCATGGTAATCCATGGCAAGCCAGCACAGAATGAAATAGAACTAATCGAAATATAAAAATGCTGTTTCATCAAAAATTTCAGGAGCGCATACAGGAATTCAGTTTCTTTCTACTCGTTAATCTAGCACAGGACAGGGCCCTGCCCTGTGCTCCTAGATTAATGAGCAGGAAGACACTGGGGAATTGAGGAGCCCTAATGTTTAGACGCAGCTATATGAAGCCAAGGAAAGCACAGAGGCGATTATCTGCATAACAATAATTAACAGGTTTCTAAATTTAGATGTAGAAATTATTACGAATGAGGGTTAAATTTACGGTAAGCTTCATATTGTTACATGTGGAGAAATACACACGAAAGAAGCTATTTAATATGTATTTACAAGAGCAGGCTCACCAGAGACCAAGATGGAAACCAGCTCGCAGCAAGAGCCCAGAGACATCTCTTCGTTTTCTTCGTGGCGGCCAGTCTCTTAAAGGGCCCCTATCAGGCTTTGCCATTTCCAATGGACAAGCGTAGCGTATAAATCACATGCTGATGATTGTGTCTGCAAAGCATTACAGCAATGCGTGCCGTCGAACATAGCTGAAATTTCAAACCAAACGCTGCGCACCCTCTCTCTTGAGGAAGCTCCGCTCCCAGCCGAACAGTCAAGGTCATAGACATGCAGTGACATAAAGATAGCTATGTCACCTACCATGACATCTGACTTCGCGTAATCATCCAATGCAGAAGGTGAAACGCCGTCGTAAATGTGCCACTCAGCAAAGAAAGGAATAAAAAAGGAGGCGAGGCTTTACTTAATGAACATGACATGGTCCCTTGACTCTGGTATAGGAGCAGGCATCAAGGTACACCGCTTGCGGATGCTAGTCAGGGCAGAGGGAGAGAGTGTCTCCATTAGCAGCGACACTCGTCTCCTGGTGGCATAGTAACATGGCAGTTAACTTAGAATCTATCTCCTCAGAGAGCACTTTATAACTTCCAGTACACAACTAAAATTGCAATGAAGCTGGGCAAGGGACCCTTTAAGCGTCTATTATATCGCAACAATATTATTAATGAAGAAAAATGAAAGTGGAAGACAACTTGCTGCCAATGGGAGCCAAACCCGCAACCTCCGCACGGTGTATATGCTGCTCACCGATTGAACTACAGCTGTCCAGCCGTTCACTTTCATGGCCATTTTCTGCATACATATGTAGTCCTTGGAGGGTTACTCAGCACCACTCAGGACCATAACGGCATATATGAAACGTCCTTTCAATTGCAGGCATTGTAGGCTGCGCGATTTCAGGAGCAGGCAAATGGCCAATAGTGACAGCTCTTCATGAAAACAAAAGTTGAAATTTTGGTGTCTCTATTCCTTGCATGCTCGCGCTCTTACTTTTAAGGTGCCATACTTACACATCGCCGACAGCTGGTGGATTTTTCCTGCCTGGTTGCACTACTCACATAGTGTTGCATTGTCTGTGCCATCCTGAATGACAACAGTACATTGTTCACAATTCTCTGAACTGGAAGCGTTGTTCTTTGTTGGTGTACCACTGCTGTTTCATACATTTATTGTGATATTTTTTTATGCTTGTCTTTCGGTATATTTTTGATGCCTTGTTCCGCTCTTGTTGATGTTCAGTCAACTATGCTCACTACGAACTTCAGTTTTGCTTGATGACTGAGCTTGTCTCGAGTATTTTGTTGATTTCAGTGTCAAGAAACATGATTGAAGACGGGCTACTACATGACAAGTGCTTCAGTTCGGTGCCATGTCGGTTTCTTTACTCCTTTGCGTTATTAGAATCATGACGTATCTGGAGCGCTTTTTTCTTTTTCTAGTGACATTGCAACTCTTTTTTAAGGAACTATAATGTTCACTGAAAGTGCATTGAGCTTTATACGACTTGGCTGAAAATGCCTACATTTATTTCTTTATTTTTTGCTTTCTCTGCATACGAGGGCTCTTTTGCAACGAAATGTTGAACTTGGAGAACTAATTTACAATACTTTCAGTGATTTGTATAGATAGTGATTTTTTTTGCATACCGTCATCAAAAGTTTCAAGGTATACCTTCCATGAAAAAGCTGAATTCCCATAGTGCGTACACAGGCAGGCAGAACTGCACACTTGTCGGTCGCCATGACGATGACAGAGTTGTCGTGATGGTAGCCAATCGCCAACAGCACTTACGTAAGAGAAATATTGCGAATGCAAGCCTTGAATTCCAGTCTGTACACCCAGGCTGCAGAAGCATTCAGCTTTTCTGCAGATCACACTCCTTGTAAACTTTTGATGCCAGCAATATGCATGTTGCTCAAGTGGCTAGTATTTTGACTCTAATAAAAACTAAAGAAAAACTTATTTTTAACATAAGAACATTGGAAAGAGCTGATTTTGTTGGGTGATAGAAAAACAGTAATACAATGGTAGTACCCAGAATTGCAAGAAATCCAAGAAATATGTTGTTATGAATATTATGTGGCAGTAAATAATAATGTTATATGATATTACTTTTACAGAGTGTGGGACTGGTTAAAATTTTGAATGCAAATAAAATACTTGTTTTTCATATCAAAGTATTTGATTTGAAGTATTTGATTGCAGCTAAGACCACTGGGAGTTTGTCCTGGAAGAACGCCGTGTAATAACAAAAATTGTGTGATGAATGAGATAGGAGTACACTAGACACAGCGCTGAAGTTTGAACACCATTTGTAAGCCCCAGAGTCCACATGAAATGTTCATTGAAAGCCAACTGGGACCTGTGAGGGCTTTTAATTTTTTTTTTTAATTAGAAGCTTTTTAATCAAACAGAGAAGACTTTCATATAGTATTATGCATAACAAAAGAAATAAACCTTTTCCTTTGTGACCGTTCTTCCACATGTTCCTTTCCCTTAAAAACAGCATTGTATTTGATATTCAAGCACACTGTACATGTTGCTTTAACATTTACAGAATTCAAATGTCTAATTTTGTTGGGCACATTAAGTTGTGAAACTAATGAATGAATATGAAGAAAAAACAAATGCTTTCTATAGTACTTTTTAATATTTTGTTTGCCTAAATATAAAATCTGTTCCTGATAACCACTAAACTTCAACTATATTTTAACGGCAATGAAGGTAACAAATTGATTCCACAGTTGCCTAACAGCAGCATTTCTGATGTACTTAAAAAATAAGGAGGCTCCTGAACATAAACTCTTAAGCACATTTCACAATGTACACAATAGCCTTGTGTAGTATTTCAGGCGTACTAATTAGTATTGTGTAGCTGCAATACTGAAAGGGCATCCTTTCCATGGAAGAAGCTACACTGCAGTGACTCCTTGTTTAACTTATTTCAGTTGTGGTCATGCTTTACCGCATTGTGTCATCTATTATAAAGGGAACCTGATTTGGTCCAATTTCATACAACTTGCGAAACTGTTCCACGCTATTCAATAACAGCAAGATACAGTAAAGATACAGTAGAACCTCACTTGTGTGGTTCTGTTGCATGATGTGTCATAGTTCGTACGTTCATAAGGAAAAGTGAATGAACATCACTCAAATCATATGTGACGCTAGATATAAAATTTATCATGTTATAGAACTCCACTACTACCAGTAGATGAAGACACAGTAACTTAAGAGCAAAAGGAGGGGTCATTTTATCTGAGTATGTACATACAGGTTCACGATTTCATAGCCAAAAAAAAAGAAAATGCAACGATGCAAGATGAAAATTCCGTCAACACGAAATGACGAGAGTAAACAATGTTGACCTGACTGAAGGCACAACGTTCCAGGCAAACTGAACGCCAGGCATGGCTTCCAGTAGGCTGGCGATTAATCACATTGCACTAGTGGCGACGAAGGCGCCCTGTACAGCTGAGTCAAAACACATTGCAAGGCAGATCACAACTAAAGATCGAGTGACAAGAGCCTGGCTTTCAAATTCACAGCGTAGACTTCAGAAAAAAACTACTTGTTGCCAACAGCGCAGCTAGCAGCGCACCTCTCAGGTACATACATGGCAAATTCTTTTTCTTTAAGTTCAGTGTGCGTAGGTAGAGCTGCAAACACAAAACCTGATTATTGTGTCACTTCATCGCTTGTTTTGAAAGTGCTCTGTTTTACTGAAACACTTTCACTTGTGAAGGAGAAGGTTGTCGATTAGCTGTCAGAAGCGTGAAGCTACGAAGAAAATTCAAGCGGCTTCCTCGAAAGAAAAACTTCACAGTCAAAGGAACATTTGTTCTGGTTTAGAGCACGAACCAAGCACCACTTGCCTTTTTTAAGGAAGCAGTTGCTCAACCAAATGAACCGACAAGGAGGCTTTGTGCCGCTTCGAGGTGGCTGCCAGCCTTCCCACACAAATGAATCTACTCCAGTGCTTTATGGGTTTCTGTAGGTTTCATATGGCTAATGAGTGCTCTTGTATCACCTCTCAACTTTGACTTCGACGTCCTGGCTTACTATTCAAAACAGCCTCAATACAGCTGGAAATGATGTAGAATGTAACCGCAAGTAGCCTTCACACTTTTGTCAACCACTTTGTGAATATTAACGAAGAACTAAAAAAAGTAGACACTTTTGGCCAATTACAGAAAAAGCACCAACTTCATCTAACACAATAAAACTGCGACATGTAGTACATCTGAACCTCAAGATAGCAAACGCACATCAAACAAATTGTTCGACATAACAAAGTAGACCTAAATTTTCTCCCCAATGTCAGTGTGTAAGAAATGTATTCTTATAACGAATACTGGATGTAATGAAGGTATTTCCATGTCACATATGAATTCGCTATAGCGAGGTCACACTGCATTATACCAGGACTTTTTATATTAATATACAAGAGCATAACGATGGTTGTGGTAAACAAAACAGCACAAAGCACTGCTACCTTGGCACGTATGGCACATCTTTAAGTAAAAAGGGCTCCGAACAACTGAGCGTGAACAGACAGCGTCATTATAGCAGACCACCTGGGGAGCAGTTTCAAAAGACAAGGCAGTAAGTGGCCAAGCAAAAAGGCAACTATGTGATCTCCTTTCCATAGCGTGAACACAGCTGATGATCAAAGTTCAAGCATTAGTTCTCTTGAGCAAAACAGTGTGACAATACGGTACTTAACAATGCTTAGTGTTGAGAACGAAGCTATGTTTCTACGGTATTATGCAGCTAGTAAGTGCACTAGTACAGTTAAAGAATGTTTGCTGTTTTACGAGTCCCAATAACACCAACAATCTTTGTTTAGGACTAGCATTCAAAATTTCTTTTGTGTTACAGACACGTGATGTTTTCACATAAATTCTCTGCATGACGCAGGTTTTTTTTTTTTTTTTTTCTTTTTGTCACTAGCAGTTATACCGTAGAGGTGGTGAGGACATAGACACACACATTGTTAACAAGAATGTCTCGCTGCAAAACATGAATCAAAAATACATTCTAGTACATCTGAAAATAGCGCTATGTAACATCCATCCTTGACTTTTTCTGGAGCTGCGAACAGTGCCAAAAAACAAAGGCAGGAGATCATTGTATTGTGTGAAGCTCGATATTGGGACTTCCATGAACGCAACAACTCAAGTGTCACGCAAACAAAACAAGCCATAGGTAGCTTGCAGATGTCAGTGGTGCTTGACTGCTTGCTGCAACAAGGTGCATGTCAACATTTAAAAGGCGTCATCGTTCAAGCACCGCACTACACAAACATCGGTTGACAGTAACAGACACTGATAACAAATGAACATTCCTTCTCCATTCTAGCAAATGTACAAGAAAAACTTGTGTCGATTAAGGCATATATATATCACTAGCCATCTTTACATTACAGGCCTAGCATCGACTGCCTATCACAATGACAAATTCTGACAGTCTGCGGACAAACAGTCAAGACGTAAGTGTGAGAAGAGGTATGAGGGGAAGAAAAAACTTTACACTGAATTAAAAACATGCGTGCAAATTCTTGGCAACCACACAAGATGCATTTCCGTTGTAACTTTGGTACATTGTTGCTGTGTTCAGTAACAATGCAAGGCAAGCACATCAAAATTCCAGCTCGTATGATTCTGTTAAATGTTGTTACCTAATAAAGGACATAAAAAAGGAATGTTACATTAAACTGTACAGTAAAACCTGTATTAACAAACAAAGATATAATAAAGTAATCTAAAATGTTCCTTGCCTACCTATATCAGTATGAAACGAATATATGCTTATAACAAATATTGGATATAACGAAGGTATTTTCATGATGGTGACGACTTCGTCATAACAAGGTTTGACTGTATCAGTAAATACTGCTTCTGTAATACCAGAATACATACCAGTAATACCGGTAAACTATATTCTGAAATACCAGAGATGCCAGTCTTACTATGAGCAGTCTTGGTAAACCAGAAAAGACTCCAAAAACTAAAGCTTTAAGTTGCAGTACTCAAGGCAACGCAATACTTGGGCAGCATCTGCTCACGGCTAGTCAATAGTTTATCAATAAAGAAGGGATGCGCTGCATTGTAAAAGAACTAACGACCCAACGTAGCGAGTTTTCATTCGGTTATTTAGCAGAAATGGTCTTGAAATGTGTGAAAGTACACTGAAGTCCACGAAGACATACTTATGTACAGGTGCTGCAGTTTGGCCATGGAATTCAGAGATAGTACATTTCCGTTCATTTTCTCAGCTAATAACCTTCTTCCACCAAATAAATGCCAAACTTAGTCTTGAAAATGTACTTCACTTGACTTAACTGAGCGTTGTTCTTTGACCGGAAACATAAATGAGCAGTGAAGTAGGCGTGGTCACTGTGCACCGTGAAATTTGAACACCGGCACGTCGCAGTTACAGACAAAAAATGTGTTTTATGCAGTTGCCACATAAGTGCACACAAACGGATAATGAAAGTTAATAACTTAGGGTGGTAAAACATAAATTATTGGGAAAACAGTGCCGCATTTGCTGCTTTGCGTTAAGTAAAAAGCAAAGCTAGAACATGCAAAGGTTTTACTTTCTAGGAACTATCATCATAAAAACACTCAGCGCTTCTTAATGACACTAAAAACCATTCTTGCCACTGAGCCTACAAGAGAGAATGACAACACTGATTTTAAAGCAGCAAAGAATGACGGGAAGAGAGAAACCGATCAATGGTGTTCTGATCGAGGATACAGGTTTGGCTCCTGGCCACTGCAGCGACTGCGTGCAGAAACGCTTGGTTTGCCAAGGCTTCGGTGAAACCTAAGGAAGGGCAGGCAGCAAGAATCGTTCATGGCCGATTAAGCAACCTTAACTTGGCACAACAAGACTTCACGACTGTGTCGGCACGCAGCCGACAGTGCCAATGCTTTTGCATTCATGTGCATGCAAGTGCAGGATTAGGCAGATAGACTCTGGACACTTGCATTTCAACATAAATGACGGTGCACACATGTTCAGACACGATGTGTCCCACTACAATCTGCGGCCTTTGTTTGCTGGAGTCTGCAGCAGTGCGCTCAGCCATGGAAAGCTCTCTGTGCAGGTTCCCCATAGGAGCCAGTCTAGCTGAAACGCCACACACAACGGGGTGGTGAAACAGGCAGTGTAACGTTGCATGGAAACTTCCTGCAATCCTGAATGGGAACAATTCCTACAAATGACAGGCTTTAGCAGAAAAGAAACCTAACGACCCTGGAAGAAAAGAAAAGTCTCAAAGGCAGTTGACCCATACAAGAGTGACATAGAGCTGTTCGAAGTTAGTACTTTACTGATGTCCCCTAGGAAGGAGAAAGAAGAGAGAGGGAAAGGCAAGGACAAGAGTCTGTAGTGGCCTCAAACCATGATGACGTCGTCAAGCCATTTCGTGTATAAACTAACTTCCAGAGCCTATCTGCCTCTCAGAGATTCAAATTCCACGTGGAATTAGGGAAAGTGCAGGGGCTGAAAGGTCAGAAAAGAGGAAGGTCGTGTCCGACGATGAGCAAGCATAAATCAGTCTTGGGTTAGAAGTGCCACAGGTCCGCTCTCTTCTGCATCTAAAAATGCCCCACACTGAATGTCAAAGGTGCAAGGCTCCGCACAAGCCATACAAAACGAGCCTGCTTCTGCGACAGCAAAATACAGGCTGGAATCTCACCTCTGCAAATCTTAGATCTGAACGGGCACTGTTTCCCGAAGTAATAAAAGTGAAAAGTAAAACGTTTTAAATAAGGTAAAAATAAATATTGAAAGCATAAAGGGGTAAATAGCACTTGCGAGAAAAAAAGAGTGCGATATGTTGTGCTATTAAAAACAAGTTTCGGTTTTACCGAAAATCTCTCAGCACCACAGGAAGGACGAGTCGATGGTCATCCTCTTTAACCACCCCAGCGATAGCTGTACATGTGTCGATTAGCTTAAAAAGCTAATGTATTAAGTAGCGATGCCTTTGAACAAAATCAGGCTTACTGCTGCAAAAGTAAAGCCCTTGATGCTAGCGCATTAGCCTTACAACGCACTATAGAGGGCGGCAGCAGTACTGGAATTGCGCTTATCGAAGGTAACGGTAAGTCAGTCGAGCAAAAATAAAATTAGAGTTTAGCCCGGTACTTACATGTTTAAGCATTACTGTTTTCAAAGAACAGCAAGAACAGAACAATGAAGTGTGGCACTAGTGGCAACGTCTAGAGGCACTGCACTCAACCAAATTGTGTGAGCATTTGTGGCTCCTTTACTATTGTCTGCTGGTGAAACAGTTTTTATAGTGATGCAAAAGACAATACCTTTTCTTGTTAAGAAGAATGACAACACAGAAGACAGTTCGAGCACATTCTAATCATTTGAATACAGTGCCACCAGGGGTCACCACAAGTGCAGCCGATGACATTTATGTGCCAGTATTGGGCCAACACGGTGACACTAAAGCACAGACGTATCAGCTAACACTCCCTAAAAGAGTAACATTGTATGGGAAAAACTGTGCATTTAACTAAACAAGAACATCTAGGCTGTGTGCATACCAGAGTTTCGTTGCATAACAGACGAAGTCTGTTCAAAGCAAGCACAACAGCCACTTTTAAACCTGAGTCCAGTGTTCAGATCCTGATGAGTCGTTAGGACCTTGCGAAAGAGGGCGATCAGAAAAGTCTGGGGCCTTTGAAACTTTTGGCTGTGGTGCAGGTCTTTTCTTGGACATTCGCAGCATGGCAATGTTGCTTGGTTTCTTAGGGACATCAGGTTTCTTGGAACTTGCTGTAGCTGTTAAAAAGAAAAAAAGGAATTGTGTATGAGGCCCACACAATGTAACAAGTTTTGAGGACTGCTACACATCAAGCTCTAGCTTGGCTGTTAGAACTTTTGGTTATGAGCATACATTAAAAACAATTTCATCATCTGACTTGAATAAATCAGAAGGAAATAAAAGAGAACAAGCTAGAAACAATAATTGGCTCCTCAATAATTTCTCAATACTTCTTGACAAGTTCCATTATATGTATAACCCGGCGTTATGTGTATAGCACTAGGTGTTTCACATAACTCCAACTAAACTTTTAAAAAGGAGGTAGGTACATCTTTTGGCAAATAAGAGTAATGCCATAACAGTCACAGTCTTCAGTTACTCAGACTACCTTCAGGGAGTCATGAGTTAGCTGATTGGTTATGTATACCTAATTATGCAAAACTTAAGTTATACACATATATGTTTTATAGCATAAGTTATTTTGGGCATAAGTTGCTGAGTGCAGAACTGCAGTTTAAGCTCCAATGAAGCTGCTTTCACAACATTATATTTTACATAACCATGTTTTTTCTCGATCAATTCACTATTTTGCCACTTGCTATTGTATTAGGAGTTGTCCACTTCCATTTCTTTCTTGTCTAAGTCTCTCATGATAAAATATACTGCATTCATTAAGTTCTTGAAGGACAATACAACATAACAGGCCTAACGAGGACAGTTGACACATCACCCAAGATAACTTTAAGCAACAACAGGAAATATTATAAACAATTCTGGTTCCAAGAGTTTCTCAAATAATTGCTGTACATTGACCAGGTACAAAGAAAAACACAAACCGAAATTATGCTTACCAGCAGGCTGCGCTGGCGTCTTTTTCTTAGCCTCTTCTGACGTTCCAGGGTTCCCCTACACACAAAAGACATAAATAATAATTGTAATAAAATAAATACATAGATAAGAAGTTAGGACACAGCCGAATGCCTATCTTATAACTGAAGTATAGAGCTAAGTGTGAGATGACAAAGTTTCTGCAGTTACCGAGTTGTGTGAGGTATGGGGGGGAGGTTACAGACAAATTGTTGGGGTTTTAAATACCACAGCTGCAATGACAAGAGAAACATTTAACAATTCTGGTTCCACGAGGTTTTCATTCACAGTACCACAAGGTTTGGACCAGCTTTCGTGGAAAAAAATTCCAGTCAGCAAGCCCCCGACCCACCAGACCAGTCTAGCTCAATTTGCCCGTGGTGCAAAAGAAAAAGGCAGGCCTTTTTGAAATGTGCTGCCGTGCTCTCCACAAAGACGTTACTGGATGGGAATGGCTTGACAGAGAGAGAGAGAGAGAGAGAGAAACACACACACACACACACACACACGCACACACACACACACACACACACACACACACACATTTTGAGTAAGGTTAGCCAAAATCAAAATTCAGGGGTTTTTAAGGACTTGAAAATGGGTGATGTAGTCAAGGGTCTTGGATTGATTTTGACCACACGGGGAACTGAGGCCAGGTGACTAAATGTGACTGTCAAACCTTGATAACGAATGCACTGGCAAATGTGCATTTGACAGGGGAAAGAAAAAAGAATTACAACTGGCACAGTTACGTAGAATTTTGAACAAGACTGCCTTCACATACATAGTAACAACTCTTCCCCTCTGAAAGCTGACCTGTCCCAGCTTAAACACAAGAACGTGCCATTCATAAGTGTCATTTGTAGGCTAAGGGACATGTTTCAGTAGCAAAGTAAAGCAGCAGGTACCTGGAACACTATCACTGCTGCTGTTGACGGGCTTGCAAAACGCACAGAAGGGACGGCTCCAAAAAAATAATAAGCATAAATGTTCCTTTGTATCAATTCTACACATCCATGGAGTTTTGCACCGCACAAAGAAAGCTAAGCAAAGGCACTCAGTACAAGTAATCCTTGCTGCCTTGATTAAGCTCAAGAGGGAATCATCACCAGTGTGTCTTATGTCCAGAGTAGGACGAAAGCCTCTCCCGGCAATCTGAAATTACCCCCATCTTGCATCAGCTGACACCAACTTATGCCAGAAAATTTTCGAGTTTCATCACGACGCCTAGTACCCTGAAGCCTGCAATTGGGCTTCCCTTTCCTTGTTTGATACCCATTCTGTAATGCTAATAGACCAGCTGTTACCCACGCTGCGCAGCAAGGCTTGGAAACAAGACAAACACTGGCTGGCTAGCCATTCTTACCTTGTAAAAAGGGTTCAGCCTCCCAAAAGCCTTGCTCAGCGTGCCCGAGATAAAGCCGCTGCCCTCGCTGCCACTTGAGGTTCCTTCCTTGGACTGGTCTGTGTCATGCATCATGAGAGAGTGTAAGAACCTCTCGGAAAACCTTGATGATAAGAACCCGATCAAATATCATGCAGTACACGTCAAATAACACTGTACAAGATCTCATAAGTGGCATTTGAGATTATAGTACTAGTTGCCGAGTTAAACACGGATTAGCGTTGAAAGCTTAATTAGGGAAAGCACTCGTCTCACTGATGAAGAGGTGTGGCAGAAAACAATCCTTCATGGTCGTTCGGCAGTATGCTGCAAGCGCATTTGCATTGACTTCAGCGTACTTAAATGGTAATTAAGCAGCCCAGGTGTAACGCCTTGCGACAGAAAAATGCACAAAGCAGGGTCTTCCGAAAGAGAGTTTCAGTGGACAGCCCATTCTTTGGTTTCAATGAGCACTGAAAACGATGCAAGCTTACTTTTGCTTCCAGAACTTGCTCCTTTCTTGCTCGGTTTCACATGGACCTGTGCAACATCATCAGGAACGCTTTGTTTCTCCAGCTGGAAAAAGCCAAGGGTGACACCAAGTAAACCAACTAAACCAATACCAATCAAACCAAGTAAACCAATCTTCAAAAGCAACTGAAATTCCTGTTCTGCCATGCCATATTTTGATCTCAGAACCATGCTTCTCTACTTCCCTCCTCCTACCCCAGCATAGGGCAGCAATATGAATTTTTTCCATTTTGGTTAACTTCTGTGCCTTTCTCCTTCCTCTCTCTCCAAGAACCAGATTCCATTCCCTTTTCGTACACACAGGCCAGCACACAGTCCAGCACAAGTACAATAAATCATGGAGCATGGCATTCAAGTAAATACACTACATTCCATGATGTATTGTACGGCATGGAATGTGATAGCTATTTTCTGCAAGAATAGTGATCAATTTTAATGTCTTAAACTAACATTTGTGCTAGGTGTGGAGGTCTTTTGTGCCTTTTAGCTGGAGAACCATTTATACATGCAGACCTGCCAGTCTTAGAGTTTAAAAAACACTATTGTGGGATGCGAACAATATAAAATGCGATAAAAAATAATAATAATCATTTCATTATTTAATATGCTTGTTGTTCATTACAGATTCAGACTTATGTTCTGTAGGGATGCTGTAAACAGGACACCCTGTACTGTACCTGATGTCCCATGTAACTTGAGCCAAGCTTTAAAAGTATGCAAATGCCAAGTAGCTGGACAGAACCAAGATAATGTTGTTTGCCATCGCTTGGAGATACTCAGATTATTATTTTTTTGTGCATTCCAGCTAAGTACATATTTATTCTTAATTAATCAACTTCGCAAACATTATAGTTAGATGAAAAGTGCAATGAGAAAATTGTAGAGCAACATCAAAAACTCCGCATACAGCTTTCTGTTGCTCAATATGTGCTACATAAAAGTGTTTTCCCAAGCATGAAATAAGCCCATGAATACACGAAAAATTGCCACGCGACTGGCCGCTCGAGGCACTTTGTATGTAATTGCGAGCTTCTCTCGTGCTTGGAAAAACGCTGCTATGTAGCATGTATTAGGCAACAGAAAGTTGTAGCGGCAGTTTTTCATGTTGCTCTACAATATTCTCATCGACACCTTTGATCTGATAATAATATTTAAGAAGTTGATTAATTAAGACTAATTGTGTAATTAGGTGGAATGCAAAACATAATCTGAATATCTCCAAGCAACGGCAAACAACATTAGCTTGGCTCTGTCCAGCTATGTGTTATTTCCATGTTTTTAAAGTTTGGCTCAAGTTATGTTGGACACCCTATAGTCACAGCAACAATTATTTGTGTCACAGACAAGCATCAGTTCAGCATCAAATCAGTTCTGCGGAAGCCTGCAAGGTGGAGGAAAGTACATGAAAGGGAAAAATCCTTCTGAGAAACCCGTACAGGTTTCTTTTGTAGCTTCGTTCTACAATTTGGGTGTATGCCAATTTCGCCCTTTTACAGACAAACAGAACTGTTTATGAAGTTTAATAAGGCAATATTCACGAAACAACTGCAGAAGATTTGGATTCGGTTTTACATTGGTTCTATCAGTTGATGTTGCTGCCACACGTGTATAGGCCTGTATAATAAATGAGTCCAAAAAGTTCGGCCTTAAAATATTACTCAGTGACTGTATTTGTAGGTACTTGGAAGTTGTTCCAGTCTAAGCCTAACTGTATGGAAATCAAAAATTTTAAGACATTTGTGTTAACATGACAATCATAAATGAGCTGGGAATCATCAATGAGTTGGGATTCATCACTAGAGGCCAGATCTTTAGGCACTAAAAATGCAGGATTTAGGAACCTAAAAGAGGCACCTAATGTCTCATTTTAGGAACCATAGGGGATGAAATAGGCACTATAAGTTGTTCACAAACTGCAACTGTTGTCTGTACTGAATGGTTATTGACAATTTTTATGGTAAAAAACCTGAAGTAGGGTCCAGTTATCACACGTCAATTTCATTGTGCAAGCCATCCGTTCCCAAGTGTTTGCCGGGCACTTGAGAAGTCACATTTTTGTCAACCCACATGTTTATTACATCTGTTCAGGCTCAATGAGCAGATAGTGTAGCCATTTGATAGCCAAACTTTCCTGCTTACAATGACGCATCAAGTGGTGCAAGCACGAAAAACACAAGATATACCAGGAAAGCAGCTAAATGGTTAATGACAGAAGCTAAAACTGGTGTTCCATGAATTGAAGTCAACAAATGTTTCAGTAAGAAAAGAAGCGCCAAACACTGTACATCTACAAATCTATTAGGAACCTATCACAGTAAAAAATTTTTATCATCTATTGGTTTTGAAGTTCAACAATGTGCCTCTTCTCACTCACAATAAGCTTCCACAGGATGAAAACAAGCAGACCATTTCGACAGAGGTGAATGGAGCGTTTTTTCCTATTTCCGTATTTTTGAGGGCATCACGCTCTCGTCCTTCTTTATACACAACTGAAATTTTGCACGAGCTTTTTCGACAGCTGCTGCAATACACATGGAATGCATTAAACTTGTGTGATGTTGTGGTAGCTTTGTCAAGTTTCACGAACAAAACTCTTTGGCAACTGCATTTTTCTATGTAGCTATGACTTTATTCCTCGCAGTTTTCAAAAAAAAACATTTTATTATTGCACGCTGGAGCACAGCGGTGCGTATCCCCTTCCACAAACTTACTTAACCAAGCAGAGCGGGGCGAATAGCAGAGCTCACTGCTTTAAGTGAACCACTATAGGCTGGTCTTCTCTGCAGAACCACAAAAGAGAAGAGCCACGAGAAAAATGGTATCGCGTAACTATACAGTCCGTAATGCTCGCAGAGAACTTTGCAAGCATCCGCTCAAGATACGCACATCGTAATCTACAGTTGCCACTCCTTCCAAGCTACATACGGCCAACAGTACACATTTCTCAGCAAGCTGTGCATTTTTCTCTCTAAATCCTTGCCGTCAGTGTAACATGCAAAGTAGCGCCCACTGTCGAAGGAACATACCTTTTGTGATCTTCATTTTTTTTCTCAGCCCGTGCTGACTAGTGTGGGCAGATGGTGAGAGACCCTCAAAAGACCAGTAAACGTTACGACGCAAGCTCTTATTAGCTAGATCACATTGCCACAAGCACAACAGCATCTGCCAACGCTGCTAGGTCTTGTGGAAAAAACAATGTGCTTTAGAAATAATGGGCTCCCCAAAAAGGCATATTGAGGATCTAAGAGCAAAAATAGGCAAATGTAGGCACAAAAGAGTGGAATGGGCATTAATAGATACAAAAAACCAAAATAGGCATTTATAGGCACTATAGAATGAGTGCTAAATGACTTCTTAACTCACATTTCATGCTTCTACAACAAAAGGGTGCGGACCAGACGCATGGAAATAAATAGGCATTTGCCTATAATGGTGTCTGGCTATCACAGTTCTGCCACAATTGTTCCACAAGTTGCCACAAAGTTCACTTGTTGAAAGCTTACCTTGCAGCCGGCACCATCTGAGGAATCTGAAATGAAAAAGAAAAATGTAGGTTCACATATTGCATAGCTAAATATATTGTGTACTTAAAATCACTGCATTGACCCGTGTTAGAGCTTATAAGTATATGCCAATGCCAAAGCCTCGTTACCATTTGCTCAGCAAATCACCTTCTTCCAAATTTGCCAATCTTTCCAGGTTTCCTCCAACTATTATTTACTGTTTGAGCAAAACTTCCGTTAATGAAATTGTGGCAAACTCAAAGAGGTGCTCTTTATCAAGGTGCGAAATCACCACATTTATAGATTATAACAATGGGAGCGAGGAGAAGGCTATGCAATGAGCATCTTCCTACTGAGCACTTGATATTTGTAACAGAAGTGTAATATGTTAGACGACAGATGTCAGACTTAAATCGCACTCTGAGGGGAACCTGACGTACACCATTACGTGTGCTTTTTCAACCGATTGTTTTTCCCAATGTGGTGAAAAAATTATGGGGTTTTACGTGCCAAAACCACTTTCTGATTATGAGGCACGCCGTAGTGGAGGACTCCGGAAATTTCGACCACCTGGGGTTCTTTAACGTGCACCTTATCTAAGCACACAGGTGTTTTCGCATTTCGCCCCCATCGAAATGCGGCCGTCGTGGCCGGGATTCGATCCGGCGACCTCGTGCTCAGCAGCCCAACACCCAATGTGGTGTTTCTCTTTTCCTAAGTGGAGACCCACCCAGCCGCTTCCCTCCAACCCTACCCTTTTCCTTATTCCCCTCCTCCCTTCCTTTGATTAATCAATACAGACCTGCCGTGGTTGCTCAGTGGCTATGGTGTTGGGCTGCTGAGCACGAGGTCGTGGGATCGAATCCCAGCCGCGGCGGCCGCATTTCGATGGGGGCGAAATGCGAAAACACCCGTGTACTTAGATTTAGATGCACGTTAAAGAACCCCAGATGGTCGAAATTTCCGGAGTCCTCCACTACGGCGTGCCTCATAATCAGAAAGTGGTTTTGGCACGTTAAACCCCATAATTTTTTTTTAATCAATACAGTTTTTCCTAGTCCTCCTCTCTCTTATTTTTTGCTAGCTTTTCCTCTTGTTTTTCCTAGTCCTCCCCCAATAACTCCGCACTTTCTCCAGGTGATTAAAATTTCTCTGACAATTTCAGGACTTTCCCCGTTTCAAATTGCTGGACACCTGAACTCACCAGTAGAATCTGGCTGTGGCTGACGCCGGCATCGCGGGGGTGCGGACGGTCCTGACGGTCCAAGGAGTGCACTTTCAGAGACCACAGTTTTGCTCTTTTGCAGTCCCGATTTTTTCGGTTTAACTACAACTGCGTACTGTGCTTGAATTTCAGCCAGTCTCTGCTGCTCCTCCTGCTGATGGGATAGCGAACCGCGAACCGCTTCATAGATGCTGGCATCTGAGAACGAGTGCTGTAGGGGAAGCTTAGCAGCAGGCATGGAATTGCCCGTTTTCAAAACTTCGGTGGACTCCTGCTGTGGAACCCTGATCTGGGGACGGTACTCGGAGTGGTGCTTTACAATACGTGTCCCTTGCTGCCTCGTTGCAGCTTGTGCATCTGCCAAGGCAGAGCGACAGGCATACACATTTTCGTAATCTGGGCTTCTAATGGCAGACACGCCTTGGCGTGGATGGTACACGGGAGCAAAGGGAACCGAACCAAAATTTGGCACTGATGACGTTGATTGGGCCATCGGGTCACAGGAAGGTGGCAGCCGATGTAGTGGCCTAGATATCATGTGCGGCGTTGTTCTGGGTTGAGGTGGTACTTGGTAAATACTTTCAGATGTTTTTTTCGGGGAACCGACGGTTGCATTGCCAGCACGCCCGGTTTCATACTTGGTGCCCCAGTAGCCGTAAGTACGTGGTGGCTTTGGAGGCGGGTTGCTGGTGAAGTAGTGGGCTCTGCCCCCGCTGCCAATAAAGCCAGGTTGCACCGGGTAGATGGTCTCGTAGGGTGGCAGCGGGCGCTTTACTTCCGTATCAGGTATCCTAATTATGTGTTGCTGATCGCCATGTGAACCTGACATGTTCTTTGCCATGTGCAAAGGCACCGACTGTGCACGTCCAGGCTGGAGAGCTAAAAAGCCTTTCCATCTTGCATCTTTCTCACACGGCGCATCGGTCTCTGTAGCATCGCTCGATTCTGCGAAGAGGGTGTCATACTCCGTGCCTGATCGTTCGTCATGCGTTGTGTAGATGTCTGAAGTGTCCATGTCTGATGAAGACACAACTAACGGGTCTTGCCTCGCATTCTGCCGTGGCAACTCTTTCTGGTTGGCATGCGTTCGGAAAGCGGACGGAAGAGTAGCCGACTTCTCCTTGTTGGCAGAGACAGAGTCGTCCATAGCTGCGCCGCTTTCACAACCATCTCTTCGTGCAACGAGACGAGAGTCCTCTTCAATCTTGACAGGGCGGCCAGCAACCGTGCCTTTTCCTGCCTCCACTTCGTTGCTGTTCAGGTCTCTCTTCACAAATGTCTTTCCATCCCATACCTGCTCATACTTAGAAATGGAGCCGGAAGCAATGCGATCGTTGAACGACTTCCGCGACGTGAGATCAATAATGGCTCCTCGAGGATGCTGCCTTATCACGTTTTCAATCCGATTCATGTTCTCCTTTGCTTCGAGGCTTAC